>NC_133332.1:132782669-133399382 GCF_042186555.1 Aquarana catesbeiana | reverse complement strand
CTCCTTCTGCTAATCTCGTGTTTATCTCGCGTTAGTAGAAGTTTGGTGTGAGACGATTCGCGCTTGTGAGACTCTTAATTTTTCAGCTTGTTTTAACTGTTGTTCAGTCTGTGCTTGTGAGGTTTGTATCTACTTTTCAGTGCATTTGGTCAGTTGGCATTGAGCAATCTTTGTTTTATTGTCCGCTCGTTGCTGATTTTCAGGTCGCTCTTCACAGGCCTTGCTGTTCTTCAGTGTGTTCTGTTAAGTGCGTTCTGACCAGCCGACTGTTTTGAAGCCATGTTACATGTACGTACTTGTCATAGAGCTTGTGCATTGTATGTGCTTGGTGCTGTAGTTCATTCTTCAGCCCAAGACCAGTCCATGAACAGGGCGAGGAGGAGTTCATGGACGAAGAATTGGTTGCTCCAGCGTGACCAATTCTGTCACATGCCATTGCTCCGTGAGATCCGTGAGAATAATCCTGAGGATTTCAGGAACTTTCTCCGGATGATGGACCCCGTTTTTGACTGTTTGTTGGCTTTGCTGACCCCTTACATGAGCAGGCAGGATACCTGCATGAGGCAAGCCATCACTCCGGAGCAGAGGCTGGTCGCCACGTTGCGCTACTTGGCGACAGGGAGAATCCTGCAGGACCTTAAGTTCTTGACAGGCATCTCCCCCCAGGCTCTGGGGATCCTTATCCCAGAGACCTGTTTTGCCATCATTCAGGTCCTGCAGAAGGACTATATTAAGGTAAGAATTGTTATCCTTTATTAGCATCACATGTTATTTTATTTAATGTTTGATAATGTAATGTATTTCTTTACTCAAACACTACTTACCATCATTGCAATATAGTGTGAATGTCCCCTTTTTGTCCTCCTGCATGCTGTAATTTTTTCATGTTCTTTTTTGTCCTACATGCATATTTGCCTTCACTAACCTCCCGAGCATGCAATGCTGGGCACATATCCACCTAGTCTACTCACTTTGAATGTATTTTGTCAGCTGCATTGTAGTTTTCTTCCCCCAAACTCCATCCAAATAGTGTGTGTGTCATTAACTCGATTTCCAATCCCCTCCCCCATAAACTTCATCCAAATAGTGTGTGTGTCATTAACTCGATTTCCAATCCCCTCCCCCCTAAACTCCATCCAAATAGTGTATGTGTCGTTAACTCGATTTCCAATCCCCCCCCCCTAAACTCCATCCAAATAGTGTGTGTGTCATTAACTCGATTTCCAATCCCCTCCCCCCTAAACTTCATCCAAATAGTGTGTGTGTGTCATTAACTCGATTTCCAACCCCCCCCTAAACTCCATCCAAATAGTATGTGTCATTAACTCAATTTCCAATCCCCTCTCCCCCTCTAAACTCCATCCAAATAGTGTGTGTGTCATTAACTCGATTTCCAATCCCCCCCTAAACTCCATCCAAATAGTGTGTGTGTCATTAACTCGATTTCCAATCCCCTCCCCCCCAAACTCCATGCAAATAGTGTGTGTCATTAATGCGATTTCCAATCCCCTCCCCCCTAAACTCCATCCAAATAGTGTGTGTGTCATTAACTCAATTTCAAATCCCCTCCCCCCCTAATAACTTGGTATAATGTTCTGTGGTGTTGATTTTAAAAAAGCAAATATATGTTGCACTTTGCAAAATGCATTTGCACTCTGCAAGTGCATTTGCTCCAGGGCTTTAGTAAATGAGCAGAAGCTCTGCTGATTTCCATCATCCAATCATGTGCAAGCCACAAAGTTTTTGGATTAATTGCCCTTGCATGTGATTGGGTACTCCTTGCAACATGAAGCCTTTACCTTACCTCATTTACTAAGCTGTGGAGCAACTGCACTTGCAGAGTGCGACAACTGCACTTTTCAAACTGCACAGTCTTGTAGCCTTTAGTAAATCAAACCCTGCGTGTCCTTAAACTTGATTTCTAATTTCACCACCCCCTAAAATGTAACAATGTGCCATCAGAGGGGGTGAGCAATCTGATAAGTGTGCCTTTCCATATTATTTATTAAATAAGATTTCAATTATTTAATGTTATACTGATGCTGGGCAATAATGTTTTAAGTGTAATGTTCTTGCAATGTTCTTTTCAAAATTACTGACTTTTGGTTTCTTATTTGATTCCCCAGTTTCCTTCAATGCCACAGGAATGGCAGACTGTGGCATCCCATTTTGCCACCCGTTGGGACTTTCCCAACTGTGGAGGGGCTATAGATGGGAAACACATCCACATCGTGCCACCACCCAAATCGGGGGTCATATTATTTTAATTATAAGGGGTTCCATAGTATTGTCTTAATGGCGGTGGTGTCGGCACAATATGACTTTCTGTATGTGGATGTGGGGAAGAATGGCCAAATGTCGGATGGAGGAGTATTTGCCCAGACGGAGTTCTACCAGTGTCTCCAGAGTGGTGGCCTGGGATTGCCACCTGATGCGGATAACGTGGAAGGACTCCCCTTTGTCTTCATAGCAGATGAAGCCTTCGCTCTGAGCAAGCACCTCCTGAGGCCATTCCCCCAAAGGACCCTCACCCCGGAGAGGAGGGTTTTTAATTTCCGGCTGGCCAGAGTGAGAACAGTTGTTGAGAATGCTTTTGGGATTCTGGCCAGCCGGTTCCGCCTGTTTCAGACATCGATAAACCTTGTGAAATACAAACTTAATTACATAATTTTAGCGTGCTGCATCCTGCACAACTTTTTGAACAAACATTCCCCAAATTATATTTTACCAGTTGGGCCTGAGGCCAGACTTATTATTAGTGACAATCTGACAGGTCAGGATACTGTCCGTACTGGCTTGGCCCCCCAAAGTGCCCGTCAAGTTCGTGATCAATATGTCGATTATTTTATGGGTAGGGGGGCCTTTGCAATGCCCCAGAATATTTAATTTATTAAAATAAAAAATCTTGATCAAATCTTGAATTATATTTATTGCTTGCCTTTCTTTTTGGCTTTCTCCTAGGTTATCATAGAGCACTTGTAGTGCCAAGTGTATTTTCCTTTAGTAAATAAGCACCATTGTCACTGTAAACAACTATTAACTTTAAACAAACTGATATTGAGCATTGAAAGAAGAAGCCACACATTTTGTTCATTACTAAACAGATTTTTTATTATTCGGTGTACATTCACTGCGTTTGTAAAAAATGTTGATAGTCAAAAATATATATATATTTAAAAATTTTCAACAATATAATTATGTTTTTTTTTTTTTTACATTTTTTTTTGTTTTAACAAACAGACCTCAATATTTAATTTTTATTTTTGTTTTTTTTTTAAACAGGCCTCTATTTTTTTGTTTTTTTATTTGGTAAAAACAGGCCTCTATTTCTTATTTTATTTTGTAAAAACAGGCCTCTATTTTTTTTGTTTTTTTTTTATTTTGTAAAAACAGGCATCTATTTTTTTTTTTTGTTTTTTATTTTGCAAAAACAGGCCTCTATTTTTTTTAAGGTTTTTTATTTTGTAAAAACAGGCCTCTATTTTTTAAGGTTTTTTATTTTGTAAAAACAGGCCTCTATTTTTTTTTTTTTTTTTGTAAAAACAGGCCTCTATTTTTTAAGGTGTTTTATTTTGTAAAAACAGGCCTCTATTTTTTTAAGGTTTTTTATTTTGTAAAAACAGGCCTCTATTTTTTTTTGGTAATAAAAACAACAGGCGTCCTTTTTTTATTATAATTTTTGGAAACAGGCATATAATTTTAAGAATATAAAAGAGAAGGCACAGAATGGGGTCAGCAAACAAGGAAATGAAGAACATGATCAATGTTTTTTTGGTTGAAAAAGGGCATTTAGATTCTCCCCAAAACATTGATCATGTTCTTCATTTCCTGCTGCATACGATCCAGCCGATTCCGCATTAAATCAATCTCCCCATTCCAGGCCATTATCTGACCAATTAGGCGTTGTGCACTGTCTGTGCTAAAATGTTCACCCAGACCTAAAATTGAGTGAAAAAAAGATGTGTTTAGAAATATGCAGCCATACATAGATTACCTTACCATAAGCTGGTGTCTCAGACACTGACCTGGTGGGGTGCCCATGTCGCATACTTCATAAACATCCTCGGGGGGGGGCGCTGTTGCTTGATTCAAGCACAACCAGATCACCTAAAATAGAGGAGAAAATGTTATTACCAAAATATGCAGCCATACATAGATTAACGTAAGCTGATGTGTCAGACACTCACCTGGTGGGGTGCCCATGTCACCCACCTCTCCTTCCTCCACATCCTCTGTGGGGCTTGAGCTGATTTTCCAATTATGGTGTTGCGGTTGGGGGGGACTGGGTTCATCTTGTCTGAGTCTTTTCTCCCCTATGTGAATGAAACAAAATATATACTTAGCACACAGATATTTTAGTACATGAATAGTAATCTTAAAACATTGTAGTGAAGAGGTGTACAAATTGTCTGCCATTGTTCCTCCCACTATGCACCGTAGGAAGAAGGGGCGGAGAATATTTGTTAAAAAGAACATCAGGGGCGGGCGACGCAGGCGGAGTTTTACACATGCGCAGTGTATAAAGAGAGGTATTATGCATGTGTCGTACGTACGTTCTGTGCGTAGAGACAAGGGGCGGAGAATATGAGTTAAAATAGAACATCAGGGGGGGGCGATACAGGCAGAGTTTCACACATGCGCAGTGCCTAAAAATTGTTAGTACGCATGTGTCGTACGTACGTTCTGTGCGCAGAGACAAGGGGGCTGAAAATATGCGTAAAGAAAGAACATCAGGGACGGGCAAAGCAGGCGGAGTTTCACGCATGCGCAGTGTATAAAACGTTATTACGTATTGTGTCGTACGTACGTTCTGTGCGTAGATGATAGTGGACCGGGACGCTATAAACGAAGGTAATTTAAAATTTTTAAATTTGGTAAAAACTTTTGTAGCAAGCAGCCTATATGGCTTGACAGATTGATGAGGCCTATGTTGGGATAAGATGATGAGGGTTTAGCTGAAACATAAGTGTTTTTTGTCTTGTGTCTTTATCTTTTACAGAAATTATGAATGCAAAATTTAAGGAGCCAGAATTTCTGTCGGCTTTTATTGATCAGTACAGGGAGATGAGGAATCTGTGGGAGGTCAAACACCCTCAATATTATCTAAAGCATGTAAGGAAGTCAGCGCTGGATAGACTTCTGACATTTGTCCAGACGTACATCTCAGAAGCAACGATGGAGATGTTGTTATCGAAAATTGGGATCTTGAGGAATATGTATAAGAGGGAGCATAACAAGATCCAGAATTCCCTGAGATCAGGATCATCAGCAGATGATGTATATGTACCCAGGCTGTGGTACTACAATAAACTACGTTTTCTTGATGACCAAACTGAAGCCAGGGCATCACTTTCAACCCTTCTCTCCACCCTTCCCTCCACCCTTCCGTGCACCCTTACCTCCACCCCCGCAGAGGCTGATGTCTAATGCGGGGCATTAGAGGCTGATGAGGACCAAGCTGGGTCTTCCATCCTGGAAGAACCGGATGTGACCATCTGGAGTCAGGTAAATTAATTTAAAAAATATTTAGTGTCATAATATTAATGATGTTAACTAGATGTTATAATTGATTAAATGAATTTTATCCTAAAAATGATGTATACATATCAATTGACAGTAGTGGCCAAATATGTTTGTCACCTGCTTTAAAAAATGATGGTGTCAGATTTCTATACTCTTTAGTAATAGATGTATTAACATTGAATTTGCAAGTCATGAGAAGAAAATTGTGTGTCATTGATGAACCAAAAACAAACAACTAAAACTATGTCCCTTTTTTATACACAGGATGAGGTCAGCTAGGAGGAAAGTGGGGAAAGTGGCAGGCAGGAGGAGGCCAGACCCTGTGTCATCCAGGAGGAGGCTGGATCCTGTGTCATCCAGGAGGAGGCAGGACCCTGTGTCATCTAGGAAGAGGCCGGACCCAGTGTCCGGCAGGAGGTGGCCGGACCTAGTGTCAGGCAGGAGGTAGCTGGGCCCAGTAGGAGCCTGACCCAATCCCAAGTGGCTTCCCTCCGCCTTCCTACAAAAAGGGCCAGGAAGGGGACGGTGACACAGGAGGCATCCCTGCACCTCATGAGAGAGGCCACAAATTTTTTGAAGAGCCCCCTGAAGCTGAAGAGGCCTATGGGTGTTATTTGGCCAGCAGGCTGCTTCAAATGGAGTGGGGCCAACGCCTCCTTTGTGAAAAACTGTTTGCTGAAACTATACACAAGGGGTTGAAGGGCCAGCTAACTGCCAACACACAAATAAATGAGGCAGCCCCCCTCCTCCTCCTCCTCCTCCTCCTTCTCCTCCTGCCACAACTCAACCACCAGAGCCACAGCCTCCAAGGAAGGCTGCAGGGAAGGGTACAGGGAAGGGTGCAGGGCAGCGTGGAGGGAAGGTTGCAGGGAAGAGAAGAAAGTGATGACCTGGGTTCAGTCTGGTCTGACAGAAGACGCAGGCTGTTGTAGTACCACAGTCTGGGGACATCTATGTCATCTGCTGCTGCTGTTGATCTCTGGGATTCCTGGACCAGATTGTGCTCCCTCTTATATGGACTCCTCAAGATCCCAATTTTCTTGTCCACAGACTTTTGCCAGTGTTGACTTCCTCTTTATTTTGTTTTTACCATAAATAAATGGATATTTTAGTTTATGAAAAGACTTTATGTGTTTTAATTAATATCATTGATTTAGAGACAATGTCAAATTAACAAGGGACAACAACCTCCTTGAGGTTACAAAAACACAAAAAAAATATAATGTTCTAGTGGTAACTTTTACAAAAAAAGATAACCAAAAAAGGTTCTTTGTGTTAACTTTATATACAAAGAAAAAAATTTAAAAAAATGGTTCTTTGTGGTAACTTAACCAAAAAAAAGAAAAAAAAAAGTGTAAACATTAGTATGGAGATATGGCTTTTAAAAAAATACTATATCGTTCATGAGATCAAGAGAAATAATTCTGAAATCCGTTTGGGAGAACTGTGTGTGAATAGGAACAGCAAAACATCTTCGTTCTTAAAGCATTATTAAAGAAGACATTAATGCGCTGCATTCAACGATCACAGAATTTGCAGCATGAGGAATGTGCTACCTACAATATGAACACTACTTTTACTAGACCAAGTGCTTTCGTTTAGTATTTGCTTCTGAGCATGCGTCGTTTTTTTGTCCGCCAAGCTAGCATACAGACGAACGGATTTCTAGGTCCGGCGGAGTTACGATGTAAAGATTTGAAGCAAGTTCCAAATCTAAAGTCTGTCAGATTTGCGGCTGGAAAAGTCCGCTGAAAGTCCGGGGACGCCAACACACGATCGGATTGTCCGCCGTATTTGGTCCGTCGGCGTCCGTCAAACTTTTGTAGACGAAAAGTCTAACCGTGTGTACGCCGCTTAACACTCACCAAAGCAACATGTCTGTCTTTACTCAAGATTTGCAAGATCAGCTTGTGTTATACTTAAAGAGCAATCCTCCACTGCCAGCATGCAAAACCACTCCAGGTTCCCAGGATGATAGATGGATGGATAGATGCCACCACAGAAAAAAAAATTCATATAGTGTAATATTGTTTTAGAAGAGAAAGAGGAAGGATTGTGAATGAGTTCACCTAGTTCCACACACTATCCTGCATAGATCAGCCTACACTGTCTGTCTCCACTCTCAACACATTTCATCACACTACTGCCAAGAGGTCACACAGTAATAAGTGTATTGTCTTAAATTTGATGACGTGGGGAGAGAACAATTACATTAATGATAGTGCTATACTATATGAGGGATTCTTTACCTTCATATTTTCATTCATAGTGGTAAATTTAAATATGGCAGCTGGTGTAAATATTTTTATTGGTACTTGGGTTAATTTCCACCTTATCTTAGAGGGATGATTGAATGAGACCTTAGATCTCTAAAATGTTGTGAAATGAACTTGCGTTCTCTTCAAACATCCTATCATCTGGTGAAGAATATTTACTTTTAATTTTCTGAAAGAGCCTTTGAATGAACTGATGTTTAAAAGGAAAACAAGTTTACCTTCACTCATCTCAAGTACAGCTCCAAGCTTTGAATTAGATACCTGGTAAGAGTTTTTGACACCTGTCAAATGCCCCAAACTTCTTTACTGAGGTAAACAGAGTGTAATGTTCAGTCTACACCAGTTATTGAAGCGACCTACTTCTCCTAGTGGATACTTAAACAGGTAACAAGAGCATTCCAGAGTGCTTTTCTTTATCCACTGCTCTTGTGTAGGTGTTTTTCACCTCTTGCTACTTATAGATTTAGCTACTTGTTGGCAGGAAACTAATTTGCAGCAAACTTAAATAACTACGAGGTGTATCTAAAAAGTTTGGTGAATGGTCCGATATCCCAACGGCTACATGGGCCAGGTGAGCGTGCATGGAAGTGTGGAGCACATGTGGCCATTAGGAACCATTAGGGTAAACCCGCTATGGGCAGTCGAACGTAGTCAGTGTAAGAGGTAGGGTTACTACAAGTGTGATGGAGCAATGAGTGAAGATGCTACAAAATTGGGGAAAACTGCAACGAAGACACATGAAATGTTGGTGCAAGTGTACGGGATGAAAGCTGTGAGCAGAAAATGTGCTTACAATTGGTTTAAATGCTTTTGCGATGTGAAGGAAATAGCTGAGGATAAACCAGGTTCGGGTCGGCCGTCAACATGCAGAACCTCAGACATGATCGAGCAAGTGTGACAAATGATGGCATGAGATTAGCGACTTACTCTATGATTGATGCTGGAAGAATTGGGCAATAGCAAGGACACGTCGCGCACCATTGTCCATAAAGATTTGGGTAAGCGGAAGATCTGTTCCCAGTTTGTGCTGCACAAGCTGACAGATGAACAGAAAGCAAAACGGATAGAAAACTCATTACCATGTGTGACCAGGATCCATCCTTTCTGCGAACCATCGTCACAGGGGATGAGACTAGGAATGAGCCCAATGTTCGAGTCGAGCGTAAGTTCGACTCGAACATCGGGTGTTCGCCTGTTCACCGAATAGCGAACAATTTGGGGTGTATGCAGCAAATTCGAAAGCCACGGAACACCCTTTAAAAGTCAATGGAGAAATCAAAAGTGCTAATTTTAAAGGCTTATATGCATGGTATTGTCATAAAAAGTGTTTGGGGACCTGGGTCCTGCCCCAGGAGACAAGTATAAATGCAAAAAAAGTTTTAAAAACGCCCATTTTTTCAGGAGCAGTGATTTTAATAATGCTTAAAATGAAACAATAAAAGTGAAATATTTCTTTACATTTCCCATGTTTAGAACAGTCCCTGCACAAAATGACATTTCTAAAGGAAAAAAGTAATTTAAAACTACTCGCGGCTAGGGATGGGCTTCGAGTTCGAGTCAAACCCATGTTCGACTCGAACATCGCCTGTTCGAATGTTCGTCGAATTGTGAGGGTTATGGGCCGTTCGTGCCAAATTCGAGTGCTGCGTCATGGTCCATAATTTACTGCGGCATCACAGTGCATTGCTGGCTGATGATTGGCCAAGCATGCACTATGACATGCATGCTTGGCCAATCACAGCACCGCCCATACAGAGAGCCATAATTGGCCAAAGCCACGGTGGCTTTAGCCAATTATTGCTCAGGGGGTTTAGTACACGCCCCACACTATATAAGCCGCCTGCGTGGCGCCCTTGTGTAGTGTGTTGCGGCGGCAGAGAGAGATAGACAGAGAGACAGTGTCATTTGATTTAAATTAGATAGGCAGGCGAGTCAGTTAGCTGCACTTACAGTGTATTATATATATATATATATATATATATATGCATCCTAGGTGATATATATATATATATATATATATATATATATATATATATATATATATATATATATATATATATATATATATATATATATATATATATATATATATATATATATATATACACTGTATTCAGTTTAGCTAGATCCGTTCCTAATATACTTACAGGCAGGCAGGTGTTTTTACAGGATTTACAGTTAGTGTACTGTGTCCTTTGCACAGTGTGCACCTAAAGCTACCTGAAGAAAATTACATGGTTACATAGTTACATAGTTACATAGTAGGTGAGGTTGAAAAAAGACACAAGTCCATCAAGTCCAAATTATGTGTGTGACTTGCTGGTGTTTTTCTGATCCTATTAATATCACAGACAGGCAGCTGCAGTATTTACAGTTACTGTACTGTGTCCTCTGCACAGTCTGCACCTAAAGCTACCTGAAGACAATTGCTGGTGTTCTGATCCTATTAATACCACAGGCATGCAGCTGCAGTATTTACGGTTAGTGTACTGTGTCCTCTGCACAGTGTGCACCTAAAGCTACATGAAGACAATTGCTGGTGTTCTTCTGATCCTATAAATACCACAGGCAGGCAGCTGCAGTATTTACAGTTAGTGTACTGTGTCCTCTGCACAGTGTGCACCTAAAGATACCTGAAGACAATTGCTGGTGTTCCGATCCTATTAATACCACAGGCAGGCATCTGCAGTATTTACAGTTAGTGTACTGTGTATTCTGCATAGTGTGCACCTAAAGCTACCTGAAGACAATTGCTGGTGTTCTTCTGATCCTATTAACACCACAGGCAGCCAACTGCAGTATTTACAGTTAGTGTACTGTGTCCTCTGCACAGTGTGCACCTAAAGCTACCTGAAGACAATTGTTGTTGTTCTGATCCTATTACCACAGGCAGGCAGCTGCAGTATTTACAGTTAGTGTACTGTGTCCCCTGAACAGTGTGCACCTAAAGCTACCTGAAGACAATTGTTGTTGTTCTGATCCTATTAATACCACAGGCAGGCAGCTGCAGTATTTACAGTTAGTGTACTGTGTCCTCTGCACAGTGTGCACCTAAAGCTACCTGAAGACAATTGCTGGTGTTCTGATCCTATTAATACCACAGGCAGGCAGCTGCAGTATTTACAATTAGTGTACTGTGTCCTCTGCACAGTGTGCACCTAAAGCTACCTGAAGACAATTGCTGGTGTTCTCATACTAATAATACTACAGGCAAGCAGTTGATTCTGCTAGCTGCAGTATAACCAGCATATATATACATCCCAGCTTTGTGCAGCTACATCTCACTGCAGGCCATTAGTATGTCTGGAAAGAGAATCTGAAAGCTGACCCCTGACATGAGCCACCTCCATCCCTAAACATAACAGAGAAACGACAGTTGCCCCTGGGACTTTAAATGAGGTGCTCATGATGATCAAAAAGGTGAACAAGTATAAGAGTAAAAAGATTTATTGAATGGTAGCAACATCATTCAACGTAAGACATGAGCATGGGTGACAAATTCATAAAACAGCAACATAGCAATATAATCCT
The DNA here is from genome assembly GCF_042186555.1 of Aquarana catesbeiana. NCBI lineage: Eukaryota > Metazoa > Chordata > Amphibia > Anura > Ranidae > Aquarana > Aquarana catesbeiana. The sequence continues at coordinate 133,388,052 of NC_133332.1, read as the reverse complement.
TTGAACATAGCCATAATAATGTAATAACACAAGTAATACAGATATGCATGATAGATCTCTAACCCGACACGTTTTGCAAGCTTTCCTTGCTTGATCAGGGGCTGTTGTGCATATCTGATGTCTGTAAAAACAGATCAAGTATATATTAGAGTATCGGTTATGATTAGACAAAAGCAAGAAGCCTGAACCGATCATCCCATACTTACTTGTCAGACAATAGGCTTCAAAGACTGAACCCAAAACAGGGGTTGGCAGAGGGCATCTCCCCCGGGAGCTGAAGGGACGGAGAACTCAGCAAGGAGGACCGAGGCCAGACCTAGGGAGCATCATGGCAAAAAACTGAAAGGAAGGTGTGGACCCAAAATTCTCCCATAGGTCTTGCAGGGCATTCTCACTGTATAGAATATATAAATATAGAATATGTATGTAAGTTTGGATGGAAATGTCTAATGCCCCGTACACACGGTCGGATTTTCCGATGGAAAATGTCCGATCGGAGCGTGTTGTCGGAAATTCCGACCGTGTGTGGGCTCCATCGGACATTTCCATCAGATTTTCTGACACACAAAGTTGGAGAGCAGGAGATAAAATTTTCCGACAACAAAATCCGTTGTCGGAAATTCCGATCGTGTGTACACAAATCCGACGGACAAAGTGCCACGTATGCTCAGAATAAATAAAGAGATGAAAGCTATTGGCCACTGCCCCGTTTATAGTCCCGACATACGTGTTTTACGTCACCGCGTTTAGAACGATTGGATTTTCCGACAACTTTGTGTGACCGTGTGTATGCAAGACAAGTTTGAGCCAACATCCGTCGGAAAAAATCCTAGGATTTTGTTGTCGGAATGTCCGAACAAAGTCCGACAGTGTGTACGGGGCATAAGAGTATGAAATAATATACATTGTTGTACAGGGTTCAAAGGTATCCTACAGAGAAAGTCTGGGGTAACTACGATGGCAATAACATGAGGGTGTAAGGAAATATGTACTTGGTACAAAGTATATACAGGTGTCCTGCAGAGAATGGGGAGAAAAAAGGGTATAGAAAGAGGATATGGAGTAGAGTGGAGAAGGGCAAATGAAAAAAATAGTGAAGAAGAAGAAAAAAAAGAAAAGAAAGGAGAAGTGGGGGAGTGAGGAAATGCAGCAAGGTGAAGTGGGAAGTAACAGAAGTAAAGGATAAGTGGACTGGGAGTCTGGCGAAAAAAATCAGAAAAAAGAGGAAAAATAATGAAAAAAAAATGTGTGTTGGGATGTGGATCAAAAACACAGGGTGTGCCTATGGAAATGAATACGCAATGGGATTGAATGTATGGGTATTGAAAGTGTATCAAATGTACCTACCGGTGTGGTTGAGCCTCCCGCCTGTGTGTTGAAGGGACACAATGGAAAGAGAGTTTGCCATGCCAACACCCCCGCCTAAATACCCGGACATCTGCCGCATTCTCTGCCCCTAATGTCATGCATCTGGCAGAACGGGGAGGAACTGCAATGTGCCCACCAACACAGCGGCACGCACTCACGATCCCCACCCACCGCTTGGATGACACACCGCGCCCAACAGATGGGGATACTGCCAGAGTGTGGACATCCCCAGGTGGGCACGGAAATAACATGACGCCGATGCACAGGTGGCTCTGTCCATCCGAGGGAAACAGAGAGACGGAGACAGCAGGGGAGAAGAACTCCCCATTTGTGCATCGCAGCTCCCGGAGGGTAAACAAACCACCTCCCCCAGAAAGAGGGAGCAGTACAAAGGAGCCAAGTCTGCAAGTGCAAAAATTTTTGAATAAACAAGTTAGATAAACAAGCATGTCATAGTGGATCTATGGTGAAATTAACAATGTTGACCGTAAAGATCTGGGCTTAGCATCAGACAAAGGGCATTTAGGTGTCTTCCACCTAGGTACAATTGAAAAGAGAATCTGAGAGCTGACCCCTGACATGAACCACCTCCATCCCTTAACATAACAGAGAAACGACAGTCGCCCCTGGGACTTTAAATGAGGTGGTCATGATGATCAAATAGGTGAACAAGTATAAGAGTAAAAAGATTTATTGAATGGTAGCAACATCATCCAATGTAAGACATGAGCATGGGTGACAAATTCATAAAACAGCAACATAGCAATATAATCCTTTGAACATAGCCATAATAATGTAATAACACAAGTAATACAGATATGCATGATACATTTCTAACCCGACGCATTTCGTGAGCTTTCCTCGCTTCATCAGGGGCTGATGTGCATATCTGATGTCTGTAAAAACAGATAAAGTATATATTAGAGTATCGGTTATGATTGGACAAAAGCAAGAAGCCTGAATTGATCATCCCATACTGTATATACTTTGTACCAAGTACATTTTTCCTTACACCCTCATGTTATTGCCATCGTAGTTACCCCAGACTTTCTCTGTAGGATACCTTTGAACCCTGTACAACAATGTATATTATTTCTTCTCTTATGCCGCATACACACGACCGGACTTTACGGCAGACTTTGTCCGGCGGACTTTTCGACAGACTTTCTGATGGACTTTCCGAATGAACGGACTTGCCTACACACGATCAACCAAAGTCCGACGGATTTGTACGTGATGACGTATGACCGGACTAAAACAAGGAAGTTCATAGCCAGTAGCCAATAGCTGCCCTAGCGTCGGTTTTTGTCCGTCGGACTAGCATACAGACGAGCGGATTTTTCGACCGGACTCAAGTCCGTCGGAAAGATTTGAAACATGTTTCATTTCTAGGTCTGTCGAACTTTTGTGGAAAAAAAGTCCGCTGGAGCCCACACACGATCGAATTGTCCACCGGACTCCGGTCCGCCGGACCAAGTATGCAGTAAAGTCCAGTCGTGTGTACGCGGCATTAGACATTTTCATCCAAACTTACATACATACTCTATATTTATATATTCCATACAGTGAGTATGCCCTGCAAGACCTATGGGAGAATTTTGGGTCCACACATTCCTTTCCATATTTTGCCATGCTGCCCCCTACGTCTGGCCTCGGTCCTCCTTGCTGAGTTTTCTGTCCCTTCAGCTCCCGGGGGAGATGCCCTCTGCCAACCCCTGTTTTGGGTTCAGTCTTTGAAGCCTATTGTCTGACAAGTAAGTATGGGATGATCGGTTCAGGCTTCTTGCTTTTGTCCAATCATAACCGATACTCTAATATATACTTGATCTGTTTTTACAGACATCAGATATGCACATCAGCCCCTGCTGAAGTGAGGAAAGCTCGCGAAATGCATCGGGTTAGAGATGTATCATGCATATCTGTATTACTTGTGTTATTACATTATTATGGCTATGTTCAAAGGATTATATTGCTATGTTGCTGTTTTATGAATTTGTCACCCATGCTCATGTCTTAAGTAGGATGATGTTGCTACCATTCAATAAATCTTTTTACTCTTATACTTGTTCACCTTTTTGATCATCATGTCCCGGGACAACTGTCGTTTCTCTGTTAGTAAGTCTGGAAGGCCAACAAGGAGAGGCAGACAGCCACTGGCCAATAAAAGAGGGCAAGCAGGCTCTGTGTCTAGAGGCAACAGTGCTGGTCGTGGACACGGTGCATCCTCATCAGCACGTGACTGTGGGACACGCTTGTCCTTTTTTTCGGCAGCTGGTCGTGTTGAGCCTCAACATGCCAAAGACTTGGAAGAGTGGATGACCAAGCCAACCTCATCCTCCTCATCCTCTCTCACCCAGGCTCAGGGTAAATTGTCTGGCAAAGCAGTTGCCAACGCGGCCTCTTCCCTCGGCTCAATGGCATCAGTCACTCCTTCCCTAGCCATGTTCTCCTGAGGAGTCCCCCGAACTGTTTGACTACAGTGTTAGGTACATGCTCTAGGAGGATGCCCAGCATTTTGAAGGCTCCGATGATGGTACCCAGCTAGAGGAAGACAGTAACGTGAGCCCAGAAAGAGGGGGTGCCCAAGTAGGACAGCAATCTGGCAGTCATGTTCCCCAAGCTGCAGCATACTGCCAGGTTTGCTCCAGTAATCAGGAAGGAGGGGATGATGAGGGAGTCACTGACTCCATGTGGGTGCCTGATATGAGAGAGGAAGAGGAAGAGGAGGAGGAGGAGGAGGCACATCTCCAACGAGGCAGGATGCCCTCCAGGGGCCAGCTTAAGGGCAGCACACCGACTGCATCACACCACAGAGCTCTGCATGTGCAGAGCGCTGCTGTCTCTGCACGTTATTCCAAAAGTTCTTTGGTGTGGGCCTTTTTTGAGACAAGTGCATCAGATCGCACCGCTGTTATTTGCAACATATGTCTCAAGCGTATCTCGCGTGGCCAAAACATCACCCGCTTTGGCACCACATGCTTGACCAGACATATGTCGAAATGCCATGCAGTTCATTGGCAAGCGTACCTAAAAGACCCATACCAAAGAACAAAGCGGACCTCTCCTTGCTCCTCATCAGCTGGGATCTACAACCCCACTGTACCTTCAGTCCTCTCTGAAACCTGCACTGAGAGTAATGAAGGTGTAGAATTAGGTGTGTCACAGCCAAGTACTTGCGGGCAATCTGCTATCGGTACACCAACGTCAGATTGTACCAGGCAAATTTCCCTGCCCCAGCTGCTGCACCACTGAAAGAAGTTTGCTCCCAGCCATCCACATGTCCAGCGGTTGAATGCTAGCTTGGCTAAATTTCTAGCACTTCAACTGCTGCCTTTTCAGTTGGTAGACTCTGCCCCCTTCCATGAGTTTGTGAAATGTGCAGTTCCTCAGTGGCAGGTTCCAAAAAACCACTTTTTCTCACGGAAGGCGATGTGGAAGGCAATGTCTTGGCCTCGCTGGACAGGGCAGTCAACGGTAAGGTGCATATTACCACTGACTCATGGTCCAGCAGGCATGGACAGGGACATTACCTATCTTTCACTGCGCACTGGGTGACTCTTCTGGCAGCTGGGAAGGATGCAGGACAGGGTGCAGTAGTGTTGGAGGTTGTTACGCCACCACGCCTCCAAAATTCTACTAGTGGTGATTCTGACACACCTCTCTCCTCCACCCCCTCTCTCTCTGCCACGCCTCTTCCTGTGCTGATTTGTCCTCGGAACCAGCGGTGCTCCATAGGCGTTCAAGGGGCTATGCAAGCACGCAGGCAAAAAGATGCCATGTGGTGCTTGAGCTGGTGTGCTTGGGGGACAGGAGCCACACTGGGGCAGAGATTCTGTCAGCTTTGCAGGGGCAGGTTCAGAGGTGGTTGACGCCATGCCAGCTTAAGCCAGGAATGGTGGTTTGCGACAATGGCACCAACCTCCTCTCCGCCCTCCGACAGGGACTGACTCATGTGCCCTATTTGGCTCATGTCCTTAACTTGGTGGTGCAGCAGTTCTTGGGCAGGTACCTGGGCTTACAGGATGTCCTGAGGCAGGCCAGGAAAGTCTGTGTGCATTTCCGCAGGTCATATAATGCCAGTGCTCAGCTGACTGACCCCCAAAAGGAACTTAACCTGCCCAAGAACTGCCTAATCTGTGACATGCCCACAAGGTGGAACTCAACGTTGGCCATGCTGCAGCAGCTGCACATGCAGCAGAGGGCCATCAATGAGTACCTATGCGACTATGGCACCAGGACAGGGTCAGGGGACCTTGTTTTTTTCCCCACGCCAGTGGGCTATGATCAGGGATGCATGCACTGTCCTGTCACCATTTGAGGAGGCCATGAGGATGGTGAGCAGTGACAGTGCATGCATCAGTGACACTGTCCCTCTTGTCCACCTGTTGGAGCACACGCTGCGTGGAAAAATGGACAGGGCACTTGAGGCAGAACAGAGGGAGGAAGAGGAGGATTTCCTTACCTCTCAAGGCCCCCTTTATCCAGACAGTGTTCCTGCGTGCCCGCCGATCACACAGGAAGAGGACGAGGATGAAGATTGTGTCAGCATTGAGGTGGAGCCTAGCACTCAGCATCAGCAGCAGTCTTCAAGGGATCTTTTACAGTCCGAAGAAACCCATGGACTTGTACATGGCTGGGAGGAGGTGGCTGTGGATCATGTCGTCCTTAGTGACCCAGAGGACTCTGGACCGAATGCCTCAGCAAACCTACGCTGCATGGCCTCCCTGATCCTGCAAAGCTTGCGGAAGGATCCTCGTATTCTTGGTATTAAGGGGAGGGATCATTACTGGCTGGCAACCCTCCTTGATCCATGTTACAAGGGTAAGGTTGCGGACCGTATCTTGCCATAACAGAGGGAGCAGAGGATGAAACATCTTCGGGAGGCCTTGCAGAAAGGTTTGTGCAACGCGTTTCCAGAGCCTGGGAGGTTACAATTTCCTGGTCCTCCTGGCCAACGTGTTGCTGAGGCTTCGGTCAGTCACAGAAGGAGCTGTGGAGAAGGTGGCCGTCTGACCGATGCTATCAGACAATTATTTAGTCCGCAACCCCAAGGTATGATCGGTTCCAGCAATCATCACCAGCGTCTGATTCACATGGTGCAGGAATACCTAGGGGCAAGATCAGACTTGGACACCTTTCCCACTGAAAATCCTCTGGGTTACTGGGTCTTGAGGATGGATCACTGGCCAGAGCTTGCACAGTAGGGATGAGCCGAACACCCCCCTGTTCGGTTCGCACCAGAACATGCGAACAGGAAAAAAGTTTGTTCGAACACGCGAACACCGTTAAAGTCTATGGGACACGAACATGAATAATCAAAAGTGCTAATTTTAAAGGCTTATATGCAAGTTATTGTCATAAAAAGTGTTTGGGGACCTGGGTCCTGCCCCAGGGGACATGGATCAATGCAAAAAAAAGTTTTAAAAATGGACGTTTTTTCAGGAGCAGTGATTTTAATAATGCTTAAAGTCAAACAATAAAAGTGTAATATCCCTTTAAATTTCCTACCTGGGGGGTGTCTATAGTATGCCTGTAAAGGGGCGCATGTTTCCCATGTTTAGAACAGTCTGACAGCAAAATGACATTTGAAAGGAAAAAAGCCATTTAAAACTACTCGCGGCTATTGCATTGCCGGTCCGACAATACACATAAAAGTTCATTGATAAAAACGGCATGGAAATTCCCCACAGGGGAACCCCGAACCAAAATTTAAAAAAAAAATGACGTGGGGGTCCCCCTAAATTCCATACCAGGCCCTTCAGGTCTGGTATGGATTTTAAGGGGAACCCCGCGCAAAAAAAAAAAAAACGGCGTGGGGTCCCCCCAAAAATCCATACCAGACCCTTATCTGAGCACGCAACCTGGCAGGCTGCAGGAAAAGAGGGGGGGACGAGAGAGCGCCCCCCCTCCTGAACCGTACCAGGCCACATGCCCTCAACATTGGGAGGGTGATTTGGGGTAGCCCCCAAAACACCTTGTCCCCATGTTGATGAGGACAAGGGCCTCATCCCCACAACCCTGGCCGGTGGTTGTGGGGGTCTGCGGGCGGGGGGCTTATAGGAATCTGGAAGCCCCCTTTAACAAGGGGACCCCCAGATCCCGGCCCCCCCTGTGTGAAATAGTAAGGGGGTACCTACCATTTCACTAAAAAACTGTCAAGAATGTTAAAAATGACAAGAGACAGCTTTTGACAATTCCTTTATTTAAATGCTTCTTCTTTCTTCTATCTTCCTTCATCTTCTTCTTCTTCTTCTTCTGGCTCTTCTGGTTCTTCCTCCGGCATTCTCGTCCAGCATCTCCTCCGTGGCGTCTTCTATCTTCTTCTGCTCGGGCCGCTCCGCACCCATGGCATGGGGGGAGGCTACCGCTCTTCTCTTCATCTTCTTCTCTTCTTCATCTTCCTTTCTTCTTCTCTTCTTCTCTTCTTCATCTTCTTCTCCGGGCTGCGCCGCATCCATGCTGGCATGGAGGGAGGCTCCCGCTGTGTGATGGTGTCTCCTTGTTTGACGGTTCTTAAATATCGGGGGGCGGGGCCACCCGGTGACCCCGCCCCCCTCTGACGCATGGTGACTTGAGGGGACTTCCCTGTGATGTCACGGGGAATGCCACAGGGAAGTCCCGTCATGTTCCGTGTGTCAGACGGGGGCGGGCCCGCCCCTGTTATTTAAGAACCCTCAGACAAGGAGACGCCGTCACACAGGAAGATGAAGAAGAGAAAAAAGATGAAGAGAAGAGCGGGAGCCTCCCCCAATGCCATGGGTGCGGAGCGGCCCGAGGAGAAGAAGATAAAAGACGCCGCGGAGGAGATGCTGGACAAGAACGCCGGAGGAAGAACCAGAAGAGCCAGAAGAACCAGAAGAAGAAGAAGATGAAGGAAGATAGAAGAAAGAAGAAAGAAGAAGCATTTAAATAAAGGAATTGTCAAAAACTGTCTTGTCATTTTTAACATTTTTGACAGTTTTTTAGTGAAATGGTAGGGGTACTTGTACCCCCTTACCATTTCACACAGGGGGGGGGGCCGGGATCTGGGGGTCCCCTTGTTAAAGGGGGCTTCCAGCTTCCGATAAGCACCCCGCCCGCAGACCCCCACAACCACCGGCCAGGGTTGTGGGGATGAGGCCCTTGTCCTCATCAACATGGGCACAAGGTGTTTTGGGGGCTACCCCAAAGCACCCTCCCAATGTTGAGGGCATGTGTCCTGGTACGGTTCAGGAGGGGGGGGCCGCTCTCTCGCCCCCCCCTCTTTTCCTGCAGTCTGCCAGGTAGCGTGCTCGGATAAAGGTCTGGTATGGATTATTGGGGGGACCCCACGCCGTTTTTTTTTTTTTTTTTGGCCGGGGTTCCCCTTAATATCCATACCAGACCTGAAGGGCCTGGTATGGAATTTAGGGGGGCCCCCACATCATTTTTTTTTTTAATTATATTTTTGGGTTCCCCTATGGGGAATTCCCATGCCATTTTTATCAATGAACTTTTATATATATTGTCGGACCGGCAATGCAATAGCCGCGAGTAGTTTTAAATGGCTTTTTTCCTTTCAAATGTCATTTTGCTGTCAGACTGTTCTAAACACGGGAAACATGCGCCCCTTTACAGGCATACTATAGACACCCCCAGGTACGAAATTTAAAGGGATATTACACTTTTATTGTTTGACTTTAAGCATTATTAAAATCACTGCTCCTGAAAAAACGGCCATTTTTAAAACTTTTTTTTTGCATTGATCCATGTCCCCTGGGGCAGGACCCAGGTCCCCAAACACTTTTTATGACAATAACTTGCATATAAGCCTTTAAAATTAGCACTTTTGATTTCTCCCATAGGTTTTTAAAGGGTGTTCCGCGGCATTCAAATTTGCCGCGAACACCCCAAATTGTTCGCTGTTTGGCGAACTTGCGAACAGCCAATGTTCGAATCGAACATGCATTCGACTCAAACTCGAAGCTCATCCCTATTGCACAGTATGCAATTAAACTCCTACTGGCCTGTCCTGCATCCAGCATTCTTTTGGAATGCACATTCAGTGCTGCTAGAGGCTTTGTAACCAATCACAGGGTGTGCCTGTCCACCGAATCGGTCGATCGGCTGACCTTCATAAAAATGAATTACATTTTAGTTTTAATGTGAGATCCCTTCAAGACTGCCTATGCTGATGCTGAGTGACTATCCTGTTATGCAGAGTGTCAATCCTCTTCCTCCACAATTTTCATGCTGATAGCTTATAAGAACATTTTTGGTTTTGGGCACCGCCACCAGTGTCTAAGGCCCAATTTTTCAGCCCCTGTTTAACAGGGGCGTATAATTACAATTTTTGATGCAATACTTTGCAGCAGGGCTCATTCCTGCGCTCCAACTGGAGTATCTGTGAGGGGTTGCAGTGTTGTGGCAGCAGTGGCTAAGGCCGAATTTTTCAGCCCCTGTTTAACAGGGGTGTGTAATTACAATTTTTGATGCAATACTTTGCAGCAGGGCTCATTCCTGCACTCCAACTATTGTATCTGTGAGGGGATGCAGTGTTGTGGCAGCAGTGGCTAAGGCCCAATTTTTCTGCCCCTGTTTAACAGGGGCATGTAATTACAATTTTTGATGCAATACTTTGCAGCAGGGCTCATTTCTGCGCTCCAACTAGAGTATCTTTGAGGGGTTGCAGTGTTGTGGCACCAACACCAGTACCCAAGGCCGAATTTTTCAGCCCCTGTTTAACAGGGGCATATAATTACAATTTGTGATGCAATACTTTGCAGCAGGGCTCATTTCTGTGCTCCAACTAGCATCTGTGAGGAGGTGCAGTGTTGTGGCACCAGGGCCTAAGGCCCAATTTTTCTGCCCCTGTTCAACAGGGACATGTAATTTCAATTCTTGATCTAATATTTCACAGCAGGGCCCATTCCTGTGCCCACCAAGAGTAACTGTGAGGGCTTACAATGTTTGTGGCAACTCCACCACCACCACCACCACCAAAGGCCCAATTTTTCTGCCCCTGTTCAACAGGTGCATGTAATTACAATTCTTTATATAATATTTCACAGCAGGGCATGTTCTAGTGCCCACCAAGAGTAACTGTGAGGACTTACAGTGTTGTGGCACCAGCACCACCACCAACACCACCACCACCAAAGGCCCAATTTTTCTACCACTTTTCAACAATGGCATGTAATTACAATTCTTGATCTAATATTTCACAGCAGGGCCCGTTCCTGCTCCCACCAAGAGTAACTGTGAGGGCCTACAGTGTTGTGGCAACACCAACACCTAAGGCCCCAATTTCTGCAGAGTATATAGGGCAGGCCCCTACTTTGAAACATCCAACTTACAAACGACTCCTACTTGCAAACGGAAGGAGACAAGAGGAAATGAGATGAAATCTACCCCTAGGAAAGGGAAATTCTCTCCTGTAAGAGATAATATGGGAAACGTGTCTCCTCTCCACTGCTTTATCACCAATCCTTGTTTCACTAAAAACCCCAAATTTTCAAAAAACATTTGTCATTGGGACAGAAAGTGAGGTGAAATCTTCTGAAGAGGTGCACAGACAGCAAAACAAATGTTACAGGGGTGATAACCCTTCCCTATGTTTTCCAAAAAGCTTAAAAATAGATTTTTTGGCTGGAGCTACACTTTAAAAATGTACCAGATCAAAATTACAAACAGATTCTACTTAACAACAAACCTACAGTCCCTGTCTTGTTTGCACCGCCTGTATACTGCTGTTCAGAGTATATAGGGCCTTGGGGCCCCACGCCTTTCCTTTTTTTAATTTGGGTGCGGGGTTCCCCTTAACATCCATACAAGACCCAAAGGGCCTGGTAATGGACTGGGGGGGTACCCATGCAGTTTATCTAACTGATTTTCATCCATATTGCTGGGACCCGACATTACATTAAAGCCGCAAGCAGTTTTAAATTACTTTTATTCCTTTACAAATGTCATTTTGTGCAGGGAAACATGTGCCACTTTACAGGCATACTATAGACACCCCCCAGGTATGATATTTAAAGAAATATTTCACTTTTTTTTCACTTTAAGCATCATTAAAATCACTGCTCCCGAAAAAAAGAACCGTTTTTAAAACTTTTTTTGCATTGATACATGTCCCCTGGAGCAGGACCCGGGTCCCCAAACCCTTTTTAGGACAATAACTTGCATATTAGCCTTTAAAATTAGCACTTTTGATTTTGAACGCTCAAGTCCCATAGACTTTAACAGGGCTCTAAACTTTGCGCAAATTTTCGGTCTGTTCTTAGGTTCTGGTGCGAACCGAACCGGGGGGTGTTCGGCTCATCCCTACTCACGGCTATAATGAATTGTTGGGTCCTGGCAATACAGGTAAAAGTCATTGGAAAAAAAATGGCATGGGTTCCCCCCCAGTCCTTTACCAGGCTCTTTGGGTCTGTTATGAATTTTAAGGGGAACCCTGCACCAATTTTTTTTAAAAATGGCGTAGGGGTTCCCTTCAAAATCCATACCAGACCCTTCAGGTCTGGTATGGATTTTAAGGGGAACCCTGCACAAAAATGAAAAAAAAAATGGCGTGGGGCCCCCCAAATTCATACCAGACCCTTATCCGAGCATGCAACCTGGCAGGCAGCAGGAAAAGAGGGGGGACAAGAGAGTGCCCCCCCCCCTGAACCATACCAGGCCACATGCCCTCAACATGGGGAGGGTGCTTTGGGGTAGCCCCCAAAGCACCTTGTCCCCATGTTGATGGGGACAAGGGCCTCATCCCCACAACCTTTGCCCAGTGATTGTGGGGGTCTGCAGGCAGGGGGCTTATCAGAATCTGGAAGCTGGAAGCCCCCTTTAACAAGGGGACCCCTAGATCCCGCTCCCCCTGTGTGAAATGGTAATGGGTACATTGTACCCATACCATTTCACAAAAAAGTTCCCCCTCTGACACCACAGGGAAGCCATTGGGAAGTCCCTGTGCATCAGAGGGGGCGGGGTCACTGGGTACATCAATGTGTGGCCCCGCCCTCAGTTATAAAAGAATTGTCATTGGCGCTGAATCGTGATAGGGTGGGTGCCTCCCATGGGGGCGGATCGGTGGCGGGTTTTTTTTATTTTATTTTTCGGTCCATTGACGGAGCCATAGAAGAAGACAAATGGACTTTATGGGACATTTTTATTTTTTTATTTTTTAATAAAGGACTTGTCCCAAGGTGTGTCTTGTTTTTTTTTTTTACATTTTGACACTTTTTTGTGAAATGGTATGGGTACAATGTATCTGTTACCATTTCACACGGGGGGGCGGGATCTGGGGGTCCCCTTGTTAAAGGGGGCTTCCAGATTCTGATAAGCCCCACACCCTCAGAACCCCACAACCACCAGGCAAGGGTTGTGGGGATGAGGTACAAAATTTAAAGGAATATTACACTTTTGTTGTTTCACTTTAAGCATTATTAAAATCACTGCTCCCGAAAAAACGGACGTTTTAAAACTTTTTTTTGCATTGATACATGTCCCCTGGGGCAGGACCCAGGTCCCCAAACACTTTTTATGGCAATAACTTGCATATTAACTTTTAAAATTAGCACTTTTGATTTTTCATGTTCGTGTCCCATAGACTTTAATGGTGTTCACGTGTTCGAATACATTTTTTGCCTGTTCGCATGTTATGCTGCGAACTGAACCGGGAGGTGTTCGGCTCATCCCTAGATGAGACCTGGTGCTATCAGTTCGATCTGGATTCCAAGCGGCAATTGATAGAATGGTGTTCACCATCTTCCCCGTGACCCAAAAAGAGTCTCCTGCAAAAGTTCAAGACGATGTTGATTGACTTCTTTTTGCGAATGTGGCAGCAATCCAAGAATGTGTGACAGCGGTTCTCTGATTGATTCCTAAAGAGGCCTTTGCTAACAGTTTCCAGAAGCTTTATTAACATTGCCAAAAGTGTATTGTGAATGATGGCTATTATTTTGAAGGCCAATAAAGGTCATTTGTTTGTATCTTCTGTTTTGTTTGTTTTCTGGTACCATGCACCAAACTTTTTAGACAGACTCTCGTATATACTTGTTTTAAACTTTTTTATATTTTTTTTATATTTCTTTAGTTACTCCTGGTTTCCAGTTCTGGGCACATGATACCAAACATCCCTAGAGTTTTCATGGAAGAAGGGGATAAGAGGTTTTCTCAGCTAAGCACATCCTCCTGCCTGCATGCCTGAGCTAAGGACAGATGGATTTCAGAAAGTAAATGCTACATAAATCCTCTGCCCTTACTCAAATTGGGTATGACCAGAAATGCTAGGAGGTGTTTTTCAAAGTGATTTCTCATATGTGGATGGATGGGTGAGCTTGCTTTGAATATTAAAAATGAATTAGTGTTTAATTTATGGTGCTCAGATGCAGTGTAGTTCCATATTAACCACTTCCGGACCGCCGCATGCCGATATACATCCTAACTTTGATGGGGATATCGTTGTTATGGCAGCAGCTAGCTGCCATAACCCTGGTATCCTATTGTTTGGCCGGCGGTCCGCTTCAAGATAAAAGTGGTCTCTGTGATGGATACACCGCAATATCACTTTTATTGGCGGCGGGAGAGGCCCCCCTCTGGTGCCCTCTGCTGCTTACCGGAGCCGTCGGCAGTGGCGGAGGCGATCAGATGTTTCTTTTTCCTTGGCATGGAGACGAGTGAGGGGAAGATGGCCCCCACCCGTCTCCATGTCATTTTGCAGGATGGAAGCAAAGTCAAAATGTCACTTCTGCCCATAGCTCTTAAAGGGACATTTTTTTCATAATTTTTTTACATGACAATTTTTTTTATTGCATTTTAGTGTAAATATGAGATCTGAGTTTCTTCAATATGCGGGTAGCCTTCGTTGACGGTGGAGCATTTTTTCTTTTTTCAGTTCTGGCGGTGGCATCATATCTACATCTGGGGACATTTATTTATTTTTTTAATGAAGAAATTGTCAAAAACTGTGTTTGTGTTTTTTTTCTTATTGTTTCTTTTTTTGGTGAATGAGTAGGGGTATAACGTACCCCATCCTCATTCACATTGGTGGAGGTTTGGAATCTAGAGGTCCCCTTATTAAAGGGGGCTTCCAGATTCTGATAAGCCCACTGCCTGCAGACCCCCACAACCACCACCCAAAGGGCCTGGAATGTATGGAAGGACCTCACACCAGTTATTTACTATTTTTTTCATTTTTTATACTATCAATGCAAAAAAAATGTTAAAATATAGTTTTTAATAATAGTGCAGTGTTTTTTTAAATTTTTTTTAACTTTAGATTTTATTGTAAATTTTCCAGAGTACAAAATGTAGGTTAGTGTCATGGTTAGACATGAATACAGTCTATAGATAAAACAGGGTAACATAAGGGGTACATAGGTCGTGTGGTTACAATACAGCAGATTGAGGTTTGGCTCAGTAAAATAAAAATACAATTAAAAAAAGATGCATTCTAACATAGTAAGTCTTAAGCTAGTACAACATACTAAGTAGGTGAATAATGAGCAGGGGGGTGTTGGACTAGTGCGCTATAAAGGTATTAGACAAGAGAGCATTCAGATTGGGTGAAGATAGAGTAGTAATGGATCGTACAGTTTAAGGTTTTATGGGAGCTTCAGGCATTTAGGGTGTTGGAGCCAAAGTTCCCATTGCATTTGGAATGTTGGTATCTGGAGGTGCGCTTTGGCATACATGTATTCCATCAAACAATGACTGTTCAAAATGGAGATCATTTCTAAAATGGAGGATGAGTGAGGAACTTTCCAGTTTCTGGCAATAGCCAGGCAGGTGGCTATAAGTACATAAGAAATGATGGTGTGAGCGGATCGAGGCCATGTATCTATATATAGACCCAATAGAACCATCTATGGTAATAAGGAAAAAGCAATTGGTATGATGGAGAAGAGAAACTTAGAAAGAGTGGACCAAAATTTGGTGAGTACTGGACAGTTCCACCATATGTGTAGTGAAGTTCCTGGATTTCCGCACTGTCTCCAGTGGAGGAAGAGGTGTAGATGCGGGCAAGTTTACATGGAGTGAGATACTAGTTATGGAATATTTTCTGGATGGATTCCCAGTGTAGAAGGCAGCGAGAGGTTCTCAGAGGCATTTTAAGAGAGCGATACCATTGCTGAGGGGTGCAGGTGCATTGTAGGAGTTGTTCCCAATGGAGCATTGATGGGGTCTTTATAGTGGTGGGTGACATCAGTGAGGAGTTTGTAAATATAGGATATACCGTGACAGTGAGAAGAGAGTTGTTCGTAGAATTTAATTACGTGCCAGAGTGTGAGGTCGTCTGACCATTTTGTGCTGGAAAGGACTGAGCAGAGTTGTAGATATTTGAAGAAATCCTTGGAGGTGATGTGCGAGTCAGTCTGGAGAAACTGAAAGGGGATTAGCTGGGAGTCTCTGTATAAGTTACCCACAGTGAAGATGCCTGCGGAAGTCCATTCAGAGAGCAAGATATCAGGTGTGAGAATTTGCAATTCAGTGAGAGGTATGGAGGAAAGGAGTTGCTGCGGTAAACCTTTGGTATGTTGAAGGACAGCTTTTCATGTTTTGACAGTGGCATTAATAGAATCGAGGTACGAGTGCATTCCGTGGTATTGTAGGAGTAGGGCACTAACAATCATCTTAGGTTGAGAAACTAGAGCTACTTTCTCTATTTGGAGCCAGATAGTTAGTTGGGTAGGGTTCCACCAGAGTTTGGCTTGATCAAGAATGGTGCCTTGTAGTATGCTTGAATGTCTTGTGTGCCCATCCCTCCAGAAGAAACCAGTGTGCATAATGTATTACGTTTAAGACGAGAGTGTTTCCCATTCCTTATGAAGGTGGTTATGATAGATTGCAGTTTGTGGAGTTGTGCTTGGAGAAAGGGGAGCAGAATAGTCCAGAACAGAATGTGCGGAAGTAGATACATTTTGGATAGGGTGATTCTACCTGCCCATGAAGCTTGGATATGTTGAAGATCCTGTATCGCGTTTTGGAGTTTTGAAAGAAGATTGGAGAAGCTGAGAGATATCAATCGAGAAGAAGGGGAGATTAGTTGTATACCAAGATAAGAGGGCTGGAATTAGGGGTTCAGAAGAAAGACAATGCTGTGTTTCGTGGTTTGGTCAAGGCCAATGCCTAGCACACTAGATTTGGAAAAGTTGATTTTATAGAGAGAGGCTTTACTAAATAGGTCCAGAGTACGGTGAAGCTCAAAAAGCAATTTTATATGGTCGGTCAGGCAAATTATGACGTCGTCAGCATAAAGACAATTTTATGTGTCCTGTCACAATACCTGAGATAAAGGGGTTGCTACGAATAGATTGAGCCAAGGGTTCCATGATGAGGGCAAAAATTAGAAGGGACAGTGGACATCCTTGGCGTGTCCAATTAGAGATGTGGAAACGTTTTGACAGTAAGCCAGATGTTATGACCCTAGAGCTAGGGGAAGTACAAAGGGCCAGAATGGCTTTCAGAATTATGCCGGAGAAGATAAATTTCATCAGAACAGCTCTTAAATAGGTCCAAACAACTCTATCAAATGCCTTCTCCACATCAAGGGAATTGAGCAGAGAAGGCGTTCGATGATGCTCTGTCCATTGTAGTAGGTCAATGAATCTGCGAGTACCGCCTGATGCTTGTCTGCCAGACACAAATGTGACCTGGTCAATATGTACTAGGTGGATAATATCTGAGAGCAGTGTAGTTAGAAGCTTGGCATAAAGCTTTGTATCAGTGTTTAATAAAGAGATGGGTCTGTAGCTGGCAGGATCATCAGACGGTTTGCCTGGTTTTTGTATAGTGGTGATAGTGGCTTGCAGGGATTTCATTGGGATAGAGCCTGGAGTGATGATATAATTGAAAGATTGATATAGATGAGGGGCAGGCAGGGAGTTTAGAAAATACTTTATAGTATTCGTTGCTGAAGCCGTCCGGCCCAGGTGCTTTATGAACTGATAGGATGGTAATAGCAGAGTCAATTTCCAAAAGAGAGGGGGGATGAGAGGGAAGTTATCTGTTCTTATGATAATAAAAGTAGTTGTAGATCATGTAGGAGCCGCTGAATGTCATCTGGTAAGGGTGGTGGAACGGAGTCAGAGTTGGCGAGGTTGTATAGTTGGGCATAAAAGGAGCTGAATTGGTCCACAATGTCTTTAAAGTTGGTGAGTCGTGTGCCCGATTGATTAGTGAGGTAGGGAATTTTAGTGTGAGTTAGTTGGCATTTAAGTTGCTTAGCCATATGGGCTCTGGGTTTGTTATTTTGTGAGTAGAATTGTAAACAGAGTAGTTTGAGGTGAAAGTCAAAGTTGTTATGTAGGTGATCAGTAAGGGCTCGTCTGGCTGTGCAGAGTTCAGAGTCAAAGAGAGGAGAGGGCTAGGGTTTGTTGGCTCATTCAGGGGTGTGAATATGATCTAAAAGTTGGTCAGTAGCAGCATTGCGGGCATTCCATAGTACAGTGGGGTCATTGACAGACTCAGTATTGACCTACGCTCAATTTCGAATAGGATCTGATTTTGATAGTCAAGGCGAGAGATAAGAGAGGTATTAGGTCTCCAAATCGTGTCATTTTTGACATGAGGGGCCGGATACAATTTCACTGAGATCGGGGCGTGGTCTGACCACGTGATAAGTACAGTTTTAGTTTCCTGGACTGATTGCAGGGTGTGCTTGTCCGTCAAAAACAAATTTATTCGAGAGTATGCTTTTTGCGCATGCGAGTAGAAAGTATAGTCCCTTTCTGTATCGTGGAGGCATCTCCAAGGGTCGTGCAGATCTTCTGAGGCTAGAAGGGAGGAGAGAGCAGTGGAGCTTTTACGAGTGAGGTTTGAGGAGTCTAGAGTGGGATCAATTATTTGGTTGAAATTGCCACATATGATTAGGGGGCCATGCCTAAAAGGTTCCAATTTATTCATAATGACGTTATAAAAACATTGTTGTTTAGTATTAGGGATGTAAATGTTGTCAATGGTCATTGCACAGTTATTAAAGGAGGCATTCAAAATTAGGTATCTGTCATCTGGATCCATCTCACTGTGTAATAGGGCGTACACACGGTCGGACTTTGTTCGGACATTCCGAAAACAAAATCCTAGGATTTTTTCCGACGGATGTTGGCTCAAACTTGTTTTGCCTACACACGGTCGCACAAAGTTGTCGGAATTTCCGATCGACAACCACGCGGTCACGTACACCACGTACGACGAGACTAGAAAAGGCCGGTTCAGAACCAAGCGCGGCACCCTTTGGGCTCCTTTTGCTAATCTCGTGTTGGTAAAAGTTTGGTGAGAGACGATTCGCGCTTTTTCAGACTCGTGGCTTTCAGATCGTTTTCTGCCGTTCAGTTTGTGCTTGTGGGTTTGTATCTGCTCTTCAGTGCGTGCAAGCAAGTTCTGCGTGACTTTAGGTAGTCATTGTATTCTTGTTCGTTCATTACTGTTTTTCAGGTCGCTCTTCACAGGCCTTGCTGTTCTTCAATGCGTTCTGTTACTTCGTTCTGAGCAGCCGACCGTTTTCTAGCCATGTTTCGTATGCGTACTCCTCGTAGAGTTCATGCTGTGCGGGGGCTTGGTGTTGGGGTCCTGACCTTGACACAAGTCCAGTCCATGAACAGGGTGGGGAGGAGTTCATGGACCAAGAAGTGGTTGCTTCAGCGTGACCAGTTCTGTCATATGCCTTTGCTCCGTGAGATCCGTGAGAATAATCCTGATGATTTCAGGAACTTTCTCAGGATGACGGTCCCCGTGTTTCACCATCTGTTGGCTTTGCTGACCCCCTATATCAGCAGGCAGGATACCTGCATGAGGCAAGCCATCACTGCGGAGCAGAGGTTGGTCGCTACCTTGCGGTATTTGGCCACAGGGAGAAGCCTGCAGGACCTCAAGTTCTCGACAGGCATCTTCCCCCAGGCTCTGGGGATCATTATCCCAGAGACCTGTTCTGCCATCATCCAGGTCCTGCAGAAGGAGTATATGAAGGTAAGATTTTTATCCTTTTATTTCACATTTTATTGTATTTAATGTTTGATAATATATTGTATTTCTTTCCTCATTCCCTAATTACCATGATTGTAATATGCTGTGAATGTCCCCTTTGTCCTCATGCATGCTGGATTTTTGTGTAATTATTATTTTATGTCCTTCATACATATTTGCCCTTTAATAACCTCTCCAGCATGGTGTCTCCTGCCCTATATTCACCTCATGTAGTCACTTAACAATGTATTTTATCAGCTCTATAGTAGTGCTTTACCCCAAACACCCCCTAAAATGTTTTGAAATGTTATTTTTTATTTAAATTCAGGGAGAGTGCCAGAGGGTTTTTTTTGTGGTGTCCCCAATTTTTTTGTAACCCTCCCTCCCCCAACTGCTAAGTCAGCTGATCCCAATTCTCTATCCTCAATCATCTATCTGCTGACTTTGCCAAACCCATACACACTATACCCATCTCTTTACTGGTCAGATTTATGGATGAATTCCCCAAAGCATGTAGTGCAAGGGCCTGCCTGTATACTTTCCAATGGTACTGTTTAAAGTTTTTCTATCCTATTATTATCTTGATAGGTAATAGCAGAATGTTCAAATGTGCTCAAATGTGTACAGTGTGTATTTATATCTTTGTATTATGACACTTCTTACCTGTCCAGTGGTCTGCCAATAGTGTAACTAAGGAGGGTCTGTTCCAAGTAATACCCTGTATTTAGGCATTCATCTCTCAATGAAGTGAAGAGGGTTACCTGTCCAAGAGTTCCCCCCCTATAATGTTAGAAATGGCCCATGAGGGGGGAGGGGGAATATGATAGGTGTACCTTATACTTTGTTGTTGTTAAATTCCCCTTAATAAATGCTATCTGGAGGTTGCCCCATAATGTTTGTGTCTAATCTGCTTGCCATGTTTCTGTGAAAAAATAGTAATTTTTATTGTTTTTTCCTCAACAGTTTCCTTCAACGCCACAGGAATGGCAGACTGTGGCCTCCCACTTTGCCCAGCGGTGGGACTTTCCTAACTGCGGAGGGGCAATTGATGGGAAACACGTCCACATCGTCCCACCACCCAACTCGGGGTCGTACTATTATAATTACAAGGGGTTTAATAGTATAGTGATGTTGGCGGTGGTGTCGGCTAATTACGAGTTCTTGTATGTGGACGTGGGGAAGAATGGCCGGATGTCCGATGGTGGAGTGATCGCCTAGACGGAGTTCTACAGGCGTCTCCAGAATGGCAGCTTGGACTTGCCACCTCCAGAGGACAATGTTGAAGGTCTCCCATTTGTGTTCGTTGCTGATGAAGCATTTGCGCTAGGGGACCACCTGATGTGGCCATTCCCGATGAGGACCCTCACCCCGGAACAGAGGGTTTTTAATTACCGGCTGGCCAGAGCCCGAAGAGTGGTGGAGAACACATTTGGAATCCTGGCCAGCCGGTTCCGATTATTTCTGACACCCATCCATATGGCGGAGTATAAACTGAACCATATAATACTTGCCTGCTGTGTTCTCCATAATTTTTTAAGAAAACATTCAGCCAACTATGCTAGCTCAGTTGGGCCTGAGGCTGGAATCCCAAATCCATCAACACTGACGGTGCTTGAAAGTGGCCGTCCTGGCTTGCCCTCCCTGAGTGCCCGTGATGTCCGGTTACGCTACCTGGAGTTCTTTGCGGGTAGGGGGGCTATCAATATGCCAGACAATCTGTGAAACCTTTTTAAAAAAAAAAACAACCAAAAGAAATTCTTTGTGGACATTTACTGCTTGTGTTTGTTTTAGCTGACCCTGACAGAAATGTGTTGAGTGCAGAAAATGTCGTGATTGGGTAACCTTATAAAAAACAGTGTTGGCTGGTATTTCCTAAATGCAAAAACACATTTCACTACAAGTGCACTTGCAACTGCACTGAACCTGCACTTGTAGTGCAAAGTGTATTTGCCCTTAGGAAATAACCCCCATTTTTGCATAAAACAGCAATTACATCACCCCAAAAGTGTTGTAGTGTTGAGACAATAATCCACACATTCTTGAGTAAGGCACTTTTTTATACCTGCACAATCACATGTGCATTTACGAAAGGTTTTTAAAACAAACCAACATGTTTGTTGTATAACAATTTTTGCAGTAGCATTATCAAAAATCGAAATATCCATTTCAGATAAAACAGGCCTGTGTAAAACCAGCAAGAAAGCCAAAAAACTTGAACTTACAAAGTTCACATTAGTTAAAACCTGAAGGCTATATCAGACATCAGTATTTAGGAACTGGGTTTAATATAGCGTTCAGATGGGGGGAAATCACCCCTGGAAAAGCCAAATTTGGAAGATGCACACCAATTTACGAATGTCAGCATGTGCTATCTGCCATCAGGGGGGATCAAGGGACGTGTTTTGGGGGAGCAAGCCCTTCCTCAACGCGACTTTATAATTGAGGAAGGGGTTGCACCCCCAAAACGCGTCCATTGATCTCCCGTGATGGCAGATAGCACATGTTGGCACACTGTGTGCATCCTCCAAATTTGGCTTTTCTAAACAATGAAAAAATTTTTGGAAGATTGGACCACAATAAAACAGGTGATTTTGTGGGGTTTAAATTCGCCCCAAAACATCAATGATGTTATTTTTTTTTTAATAACATCATTGATTTTTTGCTGGATGTTTTGCAGTTTGGCATTATACCACATGATCTCCCCGATCAGGATCTGGGCACTTTCAGAAGTAAAGCGTTCTCCATCCCTCACATCACAATCACCTAAAAAGAGATAAAGAACAAAAAAAAGGTCTCAAAAATCTGCCACCATCCATCTCTTTTACCTGAGACTGTGGTCGCAGACACTCACCTGTTGTGGTGCCAATCTCCACCACGTCTTCTTCTTCCTCCTGCTCAGCATCTTGCGTTTGCGGTATTTCCCCTTCTTCCAGAGGTGGGGGGTCTTTGTTCTCCTGGGATGAGGGGTGTCCTCCGAGTCTTTTCTCCCCTATGTAAAACAAAAATGGTATACTTAGCACACAGATATTTGATGGCAGAACTAGAAATAGGAAACATTGCTTGGAAGTGGGGTACAATTGTCTATTTTAGCCGAGTTCCAAGATGTATATTTTTTAGTGTCCTTTGTCAAGCTGCAATACTTTACCTGTTTGGTACAAGCTTCACAGATGTAGCCCCCCCTATAGTATACACTGGAGCACCTGTGTGCCCCCCCACTAATAAAAATGGTGTTCTTGTGTCCCACACTAGTGCTCCAGTGTCCAGATGTGAAAACAGCTGCTCAGTGTCCTCTCCTTACACACAATCTAGTTGGCATTTCATTCTAGTAACAAACCCATCTACACAAACAAATATTTGGCATCCAAGTAGGCCCCAAAAAATGTGTGAAAATGCATATGGCCTAAACAATGGTGTTCTAGAGGCCGAAAGAAAAATGTTTGATACAAACGAATAATGGGCCCATGAACATTAAAGTTGCCCTTTTAAACGTTACAATTAATAAAAGCATATGGAGCAGAATGAACGGAATAAAGACAGAAAGAATAGGAACACAGCACAACTACTTACTTTTTTGCAGCACTCTCCGGATCTTTCGGTACTGCTCTGGCTCTCTCAACTTCAGGTCCGACCACCGCTTCCTGAGCTGATCTTTAGATCTTCGTACCCCGAAATTCCTCTCAAGACTCCTGACCACTTTCGCCATGATCTTGGCCTTTCGGATGTTGGGGTTGGGGTAAGGCCCATATTTTCCGTCATAGTCGGACTTCCTCATGATGTCGACCATCTCCAACATCTCCCCAAACTACATATTTGTGGCCTTAAAACGTCTCCTTCTGGATCGGGACGTGCCTGGATCCGGCCTTTCCTCCTCCTCCTCCTCGTTGCTAGAATTAGCATGCACCTGCTGTAACTCCGCCATCATGCTCTTCACCCACTGCGCTGAACGAAAAGTGGCGGGGAATAGACTAGAAAGAACGTCAGGGGCGGGCGGAGTTACACGCATGCGCAGTGTGTATAAAGCGTAACACGCGTGCGTATTACGTACGATCTGTGAGTGGAGGAAGGAGCATTGGACGCGCCGATCATAAGAACGAAGGTAAGAGACAAACTTGTGCCTATACTGCTTCTAGATTGAGGCCTATATTGTAACAAGATTAGGAGAGTTTTGTCTGACATTAGGCTTTGTCTTGTGTTGTGTCTTGCAGTGAACATGGATATCTTAATGAAAGACAATGACTTCATGTTAGTATTCGTAGAGATGCTAAGTGAGCTGCCCTGTCTGTGGGAGAGTACCCACCCCCATTTCAAGAACCAAGCAAAGAGGAAGGCAGCACTGGAGCAATTGTGTGAAATTGTGAAGCAGGTGATCCCCACGGCAGACATCACTTATTTAAAGATTTTCATTGGTGGCCTGAGGAGCACATATCTGAGGGACCGCAAGAAAGTCCTGGATTCACAGAGATCCGGAGCAGCAGATGACATCTATGTCCCCAGGATGTTGTACTACGACAGGCTGCACTTTCTGGCAGGCCAGACTGAACCCAGGCCATCCCTCTCCAGTCTTCCTTCCACGCTTCCTTCCCCCCCCGGCTGAGGCTTCTGATGCCCAACCTGGGCCTTCCAGGCCACATGTGGAGGAGCCTAGATTGAGCCAGGTATAGCATTCCTCTAAATATTTCTGCTTGTCCAATCAATGATGTTAACTAGGTGTTAGTTGGGAGTACTAATTTAGGATTGTGATTGATGATGCAAAACATTACAACTATGTCCCTTTTTCATACACAGGGAAGTCTCAGCCAGGAGGTGGCCGGGCCGAGCCGGCTGGCTGATATCAAGGTCCCTCCACCCCCCCTGAAAAGAGAAAGTGGCAGTAGGAGGAGTACCCTAGAGGAGGCTGCTGTAGCATTCTTTTGGAGGGCTACAGAGGTTCTGGGAGCACCCCACACCATGGAGGAGAACATTGCTGCCTTCATAGCCTATAAAATGCAGAGGATGGAGGAGGGTCAAAAAGTCTTGTGTGAGGCCCTCATATCGTAGGCTCTGGAGAAAGGTATGAGGGGCCAAATTACACCTCACACACATCTTGGGGATGGTCCTCCTCCTCCTCCTGCAGGTCCTCCTCCTCCTCCTCCCTCTCCTCCAGGTCCTCCCAGTCCTCCTCCAGGTCCCCCCAGTCCTCCTCCTCCTCCAGGTCCTACTCCTCCTCCTGCCACATCTCCAACTGCACAGCCACAGCCCGGAAGGAAGCGTGGAAGGAAGACCAGACCGTGATTGCCCTGGGTTCAGTCTGGTCGGCCAAAAGATGCAGCCTCTTGTGGTACCACAGCCTGGGGACACAGATGTCATCTGCTGCTATCTGGATCTCTGCGAATCCCGGACCAGACTGCCCTCCCTTAGATATGGACTCCTCAGGCCACCAATTTTGATGTTGAAGAATTGATGTCTGCCGTGGGGGTCCCAGGCTTCACTAATTTCTGCTGTTGATCCAGTGTTGCCTTCCTCTTTGTTTGGTTATGATCCCTTAATAAAGGATTTTTGTTTTGAATTATACTCTCCTATGTGTTTTACTTCAAAAAGGACAGTTTGTTTGTGAGGATTCAGGTACATTTCAAATATACAATGTGAAATGAACAAGGGACACCAACAACAAACAATCTCCTTGAGATTAAATAATAAAAGATATCAATGGTGTTGGGGTAACTTGACACACAAAACACAGACAAAAATATTCGGGACTAAAAATAAAAATAACATTGAACAAAGATCAGCCTTGGCAAAAATCCAAACATTAAAGAAAAAAAAAGGCTGAAAATCCAAAAAATAAAAAATAAAAAAAATATAAAACTGTCAGATGTGACAACTAATAACAATATATTCAGGGAATCCCACTAAAAAAACACAAATAAAAGTTTGTGAGAAGTGTGTGTGAATATGAGCAGCAAAACTACTTAATTCTTGTCACATTATAAAGAAGAAGAGAGTGTGCTGTATTAAACCATTTTTAACATTGCAGCGTGACGAAAGTGCTATATCCATTGCGAACGCTAAGTTTACCAGAACGAGCTGTCCCGTGTCGGAATTTCTTCTGAGTAGGGATGAGCCGAACACCCCCCGGTTCGGTTCACACCAGAACCTGCGAACGGACCGAAAGTTTGCACGAACGTTAGAACCCCATTGACGTCTATGGGACTCGAACGTTCAAAATCAAAAGTGCTCATTTTAAAGGCTAATTTGCATGGTATTGTCCTAAAAAGGGTTTGGGGACCCGGGTCCTACCCCAGGGGACATGTATCAATGCAAAAAAAACTTTTAAAAATGGCCATTTTTTCGGGAGCAGTGATTTTAATGATGCTTAAAGTAAAAAAAAAAAGTGAAATATTCCTTTAAATATCGTACCTGAGGGGTGTCTATAGTATGCCTGTAAAGTGACGCGTGTTTCCCGTGTTTAGAACAGTCCCTGCACCAAATGTCATTTTTAAAGGAAAAAATCTCATTTAAAACTGCTTGCGGGTTTAATGTAATGTCGGGTCCTGGCAATATGGATGAAAATCAGTGAGACAAAAGGCATGGGTACCCCCCAGTCCATTGCCAGGCCCTTTGGGTCTTGTATGGATATTAAGGGGAACCCCGCACCCAAATTAAAATAAGGAAAGGTGTGGGGCCACCAGGCCCTATATACTCTGAACAGCAGTATACAGGCTGTAGGTTTGTTGTTAAGTAGAATCTCTTTGTAATTTTGAACGGGTACATTTTTAACGTGTTTAGCTCCAGCCAAAAAATCTTTTTTAAGCTTTTTGGAAAACATAGGAAGGGTTATCACCCCTGTGACATTTGTTTTGCTGTCTTTCCTCCTCTTCAGAAGATTTCACCTCACTTTTTGTCCCAATGGATTGGAAAGCATCAGTGGAAAGGAGAAATGTTTTTCCCATATTAACTCTTACAGGAGAGAATTTCCCTTCCTAGGGGTAGATTTATTCTCACTTCCTGATGTCTCCTTCCGTTTGCAAGTAGGAGTCGTTTGTAAGTTAGTTGTTTGAAAGTAGGGTCCTGCCCTATATACTCAGCAGAAATTTGGGCCTTAGGTGTTGCTGTGGCCACAACACTGTAAGCCCTCACAGGGCTCTGCTGTGAAATATTAGATCAAGAATTGTAATTACATGCCCCTGTTGAACAGAAGCTGAAAAATTAGGCCTTAGGCACTGGTGCTGGTGCCACAACACTGAAACCCCTCACAGACACTCTAGTTGGAATGCAGGAACGAGCCCTGCTGCAAAGTATTGCATCAAAAATTGTAATTACACGCCCCTGTTAAACAGGGGCTGAAAAATTGTGCCTTAGGCACTGGTGGTGGCACCCAGAACCAAAAATGTTCTTACAAGCTATCAGCGTGATGATTGAGGAGGAAGAGGATAATTACTCAGGGATAGTCACTCAGCATCAGCATAGGCAGTCTTTGAAGGGATCTGAGATTTCAAAAAAAATTATTCGGTTACATCAGCATCAGGTGCTTGGTAGCTGGTGGTGATCCAAGACTCATTCATTTTTATGAAGGTCAGTCGATCGACCGAGTCAGTGGACAGACGCACCCTGTGATCGGTTACCACGCCTCCAGCAGCACTGAATGTGCGTTCCGAAAGAACGCTGGATGCAGGACAGGCCAGTAGCTCAATTGCATACTGTGCAAGCTCTGGCCAGTGATCCATCCTCAAGACCCAGTAACCCAGAGGATTTTCGGTGGGAAAGGTGTCCAAGTCTGATCTTGCCCCTAGGTATTCCTGCACCATGTAAAACAGACGCTGGCGATGGTTGCTGGAACCGATCATACCTTGGGGCTGCGGACCAAAAAATTGTCTGAACGCATCGGTCAGACGGCCACCTTCTCCACCGCTCCTTCTTTGACTGACCGAAGCCTCAGCAACACGTTGTCCAGAAACAGGAGTTTGTAACCTCCCAGTCTCTGGGAACGCGTTGCACAGACCTTTCTGCAAGGCCTCCCGAAGATGTTTCATCCTCTGCTCCCTCTGCGATGGCAAGATAAGGTCCGCAACCTTACCCTTGTAACGTGGATCAAGGAGGGTTGCCAGCCAGTATTGGTCCTTCTCCTCGATACCACGAATACGAGGATCCTTACGCAGGCTTTGCAGGATCAGGGAGGCCATGCAGCGTAGGTTTGCTGAGGCATTCGGTCCGGAGTCCTCTGGGTCACTAAGGACGACATGGTCCGCAGCCACCTCCTCCCAGCCACGTACAAGTCCATGTGTTTCTTGGGACTGATCCCTTAAAGACTGCTGCTGATGCTGAGTGCCAGGCTCCACCTCCATACTGACACAATCTTCCTCCTCCTCCTCCTCCTCCTCCTCCTCGTCCTCTTCCTGTGTGATCGGCGGGCACGCAGGAACACTGTCTGGATAAAGGGGGCCTTGAGAGCTAAGGAAGTCCTCCTCTTCCTGCCTCTGTTCTGCCTCAAGTGCCCTGTCCATTATTCCACGCAGCGTGTGCTCCAACAGGTGGACAAGGGGGACAGTGTCACTGATGCATGCACTGTCACTGCTCACCATCCTCGTGGCCTCCTCAAATGGTGACAGGACAGTGCATGCATCCCTGATCATGGCCCACTGGCGTGGGGAAAAAAACCAAGCTCCCCTGACCCTGTCCTGGTGCCATAGTCACACAGGTACTCATTGATGGCCCTCTGCTGCGTGTGCAGCCGCTGCAGCATGGCCAACGTTGAGTTCCACCTGGTGGGCATGTCACAGATTAGGCGGTTCTTGGGCAGGTTAAACTCCTTTTGGAGGACCGTCAGCCGAGCACTGGCATTATATGACCGGCGGAAATGCACACAGACTTTCCTGGCCTGCCTCAGGACATCCTGTAAGCCCGGGTACCTGCCCAAGAACCGCTGCACCACCAAGTTAAGGACGTGAGCCAAACAGGGCACATGGGTCATTTGTCCCTGTCGGAGGGCAGAGAGGAGGTTGGTGCCATTGTCGCAAACCACCATTCCTGCCTTAAGTTGGCATGGCGTCAACCACCTCTGAACCTGCCCCTGCAGAGCTGACAGAACCTCTGCCCCAGTGTGGCTCCTGTCCCCAAAGCACACCAGCTCAAGCACCGCATGGCATCTTTTGGCCTGTGTACTTGCATAGCCCCTTGAACGACTACGGAGCACCGCTGGTTCAGAGGAAGAGGCCATGGAGGAAGAAGAAGAGGAGGGGGTGGAGGAGAGAGGTGTGTCACAATCATTAGCATTTTGGAGGCGTGGTGGCGGAACAACCTCCAACACTACTTCACCTTGTCCTGCATCCTTCCCAGCTGCCAGCAGAGTCACCCAATGCGCCGTGAAACTTAGGTAACGTCCCTGTCCATGCCTGCTGGACCATGAGTCAGCGGTAATATGCACCTTACCGCTGACCGCCCTGTCCAGCGAGGCATGGACATTGCCTTCCACATGCTGGTAGAGAGCCGGAATCGCCTTCCATGAGAAAAAGTGGCGTTTGGGTACCTGCCACTGAGGAACCGCACATTCCACAAACTCACGGAAGGGGGCAGAGTCTACCAACTGAAAAGGCAGCAGTTGAAGTGCTAGCAATTTTGCCAAGCTAGCATTCAACCGTTGGGCATGTGGATGGCTGGGAGCAAACTTCTTTCGGCGGTGCAGCAGCTGGGGCAGGGAAATTTGCCTGGTACAATCTGACGTCGGTGTACCAAAATCAGATTGCCCACAAGTACGTGGCTGTGACACACCTAATTCTACACCTTCATTCCTTTCAGTGCAGGTCTCAGAGAGGACTGAAGGTCTAGTGGGGTTGGAAATCTCAGCTGATGAGGAGCAAGCAGAGGTCCTCTTTGTTCTTTGGTGTGGGTCTTTTAGATACGCTTGCCAACGAACTGCATGGCAGGTCAACATATGTCTGGTCAAGCATGTGGTACCCAAGCGGGAGATGTTTTGGCCACGCGAGATACGCTTGAGACATATGTTGCAAATAGCAGCGGTGCGATCTGATGCACTCGTCTCAAAAAAGGCCCACACCAAAGAACTTTTTGAATAACGCGCAGAGACTGCAGCGCCCTGCACATGTGGAGCTTTGGGGTGTGATGCAGTCAATGTGCTGCCCTTAGGCTGGCCCCTGGAGGGCATCCTGCCTCGTTGGTGATGTGCCGCCTCCTCCTCCTCCTCCTCTCTCCTATCAGGCACCCACGTTGAGTCAGTGACCTCATCATCCCCTCCCTCCTCATCACTGGAGCAAACCTGGCAGTATGCTGCAGCAGGGGGAGCATGACTGCCAGATTGCTGTCCTTCTTGAGCACCCCCTCTGTCCGTGCTCGTGTTACTGCCTTCATCGAGCTCAGTATCATCATCAGAGCCTTCCAAACGCTGGGCATCCTCCTGGAGCATATACCCAACACTGTGGTCAAACAGTTCGAGGGACTCCTCAGGAGGACATGGTGGGGCTAGGGAAGGAGTCACTGATGACATTGAGCCGAGGGAAGAGGCCGCTGCTTTGCCAGACAAAGTACCCTGGGCATGGGTGAGAGAGGATGAGGAGGATGAGGACGGCTTGGTCATCCACTCGACCAAGTCTTCCGCATGTTGCGGCTCAACATGGCCAGCTGCCGAAAAAAAAGGCCAAGCGTGTCCCATGACCACGTGCTGATGAGGATGCACCATCTCCATGACCAGCACTAGACACAGAGCCTGCTTGCCCTCTCTTATTGGCTTGTGACTGTCTGCCTCTCCTTCTTGGCCTTCCAGACATACTAATGGCCTGTAGCTGCACTAAGCTGGGATATATATATATATATATATATATATATATATATGTACTGATACTGCAGCTAGCAAAATCAACTGCCTGCCTGTAGTATGAGAACACTACCAACCTTCTACAGGTAGCTTTAGCTGAACACTGTGAGGTGGACGCACCCCACTAACTTGTAGGTTTAGCAGAACACTGTGAGCAGGACGCACTGCACTAACTGTAAATAGTCTAGCTGCCTGACTGTGGTACTAATAGGATCAAAAGAACACCAGCAATTTTCTTCAGGTAGCTGTATTTACTGTAACAAGACAAGCCTGCCTGTCAGTAAGAAGATAACAGAAACGGATCTAGCTGAACACTGTGAGCAGGACGCACCCCACTAGCTTGTAGGTTTAGCTGAACACTGTGAGGTGGACGCACCCCACTAGCTTGTAGGTTTAGCTGAACACTGTGAGGTGGACGCACCCCACTAACTTGTAGGTTTAGCTGAACACTGTGAGCAGGACGCACCCCACTAACTTGTAGGTTTAGCAGAACACTGTGAGCAGGACGCACTGCACTAACTGTAAATAGTCTAGCTGCCTGACTGTGGTACTAATAGGATCAAAAGAACACCAGCAATTTTCTTTAAAATACTGTAACAAGACAAGCCTGCCTGTCAGTAAGAAGATAACAGGAACGGATCTAGCTGAACACTGTGAGCAGGACGCACCCCACTAGCTTGTAGGTTTAGCTGAACACTGTGAGGTGGACGCACCCCACTAACTTGTAGGTTTAGCTGAACACTGTGAGCAGGACGCACCCCACTAACTTGTAGGTTTAGCAGAACACTGTGAGCAGGACGCACTGCACTAACTGTAAATAGTCTAGCTGCCTGACTGTGGTACCAATAGGATCAAAAGAACACCAGCAATTTTCTTCAGGTAGCTGTATTTACTGTAACAAGACAAGCCTGCCTGTCAGTAAGAAGATAACAGGAACGGATCTAGCTGAACACTGTGAGCAGGACGCACCCCCACTAGCTTGTAGGTTTAGCTGAACACTGTGAGGTGGACGCACCCCACTAACTTGTAGGTTTAGCTGAACACTGTGAGCAGGGCGCACCCCACTAACTTGTAGGTTTAGCAGAACACTGTGAGCAGGACGCACTGCACTAACTGTAAATAGTCTAGCTGCCTGACTGTGGTACTAATAGGATCAAAAGAACACCAGTAATTTTCTTTAAAATACTGTAACAAGACAAGCCTGCCTGTCAGTAAGAAGATAACAGGAACGGATCTAGCTGAACACTGTGAGCAGGACGCACTGCACTAAATGTAAATAGTCTAGCTGCCTGACTGTGGTACTAATAGGATCAAAAGAACACCAGTAATTTTCTTCAAAATACTGTAACAAGACAAGCCTGCCTGTCAGTAGGAATATAACAGGAATGGATCTAGCTGAACACTGTGAGCAGGACGCACTGCACTAAATGTAAATAGTCTAGAAGGTAACAGGAACGGATCTAGCTAAACTGAATGCAGTGTATATATATATATATATATGCAACACCTGGGATGCATATATATACACAATACACTTTAGGTGCAGCTAACTGACTGACTGTCCTGCCTAATCTAGCTAACTCAAATGAAATGACACTGTCTCTCTCTCTCTCTAAGCACACCAGAACACACTGCACAGGGCCGCCGTGCAGGCGGCCTTATATAGTGTGGGGCGTGTACTAAATTCCCTGAGCCATAATTGGCCAAAGCCTCCTTGGCTTTGGCCAATTATGGCTCTCTGTTAAGGCGGCGCTGTGATTGGCCAAGCATGCGGGTCATAGTGCATGCTTGGCCAATCATCAGCAAGCAATGCACTGCGATGCCGCAGTGAATTATGGGCCGTGACGCGCCACACGAATTTGGCGCGAACGGCCCATATCGTTCGCAATTCGGCGAACGATCGAACAGCCGATGTTCGAGTCGAACATGGGTTCGACTCGAACACGAAGCTCATCCCTATTTCTGAGCATGCGTGGCACTTTGTGCATCGGAACAGGCCACACACAGTCGGAATTGACGCGATCGGATTTTGTTGTCGGAAAATTTTATCTCCTGCTCTCCAACTTTGTGTGTCGGAAAATCCGATGGAAAATGTCCGATGGCGCCCACACACGGTCGGAATTTCCGACAACACGCTCCGATCGGACATTGTCTATCGGAAAATCCGACCGCGTGTACGGGGCATAACAGTTGGAAGGAGAGCTAGGAGCAATCATTACCCCAGATTTCTTTTTAGTGGAATTCCGGTACCCAAATAGGTCAGATGTATGAGCCAGGGCTTCCTTCCATAACAAATTTCTCTTGTATGGGGAATTTAAACCTTTAGCGTTAATGGATGTGATAGTAATAGACATGCTGAGCTTTGTTAATAGAAGGGGGGAGTATAGGGATTACTCTAGTGTCTCACACCGCAAACAACAAAAGAAAAAAAGATTAACGATAGTATCAAACAGCAAGTAATATATCCTATACGTAATAAAATTATGAAAATGAACAATATGACAGAGAACAAATTGTGAACAAAGTAAAACTGAGTGATGAAATATGTGAAGGTGCTTGGCACATTTTCTTTCTCGGGGAAAACAGAGAATATGAAGTGCAACTGGTTTCATGCTCACTTAGGACAATCGTGTAGATAAGAGAGTGTAGTTACATAGTGTTGTTAGTGTTGTGAAGGCAGGAGCGGTTACCGGCGTGTGGAGGTGGTGCGCCAGGGATCTTGGGCATGCGTAGAAGACTTGAGGATCAGGTGGGGCTGAGTTAAACAGGCCCCAATTTAGCAGCCGCTTGATGCCATCTTTAGGCGTGAAAATATTGGTAGCTTGATTCTGGAAGGTCATCATTAATTTAACAGGAAAGCCCCATTTGTACGGGACATTGTGATCTTGGAGGACTGCAGTGACTTGTGGGAATTCTCTGTGCTTTCGAGCTGTGGCGGTGGAGAAATCCATGAACAGGAAAATCGCTGTGTAGGGAGCTGGTAGCGGAGACCTCGGTCGAGCTGCGGGCATGATCCGTTCCTTGACTTGAAAAAAGTGAATGTGTGCCAACACATTGCGTGGAACAGACGCAGGAAGGTGGTTAGGTTTTGCAATTCAGTGAGCACGATCAATGATTAGGTTGGGTTGGCTCAGTTGGGGGATGACCGTATGGAAAAGTTGTTGAAGATATGAGACCAGATCCAGAGGTTTAACGGTTTCTGGTATGCCCCTGAATTTGATGTTGTTCCTCCTGGAGCGGTCTTCCAGGTCTGCTACTTTAGCTTGGAGGAAACAGATTTCTTCAGTGTGGTTGTCATAGGCATCTGTCATTTTGTTGTAAACTGTGGTGTGTTCAGTCACCAATTTCTCCAGATCACCTGTGCTTTCTTCTATTTGGTCAACTCTGGAGTGTAAAGTGTTAATGGAGGCCCGGAATTCATCGCGCAGGTCTTTTTGTAGGGAGAGCATGAGCTTCAGGAAGTGCTCAGATGCTGGTTGATCAGTAATAGGGAGAGCAGCCAAGGAGTCTGAACAAGCCTCCTCAGGGTCTATGTCAGCAGGAGCATACCAGTGCTGTTTCTTGAGTAGAGGGGCCTTATTAGGGGAGAGTGCTGGTGACTGCGCTGCCCGTGTACCTCTATCAGCGGGTGACATCTGAGGAGAATCATGGTCTGATGTGGTGCTGTCCATATCCTCCAGGTTGCCAGTCTGTTCCCTTGAGCTGTCGGTGTCTTGGGAGGAGGTGCAGGGCGCCGCTCCGGTGCCATCTTTACCACCTGCATGACTCCTCAGGGTCTATGTCAGCAGGAGCATCCCAGTGCTGTTTCTTGAGTAGAGGGGCCTTATTAGGGGAGAGTGCTGGTGACTGCGCTGCCCGTGTACCTCTATCAGTGGGTGACATCTGAGGAGAATCATGGTCTGATGTGATGCTGTCCATCTCCTCCAGGTTGCCAGTCTGTTCCCTTGAGCTGTCAGTGTCTTGGGAGGAGGTGCAGGGCGCCGCTCCGGTGCCATCTTTACCACCTGCATGACTGCCTGAGGGAAATAATCAGTAAGGAGGCATGGCTTCTGGAGGTTGTTGTGCCTTCTCCTGGACATGCTAGTCAGGTGCCGCTTGTGTGTTCTCCCCTCCAGTGTAGAAGAGAGGGGAGGACTGAGCGGAGCTGGACGTGCAGGCAGCCATCTCGCTCCACAGCTAGCCATGCCCCCTGGTGCAGTGATTTTAATGATGCTTAAAGTGATATAGTAAAAATGAAAAATTCCTTTAAATATAGTGCCTAGGGTGTCACCTTAGTCTGTCTGTAAAGTGGCACATCTGTACCATGTATAGAATCTGCTGCAGCAAAACTGACATTTCTAAAGAAAAAAATTACATTTAAATTGCTGGCAATACAATACCATTGCTGGCAATACAAAAATGTGCAATAAAACAGTATGGGGGTCCCCCCAAATCTATACCAGGCTCTTTGGGTCCCCCTAAAATCCATAAAGACCCGTATTCAAGCATGCAGATGGGCAGGTCAGGAAAGTGGGGGACAAGCGAGCGCTCCCCCACTCCTGAACCATACCAGGCCACATGCCCACAACATGGGGGGTGCTTTGGGGTGGGGGCTCCCCCACCCCAAAGCACCTTGTCCCCATGTTGATGGTGACAAGGGCCTCTTCCCGACAACCCTGGGCTGGGGTTGTGGGGGTCTGCTAGCAGTGGGCTTATAGGAATCTGGAAGCCCCCTTTATCAAGGGGTCCCCCAGATCCTGCCCCTCCAATGTCAATGAGTAGGGGTACATTGTACCCCTACTCATATACCAAAAAAAGTGTAAATAAGAAAACAAAACACAGACTCAGTTTTTGACAAATGCTTTATAAAAAAATTAAAATGTGAAAATAAAAAATACAATGTCCTCCCGATGTAGATCCATCATCAATCATGATGCCGACTTCACCACCAGACCCGAAAAAATAAAGCTCCACTGTCAATAAAGGCTTACCGCCTACTGTAGACTCTGCCGTTTGACAGTTCTTATAAAGGGAAGGGGCAGAGCCATCTGGCGATGTCACCTGGTGGCACCACCCCCTTGTGACATTCCTGACCTGCTACGACTAAGTCTATTGCCAAAACGCTTCTGCTTTATTGTTCTATTGTCACTCTGATGTACCAATAAACGACACTTCAAGGATTACAGTTTTGCCGCCTCTTCTTATTACTGTTACAAGGGGGAGGTGCCCCTTACTCATTCACATTGGGGCCAGGATCTGAAGGCCCCCTTGTTAAAGGGTCTTCCAGATTGTGATAAGCCCCCTGCCTGCAGAACCCCACAACCACAGCCCAGGATTGTTGGGAAGACACCTTGTCCCCATCAACATGGGGACAAGGTGCTTTGGGATGGGGCCCCCCTGCCTCAAATTACCCCGATGTTGAGGGCATGTGTCCTGGTATGGTTCAAGAGGGGGGAGCTCACTTGTCCCCCCTTTCCTGACCTGCTGTGCTGCATGCTCATGTAAGGGTGTGGTATGGATTTGGTGGGGGGGCATTCAGTTTTTTTTACTTTGGCATGGGGTTCCTCTTAAAATCCATACCAGACCCAATGGACCGGTTATAGAATGGGGGGCCCAAGCCATTTTTTTCACATTTTTCTATTGCCGGCATTGGTATTGTATTGCTGGATATTTCAGTTTTGCTGCAGTAGGTTTTATACATGGAACAGATGCCCCACCTTATAGGCAGACTAAGGGGACCCCCCAGGCACTATATTTAAAGGAATTTTTTATTTTCATTGTTTCACTTTAGGCATCATTAGTTACTTGCCAACCAGCCACTGTCGTTATATGGCGGCAGGTTTGCTCCCCTGCGCGAATCGCCGAAGCTGTAGGGTGGCCACTTTAAGGGCTATAGGGGAATGTGTGTGCACCCATGGCGCAATTCTGGAGCTGATGCACATGGCTGCCACCCGTGATGTCCACAGGAGACCCGCGATCACACCTCAGAGAGCCAGAACAGGGATCTGTCAATGTAAACAGACAGATTCCGTTCTGTCAGGAAAGTAGAAAGAGATCTACTGTTCCTAGTGATCAAGAACTACTCCCAGGCAACTCCCCCCACAGTTAGAAACACCTCCCTAGGGAACACTTAACCCCTTGATTGCCCCCTAGTGTTAACCCCTTCCCTGCCAGTGACATTTATACAGTAATCAGTGGATATGTGTAGCTCTGATCGCTGTATAAATGTCCCTGGTTCCCAAAAAGTGTCAAAAGTGTCCGATCTGTCCACTGCAATGTCATAGTCCCACTAAAAATCACTGATCACCGCTATTACTAGTAAAAATAAAAATATATAATAAATAAAAATGCCAGAAATATATCCCCTATTTTGCAGACGCTATAACTTTTGCGCAAACCAATCAATACACTTGTATAAAATAAAATAAAATATGTAGAAGAATACATTTTGGCCTAAACTGATAAAGAAATGTGTTTTTTTATTCATTTATTTGGATATTTATAGAAAAAAGTAAAAAAAATAGGATTTTTTAAGACAGCTTACCTGTAAAATCCCTTTCTTTTGATGAACATCACGGGACACAGAGCCACAGTAATTACTGATGGGTTATATAGGGTATCACTGGTGATTGGACACTGGCACACCCTATCAGAAAGTTCAACCCCCTATATAATCCCTCCCCTTGCAGGGATAACTCAGTTTTGTAGCCAAGCAATATAGTGTATTAGAAGAGGGGCGGGACCTCTGTGTCCCGTGATGTCCATCGAAAGAAAAGGATTTTACAGGTAAGCTGTCTTAAAAAATCCTATTTTCTTTCTCGAACATCACGGACACAGAGCCACAGTAATTACTGATGGGATGTCCCAGAGCAATGCTATCTGAGGGGGGGAACCATGACCAAGTAGGGTGCAATCAGACCTGAGGACCCTGTACCGCTGCCTGCAGCACACTACGCCCAAAGGCGATATCCTTATGCCTTCTCACATCCACCTGATAGAATCTGGTGAATGTATGTCCTGAAGACCAGGTTGCGGCCTTACAGATTTGAGCCATAGAGGCCTGGTGATGCACTGCCCAAGAAGCACCAAGAGCCCTTGTGGAATGTGCCCTGATCTGAAACGGAGGAATCTTCTGTTTCATACCGTAAGCCTGAATAATCAACTGATGAATCCATTTAGAAATGGTAGCTTTTGACGCTGCCTGTCCTCTATTGGGACCCTCTGGCAGCACAAACAAAACATCCGTTTTGCGAATCTGAGCAGTTGCCTCGAGATAGGCCCTGACTGCTCTTACTACATCCAACGAATGTAGTGATCTCTCTTCCGGAGAACGGGGATCTGGAAAAAAGGAAGGCAGAACAATGTCTTGGTTTAAATGAAAATCAGAAACCACCTTTGGTAAAAAACTAGGATGAGGGCGCAGTACCACTCTATCCTTGTGAACAATCAAATAAGGCTCCTTAGAGGAAAGGGCTGCTAATTTTGAAACTCTTCTAGCAGAAGAGATGGCTACCAGAAAAATTAACTTCCTTGTCCATAAGACCAAAGGAATCTGACTTATTGGTTCAAAAGGCTGTTTCTGTAACACAGCCAGGACCAAGTTCAAGTCCCAGGGGTTTAGGGGTTCCCTAACCGGAGGATTAAGACGCGTCACCCCCTGTATAAAGTTTCGGACCAAAGAATGCGAAGCAAGTGGCCATTGAAATGATATTGATAAGGACGAGACCTGGCCCTTGATGGTACTCAAGGCCAGCTTCATCTCTAAACCCAATTGTAGAAAATCAAGAATTCTACCTATCACATATTTCCTGGGATGCCAACCCCTGGATTCACACCAGGCTACATAAGCTTTCCAGACTCTATGATAAATCATTCTGGAAGCTGGCTTCCTTGCATTGATCAAGGTAGATATCACAGGACCTGAAAGCCCACGACTCTTCAGAACGTGGGTCTCAATAGCCAAACCGTCAAATTTAGCGTTTGTAAGGCAGGATGGAACACTGGACCTTGAGATAACAGGTCTGGGTGTACCGGTAGTATCCACGGGAAACCCACCGTTATCCCTACTATTTCCGCATACCACATCCTTCTGGGCCAAGCGGGGGCCACCAGAAGTACTGACTTCCTTTCCTGCCTGATCCTGCGAAGGAGTCGCAGCAGTAGCAGAATAGGCGGGAATGCATAAATCAGTGAGAACCGATGCCATGGAATCACCAACGCATCCGTCCAGCATGCAAGAGGATCTTTCGTCCTTGCCACAAATCTGTCTATCTTTTTGTCGAATCGGGATGCAAAGAGATCTACATCTGGAACTCCCCATCTTTTGCATATGGCCCCAAAAACGTTGGGATGCAGAGACCATTCCCCTGGAAGTAACTGCTGGTGACTTAGATAGTCCGCCTGCCAGTTCTCTATCCCTGGAATGAAAACTGCCGATATGCATGGCACATGCATCTCTGCCCAGACTAAGATCTGGTTCACCTCCTTTTGAGCAGCTCAGCTCTGGGTGCCTCCCTGATGATTGACATAAGCCACTGCTGTGGCATTGTCGACTGGATCCTGACCGGGCAACCCTGTAGCCTGATAGTCCAGGCTTTTAGGGCTAGGTATACTGCCCGGATCTCCAGAATGTTGATGGGTAAGGTCCTCTCTGTCTTGGACCATACCCCCTGAACCGCAGACTGTTCCAGAACTGCTCCCCAACCTGACAGACTGGCATCTGTTGTTACCACCGTCCAGGTAACCGGTAGAAAGGATTTCCCCTTCTGCAGGATTTTGGGTATGAGCCACCAATTGAGGCTCTGACGCACCGCATGCGACAGGTGCATCGGAAAGTCTAATGCCTGAACCTTCTTGTTCCAGGCTGACAGAATACTGTGTTGCAGTAGTCTTGAATGGAACTGAGCATAAGGAACTGCTTCGAATGAAAACACCATCTTCCCTAGCAGCCTCATACAAAGGCAGACAGAAGGACCCTTCTTGGTCCTGACTGCCAGAATCAGCTCCCTTAAAGCAATGATCTTTGCCTGAGGTAGAAATACTTTCTCCTGGCTTGTATCTATGATCAGACCTAAATACTCCAGTCTTCTTACTGGTTTTAGGAAAGATTTTTCTAGGTTGAGGATCCAACCTAGGTGTTCCTGATACTTGACTGTGGTTCTCAAGTTCCCGTTCAAGGCGGCTACCGACCGGTCTATCAGTAGCAGGTCGTCTAGGTATGCTACGACAGCTATACCCTGAGCCCTTAATCTGGCCAGAGGAGGGGCCAAGACCTTTGTGAACACTCGAGGTGCAGTGGCTATCCCAAAAGGCAGAGCCACAAACTAGAAATGGCGCCCTCCTATCTCGAAGCGCAGAAACTTCTGATGAGCAGGAAAAATGGGCACATGCAGATATGCATCTCTGATGTCTATTGATGCCAGAAATTCTCCTCCCTGCAGGGTGGAGACTACTGTCTGAATTGATTCCATGCGGAATCAGATCCCTTAAATCCAGAATGGGTCTGACATCCCCATTTGGTTTCTGGACTGTAAAAAGGTTGGAATAGAAGCCCAATCCCTGGTCCTTTGCGGGAACCATCATAATGACCTCCTGCGACAAAAGTCGCTCTAACGCTAGGAGTGACTGCTTCTTCTCTGGGTCTCTGGGAACACTTGATCTGAGGAACCGAGGAGAGGGAAATTCCTGAAACTCCAGCTTGTACCCTAAGGTTACTGTAAAGATTACCCATCTGTCCTGGAAGTCCTCCTGCCAGAGCTCTGAGAACTGTCGCAGTCTTCCTCACACTCGAGCGAGTGGGGGCGCCCCTTCATGAAGAGGTCTTAGTGTTTTGCCTAGTAGGCTTCTTCCCCCAGGACTTCTTTTGTTCCTGGGGCTGACTCTTGTTTCTGAACCCAGACAGAGGAGGCCGTCGAGACTGCCTGGAGGCTGAAGCCCCTGGCGCTGGGGAAAGAGTCCGTTTGAAAGAGGGACGCTTACTCTTCTTCTTGACAGGTAAGAGAATACTTTTCCCACCAGAGATTTTCTTGATATAGTCATCCAAGTCTTCTCCAAACAACCTTGCACCACGAAACGGAAACCAAGCCAGAAGCTTCTTACATGGTGCTTCGGCTGACCAATTTTTCAACCATAGGATTCTACATATATGCACCAACCCCAGTGAAAGACGAGAGGTTTGCACGATAGAATCCCTGATGGTGTTAACAATGTAACATAAGGCCGCAGGAAGGTTAGCCAACCCCTGGGCCTGCTGTTCAGGTAATACTTTGATAACCTGCTTAACATGGTCTCTTAAGTATTGACAGACTCCAATCACTGCAACTGCAGGTTGAGCCACTGAACCTGCCAAGGAAAAAACATCCTTCAATAGGGATTCCATCTTTTTATCTACAGGATCCCTGAGCATCTGAGCATTGTCTACAGGACAAGTCAGACTATTATTTAAGGAATAAATGGCGGCATCAATAGCCGGTATTCCCCACATTTTGATAAACTTTTCTTCCATCGGATAAAGTGTTGAAAACTTTTTCGGCGGAAAAAAACGTTTGTCTGGGTGATCCCACTCAGAATAAATGAGCTTTTCAAGTAAACTATGAACAGGAAAAGCATGTGCTGTTTGAGGAGGCTTCAGTGACCCCAAAGAAGAAGAGGGTTCTTTAACTGATTCAGATACGGGCAACCTGAATGTGGAGCGGACCAATCCAGTAAGGATCTGCACTAAGACTTTCTCCTCCTGAGAAGTCGCAGAGGGTCCCTCTCCACCTGATTCCTCTGAAGAGGAATTATCTGTCCCATCCTGATCCTCTGAAAGAGATTTGTCTCCCTTATCCCAGGGCTCCTCTTCCTGAGGGTCTTGGGAAAACAGAGGAAGGCCTAGTGCATTTTCTTCCACTGAGTGAAGCTGTAATCACGGCCATTAATCTTTCCTCTAAACCACTAATGGTTGAGGAAAAAACCTCCTGTGTAATGTATACAGGGGCTGAAGTGCCGGAGGCAGGTATAGCCCCTGACCCCAATGGCTCCCCCTGGCTAGCCATCCCTGGCCCCTCAGGGGGGGAGGATGCTGCAGAAAGGGGGTCCTCAGAACCCGACCGAGATCCCCTAGAGTCTCTGGTTTTTGGGGTGT
Organism: Aquarana catesbeiana; assembly: GCF_042186555.1. Taxonomy (NCBI): domain Eukaryota; kingdom Metazoa; phylum Chordata; class Amphibia; order Anura; family Ranidae; genus Aquarana; species Aquarana catesbeiana. Next base: position 133,346,857 of record NC_133332.1, on the reverse strand, counting down.
TTGAACCTCTTCTACCCATAGTGCAAAGCAACAAGGTGGAGGTATCACAAAATGAACACTGACTGCTGAGTGATGTAGTCCGGCTAAAAGCCCTGCTACCAAATGCCCAGTCTGGTGTTACCTTAGTAAATGCTGCCTAGGAGAATGCCTGTGTCCCACCTTGCATGCGACCGTCAGCTCTGTGTCCCTTCAAAGGCTGTGTGCACCTGTACAGAGTGCTTTTAAATAGCCTGCAGCTGGCCTGAGTGGGTGTCTAAGCACCTGTGCTGATGCCCCGCCCCCCCCCTCAAATTTCAAAAAAACAAGCGCTTCCCGCGCTGGCCGACCCTCTGGAAATAATATGGAGGAAGGCTGGGGGAGGGGGAGGCAGGAGAGAGGCCGGTAGTGATGGGGCCTGTGTAATGGCGGCAATGGCGGCAATAGCGGCGGCAGCGGCAGCGGTGCTCGAGCGGTGTATAACCGCTCTTCAGACCCCTGTGGCCTCCCCCTAGCCTGGGGGGAACATTCATGCATGAGAAATCCCCCCATCCCATCCTACCTGGAGCCGGCCGGAGACGCTGTGCAGCATGAACACTGAGACAGACAATCCAGCATGTGAAGGTATGTGCTCTTGGCAACCCCCGGTGGTCACAATAGGCATAGCATGCATTTACCTTAAAGGAGAAAACCTACTAGAATTAAAAAATTCTGTGGAATCTCCTCTTACCTTATCCAGCCGCAGGGTTCTGTTACACAGACCCAATCTTCACCTCTCATGGTGGGCTCTGTTTGGAAAACCGTCAGAGACTGGGGCCCCCTACGAATAGGGGGATCCTGCAGTTCTGGACCTGTAAAGCACCCGGCTGGAAATTAGGCTAGAAAAAACATTTTCTAATATGCGGGGTCCAGCTCTCTAAAAAAAGAAGCGTTACAGGTAAAACCTTGTTTCTTCGTACACGAGGCCCGGGTACCATCCAATTTGGCCACGAAAGGACACTTTGGAATGGATCCAGTTCGCCTGGCTTGCCTCAGTATAGGATATGGGATATTCCCCTTGGAGCTCAGCACAGGACATCTTTACACGTCCATCACCTAAGACACTGGCGTAAAAACTGAGGTATCCCTGCAAGGGGAGGGATTATATAGGGGGTTGAACTTTCTGATAGGGTGTGCCAGTGTCCAATCACCAGTGATACCCTATATAACCCATCAGTAATTACTGTGGCTCTGTGTCCCGTGATGTTCGAGAAAGAAATATTGTTTTTTGTTTTTTTTTTTAAATTTCACTCTTTTTTGTTTCTAGTGCAAAAAATTAAAACCACAGAGGTGATCAAATACCACCAAAAGAAAGCTTTATTTGTAGGAAAAAAGGATGTCAATTTAGTTTGGTTACAGCATCGCACGACTGCGCAATTGTCAGTTAAAGCAACACAGTGCCATATCCCCAAAAATGGCCTAGTCAGGAAGTGGGTAAATCTTTTATAAAAGTTTTTTTTTTCATTGGTATATTTACCTCTGGGCAGTATCTGGGCCCCCATACCCTTTTTATGGCCAATAACTTGTATATAAACCTTCAAAAGGGGGAATCAGGTCCAAACTTTTTCTCCGTTTGGGAGTTCTGGTGCAAGGGGAACTGGGGGTGTTTGGCCCATCTCTAATTGTAATTGATTTCCTGTTGTGTGACCAGGATAGTAAGGGACCATTCACACCAAGGCAGTGAGAAACTCTCTCCAAAGTGAAACAAAATCTCACCAGTTGTCACCAGAACATCTGTTGCTATTGAAAGATTTTGGCCATCACCTGCTGTATGGGACAATGGACACCAAGATGCACAGAGATGGGTAATCACTCCAGGAGAGACACTTTCACAAAAAAAAAAGTTTTGTCTTTAGGTGCACTTATTAGAGCATACAATTTATATGCTGGTATATCAATGCTTAAAGCGGAGTTCCACCCAAAAGTGGAACTTCCGCTTTAAGCACTCCTTGCCCCCTGATATGCCACATTTGGCATGTCATTTTTTGGGGGGGAGTGTGTACCCTCTTTTTAGTGGGACTTCCTGTCCCACTTCCTCCTTCCTGTTCTCAGCCACCCGGGCGACCCCTCCACTCGCCCTAGGCTGCCCCTCCCTGCTAGCGATCTTCTGGAACACAACACAGGTCCCAGAAGATCGGCTGGCCAATAGCAGAGCGTAGCGTGACTCATGCACAGCTTACGGCTTCATGGCCGGGTTCTCACAGTATCAATGGAGGCGCCGAGGAGAGGAGGGGGAGAGGAGCGAGGCTCCAGGAGGCTGCATCGCTGGACCGTGGGACAGGTAAGTGACGATTTATTAAAAGTCAGCAGCTATGCTTTTTGTAGCTGCTGACTGTTAATAAACTAAAAAACGGGTTGAACTTTAGATCCATGAATATTTTTATAAGTTTTCCTTTTTTTCTGCCTGGAAACTAAATAGTCAAAGTTTTTACAGTCAGTATGTCTTTTTTGTAATGAGATCAGCAAAATTAGGTCTCTTTGAAACAAGTATCTTAATGTATTTTATTGGCACAATTGTGGATTAGGTAAATGAAAATTAGAGCAAAATCTTGAATTTTTAATCTTGTGTCTTATCATATCAGTATATGGAAATATTTTTAAAGTTTTCCTGTAGCTGCAGTACATTTTCGTCGCTTGTGTCATTGCCTGATAAATTAAATGATGTGCAAGTTATAATTAGAAACTGCTTGTCAAACTAGGTTTCTCTTTTTGTTTGAACTGAAAGGCTTTGAAGAAGTTTTTTCAAACTATTGCAGTGAACTAATTTCTTGCTACTTTTAAAGATGCTCATCCTGAGATTTTTCTTGGCATAACAAGATATTTAGAGAGGCAATCAAAACATTAAAGTGGTCTCATTTATAGAAAGGCAGTAAATTTGCAGACTAATGGAAGTAAATGTCATAAACCTTTACATTTTGAATAACTGAAGTGTTGACATGCATGATAACGTCACCTTACACATTATCAGATATTTTAAAATGGCTTTTTATGATGAATCAAAAGGTTGTAGCTGTGCTATAAGTAATCAGTTCTGTTTTATGTGTATAAACCAGCAGTTCCAAACCATTATTAGTAGTGTAACTTCTTAAATTCAGTGACTTTCTCTGTGGAGGATTAACCACAGACGTGGTAAATAAACATACTTAACTTACCTATTCCTGTCCCTCAACCTCTCCCCCCTTTTTTTTTTCCTACCTACGAACCCACTAACTTCCCTCTTTTCTACTTTTTTCTTACTTCCTACAACCATGGCATACTCTAGGCTGGGGAAAAATCCTACTATATACATATCTCATAACATAAATGGATTAAATACACCAGAAAAAAAGGTCTAAATTATTGAGTGAATTTAAAAAAATAAAAAAATAAATCTCAAATAGTATTTTTACATGAAACGCATTTTAAAGGCCTTCAAATTCCATGCCTTACTAACATTTTTTTCAATAAAGCTTATCATGCTACTAATCTGAATGCAAAAACTAAAAGAGTTTCCATTCTCCTAAGTAAACATGTAACTTTTTCCTTATCACAACAACATATACAGTAGATCCAGAGGGAAGATATATTTTCTTTAAAGCAACTTTAAATGGTAAACCTGTGACATTAGCAAAGGTGTACTTTCCCAACAAAGCCCACATATCATTCTGCCAGAACATCATGGACAAATTCAAATGGTTTGCAATGAAATGGGTGCATGATATTAGGAGGAGATTTTAACATTACCCTAAACTCTACACAAGACAGCTCATCAGGAAAAACATGTGTTGCATATAAAATACTCAAGAAAGTGAAATCTTTATTACAATCATTAACCCCAGTAGACACTTGGAAAACTGTCCATCCAACAGACAATGACCACACTTCCTATTCTGCCCCACATGAATGATACACAAGAATTGACCATTTTTTCATTACCCAGGGGGATCTCCCTAATTTAACTGGAGCTGAAATAGGTATATCTTTTTCAGACCATGCTCCCATTTAAATTTCTTTTATCCCCCCCCAAAAAAAAAAAACCCTCACGCATTCATCTAGAGACTAAATGCCTCGCTTCTTGGCAATATTGACATGTGCATTTTGGTCTGAGTACAAATTAGGAACATTTTTTGGTCATTGGGGAATTTGGTTTTATCCGAATCTCCGAATTAAATAGTAGCGCATAGTATCAAATGTTGTTGAAATCCATTAAAATTTGTTTTGTTTATTTGTTTTCTAATGAATTACAACTTTTTAGAACAATTAAAATTTGAATCAGTCAAAAATCGACCAATTCTGTGAAGAAATAGCTGGTTGTTAAGCTGCAGCCTGCCCGCGTCCTTAACAACAATGAGTCATTATCTGTCAGCTGGCTTCCCCACTGACAGATGAATGTGAAGGAAAGAATGCTGGCATTTCCTGGCAATAAAAAAAAAAAGAAAAAATGGTGTGGGGTCCTGCCCCAGTCCATACCAGGCCCTTTTGGTCTAGTATGGATTTTAAGGGGAACCCTAAACCAAAATAAACAAAAAGGTGTGGGATCTGCCAAAATCCATACCAGACTCTTATCCGGACATGCAAGTGGACCCCCTTCTGAACCAACAACCCAGCAAGGAGGACTCAGATCCCACCCCCATGTGAATGAGTATCGGGTACATAGTACCCCTGCCCATTCACCAAAAAAGTGTCAAACGTAATAAACACAAGAAACAAGTTTTTGACAAATCCTTTATTAAAAAATAAAAAAGTGTCCCTCAATATAAATCCATAGTCAATAACGCCGCCCACCAACCCGAAAATAAAATAAAAAGCTTCACCTCCTGGGAGGCCTCTTGCCAAATGCCTCCTCTGCGCTTTGACATTTCTTATATAAGTAAGGGGCTGGATCACCTGGATACATCACAATGTGGCCCCACCCCTTGTGCCATCACAGACCCAGCATGCACCAGTCTGTGATGTCAGAAGGGGGCTATCCACTGGGTGATGTAGCCTGCTGGCCATGCCCCTTACCTATATGAAAAATGTCAAAGCGCAGAGCAGGCATTCGGCCGGTGTTGAAGTGGGAACCCCACTTTAAGTGAAACAATAAAAATGAAAAATTCCTTTAAATATAGTGCCTGGGGGGGTCCCCTTAGTTTGCCTGTAAAGTGGCGCCACTGAAGGATGTAGAGAACATGCTGCAACAAAAATGACATTTTTAAAGAAAAAAAAAAAAAAGTCAAAGCACATTTAACCACTTAAGCCCCGGAAGGTTTACCCCCCTTCATTACCAGTCCATTTTTGTGATACCACACTGCGTCGCTTTAACTGACAATTGAAAAAAACAATATTTTTTACTTTCTGCTATAAAACATACTCAATAAAAAATGTAAAAAAATCAAATGTATTCATCAATTTAGGCCAATACGTATTCTGCTACATATTTTTGGTAAAAAAATCAATAAGCGTATATTGATTGGTTTGCGCAAAATGTATAGCGTCTACAAACTATGGGATAGATTTATGGATTTTTATTTTATTTTACTAGTAATGGTGGCGATTAGTGATTTTTGGTGGGGCTGCAACATTGCGGAAGACAAATCGGACACTAAGTGAGACTTTTTGGGGACCAGTAACACCAATACAGTGATCAAAGGGTTATGTGTGCTCCTAGGGAGTGCTTGCTAACTGTATGGGGGATGCTATGACTGGGGAAAGAGAAAGAGAAAAAAGTTGTGCCCCCCCCAAAATTCTTAGTAGACCCTTATCTAGGCATGCAGAGAGCGAGTACCCCCCTTCTAAACCATACCAGGTCATGCCTTCAACATGGGGGGTGGTTCAAGGATTGATACCAGGTCGAGAGGCCAGAGACAACATAATCAAAGCCTTGAATATGATATATAGAGCCCATCTAACAAAAATTGAAGACCTTCTGTTATCAACTGATGTGGAAAAGGCCTTCGATAGAGTAGCATGGGTTAATATGTTCACTACCTGTACACACTGGTCTGGGAAACAACATGATGTCATTGATAACATCCCTATACCACAATCCATAAGTTAAAATAAAAGTGAACGAGACCTTTTCCAAACCGATTAACATATATGACATAACTGTACTAGACAGGAATGCCCCCTATCACTTTACTGTTTCTCTTTCCCCGAATAGGTCTATCAACCTACAAAGTTTGATATATGGTTTCCAAATAGAAGAAAGAGAATATAAATCAGTGGTGTATGCAGATGATTTGCTAAAAATGTAACTAAAACTTTCCAACTGTTCAGTTATCTTTCTAACTAAAGTACAACACATCTGAGGCCAATTTAACACTTCCTAAAGAAAAGGAACAATTGACAAAAGAAAACTACCTGTTCAAATTGGAACAGAAAACTCTAAACCTTGGCATTAACCTAACCAAAACTAGAATCCCTATTCAAACAAAATTTCTAACCACTATTAAATGGAATAGAAAAAGATCTAAGCTTATGGAATACAAAACAGTTCTCCTGTTTTGTTCCACCCATCTTCTTTAAAAAAATTGTTGAATATGCAATGCAACCTTGTATGGGCACATAAAAAATGCGTATCCAATTTAAAATGCTTACACTACCCAAAGCAAAAGAAGGAATAGGTCCATCTGACTTCAACAAATATTATTAAGTGATACACCTGACTAGAATCATTGACTGGGACTGCCACTCTAATAACAAAGATTGGGTAAACCTGGAACGTTCCTGGACCCATCTACCTTTACAGTTCCTCCCCTGGACAGAACCTTCAAACTTCCAAAACCATCAAAAACACTCATTAATTAACACAAAATTTAATAATGTCCACAAAGTCTCATCCACCCACAAACTGTTTTCAACCCATATCGGCACTGGCAAACAACCTACATTTTCCTCCTAGTCTTCAAAATAAGGCTGTCCCCCACATAAACAGCAGAATACCTTTACTTGCCTTTCACTATTTTTATAAAGAGAAATTAAAATCTTTTGAAACCTCACAAGCAGAATACAAAAAATTCCTCTTAATTACTGGCTGTATATACAACTTCACTTCCTAAAAAAAACAATAAACACAAGACTTTGCTGGCAAGACCTCTCACAAACTTTGAAAATATTTGCTGCAACAAAATGGGTGCGCAAGTGTGATGAAAGTGGGACGGCATCATACAATGTCATCACAGAGCAATAGAACCACCCCTCAGCTGTCATTTCCCTATACGGTTGGTGGGAGGTGGTTAAATAAATGTGCCAAAAATATAAAGTGCTGGATAGAGTAAGGTGACAACCACAACCATGCTATGTAATGATGAACAACATACAATTAATAAAGTGAAATTGTATGTTGTTCATCATCACATACAGTGGGGCAAAAAAAGTATTTAGTCAGCCACCAATTGTGCAAGTTCTCCCGCTTAAAAAGATGAGAGAGGCCTGTAATTATCATCATAGGTATACCTATACCATGAGAGACAAAATGTGGAAACAAATCCAGACAATCACATTGTCTGATTTTTGAAAGAATTTATTTGCAAATTATGGTGGAAAATAAGTATTTGGTTACCTACAAACAAGCAAGATTTCTGGCTCTCACAAACCTGTATCTTCTTCTTTAAGAGGCTCCTCTGTCCTCCAATCATTACCTGTATTAATGGCACCTGTTTGAACTTGTTATCAGTATAAGACACCTGTCCACAACCTCAAACAGTCACACTCCAAACTCCACTATGGTGAAGACCAAAGAGCCGTCGAAGGACACCAGAAACAAAATTGTAGACCTGCACCAGGCTGGGAGGACTGAATCTGCAATAGGAAAGCAGCTTGGTGTGAAGAAATAAACTGTGGGAGCAATAATTAGAAAATGGAAGACATACAAGACTACTGATAATCTCCCTCGATCTGGGGCTCCACGCAAGATCTCACCCCGTGGGGTCAAAATGATCACAAGAACGGTGAGCAAAAGTCCCAGAACCACACAGAGAGCTGGGACCAACGTAACAAAAGCTACCATCAGTAACATACTACACCGCCAGGGACTCAGATCCTGCAGTGCCAGACGTGTTCCCCTGCTTAAGCCAGTACATGTCCGGGCCCGTCTGAGGTTTGCTAGAGAGCATTTGGATGATCCAGAAGAGGATTGGGAGAATGTCATATGGTCAGATGAAACCAAAGTAGAACTGTTTGGTAGAAACACAACTCGTCATGTTTGGAGGAGAGAGAATGCTGAGTTGCAAACAAAAAACACCATACCTACTGTGAAGCATGGGGGTGGCAACATCATGCTTTGGGGCTGTTTCTCTGGAAAGGGAACAGGACGACTGATCCATGTACATGAAAGAATGAATGGGGCCATGCATTGTGAGATTTTGAGTGCAAACCTCCTCTCATCAGCAAGGGCATTGAAGATGAAATGTGGCTGGGTCTTTCAGCATGACAATGATCCCAAACACACCGCCTGGGCAATGAAGGAGTGGCTTCATAAGAAGCATTTCAAGGTCCTGGAGGGGCCTAGCCAGTCTCCAGATCTCAACCCCAAAGAAAAGCTTTGGAGGGAGTTGAAAGTCCATGTTTCCCAGCGACAGCCCCAAAACATCACTGCTCTAGAGGAGATCTGCATGGAGGAATGGGCCAACATACCAGCAACAGTGTGTGACAACCTTGTGAAGACTTACAGAAAATGTTTGAACTCTGTCATTGCCAACAAAGGATATATAACAAAGTATTGAGATTAACTTTTGATATTGACCAAATACTTATTTTCCACCATAATTTGCAAATAAATTCTTTAAAAAATCAGACAATGTGATTGTCTGGATTTGTTTCCACATTTTGTTTCTCATAGTTGAGGTATACCTATGATGACAATTACAGGCCTCTCTCATCTTTTTAAGTGGGAGAACTTGCACAATTGGTGGCTGACTAAACACTTTTTTGCCCCAATGTAGCATGGTTATGGTTGTCACCTTACTCCAGTGGTTCTCAACCTCAGTCCTCAAGTACCCCCAATGGGCCATGCTTTTGGAACTTCCCTTAGATAAAATAGCTCTTATCAATACCATGCCATTAATATTGATTTAAAGCAGCTGTGCAAAGTAAAGGAAAATCTGAAAACATGGCCTGTTGGGGGTACTTGAGGACTGAGGTTGAGAACCACTGCCATACTCTATTCAGCACTTTATATTTTTGCCACATTTATTTAAAGGAGTGTGATTTTTGTCCTTTTTCTTTTTCTAGCAGAAAGAATCAACCACTCACTTTCACAAAATGTGGAGACCTTGGTATGCTATCTCCAATGATAACAAACTGACTCCTGAAATCCCAATCTCCCCATTATCCTTTCCTAAGCAAATAGAAGTATTACACTAAAGACAGCGATCACTACCTGATTTAAATGAAACCTTAACGTAACCTTACTGACCCTAACCTCTAGACCTTCCTTTCTATTTATAAACAGAAATATGCTAACTAATTCCGACTAGCACAAATTCCTAAGTCTAGTTAGACAATACTAGCTAAAACCTGAGAACTCTCCTTTTATGAAAAACAAATGGTTTATGCCCCTTGCATGATGTACAGTATGCTTTATCTATCACCTGTTATGTTAATCTTCAGATCTATATTACAATTTATATGACCTTTTATCTGCAGTAATTGTATATTTGCTGATCACTTTAAATATTCTTTTTTTTCTTTTAGTTCCATCATAGCAATTTATACATACTGTATATGCTTATGATACATACAGTGTACACTGTTATGTTTTATTTGAATAACTCAATAAACCTTTATTGTGAAAAAAATAAAAAAGGTAGACAGACCTCTCAATATCTTAGTGTGTGGAACAAGGTATAACATTTACATTACTAATTCAATAAATGTTCTAGGCAATGTACAATATTGACTTTTAAAACAAAAGTGAAATGTCCTTCAAGGTTGGGCATGGGCAGGCTTGGGCAGGATGATTTTAAAGTATATGCCCAGCCAAAACTTTTGTTTTAGTTTTGCACAGTGTGGGGAAAGATTAGAATCCCAGTCAGGTCTGCAATATGGGACTCCATTAACAAAATGTCCCCTAACTTATTATTTTGCTGACAGTGGTTTCACCAGATAGGAAGTGAGGCAATATCTATAACAGGGTCCTAGATACCAATAAGAAAACTGACTGGAATTTTAGCTTCCACTATATCAAACAAATTATCAACAGAGCAGGAAATGAAGTTACTGAAATCTCTTTAAAAGAGCCCCTGTTAGCAATGGGAATCTGGTGATCTCGATGTCACCTGCCAGACCCTTGTAAAAATAACTTTAAAGAGTCCGGTTGGAGGCCAAGGTGCTGAGAGGGCTCCCCTTGCAGCTGAGTGCAGTGCAACCCTGAAGGTGAAACCAGTTTTCTTCCAAAAATTGCAAGAACAAGAAGCAAATATTAAAAAAGTATATAAAGAGCCTGCAGTATATTTTATATAAATTATAGTTAAGCACATCTGTTAAAAAAGTTGGACCTACACTAATACTCAGGCTATAAAATCTGCTTACTGTAATTCTTTACCAATTTTCATAATAAAGCTCCACATTTCAAACTAATGTGTGCAATACTTGCAGACATAACTATTTATTGTACTATTTATTGTACTATGTAGCTATGAGTGTACATTCTGTGACTCGAGAATTTTAAATGAGAATTAGCAGACTTAATTTAGAACAATAGATCATTAGAATTTTGCAGAGGCTGCAGTGTAGTGTAAAATGATTAATCACTGTTTAAATATCAAACGTAGATGAAAAATGGAAATCTTTCTGCTGTCACATGGCAGGTGAAAAGTGATTTTGAAAATAATATAAAATTGATTAACATTTCAGGCTGTGACAATTCATTTAAAAACTTCCAAGTAAACTATATCATTTAAGTGATGCATAACCATATGTTAATCAGAATCAATTCACAATTTATTCAGTAGCTTTGAAATGTATTTCTGACAAAGACACTGTTAAATACACTAGTAGTGGGATTAATATTGCTCTTATAGTTTGTACATTTAAAAGAAGTTCCAAAGAGAAAGTAAAATTAGTACCAATGATCTATTTTTTCCCTAAAAACTTTGACACTGTACTAACATTGACGTTAACATTATATTTATTGTAGCCACATTAAGTTAAAATTGTATGGACTATCTTTGTGGGACTGTGGGTTTTTGTCACATGCTTCTGTGTCCTGCAGCCTATCTTTCTGAAAATTACAAAGCTTTAGCTGATATGTATTTGGAAAGAATCACATGAAAGAACTAACACCCTGCTTGGTGTGTTTGGGGCTCTCAGCCTTTTCCAGCATAGATTAACCACTTGTGCTTGATTGCTTTCATTAGTAAATCTCTTACCATGTGAATCAAGAGGAGGTCTAGCACTAGAATTACTGCTCTCTCCCTAATGTTTGTGGCAATACCTCACATGTGTAGTGCAAACACAGTTTACATATGCGTGCGTGACCTATGTATGCGTTCTCTTCTGCACACGAGTATGGAGGGATGGGGAGCTTTATTTTTCTTTCTTATTTATTTTATTTTTACACTGTCCCTTAAGTTTTTTTGATCACTTTTATTCCTATTATAAGGAATGTAAACATCCATTGTGATAGAAATAAGGATGACAGGTCCTCTTTATCAAGAGATCTGGAGTCAAAAAGACCCCAAACCACTCCTTTACATTTAAAAGCAAAAGAACAAAAAAATGATTTTTTTGCTTTAAAAAAATGTTTACTTCCACCCTAGACCGAAAGTGATGTCATAATGTTGCTCCAGTCCTCCAAGGCCATAGAGGAGATCAAAGACAATTTAGTCTTTTATTGCCTCTGTGAGCAGCCGGCCACACCATTGGATTATTTCTCGAGTGCGCCAGTAAAAGCGGTAAGCCCGGTAAACACAGGCGATCGATGGAACGTCTGCTACCACTGCGTATGTCAGCGTTCCAGCTGCTCATGAGACGCTCAGACTGTTTTTATCAGAAAGCCAACTGCTGAAAAAAAATATTGGGGTTATGGCTGATATATATACATATTGCGGTCGGCAAGTGGATAAGCAGATTCCCAGATGTCTAAGCCCTCCATTAGGGACCACTTCCACCTCTGTCTACTGGGGTCTCCCTGAGGACACTGATAGGTTCTTCCCAGGATAACAGGGGCACTGCTTCTTTAAGGATCCTCAATACGGGCAGATAGATGGTATTGTCAATTTGACAAGCATAGATAAAGGGCTCTATAGTATATTATAACTTAAACCATCACATTTTATTAAAGTTATTACACTCACAATTAAAATGTCAAAAAAGCCTTTAAAACCATTTCAAAACCAAATACTGGACTTCCTTGCATGTCTTTTCTAGTCCAAAGCTGTCTCCACTCCTGTCCTACGCGTTATGATCACATGACAACACGATCATACGACTTCATCAGGATGCCCTGATATTGAGACCATCTATCTGGCCTTATGAAGTATTGAGGATTCTTAAAGGAGCAGCTCTCCTGTTATCCTGGAAAGTACCTATCAGTGTCCTAAGGGAGACTCCAGTGTACGGAGTTGGAGGTGGTCCCTAAGGGATGGCTTAGATGTCCAGGAGTCTGCTTATATAAGCTGTATACCCTCTAAGTGGATGTGAGGGTTCTGGAGGAAGCATATGGTGTTTTTGACCTTATTATTTAGTTCACAGGATGTGAGATTTACTAATGGAAGCACTCAAGCATTTCAAGTGAAGATTTTTATAGAAGATGTTAGTGTATATTTTGGTACATATGGACACATATACTAAAAACTATTTGTTTGGTAGACTTATTTTTCACAGATTAATTTATTGTTGTGACAAAAGAAAAAAGGGGGATCTCAGAAACCCGTTCTACTTGCGCAACCTGGAATGTAAATAAAATGATATACAGTGCAATAACAAAATATTAATAAAAATCTGTGTATAAACAAAGCAGCAGGTAGTAACGAAACCTCCATATGTGAAAAAAAAAAAAAAAAAAACCTGTGATTTCATACTGTGTTAAAACATTAAAAAAGAAATGTATAATCATATATTTATAATGACTATCCAATGAATATAATATAAACAGAAAAGTTCAATGATCCACCCGCGATTAGTTAGATCCACATAAAGTTCTGGTAATTCTTCTATACAAACGTGATGGTGTAGAAAACATATATGGCTAATGTTTCCAGTGCATCTGCTTCCACCAACTTCTAGGCAAATGTCCTACTCACAGACAAAATTGACACGCATGACAGGTAGTCAAAAACAGCAAGACAAATGGATGCCCAAAGAAACGGCAGCTCAGAGTTAGGCACAATCACCAAATGGAAATGGCATCTTACTCAGAGCCAGCAAACTCTTTAAATCTCTAGGCTTTTTGATTATTATTTTAGGTCACTCTGGAAGGGTGTTATTTGGAGCTGGGTCTTCTTGCAGTATTCTTCAATGTGTCCTAAAAACCTTGGTATCTCTCCCGATGCTCATACACCACTCCTGTATACTTGTGTGCCTGCTCTTGGGCTTGCCCTTTCATCTCTTCCCAGTCCAGTCTGGTAGAAGGTGATTCTGTTCTGGCTAGTAGCACAACTTTTGCACAAGTTCTTTCCAGGCTGGTTTCCCAGAAGATTGTGTTCAAGACTGGTTAATCACCTGCTGTTGATTTAATTCAATTCATTTATTGTTGTGATTATTTATTTATTTCAATTATTGTAAAAGCAGTGCTACACTACATTATCTTCAATATTTTATGCTAATTTGTGGGAACACACTTTTGGTGTTTTAGCAGTAGCTACAGTATTTCAATTTATTCACACATTTACACAGTCACACATCAATTAAAGGTTTTATTTTGTGTGTATGGTAGTGCAGGGGTTAGGAAACATTTACATTTATTTGTTCATTCATATGAGACAACATTCTTTTTTCTCCTTAGTATATTACATAGTAGGCGAGGTTGAAAATAGGCACAAGTCCATCAAGTCCAGCCTATGTGTGTGATTATATATTATTATTATCAGTATTACATTGTGTATCCCTGTATGTTGTGATCATTCAGGTGTCTATCTAATAGTTTTTTGAAACTATCTATGCTTCCCGCTGATACCACTGCCTGTGGAAATGAATTCCACAGCATTGCCGCACTTACAGTAAAGAACCCTCTACGTAGTTTAAGGTTAAACCTCTTTTCATCTAATTTTAATGAGTGGCCACGTGTCTTGTTAAACTCCCTTCCGCAAAAAAGTTTTATTCCTATTGTGAGGTAACCAGTATGGTATTTGTAAATTGAAATCATATCCCCTCTCAAGCGTCTCTTCTCCAGAGAGAATAAATTCAGTGCTCGGAACCTTTCCTCACAACTAATATCCTCCAGACCATTTATTAGCTTTGTTGCCCTTCTTTGTACTCACTCCATTTCCAGTACATCCTTCCTGAGGACTGGTGCCCAGAACTGGACAGCATACTCTAGGTGTGGCCAGACCAGAGTCTTGTAGAGCGGGAGAATTATCATTTTATCTCTGGAGTTGATCCCCTTTTTAATGCATGCCAATATTCTGTTTGCTTTGTTAGTAGCAGCTTGGCATTGCATGCCATTGCTGAACCTATCATCTACTAGGACTAAGGATGAGCTGAACACCCCCTGGTTGGGTTCACACCAGAACATGCGAACAGGCAAAAAACTTAGACGAACACACAAACACCATTAAAGTCTATGGGACACGAACAAGAAAAATCAAAAGTGCTCATTTTAAAGGCTTATATGCAAGTTATTGCCATAAAAAGTGTTTGGGGACCCAGGTCCTGCCCCAGGGGACATGTATCAATGCAAAAAAAAGTTAAAAAAAAGTCTGTTTTTTCGGGAGCAGTGATTTTAATAATGCTTAAAGTGAAACAATAAAAATGAAATATTCCTTTAAATATCATGCCTGGGGGGTGTCCCTACTATGCCTGTAAATGCCTTCAGGTCTGGTATGGAAATCAAGGGAAACCCGCACCAAATTTTTTTTTAAAATGACGTAGGGGTCACCCCAAAATCCATACTAGACCCTTCAGGTCTGGTATGGATTTAAAGTGGAACCCTGCTCCAAAATTTAAAAAAATTGCATAGGGTTCCCCCCAAAATCCATACCAGACCCTTTATCTGAGCACACAACCTGGTACGCCACAGGAAAAGGGGGGATGAGAGAGTGCCCCCCCTCCTGAACCATACCAGGCCACATGCCCTCAACATGGGGAAGGTGATTTGGGGTCTGACCCCAAAGCACCTTGTCCCCATGTTGATGGGGAGAAGGGTCTCATCCCCACAACCTTTGCCTGGTGGTTGTGGGGGTCTGCGGATGGGGGGCTTATCAAAATCTGGAAGCCCCCTTTAACAAGGGGAACCCCAGATCCTGCCCCACTATGTCAATTGGTAACGGGTACATTGTACCCCTACCAATTCACAAAAAAAGTGTCAGAAAAGGTGAAAGAAAAGAGACAGCTTGGGACAAGTCCTTTATTATAAAATAAAAAAATAAAAATCTCCAGTGATGTAAACCCACGCCTCCCGATGGACCGAAAAAAAAAAGCAACAGTTCCGCCTCCATGGGAGGCTCCTGCCGAGTGACGCTTCTTCTCCATGACAGCTGTTATATAGCTGAGGGTGGGGCCACAGGTGACCCCACCCCCTCTGACGCCACGGGGGATTTACATCACTGGACATTTTTATTTTTTATTTTTTAATAAAGGACTTTTCCCAGGCTGTCTCTTGTCTTTTCTACCATTTTTGACACTTTTTTGTGAATTGGTAGGGGTTAGGGATGAGCTTCGTGTTCGAGTCGAACCCATGTTCAACTCGAACATCGTCTGTTCGATCGTTCGCTGAACTGCGAACGATATGGGCCGTTCGCGCCAAATTCGTGCGGCGCATTAAGGCCCATAATTCACTGCGGCATCGCAGTGCATTGCTGGCTGATGATCAGAGCGCCGTCAATAGAGAGAGCTGTAATTGGCCAAAGCCAGGGTGGTTTTGGCCAATTATGGCTCAGGGGGTTTAGAACACGTCCCACACTTTATAAGGCCGCCTTCATGGTGGCCCTGTGTAGTGTGTTCCAGCGTGCTTAGAGAGAGAGAGAGAAAGAGTGTCATTTCATTTGAGTTAGCTAGATTAGGCAGGACAGTCAGTGAGTTAGCTGCACTTACAGTGTATTGTGTATATATATGCATCCCAGGTGTTGTATATATATATATATATATATACACTGTATTCAGTTTAGCTAGATCTGTTTCTGTTATCTTCCCACTGACAGGCAGGCTTGTCTTGTTAAAGTATTTAGAGCTACCTGAAGAAAATTGCTGGTGTTCTTTTGATCCTATTAGTACCACAGTCAGGCAGCTAGACTATTTACAGTTAGTGTAGTGAGTCCTCCTCACAGTGTTCAGTTAAAGCTACAAGTTCGTTTAGTGTGACCTCTGCACAGTGTTCAGCTAAAACTACAAGTTAGTGTAGTGCGTCCTCTGAACAGTGTTCAGCTAAAGCTACAAGTTAGTTTATTGTGATCTCTGCACAGTGTTCAGCTAAAGCTACAAGTTAGGGTAGTGCATCCTTCTCACAGTGTTCAGCTAAAGCTACAAGTTAGTGTAGTGTGACCTCTGCACAGTGTTCAACTAAAGCTACAAGTTAGTGTAGTGCGTTCTCTGAACAGTGTTCAGCTAAAACTACAAGTTAGTGTAGTGCGACCTCTGCACAGTGTTCAGCTAAAGCTACAAGTTAGTGTAGTGCGTCCTCTGAACAGTGTTCAGCTAAAACTACAAGTTAGTGTAGTGCGACCTCTGTACAGTGTTCAGCTAAAGCTACAAGTTAGTGTAGTGCGTCCTCTGAACAGTGTTCAGCTAAAACTAAAAGTTAGTGTAGTGCGACCTCTGCACAGTGTTCAGCTAAAGCTACATGTTAGTGTAGTGCGTCCTCTGAACAGTGTTCAGCTAAAAGTACAAGTTAGTGTAGTGCGACCTCTGAACAGTGTTCAGCTAAAACTGCAAGTTAGTTTTTTGCGAGTTCTGCACAGTGTTCAGCTAAAGCTACCTGTAGAAGGTTGGTGGTGTTTTCCTGATCCTATCACTACCGCAGGCAGCTAAATAAGCTACAAGTTATTTTTTTGTGAGCTCTGCACAGTGTTCACCTAAAGCTACCTGTAGAAGGTTGGTGGTGTTTTCCTGATCCTATCACTACCGCAGGCAGCTAAATAAGCTACAAGTTAGTTTTTTGTGAGCTCTGCACAGTGTTCACCTAAAGCTACCTGTAGAAGGTTGGTGGTGTTTTACTGATCCTATCAATACTGCAGGCAGCTAAATAAGCTACAAGTTAGTTCTGTGCGAGTTCTGCACAGTGTTCACCTAAAGCTACCTGTAGAAGGTTGGTGGTGTTTTCCTGAACCTATCACTACCGCAGGCAGCTAAATAAGCTACAAGTTAGTTTTTTGCGAGCTCTGCACAGTGTTCACCTAAAGCTACCTGTAGAAGGTTGGTGGTGTTTTACTGATCCTATCAATACCGCAGGCAGCTAAATAAGCTACAAGTTAGTTCTGTGCGAGTTCTGCACAGTGTTCACCTAAAGCTACCTGTAGAAGGTTGGTGGTGTTTTCCTGAACCTATCACTACCGCAGGCAGCTAAATAAGCTACAAGTTAGTTTTTTGCGAGCTCTGCACAGTGTTCACCTAAAGCTACCTGTAGAAGGTTGGTGGTGTTTTACTGATCCTATCAATACCGCAGGCAGCTAAATAAGCTACAAGTTTGTTTTTTGCGAGCTCTGCACAGTGTTCACCTAAAGCTACCTGTAGAAGGTTGGTGGTGTTCTCATACTACAGGCAGGCAGTTGATTTTGCTAGCTGCAGTATGTGTATATATATATATATATATCCCAGCTTAGTGCAGCTACAGGCCAATAAAAGAGGGCAAGCAGGCTCTGTGTCTAGAGGCAACAGTGCTGGTCGTGGAGACAGTGCATCCTCATCAGCACGTGGCCGTGGGACATGCTTGACCTTTTTTTCGGCAGCTGGCCGTGTTGAGCCGCAACATGCGGAAGACTTGGTCGGGTGGATGACCAAGCCGTCCTCATCCTCCTCATCCTCTCTCACCCATGCTCTTCCCTCGGCCCAATGGCATCAGTGACTCTGTCCCTAGCCCCACCATGTCCTCCTGAGTAATCCCTCAAACTGTTTGATCACAGTGTGGGGTACATACTCCAGGAGGATGCCCAGCGTTTAGAAGGCTCTGATGATGATACTGAGCTAGATGAAGGCAATAATGTGAGCACGGACAGAGGGGGTGCCCAAGAAGGACAGCAATCTGGCAGTCATGCTCCCCCTGCTGCAGCATACTGCCAGGTTTGCTCCAGTGATGAGGAGGGAGGGGATGATGAGGTCACTGACTCAACGTGGGTGCCTGATAGGAGAGAGGAGGAGGAGGAGGGGGAGGAGGCACATCACCAACAAGGCAGTATGCCCTCCAGGGGCCAGCCTAAGGGCAGCACACTGACTGCATCACACCCCAAAGCTCCGCATGTGCAGGGTGCTGCTGTCTCTGCACGTTATTCCAAAAGTTCTTTGGTGTGGGCCTTTTTTGAGACGAGTGCATCAGATCGCACCACTGCTATTTGCAACATATGTCTCAAGCGTATCTCGCGTGGCCAAAACATCTCCCGATTTGGCACCACATGCCTGGTAATGGACTGGGGGGTACCCATGCCATTTGTCTCACTGATTTTCATCCATATTGCCAGGATCCGACATTACATTAAAGCCGCAAGCAGTTTTAAATGCCTTTTTTTCCTTTAAAAATGACATTTTGTGCAGGGACTGTTCTAAGCACAGGAAACACGCGCCACTTTACAGGCATACTATAGACACCCCCAGGTATGATATTTAAAGGACTATTTCACTTTTTTTTTTTTTTACTTTAAGCATCATTAAAATCACTGCTCCCGAAAAAATGGCCGTTTTTTTAAATTTTTTTTCTGCATTGATACATGTCCCCTGGGGCAGGACCCGGGTCCCCAAACCCTTTTAGGACAATACCATGCAAATTAGCCTTTATAATGAGCACTTTTTATTTCAAACATTTGAGTCCCATAGACGTCAATGGGGTTCTAACGTTCGTACGAATTTTCGGTCCGTTCGCAGGTTCTGGTGCGAACCGAACCGGGGTATTCAGCTCATCCCTAGTAGGGGTACAATGTACCCGGTTACCAATTCAAATGGGGGGCAGGATCTGGGGGTCCCCTTGTTAAAGGGGGCTTCCAGATTCTGATAAGCCCCCATCCACAGACCCCCACAACCACCCGGCAAGGGTTGTGGGGATGAGGCCCTTGCCCCATCAACATGGGGACAAGGTGCTTTGGGGTGAGACCCCAAAGCACCCTCCCCATGTTGAGGGCATGTGGCCTGGTACAGTTCAGGAGGGGGCACTCTCTTGTCCCTGCTATTTTACTGTGGCCTACCAGGTTGCGTGCTCGGATAAGTGTCTGGTATGGATTTTGGGGGGACTCCTACGCCATTTTTTTATTTTGGCGCAGGGTTCCCCTTAAAATCCATACCAGACCTGAAGGGTAGATTTTGGGGGGACCCCATGCCATTATTTTTTTTAATTTGGCATAGGGTTGCCCTTAATTTCTATACCAGATGTGAAGGGCATGGTATGGATTTTGACCCCCATGCAATTTAAAAAAAAGAAATGTTTGGTTCGGGGTTCCTCTTAATATTCACACCAGAACCAAAGGGCTTGGTAATGGACTTGGGGGGAACCCCTGCTCTTTTTTTCAATGAGTTTTATCTATATTGCCGAGAGCCGACAATTTATTCCAGCCTCAATCAGTTTTAAATGACAATTTTTCCTTTAGAAATGACATTTTGCTATGGTACTGTTCTAAACACAGGAAAAATGTGCTACTTTACAGGCATACTATAGACACGCCCCAGGCTTGATATTTAACCACTTCAGCCCCGGAAGTTTTTACCCCCTTCCTGACCAGAGCACTTTTTACAATTTGGCACTGCGTCGCTTCAATTGGTAATTGCGCGGTCATGCAATGTTGTACCCAAACAAAATTTGCGTCCTTTTTTTCCCACAAATAGAGCTTTCTTTTGATGGTATTTGATTGCCTCTGCCATTTTTATTTTTTGCGATATAAATGGAAGAAGACTGAAAATTTTGAAAAAAAATGATATTTTCTACTTTTTGTTATAAGAAAAATCCAATAAACTCAATTTTAGTCATACATTTAGGCAAAAATGTATTCAGTCACGTCTTTGGTAAAAAAAAATGTCAATAAGCGTATATTTATTGGTTTGCGCAAAAGTTATAGCGTCTACAAACTAGGGTACATATTCTGGAGGGTGCTAAAATGGCAGGGCAGTACAACCCCCCCCCCAAATGACCCCATTTTGGAAAGTAGACACCCCAAGGAAATTTATGAGAGGCATGTTGAGCCCATTGAATATTTAATTTTTTTGTCCCAAGTGATTAAATAATGACAAAAAAAAAGTTTTTTTTACAAAAAGTTGTCACTAAATGATATATTGCTCACACATGCCATGGTTATATGCGGAATTGCACCCCAAAATATATTTTATGCTTCTCCTGAGTACGGGGATACCACATGTGTGGGACTTTTTGGGAGCCTAGCCGCGTATAGGGCCCCGAAAACCAAGCACCGCCTTCAGGATTTCTAAGGGCGTAAATTTTTTATTTCACTCCTTACTACCTATCACAGTTTTGAAGGCCATAAAATGCCAAAATGGCACAACCCCCCCCCCCCCAAATGATCCCATTTTGGAATGTAGACACCCCAAGCCATTTGCTTAGAGGCATGGTGAGTATTTTGCAGCTCTCATTTTGAAAATGAAGAAAGAAAAGAAAAAAGTTTTTTTCTTTAATTTTCAAAACTTTGTGACAAAAAGCGTGGTCTGCAAAATATTCACCATAACTCTCAGCAAATAGCTTGGGGTGTCTACTTTCCAAAATGGGGTCATTTGGGGGGGTTGTGCCACCTTGGCATTCCATGGCCTCCAAAACTGTGATAGGCAGTGAGGAGTGAAATAAAAAATTTACACCGTTAGAAAGCCGGAAGGTGGTGCTTGGTTTTGAGGGGGCCCGTATGCGGCTAGGCTTCCAAAAAGTCTCACACATGTGGTATCCCCATACTCAGGAGAAGCAACAGAATGTATTTTTGGGTGTAATTTCACATACATATGAGCAATATATCATCTTACAACTTTGTGCAAAAAAAAAAGTGTCTTTTTCAACATGTGTCAGAATATAAAATATTTCATGGACTCGACATGCCTCTCAGCAAATAGCTTGGGGTGTCTACTTTTCAAAATGGGGTCATTTGTGGGGGATTTGAACTGTACTGGCTTTTTATGCACAACATTTAGAAGCTTATGTCACATATCACCCACTCTTCTAACCACTTGAAGACAAAACCCTTTCTGACACTTTTTGTTTACATGAAAAAATATATTTTTTTTGCAAGAAAATTACTTTGAACCCTCAAACATTATATATTTTTTAAAAGCAAAGGCCCTACAGAGCAAAATGGTGGATGTTTAATTTTTTTTGCACAGTATTTGCGCAGCAATTTTTCAAACGCTTTTTTTGGGAAAAAACACACTCTTTTAATTTTAATGCACTAAAACACACTATATTGCCCAAATGTTTGATAAAATAAAAAAGACGATCTTAGGCCGAGTACATGGATACCAAACATGACATGTTTTAAAATTGCGCACAAACGTGCAGTGGTGACAAACTACATACATTTTTAAAAGCCTTTAAAAGCCTTTACAGGTTACCACTTTAGATTTGCGGAGGAGGTCTACTGCTAAAATTACTGCCCTTAATCTTACCTTCGCGGTAATACCTCACATGCATGGTGCAATTGCTGTTTACATTTGACACCAGACCGACGCTTGCGTTTGCCTTTGCGCGAGAGCAGGGGGGGACAGGGGTTTATTCATTTATTATCAATTATTTTTTTGCTTTTTTATCTTATTTTTAAACTGTTCCTTTCATTTTTTTTTATCATTTTTTATTGTGAGCTCAGGGAATGTAAATATTCCCTATGATTGAAATAGGTAGTGACAGGTACTCTTTTTTGAAAAAAAATGGGGTCAATTAGACCCTAGATCTCTCCTCTGCCCTCAAAGCATCTGACCACACCAAGATCGGTGTGATAAAATGCTTTCCCAATTTCCCAATGGCGTTGTTTACATCTGGCGAAATCTAAGTCATGAAATGCTTGTAGCTTCTGGTTTCTTAGGCCATTAAGATGATTGGTCCCATTCTGATCTCTGATCAGCTCTATGGTCAGCTGGCGGAACCACCAGCTGCATTCTTAGGTTCCCTGTTGGCACAGGAGAGCCAGAAAAAACCATTGAAGACGGTGGGAGGGGGGACATTCCCTCCCACTGCTTGTAAAAGCAGTCTAGAGGCTAATTAGCCACTGGGATTGCTTTTACATGAAAGCTGACTGCTGGCTGAAAAGATTGATACCAAGATGATACCTAAACCTGCAGGCATCATTCTGATATAACCACTCAAAGTCCAGCAACATACCAGTACGTTGCTGGTCCTTATTGGGCATATATTGTAATCTTTTGTTTCATGCAGCCTGTGGGCTGAACAAAAAAAAGAGATTGATCGGTGGGTATGCCCACCATTAGAATACCTCCCTTCATCCACCCACTTCTAATGATGGGCATACATACACCATTTTGTTTTTAACTCTGGTGGTGAAATCACCTCCTACAGCGCTAGAGTCACGGCTTTATCGGCTTTATGCTTCGTGGGAGCAAACGCTGTTGCTGTCAAGATAAATAAATCCGTGCTGCAGCTGAATGGTGTACCTGAAAACAAAAAAAATGGTTATCAATAAAACACAGTAGACAGTAAAGTATAAAAAAATTACATACCTGAAAAGCAAACATGATAAAACATAATAACAATAAAACATTGCAGAATAGAATACAGTAAAAAGAGCAGAACAATAGAGAGAGAATAGCGAGCGAGAGAGAGAACAATAAAACAACAACTATTTTTTTTGTTTTTATTTTATTTTTTTTTGTATTTTTTTTTTACACTTTTTTTGTAACTGTAACTGTTGTAACTGTAACGGTTCCAGGTTCGGGTCTCTTAAAATGCAATGGCATCTTGGGAGACCCTGTGAAAGTGTGCCTAGTCTGTGCAGTGCTGTACCCTATGCCAATACTCAACTAGTGTATGGTAGCATTCAAAACATTCACCAATGCAAAGACCAGGATTGTCAGGACAGGAGGGACAATAATAGTGGGTGTCACGCCTATATCCGTGCTTGCTGCAGACACAATATCTTCTTTGGGGGGCTCGTTGGGTAGGGGTACTCGGGAGGACATACAGGAAATGCCTCTCATGCAGCTGGCTTACTGCATTTGGATTGGGAAGGTGAGGTGGAGCACCGTCTGGAAACAGAAGGGCTCTGATGATCTCTTCCTGGAATTTAAGGAAGGATCCAGTCCATCCTGAAGCTCTGTATAGCACATGAGCATTCAGCAAAGCCAATTAAAATAAATAAACAGACACTTTTTTGTACCAGCGTCTGGCTTTATGGGCAACTAGGTATGTGGCCAACAAATGGAGAGGTCCACCCCTCCCATATTAAGGTTATATTCGTGAACACAGAGGGGTTTCTCCACAACACCAGTCGCCGTAGTAATTTGGACCGTCATGTCTGCATGAAGGGAGGTAAGAACAAAAACATTCTTATTATCCCTCCACTTCACAGCGAGCACATTATTACACTTGAAGCAGGCTTTCAACCCCCAGCCTAAGACGGGAATCTACAAGCTGCTGGGGAAAGCCCTGGCAATTAGGTCGCACCGTGCCACATGCTCCAATCTGATGATCAAACAAGTGACTAAAAAGTGGCACGCTTGTGTAATAATTGTCCATGTACAAGTGGTACCCCTTTCTGAATAAGGGTGACACCAAGTCCCACACAATCTTGCCAGCGCTCCCTATGTAATCTGGGCAGTTTGTCGGCTCTAAGTGGCTATCTTTTCCCTCATAAGCCATAAAACTACATGTATAGCCTGTGGCCCTGTCACAGAACTTATACATCTTGACCTCGTATCTGGCACGCTTGCTGGGAAGATACTGTTTGAAAGACAAGCAGCCAGAAAACGTAATCAGGGACTCATCAATGCAGACAACTTGATGGGAAGTAAACAAGTCTACAAAACGTTGGTTGAAGTGGTTTACGAGGGGCCGAATCGTATCCAGGGTCTACACGAGGACGACAGAGTTCATTGTTGTTGAAATGCATGAACTGCAAGATCTGCTCATATCGTGCCCTGGTCATGGAGGCAGAGAACACGGGCACATGGAGAATTGGGTCAGTGGACTAATATATCCGCAACTCACTCTTTTTAATTATGGGATAGGCCCAGAAAGATCTTAAATTCAGAAACCGTAATTGGTTTCCAATCTCTGACAAGGGAGGACTGGGGATTAGTGGCGATGTATTGACAAGCATACAAATTGCTTTGGTCCACAATAGATCTATAGAGCTCTTCGGTGAAAAACAGCAAATAAAAATCAAGTGAAGTAAAATTAACTGTTTCCACTTGAATGCTGGGTTGGCCAACGAATGGGGGAATTACGGGTGCTGCAGAAGTGGTGGGTTCCCCATTAGGATTGGCGAATGCAGCAGCAAGGGCACTATGGGCTCAACGGACCTGTGTTTGTCTTCTTCTTGGTGGCAGTGGGACACTACTTGTGCTTGCCATCTCACCAGCTTGAACTGCACTTATGGGACTCGCCACGTCACCACGTGTTACTACAGTGCTGGTTTGACTATGACCAGGGTATACTAGGCCGCCGGTGCTTGCCAGTTCACCAGAAGGAATAGCGGCACTAGAACTTCTCTGCTCCATACTAAAGCCCTGTGGTTCTTGCACCTCAACAGCAGAAGTAGATCGGGGTCTGGTATGCCTGACCTTGGCAGGGACCACAACTCCGTCGTCAGAGCTATCTGTCATGGAGCCGCTGTCGTCTACAGGATCATATTCTGAGCCTGAATCTGACAGAGGAGTGACTTCCTCTTCACTATCTTTCATGCTCAGAAATTTAATGGTACACTAGTGAGACTCACAGGTAAAAAAGCTCCTGACTGTTAGCGACTGATTCAAACGCTACCAAAAAAACTGTTAGCGATTGCAGGGATCAGGCCTGACTCTGTGAACGCTGCAGTTATGTGTGTTGTGTTTTGTGACAGTGATCGATCAATACTGCAATTGGGTGGGCTGGGCTGGGCTGGGCAGAGGGGCAAAATGCAGCTGCTAGCAGGTATCTGGGCTGATCCCACTAACTCGGCGTTTTTGGGAACCCTAAAGTGCTGGGGACGCTAGTACAGATCTGATCAGATCAAATATTGATCCGTTCAGACACTATACCACTAAGGGAAGTATATGCTGTGTGCATGGGTGTTTGCGCTACTGGCACTAACCTGACACTGCCTGGGGCAATGCAGACCCTATCTGACCTTAAAACCTAACTGATATCACCCACTGGGCAATCAGGGGGTTAAACCTTTATTAGGTAGTAAACGGTGGGTGCCCTGACACTATAAAAAAACAAACTAACTAACCAGCGTCACCCGTAACAGTTATACGGTGATCACTGGTTAAAGGGTTAACTAGGGGGCAATCAGGGGGTTAAAACCTTTATTAGTTAGTATATGGAGGTACCTGACTCTATAAAAAGCTGATGGTTAACCTAAATACTTACCTGGCTACCTAGCGTCACCTGTGACACTAATACGGCGATCAGAAAAAAGATAGCTTAGTGACACTTTATCACCCCTCAGGTTAACTGAGGGGTGATAAAGGGGGTTAAACCTTATTAGGGGGGTACCCTAGACTTAAAGGGGCCTACCACTAACTGCCCTAACACTTATAACAGTCACAAATGACACTAATGCAGCAATCAGTAAAAAAATAAAAACTGCTATTGGTGTCACTGTGACGGGGGTGCAGGGGGGGTGATCGGGGGGTGATCGGGGTGATTGGGGGTGATTTGTGTGCCTGCGTGTTCTACTGTTAGTGTAGTGTTGGTGCAGTCTTACTTGGATGTCTTCTCTCCTCAGAAGCTGGAACGAAAAGGCTTCACAAGGAGCGATGACATCACTTCCTCTGCTTCTGTTTACATCACAAAAGCAGAGGAAGCTTCTCATTTGCCAGGAGTGATTGCGAGGGGGTGGCCATGAATCAGGGCCTCCCCCTCAGCAAGGATCACTCCTGGAACGATGCCGACCGCCTCGGGCACCAGGGGGGCGCGGTGCGCCTCCCGCCCATGGGAGGGGAGTAACATACCCATATGTTACTCTGCCTGCCCATGCCATTCTGCTGCAGTATATCTTTGTGAGGCAGTTGGCAACTGGTTAAAGAAATATTTCATTTTTATTGTTTCACTTTAAGCATTAAAAAAATCACTGCTCCCGAAAAAACGGCCGTTTTAAAAAAAAAAATTTGCATTGATACATATCTCCTGGGGCAGGACCCGGGTCCCCAAACACTTTTTATGACAATAACTTGCATCTCGGCCTTTTGGCTAAGATCAAGTGTAGTTTCTGCCTTTTTCTGGTCATTAGGTAACGACCGGTGCCAGTCCCTCTCGGCCTTGGGGTGTTTCCTTCGGGTGCATCCCATGCTGCTATTGGGGGGGATGCCATCGTGAGTGTACGAGAGTGATCGCCTTTCCCTACCATCCATGAGTTGGCTGTGGGATTGGTGGGCGTAGGTATGTTGGGGCCGCTGAGCGCACTAAACACTTTGAGGCTGGTCGTGGCCGAGCCTAGATGGAGCGAGATTGGATTGCACTTCATTCAGAAGCAATTGATTGAAGACCTTTTTGGGATGCCGAGAGAAGCCATTTTTTGCATGCAGTGTCTTCCTACTACTGGAATGTATGATGTTACTTTCTGGAAAAAAGAAGATCTGCAGACATGTATGCTACGGAAGGGCGAGAAACAGGGTGATGAGATGCTGGAAGGGATCACATTCCTGTCGAGTGAGATGAAAGTGCAGGTCCCCATCACTGTGCATATGTACAATCCTTTTGTACAGGATGGGGAAATTGCTGCCTTTTTATTCAGGTACTGCGAGTCAGTTTCAGCAGGTGTCAAACTGACGAATGTGCTAGGCACCTTTAACGGGCAGAGGAAATTTTGGGTGACTTTTAGGGCGGATCAGGAGGATATAGGTGGCGTCAGGCACCCCCTCAGTCCTTCTCCATTGGGAGGAATCGTGGCTACCTGTGGTACCCTGGCCAGCCCCTCTTTTGCAGGCAGTGTTTTGCTTTCGGCCACACCAAAGACCAGTGCGAGGCTGGGTTAACATGCCACAATTGCTTCAAGCAGGGTCACGGAGCCGGTCAGTGTCCGCAGAAGAAGAGCTGCCACATCTGCAGTAGTAGGATGCACCTTGCGAGACAGTGCCCATAGGTAAACAGGGTGGCTGAGTCCACTCCAGTAGCTGTGGCGGGAAAAGCTGTGGAGACTGAAGCGGTTGGGGGCAAGCAGGTGTTGTCCTACGCGGATGTGGCCAGACTGGGTTCCGTTCCAACCATCGCGGTGAACTCCGTTGAGCAGGCCATAGTGCTGCCCGAGGAAGTGGTGGTGCGGGCTGATGTCTGCCCACCTATGGAGAGCGAGCCAGGTCCCTCCCCTGTTGACACCGTGAGGGAGGAGGGGGCCTCTCCTGTACCAGAGGAGAGTGTCCCTGGGCACCTCCTGGCTGAGGGGGAGTCGGAGGGGAGCAGTGAGGAATCGGAGGACTCAGAGGAGGAGAAGGAGATGGAGGTGGGACAGCTCTCCCTAAAAAGAAAGATGGCTGAGTCCTCCCAGGTCATAGGCTCCTTCCCGGACTCTCCGGGCCCTGAAGCATTGGATGTGGTGATTGACTCGGACTCCTCGCAGGCACCATCTTATGTGAGCACTGGTCAGGTGTCCGAGCTGCAGGAGGTGATAGGGTACTGCAGGGTGCCAAAGAGGACGGCAAAGAAAAAATCTGGGGGGGGGTGAGCCTTGGGTCAGTGGTGGGACCGAGGACTAGGGCCAGGAATAAAAGGGGGAAAAAGAAAAAATCATGACAGGAATGTGATCCCTTCTTAATTTTCTATGCGCTTACGGGTATCTTCCCTCAATTGCAGAAGTATTGGGATGGCATCTAGACGGGCAGCAATTTTTAACATCTTATCTGGTTATGCTGACGATATTTTTTGCTTACAGGAATGCAACATGAGGGAGGAACCATATACTGCAAGATGGACCGGGGGGGGATGCGGTATGGTCGTTGGGTCGGAGCAGGAATAGTGGCGTGGGGATTCTGATTAAAAATAATAAAATTAAGATTTTAAGGAAGGTGGAGGTGGAGGTGGGACGATGTTTGTTTGTTACTTTGGAGTATGGGGGTGTTTGTTTTAAGTTATTTTGTGCGTATGCACCAGTTGATAAAAAGGGGAGGTTGGATCTGTTTGAGAAGATGAAGTTTTTTCTGGGGGGAGGGATCCTATTATTGTGTTGGGGGATTTTAATTGTATTTTATGTAGTGGGGATAGGTGTGGGGGTGGGGGTGGTGGTGGGGATGTTGATAAGTCTGGAAAGGAGTTGGGTGAGATTTTGCGGTTGTTTGGGTTAAGGGATGTGGGTGAAGGTGGTGGGTTTTCTTATTTTAGTGATAAGGGTACTGTGAAATCTAGAACTGATTTTTGTTTTATTTCAAAAAATTTGCAGCCGGAATCCTTTATGATTCAGCGGGAGCCTTTCTTGGACCATGGTCGGATCAAGTGTGTTGTGAGTATGGAATCGGAGGTAACGTATGGTAAAGGTGTGTGGAAGCTGAATATGGAATTATTGGAAGATGAGGGTGTGAAAAGAGAGTATGTTGAGTTTTTTGGGAAACTTAAAAGGAGGAGGAATGATTTTTTAAGTGTGATTGAGTGGTGGGAGTGGGTGAAAGGTCAGACTAAGAGGTTTTTTGTAAGAAAGGGTTGTTAGAGTTTTTATTTTTATTTCTATTTTTCATGGTTTTTTTCCATTTTTATTTTTCATTTTTTTTTTTTTTTTAGTTTATATTTATTTTTATTTCATTTTTAATTTTCCACATTTTTTTCATCTTCTAAATAAATGTTTTAACTCTAATTCCACTTACTATTATTATCCTTATATTTATTAAACTTACCTCCAATTCATCATATTTTTAATTCTTCATACTTTACTTTCAACTTTTTTGTGCTTTGTGGGTCTGCTGGCTGTTGTGGTTCCACAGCCACAGACCTCCAGCCCATACACTTTAACCTAATTAACCTAATTGCCTCCACTATATATTCAAGCTGCTCTCCTCCAGGGAGCAAAAAGGCCAGTAGAAGGAGCTGTGAGCCACGAGCGCGTAGCCTGTACTATCCCTGCATCATCCCCAACACCAGCCTGGACGTTTGCCGTGCATCAGTGACGTCATTTCCTCTTCCATGCTCCAGAGTGGTCAGCGTGGAGCTTTCCATGCACTGGATGCAGCGGTTCAGCCTGTGTACAGACTCCACACCCAGACGCCTGAAGGAATGAAATCCGAGCCAGAAACAAGATAACAGCACATCCCAGGACACTTTCCATCTCAAAGAAACACCTCCACCCTGCGAACCAGTAAGTGTAATTGTTACACTAACTTTTATTTTTGCATAAACTAGCTACCACAGTTGGCGCCTCCATACCCCTCCTTTTTTCAACATTGATTATCAACAGAGGTAATGGACACCCTCTGAGGATGACTGCCTCCTCATTCTAGAATTTACCTGCCTTATTTTAATGTGCTATTATAGCTACCATTGTACTATTTACCTTAGACATCACATGTTGCGGAGCGCCGGAAACCCCCCCCCCCCCTTTTGTTCAACATTACTGTTGACACATGGTCCAGCAAGCATGGTAAGGGACAATATATTTTGTTCACAACACACTGGGTAACTCTGCTGCAACTAGGAAAGATGCAGGACAGGGCTCAGTGCTGGAGCTTGTTTTGACACCACGTCTCCATACAGCTGGTGCTGATAATGCAAGATCTGTCAGCTTCATCCCATCCTCCTTTTCCTCCATGATGCTCTCTTCTACTTAATTGTCCTATAAGCCACCAGTACCCCTAAGCTTTCAAGGGGCTATTCAATGAGTCAGGCTAAAAGATGACATGCAGTGCTTCAGCTAGTCTGTCTAGGGGACAGGAGCTACACCAGAGTAGAGATTCTTTCAGCTTTGCAGTGGCAGGCCCAGAGGTAGTTAACGCCACACTAGGTATGGTAGTGTGCAATAATGACACCAACCTTCTGTCCACCCTTCGACAGGGAAAGTTGACACATGGTCCATGTCTGGCAAATGTCTTCAATTTGGTGGTGCAGCATTTTTTAAACAGGTACCAATGGTTGCAAGATCTTCTAAGGCAGACCAGAAGAGTCTGTAGCCATTTCAGGTGGTCATACAGAGCCAGTATTCAGCCGGCTGAAATTCAGCAGGAATTTCACCTGCCCGTAAACAGCCTGATTTTTTTGACATGCTCACCAGGTGGTACTCAACTTCAGCAATGCTGCAGCAGCTACACATGCAGCAGAGGGCCATAAATGATTACCTATGTGAGTATGACACAAGAACAGGCTCAGGGGAGATTGGCTTTTTTGCCCCACACCAATGGCTACTGACATAGAATGCCATGCACTGTACTGCCACCATTTGAGTAGGCGACAAGGAAGGTGAGATGTGACAATGCATGGATCAGTGACACTATCACTCTTGTGCTCCTGCTGGAGCATACTCTGCAAGGCATTATGGACAGGGCATTTGAGGCAGAGCAGCGGGAGGAAACTCCCAGAAACCTTGGGAGTAGCACATGACTGGGAGGAGGCAGTTCTAGATAGTGTAATCCTGGGTGATCCTGAGGACTCTGATTCTCATGCCTCCACAAACTTGCAGTCCCTTCCACTTGTACAGTATTAAAACCCCTTATGGTACATTTTAGGATGTACCACTCTTTCTTTGTTGTCCTTTCTTTCCCTTTTATCTCTCTCTATCCTAATTTCTTGGTTTTTTTTTTCCCCATCCCTCTCTCTAGCCGCCTTTCTTGTTCTTTCTCTTATTCTTTCCCTCCCTTTTTCTTCTTTGCTCCTCCCCCTCTTTTCCTCTCCCTTCCATGTATTCGCTATTTTTATTCCTTCTCTTACTCCTTGGTGGGGGGTGGGGGGGGGGGATGGGATGAGTGGCAGTGCTGGGGGGAGTTCTGATCAGCCAACTTAGGTGCTCTTGATCAAGGTAATCTGCTGATCTGAGAACTGTAGTGGGGACTTTTAATGACAACTATAATCACAGGTAGTGTTACTCACTGTCTCCAACTTTGTGGTGTCTCATAGCAGTGACATCTATGCCGAAATCAGGAGATGGGGTCTCCTCCAGCCCCTCCCACTTCACATTCCTCACTAGTCAGCTGACCTCTAGTCTCTGCTCCCCACCCATGCCGTGAACTGAAGAGGCTTAATGGGTGGCCGCGGGCTCCAGGAACAGCCCAGCTGGGCGGCCACAGGCTCCAGGGACAGCCCTGCTGGGCGGCTGCAAAGAGGCTGGGAGATCAGTGCCGGCTTCAGGAACATCCCAGGATTTGGTGACCCCTGGCAAATCATCATTCAACCCCCAAGGGGGTCCCGATCCCCAGGTTGAGGACCACTGCTCTATAGGGTTATGGTGCAGAGGCACCACCAACACTCAAGGCCCAATTTTTCTTCACCTGTGTGACAGCCAGGTGCATATAATTTGAGTTTTTTTTAACAGGGTCCAAACTGCACCCTCCAAGAGTAACTGTGATGAGTTACAGTGTGCAGGCACCACCAACACCCAAGGCCCAATTTTTTTTTGTGTGACATATTTTTGAAGAGCAGAGTCCAATCCTGCATTTTCCAAGGATAACTGTGAAGGGTTATGGTGTAAAGGCACCACCAACACCCAAGGCCCAATTTTTCCACACCGGTTACTTCTAACCAAAGTCTGCAAAAGAGATATCAGACTTTATCTAAAAAAATGTTAATCTTAGCTTGAGTGTACTATAATTTGGTTTCTTCACATAAGGCTTGCTCAGTGTGGTGCAAAACTTTGTTATTTCCATCCAAAGTCTGCCAAAGAGACACCAGAATATATCCACAAAATCTCTCATCTCTAATCTTGTTCAGAGTACACTAAAATGTGGCCTCATCATCCAGACTGGCTCCCCAAGCTGTTGTTTACAAAATAAAGAAAGCTTGCAGGGAAAATCAATTTAAATGTCTTTTTAAAAAAAAAATAAATATCAGTTTTGCTGCAGCAGGTTCTATACACTGTACAGATGGGCCACTTTACAAGCAGACTAAGGGGGCCCTCAGGCACTATATTTAAAGACATTTTTCATTTTTATTGTTTCAATTTAAGCTCCATTAAAATCACTGCACATTTAAAAAGGATATTTTTTTATTTTTATTTGCATTGATACATGTCCCCCAGCGCAGTACCTGGGCCCACCTAACCATTTTTATGGCCAATAACTTGAATATAAGCATTCTGATGAGCTACTGGGTTTAATACCAAAGATGGTGTAAGTAACCTTAAGTGTTTAGTTATTTTAAAATAATGGGAGAACAAGAAGCGGGACTTTGCATGAAGCACACGGAGGCAGGAAAAATTAATTTAACATAAAAACAATTTTTAATTTGATTTCAAATTTCCATTGAATTTTTATTTATTTAACTGATTGCATTATGCCGAATATCAAATGATGAACTGTATATACTTTGATATTTATAATGCAATGAGTTAAATAAATAAAAATTCTATGGAAATTTGAAATCAAATTAAAAATTGTTTTTATGTTAAATGAATTTTTCCTGTCTCCATGTGCTTCATGCAAAGTCCCGTTTCTTGTTCTCCCATTTTTTTATGTGCCAAATTGGGATGGAGGAGGGGATTTGAACGACCCCTGTTACCTCATTCAAAGTCCCACTAACTCCTTCTCTTCTTCTCTCTTCATTGTTTAGTTATTTTAGTTTTAGTTAATATTACTTTTCACCTTCACCTCCATGTGCCAATAGTCGACACTATCCACGTGACAAACAGACCAGGGCATAGTAAATGTATTTATCTCGTTGAAGGTTTATATATATTTTCTTAATTTTTTTTATGTCTTTATATGTTGATTTAGAGGTACCTGCGTGTACCTCTTACAACTACAACAAACAACAGTATATATATCTGTATTTTGACAAAACTTTAATAAAAACTAATTGTTAGAATATAAGCATTCTGGTCCTTTTGAGTTCTGGTCCCATAAACTTTAATAGGGTTCTGGTCATAACCTTTTCCCTGTCCTGGATTTCTGGTGTAGAACAGGACCTCTCCAATTACAACATAGTATGCTGTTTGACCATCTTAATTAATTAAAAGCTTAAATTCAAAAAGCTGAGTGGATCACTCACTGAGGGTGTCTGAAAAATCATTAAGTGAACTGCACAGATGGGGTCTTACATATTTTATCATAGAAAAGACTAATGCAACGTACACGCGAGCGGACTTTTCGACTGGACTGGTCCGACAGACTTTCCGGCGGACTTTCTACGGACTTTTGACGGACTTCCGACGAACTTTTTAACGAACGGACTTGCCTACACACGATCACACCAAAGTCCAACGGATTTGTATGTGATGATGTACACCAGACTAAAATAAGGAAGTTGATAGCCAGTAGCCAATAGCTGCCCTAGCGTCGGTTTTTGTCCGTCGGACTACCATACAGACGAGTGGATTTCTGGGTCCGGCGGAGTTATGATGTAAAGATTTGAAGCATGTTCCAAATCTAAAGTCCGTCAGACTTTCGACAGAAAAAGCCTGCTGAAGGTCCGATGAAGCCCACACACGGTCGGATTGTCCGCCAGATTCGGTCCGTCGGACCAGTCCAGTCAAAGTCTGCCCGTGTGTACACGGCATAAGGACTGGATCACACAGGAATGAACAGCTCCCTTTTTTATTTTGTACACACTTTATTTGAGGTATACAAAGGTACACTTCATTCATGCTACTGTATAGCAGCTCGATGCCCTGCACTGCTGTACAGTGTCATGTGATTTGGTGCAGTGTGCTGCAATAAAATACAGTATGGCTGCATTTTATCACACCATGTTGCAGTGTGAACATTTGTTTTCTGTGTGTTGCATTGTACAATGCAGTAAAACACTGGTCACTGCACTATGGGGTTGATTCACTAAAACTGGAGAGTGCAAAATCTAGTGCAGCTATGCATGGTAGCCAATCGGCTTCTAACTTCAGCTTGTTAAGTTAAGCTGTGAGAAAAAAAAAAAACTGGAAGCTGATTGGCTACCATGCACAACTGCACCAGATTTTCCACTTTCCAGTTATAGTAATTCAAATATATCAAGGTATCCTGAATGATAAACCGCCCTTCAAACAAAAAATACCTCCACCGCGCCCCCAAAAACTACTAATTCAAAAACTATTGTGACTAGTAAGTAATTGAATACCTGTAAAATAATATTATAATAATCAGTGTTGAGCCGCCCCTTTAATTTAAATAATGCATGCAATAAATATTAAATCCTATATGTCAACAACTTGTACAATCCTCCTATAGACACATAGGATAAAATAAGAGGCGTTCTAAACATATATAATGTGCCAAGGTGTCTCTAACACAATAGTGATGTGAACCTCTTAATGTGCTCTGTACACCAACGTAAGATCTGGTATTACCACAAACCAATAACTCAAACAAATATATTAATCTGGTGAAATAATAGTATGTGCAATCACTTCACTCCATGCTGTAAATGAACAGTTTCATAGTGCAAAATGTAAGTCCATATATTTTGACAAAAAATCAGTCCAAAAATTTGTGACAAAATATAAGTATAAATAAAGTGTCCAAAAAAAATGTGTTTGAAATCTTGATGCGCAAGAATAGGTGACTCCGTGTGTCTTCCACCTCACCCCCGTGATCAGTGAATCCACTCCCTCAAGAAATACACTCACAATTTAAATCGGTGAGTGTATTTCTTGAGGGAGTGGATTCACTCCCTCAAGAGTCATGGAGTCACCTATTCTTGCTCATCAAGATTTCAAACACATTTTTTTTGGACACTTTATTTATACTTATATTTTGTCACGAATTTTTGGACTGATTTTTTGTCAAAATATATGGACTTACATTTTGCACTATGAAACTGTTCATTTACAGCATGGAGTGAAGTGATTGCACATACTATTATTTCACCAGATTAATATATTTGTTTGAGTTATTGGTTTGTAGTAATACCAGATCTTACGTTGGTGCACAGAGCACATTAAGAGGTTCACACTATTGTGTTAGAGACACCTTGGCACATTATATATGTTTAGAGCGCCTCTTAGTTTATCCTATGTGTCTATAGGAGGATTGTGTGAGTTGTTGACATATAGGATTTAATATTTATTGCATATAGTAATTCAAACCCTATGTGTGAATTCAGCCTTAATCTTTTGCTTCAATCATATGAAGTGTGTCTCCTTTTTTTTCTCACTGTGTAGTGGAAAATTTTATACTTAGGAGTGTGGTGGACTTTATTGACACATGTGTTGTTGCAATGTTTTAGAGAAATTTTACTTTTTTGCACTTTTGGAATCAGTAGTTTAGGGGGGGAGATGGGCGGAGCCTAGCGGAGCAGACATGCATTGTTAGAGCTCCACACCGCTGAGGAGAGAAGAGAAGGACAAAGCGGAGCCTGCAGACTCAAAAGGTATCCATTTGAACCTTTTTGCCCCTGGGAACAAACTGTGAAAGTTTGGGCAGGAAATATGGTACTGGGAGGAAACCGTGGCAGAAATAAAAATCACCTCACAAAGAGCTCACAGGCACTCACTGCAGCTGAAGCAGCTCCAGTCACCTCACAAGATACAGCATCAGGGCGCTCTCACAGACAGAAAATGTCACAGCAAGACTCTCCATTTGAGTCAGATACAGAACAAATCCTCTCACAAACTTCTCCACAAGCCTCCTCAGCATCCCCAGAAATATTATTACAATTTGAAAAGATGCTTCATAAGGCTTTAAAACAAACCTCAGACCAAATAACAAAAAGCCTAACCAAAGAAATAAGAGAGCTGGGAAACCGCACCGCAGCCTTAGAAATAAAAATGGATGAAATTGAAATTACAACCCAAGAAAATATAACAGAATTAGAACAATTAAAAGAAGAGAATTTAATACTTCAAACTAAGCTCGAAGATTACGAAAATAGAGCCAGACGTTCAAACTTGCGCATAAGGGGAATACCTGAAACAGTGACAGACCTGCAATCTACTATTACTGCTCTATTACAAGAACTAAAGCCAGATATCCCTATTGAATGTTTAGAACTGGACAGAGTACACAGAGCCCTCACAGCCAAAAAGAAAGATGGACCCCCACGTGATATAATCACAAAATTTCATTATTACAGAACGAAAGAACAAATACTAATTGCTGCAAGAGAAAAAAAGGAACTTAATTTTCAAGGACACAATTATCAAATTTTTGCTGACCTATCCCAACTTACTATTACTAAAAGACGATCCATGAAACCCCAACTAATGGAACTGCAACGCCACAACATTATGTATCAATGGGGCTTCCCCTTTTCAGTCAGATTTAACCACCAAGGTACAATTTACAGAAGCAGATCAGCAGATGAACTACAACAAACCCTTTTCAAATTAAATCTGACAGAACCCACAAGCAGCAACTCTCCCACACGCAGAAGAACGGCATCATCTTCACCTTCAGGCAGCACCCAGAAAATTCCAGAACAAAATGGGAATCATCATTCTCACAAAAGAGGCCGTTATGCCACATCATCCATGGACCAAGAAGATTCAATGGACTGACATCCTAATTCCTGATATCTCTTCATTTATTATACTAAGAGATGGTTCTCTATAAAAAACCTGTATTTATAACTGAATGTAACTGCATTCTGATAGTCACACACTGTGTGGGATCATGTTACATTCCAGTTATATTTCTTATTGCTTCTGATTCATATAGCCTTAGAATATATAAGTGAAATAAGGAAATTCTTGTTCAGTTATATATTATCAGGTAATAACAATAGATTTATTACTTTTTAGGACAAATATGTTCAATAATCCAGAAGTAATGGAAGCTTTTTCTTTTTTTTTCTTAAAACAAATATATTATTACCTAACTAGTTCCTAGAATTATGTTTTTGTTTATTCTAATCTGAAGCAATACAACCTCAATTTTATGAGTTAACATATCTAAACAGTTACATATGAATAAAATATGTAATTGTTTACTCTAAAAGGGTTAAAATCCCAAAATAATTCAAACTATCTTCATCAATACCAAAGTTATTAATAGTACCTTTCTAACTGAATTATTTAACCTAGGGCAAGACTAACCATATACAACCACCCTGGAATAAATAATTTCTACAAAAACTATATTCTGCACTCCAATTAATGAATCATCATTTTGATGTCTTTTGACATAGCACTTCTCTCCTGTAAGTGGAAGATCCGTGTACCCCCATTAGCCCTCCTCATTCTCCCAACCATATTATGTGGGAGTGTGACGAAGGCACTTATTCCCCTGAGAGAGATATTTATTCTCTTTCACGGGTAAATTGTGATTACTTGCAAAAAATAATTTATACAATGTATCATCTAATCTCATATGTTTTTTGTTTACTCTTTACTCCAGAATTCACTGGTTTCTTTTCTATCTATTCATCTCTTCAGTCCACACAGGTTGATCTGCGCAGTCAGCTCTGCATAACAAAAAGTAAGTCAAAACTATTTGATCTGTTGCCATGGCACCACTGAATATACTTTCCCTGAATGTTCAGGGAATAAATGTCCCTCAAAAAAGGACCAAAGCCTTCCGTACTTTCCATAACAAAAAGGCTCACATAGTATGCCTCCAAGAAACACACTTTACCAAAGATTCTACTCCAAAATATATTTCTCCTTTTTATCAACAAATTTACACAGCTTCTGCCTGTACCAAGCAAAGGGGAACTCTAATTGCATTTCACCGATCCACACCATTCACCTTATCATCAGAAATTAAAGACCCAGAAGGTAGATACCTGATACTCATGGGTTATATAATGGATACAGCAGTCACGGTGATTTCCTACTACGCTCCTAACAAACAACCTACACCATTCCTCTCACATATATTACAAGTGATTAATACACACAAAATAGGAACAGTGATAATGTGTGGGGATTCGAACCAGGTCCTCCTCCCATTTCTAGATAAATCACCTTTTACACCATCCAAAATAACCTCTAGATTACCTTTTTCTCAACTTCTTTCCAAATACAATCTGGTAGATTCGTGGAGAGAAAGTAACCCAATGAAAAAGAAATTCACTTATTTCTCGCACCCTCATCAAACCTTCACCAGAATAGATCATATTTTTCTAACAATAGGAATGATACCAGAAATTATTGCATCAGATATAATTCCGATTCCGTGGTCTGACCATAATGCAGTATACACTACTATAGCATCAGCCATACCAAAAGCGCATGACCCAACGTGGTACTTACCAGACATAATGCTCAAACACCCACTACATCAGATGGCCATTGAACAAGCTTTAAAGGAATACATATCAATTAATAATACAACAGACATCTCCCCAATAACACTGTGGGAAGCTCATAAGCCTGTCTTGCGTGGTACAATACAAAGACAAATGGCACTATTTAAACGGGAACGCAAAAATCTAGCAAAAAAACTAGAACTCAATTTTAATGCAGCCTACATATCATTCCAAGATAATCCATCTCAGAGTACAAAATCTCATCTGGAAAAATCTAGATTGGAATACGATCTATTTCTCACTGAGTCAGTTGATAAATCCCTCAAACGCTCCAAACACAATTTCTACATGAATACAAACAAACCAGGCACATATTTGGCTCGGGCATTAAATTCAACTAACAAATCTTTCAAACCAATACGTTTGAAATTATCAAAAAATGTTTATACTTGTAATCCAGTTAAAATAGTCCATAAATTTCACTCACATCTTGCAACTTTATACAAGACAAACAATGAATTTAATCCTACAGAGGCTGAATCCTTCTTCTCAAAAATAACCTTACCTGAGTTATCTCAGAATCAAAAAAGCAGTTTGGATGAGCCTATAACTATAGATGAAGTTGCTAACGCCATAAAAGACCTAAAACTTAATAAAAGACCAGGCCCAGACGGCTACTCGGCTTTATACTATAAAACATTCTCCGAAATACTTTCTCCCATTCTCACTGAAACTTTTAACAAACTTCTAGATGGACATTCTTTTCGGCAAGAAACATTAATGGCAATTGTTTGTATGATCCCAAAACCCCTTTCTGATGATACTTCCTGTGTGAATTATCGGCCTATCTCTCTGTTAAACCTTGATATTAAATTATTAGCAAAAATAATAGCAAAACGCCTCAATAGCATTATAGGAAAATTAATACATAGAGATCAAGTAGGCTTCATGCCAAATAGACAGGCAGGCGATAATATACGCAGGGCAGTGTTATTGGCACATATTGCTAAAAAACGGAAAATCCCTTTATGTTTTCTATCTCTCGATGTTAAGAGGGCATTTGACACAGTATCCTGGCAATATATGCAATATTCATTACAAAAATGGGGTTTTGGACCCCACTTTTTAACATGGATCAAAGCATTATATAATAAACCCAAAGCCTATATAAAATATGCTGGATACAAATCTGATGCCTTTAATATCGAAAGAGGTACCCGACAGGGTTGCCCATTATCTCCCTTATTATTTGCCCTTATACTCGAACCCATGGCCCAATACATCAGAACAAACCAAACTATAACTGGCATTGAAGTAGGAGGTATTACACACAAATTATGTATATTTGCAGACGATATATTACTTTTTCTATCATCACCACAGGTCTCTGGTCCTAACTTAATACCAGCTCTTGATGGATTTGCAGCCCTATCCGGCCTTATGATTAATCCTAAGAAATGCCTAGTGCTTAATATTTCACTCACAAACATGGAATTGATCCCGGCTAGGGCTGCACTCCCATTCACATGGGCAGAAAAATCAATCCCATATCTTGGAATTCATTTAACAGCATCTCGTTCTGACTTATTCTCAACCAATTATCCTCCTGTATTAAGACAGATCACAAATCTAATAAAACAATGGTCACAACTTCCTTTATCCTGGATAGGGAAGATTAATGCAATCAAAATGACTATTCTACCCAAATTGCTTTATCTTTTCAGAGTCCTCCCTATTCCAATTCCTTCCTATTTTTTGAGAATAGTACAAAAAAGAGCAACTTCGTTTATATGGGGCTCTTCTAAACCACGTATACCTATACACACACTACATCTTCCCAAAAATAAAGGAGGCCTGGGATACCCTAATTTTACTAACTACTACAGAGCAGCACATTTGGCCAGTCTGTCCAAATACCATGCAAAACAGGAAATCCCATTATGGGTATTTATAGAGGCATCAGAAAATGACCCTCTATTAATATCAAACTTATTATGGCTTGATCCTAAAGACCGCTTTAAAATTCATAATCCCATAACTAAACACTTCTTATCTCTCTGGGATAAACTAAAAACCAAATATCAGTTACAATCTCCACACAATCCTCTCCTTTCTTTCATCAGAAATCCAGCCTTTTATCCGGCATGGATCTACCCAAATTCTTTTAAAGCTTGGACAACATCAGGCATTCAGACACTAAATGACTTCATAGCATCTAAATCATTCCTTTCATTCCCATCGCTTAGAGAAAAATATGATCTACCAAACTCTGAGATATTTAGATATCTCCAAATCAAAAACTTCTATACACCATTCCTAAAGGGGGATACACCATTATCCCAATTATCCATTTTTGAATCAATCTGTACAAAAGATCCATTTGCTAAAGGTACAATTTCATCACTTTATAATCAATTATATGGAGTAGCAAATCTTAATAGACCCTCTTACGTTCAGAGGTGGGAGGAGGACCTGGGACGAACTTTAGAAGACACGGACTGGTCTAACATATGGCTCACATCTAAGTCATCTTCACCCAACATCTTAGCACTGGAGACAAATTATAAAGTCCTAACTCGCTGGTACCTTGTACCCGCTAGAGTGGCAAAATATTCACCTAATACCTCAGCTCTTTGTTTTCGAGGATGCCCAGAAATAGGCACACATTTACACATATGGTGGACGTGCCCAGTAATCCAAACCTTCTGGAAGGAAGTCTTCGTGATTGCATCTAAAATATTTAAAAAAATAATACAACCAGATCCATATATAACTTTACTTAATCTAAAACCGGAATGGTTAACACTCTCTCAATTCAAACTTATGATCCAACTAATAACGGCTGCAAAACAAACAGTGGCCAAGGCATGGAAATCTCCTACATTAGTACTAGCAGAAACAATTCACAGAATGAATAATACAATGTCCCATGCTAAGATGGTAGCCATCGATCAAAATCAAATTCCAAAATTTGAAAAACTTTGGCATCCTTGGATAAAACAACAGTTCCTGTCAAACTTCAATGACTCTGTCCTGTTGCCATGGTAACAGATTAAATGACTTACAGAGACACCCATTCTAAGGCTTCAAAGAGAACTAAAAAGAATAATAAACTGACGAGCGGGACAACCTTGTGGACCATACCTCTGCCTTTCTACCCTTTTTCTTCTTTCTCTTTCCTTTTCTCCACCTTACGATTAAAGCTCATTATCAGAATTTATTTGACCTATATACACTCTACCTGTAAACAATATGTATAGTAGGTATAAATCATTTAAATACCTACAAAAGTAACTAAGGAAATGACATATATCTTTAATTTAGGTTTACGTGAACCCAATGTTTAATATTTGAAATTTCATGATATTTACCTATATAAACCCTACTGTAAAACAATGAGCTTACTTTATAGATCCTTGTAAACTTACTTTATGTATCTTTATAACATTGTATACTCAATAAACTTCTTTTGACAAGGAATCAGTAGTTTAGAGTGTTTTTCAGAAGGACATGTATATATATTTTTTTGATCTTTGGAGATTGTATGTACTTGATTGTGTATATACTGTATGCAGCCCTCAAAAATTCCACTTGCCTGCTTGCATTTGACAAGCGGATATTTAGGTAGGGCGAGTGGAGAAGGTAGAAGCAGCCAGGATGCTGCTGGGGGAGGAGAAGAGGCGCCTGGTGGATGCTGGAGGGATAACCCCCACCTGTCCTGGCGTGCTGGCAATCTCTGTTCACCCCTCTCCTCAATGCAGACACCGATCACACAATTTTCAAGTCAGCTCCACACTCAGCAGCTCCCCTGGTAAAGAATCCTGCAGCGCCTGCATTATGTTTTCATTTGGAGAGACTGCTTTTTTGTGCAAGCACCAGGCACCCAGGGCATATTCCCCACATTTGCTGGTGGGTGTCCCGGTGCCACAACTGCCCGCATTCCTTTTGTTCCAGTCCGAGGTGCCTTCTTTCTCCGACTGTCGGGACTGTAGCGTGGAGCCGAGTGAAGTGCTGTGAAACCTCTCCTCGGCTCTGTGCTACAGTCCCGACAGTCAAAGCTCTGTCAGTAGCACTGTGCTGAAGAAAAAAAAATACCAAACAGCACGGTGCTGGCTGCATTCTATATTTCCAAGAGGTGACAGAGCTGCTGGAGGTGGGAATTAGTGAGAGAGCTGAGAGGTATTAGTGAGATAACTGGGGGGGATTAGTGAGAGAGCTGAGGGGAATGATTAGTGAGAGAGCTGGGGGTGATTAGTGAGTGAGCTAGGGGCAGCATTGGTGAGAGAGCAGGGGGGTATTAGTGAGAGAGCAGGAGGGACTAGTGAGAAAGCTAGGGTCAGCATTCGTGAGAGAGCTGGGGGGTAGCATTCATGAGAGAGCTGGGGGATAACATCGGGGTAGCTAGGGGGATTATTGAGAGAGTTGGGAGGGTGGCATTGGTGAGAGAACTGGGGGGCATTTGCAATCACGGCACACCTGTGTATGATTTGGATAAAATATGACAATTTACAAGGGCGTCTAGGGGCGGGATTGGGGGTGGGGGAACTGGTGGCAAGTAACTCTTAAGGCCTGGAGAGAAGCTCAAGGATTTGATATTTTGAGCCCTGCTTTGTGTGTATATATATATATATATATATATATATATATACACACACACACACACATACACAGTATATTTCCAAGGGTAGCCACGGCACTCAACAGAGGGGGCGGGGTCACCCGTTACATAACCGGGTGATCCCACCCCCCCTGACATCACGGGGAAACCCATAGGGAAGTTCCCGTCAAGTCCCCGTGTGTCAGAGGAGGTGGGGTTACCGAGTGGCCCCGCCCTCCATTATTTTAAAAGTGTCA
Organism: Aquarana catesbeiana; assembly: GCF_042186555.1. NCBI lineage: Eukaryota > Metazoa > Chordata > Amphibia > Anura > Ranidae > Aquarana > Aquarana catesbeiana. The sequence goes on along the minus strand of NC_133332.1, from coordinate 133,303,347 downwards.
GAAGACAAGAAGTGTCACACAGTGGGAGCCTCCCGTCATGGATGCGGAGCGGCCCAAGAACGAAGAAGGGAAGAAGACGTCATGGAGGAAGATGCCAGACGAGAACACCAGAGCAAAAAGCAGAGGATCGGAGGAAGAACCAGAGGAAGAGGAAGAAGATGATGGAGGAAGAAACCGAAGGAAGATAGAAGAAAGAAGATGGAAAGAAGAAGACTTTAAATAAAGGAATTATCAAAAACGGTCTCTTGTCATTTTTAACATTTTTGACACTTTTTTGTGAAATGGTAGGGGTACTTTTGTACCCCCTTACCATTTCACACAGGGGGGGCCAGGATCTGGGGGTCCCCTTGTTAACCTCCCTGACAATATTCCTGAGTGTGGCTCGGGGTTAAATTTCAGTCCCATTAGCGGTAACCCCAAGCCACACTCGGTATTACATTGCAGGATCCTGGTGCGGAGTTACTTACCTTGTCCCCAGGATCCTGCGATGTCCCCCCCGCTGTGTGTGCAGGCTCTGTCTCCTCTGAAGCCTCTCCGTGCCAGGCTCCATTCCCTGCGAGCGTCGCAACGCATGGGGGCGGAGCCTGGCGGCAAATTCAAAAAAATTTACAAACCATAACACATACAGTATTGTAATCTTACAGATTACAGTACTGTATGAAATTATTTCACATCCCTTTTGTCCCCAGTGCTTTGGCCCATGCCCTGCATGCAGTTTTATATTATATATACTGTTCTTTCTGCCTGGAAACTGGAGATTGTCCATAGCAACCAGAAAGTGTCCCTTTACGTCAAAAGTGGCTGTAGACCAGCTAGAAAACAGCGATAGTAAATTAGAACACTTGCAGATTTGAGTGATAGTGAATCGTGGGGAAATTTATTTTATTATTATTATATTATTATTATTTTTAATTATTTATATTTATTTATTATATTATAATTTATGTTTTTGTGTTTCAAACTTCATCATACCCGGGATATCTACTAGAATCTTGTTTGGACAGATTTAAGTGTGTTATTGTTAGGAATTACAGGCCTACAATATAAAACGCCAAATTTCCATGCAAAATAATTGTACCGCTTTCAGCACCTAAAATCCGAAATAATCATACCACCAGGGAGGTTAAAGGGGACTTCCAGATTCTGATAAGCCCCCACCCGCAGACCCCCACAACCACTGGGCAAGGGTTGTGGGGATGAGGCCCTTGTCCTCATCAACATGGGGACAAAGTGCTTTGGGGGGACCTCAAAGCACCCTCCCAATGTTGAGGGCGTGTGGCCTGGTACGGTTCAGGAGGGGGGCGCTCTCTCATCCCCCCTCTTTTCCTGCAGTCTGCCAGGTTGCGTGCTCGGATAAGGGTCTGGTATGGATTTTTGGGGGGACCCCACGCCTTTTTTTTTTTTAATTTTGGCGTGGGGTTCCCCTTAAAATCCATACCAGACCTGAAGGGTCTGGTATGGATTTTGAGGGGGACATCCATGCCATTTTTTTTTTTAAATTTTGGCGCAGGGTTCCCCTTAATATCCATACCAGACCTGAAGGGCCTGGTATGGAATTTAGGGGGACCCCCATGCCGTTTTTTTTTTTTTTTTTAATTTTGGTTCAGGGTTCCCCTGTGGGGAAATCCCATGCCATTTTTATCAATGAACTTTTATGTCTATTGTCGGACCGACAATTCATTAATAGCCGCGAGTAGTTTTAAATGACTTTTTTTCCTTTGAAATGTCATTTTGCTGTCAGACTGTTCTAAACATGGGAAACATGCGCCCCTTTGCAGGCATACTAAAGACACCCCCCAGGTATGAAATTTAAAGGAATATTACACTTTTATTATTTCACTTTAAGCATTATTAAAATCACTGCTCCCGAAAAAACGTCCATTTTTAAAACTTTTTTTGCATTGATCCATGTGCCCTGGGGCATGACCCAGGTCCCCAAACACTTTTTTATGACAATAACTTGCATAGAAGCCTTTAAAATTAGCACTTTTGATTATTCATGTTCGAGTCCCATAGACTTTAACGGTGTTCGCGTGTTCAAACAAATTTTTTGCATGTTCGCATGTTCTGGTGCAAACTGAACAGGGGGGTGTTCGGCTCATCCCTAGCCAAAAGTAGTAAACAATTATAGGAGTGTGAATAGCACCCAACATAAGACAATAGACAGTCCACAAAGATAGAAATACAATCAAATGTATGTACTATAAATCAATACTACACAATCAAAGAGAAGAAACCCTGGGATACAGATATATAAATAGTTGCAGTAGAGGAATGATGGTGAGAACCCCAAGATTAACACCACTAGCAAAAGAACATGCCATCCCAAATAGAAGGAGTGGTTATGGAAACCAAGTGAGGTTTCCATGAAAGAAAAAGGGTCTGGACTCCCAGAACACCAAACAGAAGAATTAGTCTAATATAGCACCAACAAGGTAAAAAAATGGCATAGGGGGCATGATCTAAGATGGCAATGTGACTGAAAAACTCCTGTACCTCAGGGCCGCTAATTCGAAATCTAGGAGCGAATCTACTTTAACCTCCCTGACGGTATTCCCGAGTGTGGCTCGGGGTTAAATTTCAGCACCATTAGCGGTAAACCCGAGCCACACTCGGGATTACATCTCAGGATCCTGGTGCAGGTTACTTACCTTGTCCCCAGGATCCTACGATGTCCCCCCGCGCTGTCTGCAGGCTCCATCCTCCGCCTGAAGCCTCTCTGTGCCAGGCTCCATTCCCTGTGAGCGTCGCGACGCATGGAGGCGGAGCCTGTTGGCAAATTTTTAAAATGTAAAAATCATAACACATATCTGTAAGATTACAGTACTATATGAAATCATTTCACTTCCCTTTTGTCCCCAGTGCTTTGGCCGATGCCCTGCATGCAGTTTTATATTGTATATACTGTTCTTTCTGCCTGGAAACTTGAGATTGTCCATAGCAACCAAAAATGTCCCTTTATGTCAAAAGTGGCTTTAGACCAGCTAGAAAACAGCGATAGTAAATTAGGACACATGCAGAATTGAGCGATAGTGAATCGTGGGGAAATATATTTTATTATTATATTATTTTTTTTTATTATTATTTATATTTATTTATTATATTATAATTCATGATTTTGTGTTTCAAACATCATCATACCCGGGATATCTACTAGACTCTTGGTGGACAGATCTAAGTGTGTTATTGCTAATAATTACAAACCTACAATATAAAATGCCAAATTTCAATGCAAAATAATTGTACCGCTTTGAGACGCAAAAATCTGAAATAATCATACCGCCAGGGAGGTTATATCTGCCCTCAAGCAATGGAGAAAGGCAATAGAAGGACTTCTGCCTCTTGCCTTCCTTGGAAAGTGAGTACCCAGCTCAGTGGGAACATACGAATGATGTTCTAAACACAGCAGGGAGACAGCCATGCGGCCTCCAGGAGTGACCTGTCATGCTCACCACACAGTGAAGCAACCTCTCCATGAGCTGGCAAAAGTACTGTTCCTCCTCTCACTCAACTTCTAAGCCTTACTGATTTACAGACTTTAGCGGCTGATATTAAATCCACCCTATCTGCTGCTACCACGGATCTCCATGCAGACATACAAGCTGTCGCTATTCGGTGGAGCAAGTGATTACCCGCCATGCTGATGTCATACGCTAAATACAGCGGGCCTCTGATAACCAACTGTCTCACATCATAGAAATGCACCGGCATTTAGAAGACCTAGACAATCGTTGTAGACGCCACAATAATAATAAGAGTAAGGGGAGTGGCAACCAATCTATTAACCTTCTATGAGGAGGTGAGTTGCCATCTAGATAAAGGAAGGCCTGTGGACGTGGTGTATCTGGATTTTGCAAAAGCATTTGACACAGTTCCCCATAAACGTTTACTGTACAAAATAAGGTGCGTTGGCATGGACCATAGGGTGAGTACATGGATTGAAAACTGGCTACAAGGGCGTGTTCAGAGGGTGGTGATAAATGGGGAGTACTCAGAATGGTCAGGGGTGGGTAGTGGGGTTCCCCAGGGTTCTGTGCTGGGACCAATCCTATTTAATTTGTTCATAAACGACCTGGAGGATGGGATAAACAGTTCAATCTCTGTATTTGCAGACGATACTAAGCTAAGCAGGGCAATAACTTCTCCGCAGGATGTGGAAATCTTGCAAAAAGACCTGAACAAATTAATGGGGTGGGCGACTACATGGCAAATGAGGTTCAATGTAGAAAAATGTAAAGTAATACATTTGGGTGGCAAAAATATGAATGCAATCTATACACTGGGGGGAGAACCTCTGGGGGAATCTAGGATGGAAAAGGACCTGGGGGTCCTAGTGGATGATAGGCTCAGCAATGGCATGCAATGCCAAGCTGCTGCTAATAAAGCAAACAGAATATTGGCATGCATTAAAAGGGGGATCAACTGCAGAGATAAAACGATAATTCTCCCGCTCTACAAGACTCTGGTCCGGCCGCACCTGGAGTATGCTGTCCAGTTCTGGGCACCAGTCCTCAGGAGGGACGTACTGGAAATGGAGCGAGTACAAAGAAGGGCAACAAAGCTAATAAAGGGTCTGGAGGATCTTAGTTATGAGGAAAGGTTGCGAGCACTGAACTTATTCTCTCTGGAGAAGAGACGCTTGAGAGGGGATATGATTTCAATTTACAAATACTGTACTGGTGACCCCACAATAGGGATAAAACTTTTTCGCAGAAGAGAGTTTAATAAGACTCGTGGCCACTCATTACAATTAGAAGAAAAGAGGTTTAACCTTAAACTACGTAGAGGGTTCTTTACTGTAAGAGCGGAAAGGATGTGGAATTCCCTTCCACAGGCGGTGGTCTCAGCGGGGAGCATTGATAGCTTCAAGAAACTATTAGATAATCACCTGAATGACCGCAATATACAGGGATATGTAATGTAATACTGACACATAATCACACACATAGGTTGGACTTGATGGACTTGTGTCTTTTTTCAACCTCACCTACTATGTAACTATGTAACTATGAGTGCCTGAAAACATTGACCAGCCAAACCTAGAACACTCCATTAGCTCCATCTTTAATAATCTCTTGAAGAGACCAGCAGAATCTTCTTTTGAAATGGAGTTCACAGGGCTCTCCGTCCAAGGGGCTGTGGCACAGATCTCCAGAGGGATGCAATTTGCTCTTTGGTCAATTTTCTTTTGAAAGAAACTATTCTAAGGAAAGCCTGAGAAAGAGATTAAGTGCTCTTTAATGAGATGGAAATTAAACTGTTACAAGATCAATCAAATATTACTCTACAACAGGCCTCAAATTTTCCACTCGCCTACTCACATTTTGCAAGTGGAAAATGAGGGCTGGTGAGCGTGGGCTGGCTTGGAGCGGGGGGGGCGAGCACCACTGGCATGCAAGGTTGAATGGGAGCTGTTATCCCAGTGATCACGGAGGGAAAGAGAGGAGAGAGTCGTCTGGATTATCAGAGAACAGAGACATCGCTGTAACAGCTTACATTTCAATTGCCAAGTGTTCCCTGCACTCGCTGTCACATACAGCCCCACCTCCGGGCCCCGGTACTTTGCTAGACAGATCACCTGTCCAATCCTGGGACATGTGACGCATATCAAAGTCCCCGGGCCAGGATGCAGGGCTGTATGTGATGGCAATCGGTGGGAACGCTCTGCAATTGAAATGTAAGTTGTTATAGCGATGTCCCCACTCTATGATAATCTGGCTGCCTGCATTGATGGACACAGGCAGGCTGCATTATGGACACAGGCAGGCTGCATTATGGACACAGGCAGGCTGCATTGATGGACACAGGCAGGCTGCATTGATGGACACAGGCAGGCTGTTTGATGGACACAGGCAGGTTGCATCATGGACACAGGCAGGTTGCATCATGGACACAGGTAGACTGCATTGTTCAGCACAGGCAGACTGCATTGTTGGGCACAGGTAGGCTGCATTGATGGACACAGGGAGGCTGCATTGATGGACACAGGGAGGCTGCATTGATGGACACAAGGAGGCTGCGTTGATGGACAAAGGGTGGCTGCATTGATGGACACAGGGAGGCTGCATTGATGGACACAGGGAGGCAGCATTAATGGACACAGGTAGGCGGCAATGTTGGGCACGGGTAGGCGGCATTGTTGGCCACAGGTAATCAGCATTGTTGGGTACAAGTAGGCAGCACTGTTGGGCACAGGTAGGCTGCATTGTTGGGCACAGGTGAATCGGCATTGATGGATACAGGTAGGCTGCATTGTTGGGCACAGGTGAGGCTGCACTAATGGGCACTGATAAAGTTGTTAATATTTTTATAACTTAATTCTGCATAAAACATTTAAGTGTCATTTAATGAGATAATTTATGAGGGTGTGTTTAGGGGCAAAATTAGGGGCGGATCAGAGGTTGGGTGGGGCAACTGGTGGCGAATAACCTTTGAGGTCTGGCTAGTAGCTCAGGACTTGAAATTTTTAGCCCTGCTCTACAACATAGGAGAGCACTACACCCTCTCCTGGACCAACTATGCACTAAAGGGATCTCCTATGGCTGGAAATTTCAGTTCTGTCTGTTGGCTACTTGGAGAGGTCATATATCATTCCTCCATACACCACAAGATATACAGCCCTTATGTGAATCCATAGGCCTTCCACTTATCAAGGTTCCTGATTGGTATAGCTCCTTCTCCCTCACAGAAACTTGGATTGAGGTCTCCAACAACTATACTTCATACGCCCAAAGACAGTGAGGATGCCACCACAGATCTCAACCTTCTTCTCTGTCAAACCATTGCAATCCAAGAGGGGAAGTGGATTGGAGCCCTGACATATCTCCACAGAGACTCCGAGACTGCATGGAAACTTGAATTGACATATGAAAAAACATTGATCATCTCACATTACACAGGGATGTATGTACCCTGGTGGATTGTTGTGTCCTCTTAGCACACTTTTTCTTCTTCTCTTCCAGCTAGATTAAAAACCACTTCAATACCAAGCACTTTCGCCCCTTCCTGTCCAGCTTTCAGCACTGTCACACTTTGAATGACAATTGCACGGTCATGTAACGCTGTACCCAAACAAAGTTTTTATCATTTTCTTCCCACAAATAGACCTTTCTTTTGGTGGTATTTGATCACCTCTGCGTTTTTTTTTTTGATAAACAAACTAAAAAAGACCAAAATTTTTGAAAAAAAAACAGTTTTTCTTAGTTTTTGTCATAAAATTTTGTTTTCCCCTTCACTGACGGGCACTAATGAGGCGGCACTGATGGGCACTAATGAAGCGGCACTGATGGGCACTGATGAGGTGGCACTGATGGGTACTGATGAGTTGGCAGTGATAAGGTGGCACTGATGGGCACTGATAAGGAGGCACTGATATGTAGAGTTGATGGGCACTGATAGGCAGCACTGATATGCAGCACTGATGGGCACCAATAGGCGGCACTGATATGCAGCACTGATGGGCACTGATAGGCAGCACTGATGGGCACTGACAGGTGGCACTGATGGGCACTGACAGGCTGCTGTGATGAGCACTGACAGGCGGGTGTGATGGGCACTGACAGGTGGCACTGATTGGCACTGATAGGTGGTACTGATTGGCACTGATGAGGTACTGATGTGTTACTTACAAGTGTTACTGCTGGGCACTGATTGGCACTGTGGTGGGTACTGATTGGCACTGTGGTGGGCACTGATTGGCACTGTGGTGGGCACTGATTGGTAGTGTGGTGAGCACTTGAAGGGTTTTTTATTGGGGAATGCTAGGAACTGATTGGTAGTGTTTGCACATCTGAGGGGGCTGTGCTGATAATCAATGTGCTGATTATCAGCACAGACCCCCCCCTCTGACAGGGAGAGCCGCCGATCGGCTCCGTTGGGCTCTCCCTGTCAGCGCGAACCGAGGAATGCCATTTACTGGCACTTCCTGGTTCACGCTGTGATCAGCTGTGATTGGTCACAGCTGATCACGTGGTAAGAAGCCTCTGACAGAGGTTTCTTATCACGATTGGAGATGCGGGGTGTCAGACTGACATGCCGCACTCGTGATCGCCGCGCTTCACACCCCCGTGGGCGTGCGCCGGCATGTTATTCTGCTGGACGTCATATGATGCCCAGTCAGGATAACAGAACCACTTCCCATCCGTCAATCTGCTATAGGCCGGGCGGGAAGTGGTTAACACATACACCTGCTGGATCTTTACTGTTACACACTTTATACCAAGCTTAACCACTTCCCTCCCAGGCCTATAGCAGAATGACGTCCAGACGATGGTTGTGTTATCCTGACTGGACGTTACATGACGTCCAGCAGGATAAGCCGCGGGGGCGCGCAGCGTGGCAATCTGTGGTGTGGTGTGTCACTCTGACACACTGCAACTCTGATCTAGGTAAAGAGCCTCTGACGGAGATTCTTTACCATGTGATCAGCTGTGGCCAATGACTGCTGATCACAGAGTGTAACCAGGAAGTGCCTGTAAATAGTACTGCTCAGCAGTCTACCTATATTGGTTTATTGTATTTGTTACTATGGGAGACTTTTCACATATAGAACTACACAGTTGCCAACAGTGTAAAAAAAATTTAGGGACACTTTTTTGGCTGTAGGCGGTGTCTTATTATAATTAGGGGCGGGGCATGCATTTGTAGGTGTGGCACGGGGGTAAGTAAAAATGTGGCACGCTGTGGCAATAAATGGGCTTATGCAAAATAGTGGGCGTGTCTTAAATGGGTCAAAGGAGGTGTGGTTAGAGTCTGAGATGAATAAGGATGGAGAGGGAAAGGGGGGTAGAGGGATGGAGGGACAGCAGCCCCAGATCCTACACAACAATAGAAATATGTGTATTCCAGAAAGTTTAACAATCAGCAGATAAAGATACTCCCAACACCTGGTGTTAGCACTTCAATCATCCCAGCACCATGGTTGTTATGGTGTCAGGATGATTATTTCTATCATTACATTGTAATATAAAATGAAATCATTCAACTCACCATAATGCTGAATCAGTGGGATCCCTGAGCGTGTCACGTGCCACGTCGCCTGCCACCAGCTATCCATTCTTGCATCCTTGCATCAGGTGCCCCCAGCAGAGTCCGCCCTTGCATCAGGTGTCCCAGCAGAGTCCGTCCTTGCATCAGGTGCCCCTAGCGGAGCCCCCCTTACATCAGATGTCCCCAGCGGTGCCCCCCCCTTACATCAGGTGTCACCATCAGAGCCCCCTTACATCAGGTGTCCCCAGCGGAGCCCCCTTACATCAGATGTCCCCAGCGGTACCCCCTTACATTTGATGTCCCCAACAGTGCCCCCCTTACATCAGGTGTCCCCAGCGGAGTCCCCCTTACATCAGGTGTCCCCAGCGGAGTCCCCCTTACATCAGGTGTCCCCAGCGGAGTCCCCCTTACATCAGGTGTCCCCAGCGGAGTCCCCCCTTACATCAGGTGTCCCCAGCGGAGTCCCCCTTACATCAAGTGTCCCCAGCGGAGCCCCCCTCACATCAGGTGTCACCAGCGGAGCCCCCTTACATCAGGTGTCACAAGCAGAGCCCCCTTTACATCAGGTGTTCCCATCAGAGCCCCCCTTACATCAGGTGTCCCCAACAGTACCCCCTTACATCAGGTGTCCCCAGCAGAGCCCCCTTACATCAGATGTCCCCAGCGGTGCCCCCCTTACATCAGGTGTCCCCAGCGGAGCCCACCTTACATAAGGTTTCCTAGTAGGTCTCCACCAGCCGCGTGGTTATAGAACCCCCGCCCCTTTCCATAATAGGTCGGAGCGAAGTGGGACGGGGGTAGGCGGGGCGGGCGGAGTGGGGCGGAGGGTGGGCAGTGACACAGGAGCTCCGTCTAGCCGCCCAGCCGTGTTCCTGGTGTTCCTGGTCTTCTCAAAAATGGCAGATGGTGGAGACAATATCTCCGCTGGCCGCGGACGTCTAGCGGCCGCAGAAAATCGTAAAAAAATGGATTTCTCTGGACATTTCCCGGGAAACAATAAAATCGGGAAAATATTCTAAATCCCGGAAATGTCCCGGGAAATTCAGGACAATTGGTAAGTATGGAACTACAGTAACCAGACTACTACCTGTTCATAACCATCTCCTGTGACTTTTTGGCATTGTCAACTATGCCAGTTAACCCCTCCTCATTTCTCATTTTTTGCCGGAGTTGATATACCTTTTTACTTACTATGTCTTATATAAATGCTTGGTGTCATGAAACTGAATGTTTTTTTTGTGCTCAAGGATAAATAATTGAGGGTTCTATAATATATGAGTAATATACATTCTTTTCTTCTGCTGCACTATGCAACTCCTGTGGTTATTTCTAACAACTTAAAACAGAGATTACATTTCTTATATCCAGATAATTTAGTATCTCAGCATTGGGCTCCACATAATGGGGATAAATAACCACTTATCTGCTCCATAGCTGGAATGTTAAGATACTGTAGTCAGTTCTCCCTGGTATCTCCATAGATAATAGATAATACTTTGTCATCTGCTGGCACAATGGAGATCAGTGGCAGTTTCAAGGCTATTGTTATTGTGGCATTATTTTGTTGAAATCCTCATACCCGTAAGATCACAGTGTCTCTACTGAGCTAAATTAAATCCCTTCCTACTCCACACCCCCCCTATTTTCTCCCTTTCCTCCCCTTCCCTTTCACAACCATTTCCCTCCCTTCTAACCCTCGTCCTTTCCTTATCCCTCCTTCCTCCTTACTTCCCCCCTCATGCCAAAATCACCTCGTGATCTGCAAATAGCTCATGTATCGTTAGAAAACTTACAGTAAAGGTTCAGTTGTTGAAGTTAATATTTCTAGTTGATTCAGTCTCAAAATGTTTATGGCTTATATTCAGATTGGCAGGTATGTCAATGTTTAACTGATTTATAAGCTATGTCAATGTCTTCACTTTAAAAGTTAAACGGTTTCCCCAAATGCATACTCATTTATATGGTTATTTTTTTCACACCAATATGCCTTATAGATACATATGGTATATGCCCTGAATTAACCATTCTTTTTTCCCTCAACGAGCTCCCAAAATGTTTTTCTTACACTATTCCAATTAGCTGTGCCCATCTCGATGCAGGAAGTACCCCACTTAGACCCAACTGGACACCGTACCCACACAGCAGGGATCTCCATACCCCAGCTGACACTTCTGACCTCCCTTCCTTTAGTTACACCTTTTATCCCGTTCCCAATTCCTGGGAGAATTCCATAAAATGAAAGCTAATATAGCTTGTATTCAAGAAACTTGTTTCAAAAAGGAAGCTAATCCCGAATTTAAGAACCATAACTTTCTGGACGTTTTCCATGCTACATGAGCTAATTCCAAGACAAAAGGGGTTTCGATTTTGATCTCTAAAAGCACGCCATTCCAGCTATTGGACACCCTGCTTGATCCTGAAGGACATTACATCTTCCTTAAGGAAAAGCTTGGTATGTATCCTATCACAATAGCTAACATTTATGCCCCCCATTCTAAGCAGGACTCCTTCACACAGATTGGTGATTTTTTTTTTTTTTTTATAATCAAAATTTTTATTTTCCCTTTTTTCAAATACAACATACCAGTTCATCATTATACAGCTTTATATTCCACTAAACCATAGATAAAAACTGTACAATTACAATACATTCATTACACGATCTAACATGTGTAACCCTCCACCGTAGATAATAAAGAAAAAGAGAAAGGAGAAGAGAAGAAGAAAAAAAAAAAGAAGTTCCTCAATTCTCTCCATCCTCACCCTTCATTGTTTGAACAAAAGTCAACTAATTACATCCTACTTTTCCTAGAGATTACCCTTCATCCTACCATACCCCCCTAGCCCTCCCCCCCAAAAAAAAACAAAACCCGTATAAGTGCCCTTATCCTCCACTTTGTTCCCCCCAAAAAACAAATAGTAAGGGATTATTAATAACCACTTTCTCACTAACCCTTTGTGAAAGAAAAAAGAAAAAAGAAAAAAAAAGTTGGAAAACTGTGTATGAGGCCTTTCTTGGCCATATAATAAAATAAATAAATAAAAAAAGTGATTGTCAAGTGATTGTCAAGTTGTGTAAGAGGCCATTATTGGCCATATTATCGTCCAAAGGAAAAATGCAAACCCTTAAAAAAAGCCCTTCGGCCACACTATCTCCCCCAAAAAACTAGAGAGCAAGGGGCTACTAATAACCACCAACTCGTTAACCTTGGGAAAAAAAAAAAGGGGGGGAGCCAGGGGAGATAACAGGGTAAAAGAGAGAGGGAACAGAAGAAGAGAGAAAGGGAAAAAAAAATACTCCTTTTCTCCCCTAAATAGATAGGATCAGTATTCAAATTATTCACAATTCCACAGATTGGTGATTTACTGTCCTCTTTTGCAAGCGGCAACTTGATGCTTAACGGGGACTTCAATGTTCCCTTATACGGCTCTCAAGGAAATTAAGCTCCAACTGCACAAACTTGATAGGGTAAATGGAATAGCCATTTTATTTATCAACATTTATTTATGATTAAGCAGATATATTGGATACATATTTTGTTAGAAGTCATGTTGTGCAACAACTGTATTGGTTGTGTTCAAATGCTATTTACATCTTCTTAGAAGAATGTTATCTCTGCCTGAAGACCTGTACTTTCAAGGAGTCAAACTACTGGACGTAACAAGCCTATGTGAACAGCTATTCACATATCAATAAATGTCATCAGAGACACAGATGAAACTTATGCCATGTACACAAAACCTCTTTTTCCACCAGAATAAACTCTGACGGTCTTTCCGACGGAGTTCCGCTGAAACGGATTTGCCTACACACGATCACACCAAAGTCCATTCGTTTAGAACGCGATGACATACGATGGGACTAGAAAAAGGAAGTTCAATAGTCAGTAGCCAATAGCTGCCCTTGCGTCATTTTTGGTTGGTCGGAATAGCATACAGATGAACGGTTTTCCCGATAGGAATTGATTCAGTCGGAGGGGAGATATCTCTTCCTGAAAGGGAAAATTAACGGATTGAAGTACTCCCTGGCGAACATCTACGGACCAAATAAAAACACTCATAGTACAGTAATGGCCATACTGACCAAATTTGAGACTTTCAAGACGGGGAGAGCAATTGTAGGAGGAGACTTCAACCTGTGTCTTGACCCCGAGAAAGACTGTACGTCCCATGCTCGGGGGAAAGGAGGAATGTGGCCGGAGAAACTTAAAAAAAAACTTCACCAGCTCCAACTAGTGGATGTCTGGAGGATACAACAGGGAGACATAAGAGACTACACCTTCTATTCCCCCGTGCATGGGACATACTCAAGACTCGATTTTTTTTCGGTAGAACACAGGATGCTGGAGGAAATCGCAGGGGCCGCTATTGGTAACATGTCCTTTTCGGACCATGCACCTGTGAGTTTATATCTAAAGAGGGGTGCAACCGGAGTACGGGGCACAGGATGGAGACTTAATGAGGATCTCTTAGCTGATAACGCAATCTTAAAAAGACTAAAGGAGGAATTAGAATGGTTTTTTAAAATTAACATCCCCGGTGAGGTAAACGAGGCCACAATCTGGGAAGCGCATAAAACATATATAAGGGGGATTCTTATGATGATAGGCGGGGAAAGAAATAAGAGAATGAAAAATCAAAGGCTCGCCCTGACCAGAGAGATCCACAAACTAGAGCAACAACATAAAATATCAGGAGGGAAGGAGGTTTGGAGGACTATACTCCAAAAGAGAGAGAAGCTGAGGACAGCTCTGGAACAAGAAACACGCAAAACTTATTACTTGGTTAAAAAAGAGAGGTACATAAATAGCAATAAGCCCGGTAGACACCTGGCAAGGATCCTAAAAAAGAAGAAAACAAGCAACTACATTGAAAGCATCAGGAATAGTTCGGGGGAAATCAAATACAAAACGCAAGACATAGCCAAAACTTTTCAAAAGTTCTATGAGGCATTGTATGCAATAAAAGCGAGTGGCACTCAAGAACAGGTCAAACAGAGGCAGGAAGCCAGTAAAATGTTCCTAAAAGAGGCAAACCTAAAAAAAATCACGGAAGAGGACATTAACATTCTGGATGCTCCCGTGACCCTTCAGGAGGTCAAGAGAGCTATCCAGGATATCCCTAACGGGAAAAGCCCAGGACCCGATGGGCTGTCGGCCCTCTACTATAAAAAGTTGCAAGAACCCCTACTCCCAATACTCTGCTCTTATATCAACGGGATCGGGGAAAACTGGGAGATAAGAAAGGAAGCATTAGAAGCTAATATAGCGGTTATAAAGAAGGAAGGGAAGGACGGTTCTACATGCTCCGGTTATAGACCCATCTCCCTTCTGAACATAGATATAAAGATCTATGCAAAGATCCTTGCAGATAGATTGAAAAGGGTTATAACAGAAGTGATCCACCCTGACCAAGTGGGATTTGTACCAGGGAGGGAAGGGAAAGACAACGGCATAAAAACGTTAATGGTAGCTCAGATAATGAGGGACAGGGGAGCCCCAGGTCTACTCCTGTCGATTGATGCTGAAAAAGCATTCGACAGGGTAGACTGGGGCTTCATGTGGAACACCCTGGAGGAATTGGGGATTGGTAGCAAAATGATTAAAAAGATCAGGGCCCTGTACACTTATCCCACGGCTAGAGTTAAAATTAATGGTACTCTTTCTGAGGCCATTGAGTTGAAAAATGGCACCAGACAGGGGTGCCCACTTTCCCCGCTGCTATTTGTACTGACCCTGGAACCGCTGTTAGCTACGATCAGACATAGCCCGGACATCAGTGGTATCAAAATCGGGGAAGATGAATATAAAATAGCAGCCTTCGCAGACGACGTTCTGCTATACGTCACCCGTCCAAGGATCACTCTCCCCAACATACTTGCGACCCTCAGAAACTACGGGCGGATTTCAAACTTCCGGGTAAATGCGACTAAGTCAGAAGTACTGGTACTCGTAGAAGAAAAAGGGGGGGATAAGGCCTACCAAAAAAGCATACCTTTTAAATGGGGGGTAAAGGAATTGAGCAATCTGGGAGTAAAAATAACATCAACAAAGGAAGAAATGTTTCAAGCCAACTTTATGACTCTCCTTAATGAGATTAGAACAGAGCTAAATAGAGTCCCGCGGAATAGACTATCATGGGGCGGGAGAATAAATCTACTTAAAATGTCGATCATACCCAAAATCACATACAAAATTCAAATGCTACCACTGACAATCACACAGAGCTTTTTGAACAAAATGCACACACTTTTTTTTAAATTTATATGGAGAGGGAAGAAGCCACGTGTAAATTATGCACAATTAGCGAGCAGCAAGAAGAAGGGGGGTTGGGGAGCACCTGACATTAAAAACTACTACACAGCTATAATTTTATCACATATACCAGACTGGATTAATAATAATAAGAATAAACAATGGGTGAAAATAGAGAATTTAAGGAGTGGGGTAGACCTGGGGAAAAATATTTGGGTACCACCACAAGTCAGAAAACTAAACATAAAAACATTTGATATTACGACACACGTTCTGAACACTTGGGATAAAATTCACACTAGAGAGAGGTGGAAATATAACTCGCCGCTAATCCCACTTAAGGGCACAGATTACTTCCCACCGGGGAGGGAAGAGGTGGCTGGAAGATGGATCCTGAGTGAAGAGGTCCAACTTAAGGATATTACTAGCCAGGGAACATTATGTAATTACCAGGATCTTAAAGCAAGAGAAACCCGGTTGGTGATGGATAGCTGGAAATATAGGCAGCTTAAACACTTTGTGGAGTCACTCCCGCAGCCAATCAGATCAATAGAAAATCTCAACCCTTTGGAGAAAGCACTCATAAAGAAACGCAGGAGGGGAGGAATGTCAAGGATATACAGAAGCCTGATAGAAATAGGAGAGACAGATCGACCAAGATTCCTCGGGAAATGGGAGGAGGAATTAGGAATAAAGATTAGTAACAATGAGGCGAGAAGAATTCTGAGTAGAGTAAATGGCATGTCAGTAAATTATAAGATAGCGGAAATGAACTACAGAGTAATGGCCAGAATGTATATCACCCCGGATTTAGCACACAAAATGCAGGATGAGACCTCGCAGTTCTGTTGGAGGGGGTGTGGGGAAGTTGGGACAGCTGCGCATATCTGGTGGTCGTGCCCAGAAATAAGAAAATTCTGGGAGGAGGTGCGAGGGATCACACACTTGATAACCAACAAGAAAATCCCGGACGACCCCTGGGTATGTCTGCATCATGGTAGCAATACACCATCTAAAAACTACCGGAAAAGCCTAACACCACACCTCCTCAATGCGGCCAAGAGTCTCATCCCCAGACACTGGCGAGATAGTATGAGACCCTCAAAGCGGGAGTGGCTCGACAAAATAGATGAAATCTATTATATGGAATATCTGAGGTATAGCGATGGATTGGAGATGGGAGAGTATGAGGAGATATGGAGAGACTGGGTCAAATTTAAGGCCTCCAGCCATGCAGTTGAGGCATGGGAGGACAAAGCAGAAAATCCACTCTAAATGAAGCATCCAAATTAAGATAGAAACTATCTTACTTCAACATGCTATAGAATTCCTAGAAATAGTAGGAAGGGACTATCATCAGCTCGAGGTTGCGTTGGGGCTCTCTCTCTCTCAAATGGGGAGGGATAAGGGAAGGGTGGGGGATAGGGGGGAGGGTATATAGAATTAAGATACAGAATTAGATAACGAAGGCAAAAGGCAATTATATGCATAGAGCACATATGGAATATAAAGAGTATTCGCAATTAAAAAATAGCCACGAGGATGTGAAAGTATTGAGGGATAAGTTTGACTGAAAAGTTGAAATAATATATCCTCATGAAAAGTACCTAGCTGATGTGGCAAAAAAAAAAAAAAAAAAAAAAAAAGGAATTGATTCAGTCGGAAAGATTTAAAACATGTTCTATTTCTAGGTCTGTCAGAATTTTTGACAAAAAAGTCAGATGAAGCCCACACAGGAATATCCGATGAAATGATTCTGTTGGACCTTTTCTGCCGGAAAGTCTGGTCACGTGTATGCATCATTAGGCAAAATTCCCACCTATTTTAGGCCATATAAATTGTATTGGATCCCCCAGCCAGTTAGAGAGCTATTTTTTTTTTAAACCAACACTATGGGGGTTATTTACAAAAGGCAAATCCACATTGTACTACAAGTGCACTTTCAAGTGCTGTAGATCTGAGTATGACATGCAAGGAAAATAAAAAAACAGCATTTTAGCTTGCACATGATTGGATGATAAAATCAGCAGAGCTTCCCCTCATTTCAGATCTTCCCCTCAGATCTACAGTGACTGCACTTCCAAGTGCACTTGTAGTGCAAAGTGGATTTGCCTTTCGTAAATAACCCCCTATGTATTGGGATTGTGCTGCTCTCCAAGCATTCTACCTACATACTTGCTTGTATAATAAATACATCTATTTTCAATTTGGCTTCAACAGTCAAAACATTACTAAAACCCATGAGTTTTGGGGTTTCCCCTACAGATTCATACTCCATGATAACTGGTGTATGCTACAACCTCAAGAAAAAGACTATACATACTTCCTGCTTCACCAAAAATATTCCAGAATTGACTATATTTTCTTATCTCAAGCAGACCTTGCCTTCTTACAACAAGCTACAATTGAACCCATGATACTTTCAGACCACCATCCAATCACCGTTTCTCTACTATTCCCTGAATATGTGACAAAGACAAAATTCTGGAGACTCAATACATCTTTACTAAAAGACTCGACAGAAGTACAATGATACATTGAAGCTATTAGAGACTATTTCACGTTAAACATCACTTCTGACATTTCACCTTTCACACAGTGGGTAGCTCACAAATGTGTGCTCCGAGGAGACATTTTTAGCTATAGCATCAAAAATTAAAAAAGCCACCAAGGAAAGATTGCTTCCCTCACTGAACACATTCACTCACGCGAAACATCACATAAACAAACTAGAGCAACTTCCACATTCCAGGAGCTACTTCAGGCAAAAAAACTTCTCCTGGATGAGCTCAACAAAAAACAAAAAGACAATACATACTCCGTAATAGAATATTCTATGAGTATGGCAATAAATTTAGGACACTTTTAGCAGTTCAGGCTAAATTAGCCTCCACCACATTAGACATATTAACCACTTCCCGCAACTATATAGCAAAATGACGGCCAGAAAGTGGTTGTATTATCCTGACTGGACATCATATGACATCGAGCAGGATAAGCCTCTAGCGCACACCCACGGGGCTCCACTCACACTGACAGACATGAGTAGAGGAGAGCCGATCGGCTGCTCTCCTTACAGGGTGGTTGATTGTCAGTGCAGATCCATCTAGGATGCCCACTGGAGACCACCAGGGATGCCCACTGGAGACCACCAGGTGAGCCCACCAGGGGTGCCAATCAGTGTCAATCAGTGCCCATTAGAATGGCACTCTGTGCCCATCAGTGAGTGCCTGTCAGTGCCTCCTGATCAGTGCTGCATATTAGTGCCATCGATCAGTGTCACCTATGAGTGCCCATCAGTGCCACCTATTAGTGCCCATCAGGGCCACCTATTAGTGCCCATCAGTGCTTCATATCAGTGCCGCCTCTCAGTGCTGCATATAAGTGCCTTATCATTAGTGCCACCTCATCAGTGCCAATCAATACTGCCTCATCAGTGCTCGTCAGTGCAGCCTTATCAGTGCCCATCAGTGATGGAGAAAACGTACTTATTTACAAGGTTTTGTAACCGAAACAAAGAATATCTTTTTTTCGCTACATTTTTGGTCTTTTTTTTTACAAAAGTGGTGATCAAATACCACCAAAAGAAATCTATTTGTGGAAAAAAAATTATTAAAATTTCTATTGGGTACAGTGTTGCATGACCGCACAATTTTCATTCAAAATGTGACAGCGCTGAAAGCTGAAAATTGAACTGGGCAGGAAGGGGGTGAAAGAGCCCTGTGTTGAAGTGGTTAAAGACAAGCAGGGGAAAATTAATTTGCCCGATGAAGCCATAGCAAAACAGTTTGAAAATTACTACAAATCTCTCTCAGTCTAACAAACTCTAGGAGTCAGACAAACGTTCACAACTCATTTCAGACTTTTTGAGGTAATATGCTCCTCCCACTCTCAAAGGAGATTCAGCACACAAACTGGAAGCCCCGTTGTTGGAGGCAAGGTTTGACAAAGCCCTTAAAGCTATGAAGCTTGCTAAATCCCCAGGTCCTGTTGGCTTTCCTCTCCAATATTATAAAACCTTCAGTGAGACTCAAACCACATTACTTGTCCGCATTTCACTCCTTCCAAAATGTACCCCATCCATCCCCCAACTTTTGGAAGCGCACATAGCAATTATCCCTAAAAAAGGGAAGGGTGAGTCCCAAGACTCAAATTTTAGGCCAAATTCTTTCATAAACGTGGAATACTAGCTTGGCTCCCCTCTCTGATTTCCCTTGACCAGGTGGGATTCAACCCTATTGGAGAAGGCCACGATAACACAACAAAAGCTTGAAACCTTCATCATTGGCTAACATCACAATCACAAGTTTTTTTTCTTTCCCTCGATGCCGAAAACAGAGTTAGGTACTGGTAACTCTTTTTCTAAGAAGTCTTCCAGGGCAGCATCCGAGAGATAGGCTCCTCCTCCCTGAAACAGGAAACACATTAATCCACCATTATAAATGTGTTAGCCCTACCTGCGTGCCTCTGTTATATTAAAGCACCAAAGGAACTCTCAGTAAGCTAAAGCTGCCCCATTATACCTGGTATTATCGCTTTAGGGTGGGAACTAGTGCTGCCCTAGAAGACTTCTTAGAAAACGGAAAATTGTATCACATACTTACCGTAATTTTCCTTTCCTGACGCCAATCCATGGCAGCATACTAGTGATAGGCTCCACCTTTCCTCCCCTCCCTCAGGATTAATGAATAGCATAAATAAAAGTTTAGTTAGGCCCTGCTCAATTCTTCGTAATTAGCTAGATACCGAAATGCACAAGGGTGGGTCCATATGCTGCCATGGATTGACATCAGGAAAGGAAAATTACGGTAAATATTTGATACAATTTTCTGTTTTCCTGACGCCACCTTGGCAGCATACTAGTGATACATATCCTAGCTGACAGGGTGGTTTCTACCCGACAAATCAATTTCTTTAATTAAAATGGGACAGAAGACTGAACAGTCATTCCTCTGAGGGCCCACTGATGACAAAGGCACCCAGGACTACTCTGTAATAGACATGTGCATTTGTTTTCATCCGAATGCATTATCGTCGGAATTTCAGGTATTTTGGTTATCATTTTAACAAACAATAATGAAAGCACAGGATACGAAAACCAAATATCCGACATAAACAAATGCTTTATTTTCGTTTTCTTTGCGACAACAGTTCGATATAGATAGGAGATTCGACATGACACTGACAATAACAATCTGTGTCTATCGGACCTATGGTTGAATGTGCCTAACCTTAAAGTAGATGTGAACCCAATGTCATCCTTTCTAAACTACTGCCATAGGGATTATCTATAAGGATATACATGCCTCCTGCATGTATCTCTACCTGTCAAATGTCTCCCCTCTGTCTGTTATGAGAGACGAAAAACTGCATATTCTGTAGGTGGGTCTGTTGTCTGGAGCTCGGTGGGTGGAGTCGTGATGTCAGTAGACTCCCCGCCCACCTCTACACTCCCCTTGTCAACATGCATTTTTCTCCTGTGTATCTCTTACACTGAACTTCTGCTATGATCTCTAACATCCATTGAAAAGACGCGAAAGTAACCACATGACTTCAGCATGCCCAATTATGCTGAGGTGTGGAACATCCAATCCTGGCAGAGCAGCAGAAGAAAGGAGTGGAAGGGAATTAAAAAATAATGCATGTGTCTTAGGCTAGTGCACGAGATATGTAAATCACCTGTCACTCACAGCAAGGGGGAGTATTTGACAATGTTTTTCTCTGTTTGTCAAGATTTATCTCACTGAACAATAAAAGAGGATTGCTCAGAGATGGATTAACTCTTTGTGGCAAGACTGGGCTCAAATGATAGGAAATCTTATTCTCTATATTATGACATAAAAAAAAAAAAAATTCGGGTTTACATCCACTTTAACTCTATTAGTCCAAGATTATTCTACATAGAGAGAAAAGATTTGACATTGAGAGAAAAGATTTGACATAGAGAGAAAAGATTCGACATAGAGAGAAAAGATCGCTGCTGGAATTTGGTGGGGGAAGTAAAATAAAAATAATGATGATGATGAATGTTATTGGCCGATTGTAACCAAAGAGGAAGGGCAGTAAAATAGCTAGAACTATGTACACATGTACAGCCAACTTACTTTCACTTACTATTTGCTAGCAGAGAGAGACACACACACTGAATCATTTCAGAAGACAGTTAATCTTAGCTGGTCCATTTGTCAGAGAACCTGAATTATTTAGCAATTAAGCATAAGCACAGCAGCAGAACAATAGTGAAGCAAGCTAAAGTTCAGCTTAACTTTTTCATAATAATCTGCTGCTATTGTGTTAGTGTTGTGAACTTGATAGTGATACTAGTGTTGCTAGTGTTGTGGGGGGGGGGATTTATTATTATAGATTCTATATTATAATGCCATATCAATATCTGGCACAACGTCGTATGCCATGCCCACCATTACACTTGGAGATTGAGAAACAAATGTGAAAGTTGACTGACTGTTGGGGTAGAGTAGACCATTCAACATGAACGACGAAGATTCAACAAAGCAACAAAAAACATACAAACGTCGAATCTTTGGCTTATGGTGTCTGTCGAAAGCTCTAAGAAGATTCGACGGAGCAGCTAAACTGTACGACACTGCAATCGTACATTTCCGGTCAAATGCATCCGCCCATAGGCTATAGAAAAATTATAATGTTGGTTGACTAGTAAAATAATTAATAAATATAATTATTACTAGTCATACAACATTAGAATTCTACTACAGCTAGCTTGTAGGCGGAATATTCGACCGGAAATGTACAATTGCGGCGTTGTACAGTTTAGCTCCTCTGTCAAATCTTCTTTGAACATTTGACAGACACCATAAGCCTTCAATGACAGATTCGACCTTAATTAATTTGGATTTTCGGACGAATTAAATTTTTAACGAAAAACTAAATAAATAAAAACGAATTTCGGGAGTAACTAAATAAATTTATTTTTCGGACGAAAACGAAATTCCGAAACATAATATTTCAGTGTGCACATGTCTATGTAATGGTTGAAAAGGTATGCTGTGAAGACCATGACACTTTCCTGTAGATTGATTCCATAGAGGCTTTCAACTGGGCTGCCTATGAGGCTGTAACCACTGTGGAAGAGTATGCATCCTGCCACTGAATTAGGCTCATGACCCATCTCCCATCTGCACAACCAAGCCTGCTAAAGTCCAGGAGGTAACCTCTCTTGCCTGAACAATTCCAGCTGGAACAACTAAAGACTTATCATATGAACTGAATAGAGCTATTGTGGATAGAAACTTCTTTCAAGTTCTGGGAATGACCAAATTGCATGATTTTTTCGCATGAATGTCTGGAAAGGTAGGCAATGGACAGATTGTAGTTAGATGGAGGGCTGTCACTACCTCTGATATAAGATGATCTACAGGATGCAACTCTACTCCTTCTGTAACAAAAGAAATATTCTTTCCTGAAGCTCTAAGAGCTTGAAACTCAAACAGCCTTCTGTTTGAAGTTTTGCGCTAGATACTGCTTAGTAAGCGATGTGTTAAACCGAACACAAATCTTCAAAATTTGTGCAAACTAAAGGGCCTCCGAGCAATTTAAACCTTGTTATTGCCGACATAGCCAACACCTGTAACCTCAAAAAAGTATAGGGTAAGGTTCATGTCTAATCTGGCCTACAAGAAGTCCAGAACAGCTGCCACCAGAGGTGCAGTAAAAACAATATCTCGCCATGCCAAAAAGAAAAAAAGGAAAATTTGTTCCAGATCTTGGCATAGAAGTTGTTGGTAGAGTGCCTTATCGCACTCCACAAAGTAGAGCTCACTCTGGAGCAACTCTGGAGCAAGCTAGGTTCTCCGGCTTCCCATTTCAGCCTTCCTGCTTGCATTTGTGGTCTGTGCATATGTGAAGGGGAACTGGTTTCTGTATTCTAAAGTGAATGACCAGGAAGCACCAAGACTCCCATGGGCAGAATGGAGGAGTGGTGGTGACTACCATGTCCATTCTTGACAATTTTAAGAGTACTTTCATTCCGAGAGAAGTTGGGGAAAATGAATATAATGTAGGCTTGATTGCAGTTTCATGGAGAAAATCAGCCTCTGTCCTCTCTGCCTTGAGGTGCAGAAACCGAGTCAGATAACTTCCTAAATTGCTAATTGCTGTGAGAAGTGAAGAAGTCTATCTGTGGTAGGCCACCTGTGAACCAGCCTCCCAATCGTGCTCTGGCAAGTTTGCATGATGGACAGTCTGTCCATGTATTCAAGTCCCCTAGGAGGTAAATTGCTTTTGGAATTTGCTGGCAATCTTCCGACCCAGACATTATGAGTTTCACATCTCTCAATAGCATATTGCCGAGAGTTCCTCCCTGGAGCTGAATATACGCAATTACTGTCCTGTTTCTCAACCGCAAGATGACTGGTCATCCTTGATTCTGTATAGCAAGGCCAAAGTGATAAAAGAAAAAGGCTGGTTGAACTTCCAGCACTTTCGAGACTACCCTTCTTGGCTGGGAGTCTCTGCCTGCCTTGACCGACAGTCTCCCGCAGTGCGCTTTCCTGCCGCTATGATTTGTCACAATGATCCAGTTCAATGGTTTGTGATATCCTCAAGGACTTTCCATCATCATAGACCGCTATACCTACTTCATGACACTGTTAATAACTGTGCCCGATCCTGTTTCCTCCATTGTAGTTGAAACTGGCACAGGTGCCCATTCACCCAAGGAATCCTCGGACAGAATGACAACATTGCGCCCAGAATGTTAAGACACTGAGAAGTCATCCAATAAGTAGAGGCATCTGTCCTCAGAATTCTCTTCTTGACTGTCGCTGCTCTTCTCTGATGGAAGCAAAACAGAGGAACCAGTAGAGCCCCCACAAGCACTTTAACTGTTGGAATGCAAAAAGTTGGCTTTTATTCCCTTTTCTCTTTTCCTTTTTCTTTTTTCCTTCTTTGAAAGCTGATAACTCAGTTATATCTCTGGGGGGTATTTATGAGGACCTGTTGGTATGACAGCAATTTTCCCAGTCCCCTGGGTAGGAAAGGAATAACGCCCAGGTAGTGGCGAACACGGCACTGAGACCTTTTAGAACATCCTTAGAGATAAAAATGTAGGCTGATAAAGTGGAGATGTGTCTCCCCGATCACCAAACTTACTTATTTTGTCAAGAAAAGGAAAGGAAAAAGTTTGGGATGTAAGGATAGGAATCCTACCGACTCTAGCGAAAGCCTGTGACCTACAAACAGGACTGGGTAGGAAACCTGCAATCTCTCCTGTGAATAGGACCAGGACAACTCCCCCTCAGTCTCCCCCTAAGTGTCTGTAAGTATTGTAGAAGCCTGCCCATTGTTGTGGTTGATTTGGCAGCTCCACGGGGGAGAAAATGGTCCGGAGGAGGAAAAGTGAGGGATCCACTGAAGTGACCATGAGTGCCTATCCTTCAAGGATCTCAAGGATCTGTAAAATATGCTGTCCAGCACCCCATGAAGCGTTCCCACTGGCTTTTATCTCAGAAGTCTGGGCATGTGCCTGGCAAAAGGGTTTTGTGGGTACCTGCGGTACACCCAAGGATTTTCATTTACCTTATGCAAGGTTGCCCCTAGGGGAGTGGAACCTAGTGGGAGAAACCCATTTCTCTCTTTTTTTTTTTTCTTTTTTTTTTTTACTTTTCCACTTTCTGAGTTATGGGAGAAGAGCGGACCTTCCTTGTGTCACTTCCAATATGGCTGTCTCTAGTTTTCTTACCAAACAGAGATCTTGTGCTATAAAGTGACTATCCCAATTTTGTTTCCGGGAAGCAATACACAACACCAGGTCTCAACCATAGGGCCTCCCTAGCCATGACTATAGTATAGTATAGCATTGCCTTGGCCAGGCACCTGGTTGAAACTATTGCTGCTTCTTCAGTAAAATTTGCCAATACATCTTGACTAGGGCCCAAAAGATATCAGTCTTAAGGATTTCCTCCCAAACTGCTGTCTCTACACCCTGGTTCCAGAAACCCAAAGTACCCGTCACCAAGGTAAGGGCCCCTGTTGAGTGGCAGATCCTTCCCAGCCGCCTCCTTGTTGGACTAAAGCCTGTCTCGCTGTTGGCATGGATTTCAGCAATGCTATATCCACCTTGATTTAAACCTGTTTCCTAATGGAAAAGGAATTGCTAATTTGGAAGGGCAAAGATGACTTTGTCTTTTTACCCATGAAATGGCCTGCATGACTGCCTGGATACATAGTTCCATGAAGGAAAACTGAAACCAAGCAGCTCCAGATCTTCCTCTGGTGAAGACTCAGAGGAGCTGTCAGAAACCATGAAATCAGACCAAGACATAAGTACAGTTAAATCACACTTGTTTAATAATAAAAGTAAATAGAACAAACTTAGTCAAAACATAGCCAGAGTTCAGGAACCTGAATGGATAGTCAGACAAATCAAATGTCAGGGAGCCAGAGATGAGCATTGTAAAACAGCAAGCAGGATCTGGAGCCAGAAGGGATGTCAGCCAAGCAAGTCTTTAAACAGGAATGCAGGAGAGTGTCTCTGTGATGTTGACTAAGGCAAAGGCAGAGATCCTCTGGGCTGGACAACTTAAGTAGGGAGGTCTGACAAGCAGGATATCATCAACAGCTGGGTACCTGTGGAGAGATAGGAGCTGGCAATAAGCCAACAGCTGAGCCCAGCCCTGATAGTAGCTAAAATCATTTGCAGGCTGCCCCCTCAGGAGAACTGAGTGATCCATGTGCCAGGCTGTTCTGCTAGTGGCTAGACCAGCAACAAGGGGGCTGCCTAGCCAGGGTAATTAAAGCAAATTCAAAAACAGAATTGTGCCACCTGTATAAATAATAAAGACATTCAGCATTACCTGCTTAGCTGCAAACTTCATCCAGACAGACTTTACTCACCAGCCTCCTGGGCATAGGCACTGTGCCACAGGTCCTGCAGGACTCTTGTTGGGGTTCTGGCTCTGGGAAAGGGGAGCTAGGATGTTTTCCTTGGAATCCTTCTCCTGAGTGGGGGTGGCATCCGGGCTATGCTCCTCTCAAGAACATCCGCCTTTCCATGGCCTCTGGCTCTGATCTTTGAGAGCATGAGCATGCAGAGCTGAAGCAAATCAAAGCAATCTGCATGAAAGGGCACTCTTTTCCTGAAAACTTATTAACACAGTGGACCCCATGCTAAGTGTTGAGGGTCTTTTGTATGGGTGGTGACTGATTCTTGAACTGTGGAGAAATGGGACAGCCAGCTGAGAAACGGATAGCTGAAGAAAGACAGAGGAGGAGGAATAGATATAGTAAAAAGCGGTTCCCCTTCTCTCTCTTTGATATATATGTCCTCTATTTATTTTTTATTTTTTATATATACTGTATATGCACATACACCTACATTAGGGTGTTTCATTTTCTAATGGAAAAAAAATAAACTGTAAAATTTTTGCAGACTTTGCTTACGCCCCGAGTCTGAGGATGTAAAAGATATATATGCTAAATTTCAAGAAGATTGGATAATATTTAGAGGTTGCACACTTTGATCTGTTTTGTAAAAGTAGGCAAAAAAATAAGATTTTTCCTTGTCAAAAGAAGTTTATTGAGTATACAATGTTATAAAGATACATAAAGTAAGTTTACAAGGATCTATAAAGTAAGCTCATTGTTTTACAGTAGGGTTTATATAGGTAAATATCATGAAATTTCAAATATTAAACATTGGGTTCACGTAAACCTAAATTAAAGATATATATCATTTCCTTAGTTATTTTTGTAGGTATTTAAATAAAAATAAGATTTTTCAATGTTAACTACTTTTATTGGGAAAACTAGAAATCACAAACTTAAAATAATATTAAAACTATACACTAAGATTAATAGGTAATATGATAGGCAAAACATGTGTTATATTAATCAACTTTGAATGATGCAATCCCTTGTTTTGTTCGCTTGGTGACGACTTTTCTGTGATGCTCGACTACCCTCAACAAGAATTGTTTTTGTTGCTCATCCCTGACCGATTCGTTATACTTTTTTATCAGAGCAATTCCTCTTTCTGCGGTATCATTAACAACCTTAAGAGCATTCACATGGCTTCTTAGAGAATCACTGCAGTATTCTGTCACGTCGTGGATCCCAAACAATTCAAAGAACGTCTTTGTTTTATTAGTAACAAAATGGCTCAGGTCTTTTCCTTCAAAATCCATGTTTTTACCCTTTAATCGTTTCACTTCCTTTTTCTTTGCAGGTTTGGTTTCTAAATTTTTAGTCATATTTTCTTTAACAGCCTGAGTAATACGTTTGTCCAAAAAAAAGCCAATCCTACGTTTGTTTCTGACAGATACCAAAGGTGTCTCTTAGCAACTGTGAGAGCACATTTTTTGACGTCTGCATCTGGGTAAGTGACAAAAGCTGTAGCATATCCAAACCATTCTTTGGAGCCCATCGACTTACAATTGCCTCATGCCAAAGCGAACATATATGAGGCTGACAAAATGTGCAACAGTTTCATTCCTTCCAATTGTCGTTGAGGAATATTCAACTGTTTAGTGAAGAGGACAGTTTTAAGTGCATATATTGCCTTTGCCATCCACCTTGCTTGATGCAGTGCCCCTAGGATCTCACTCCTGCACCTCCTAGGTACAGGAGTGAGAGTTGTAATAACTCTTTGTAGTCTTCTCTTGGACGACTTCCGTCTTTTAGGACATTTTGGATATAGTTAACCATTTTCACTCGTTGTTCTTTTAGAAAGCCTTGAACGGGACTTTCCTCATCCAGCATTGCTGTATATGACTTCTTATCAAGTGAAGCCCACAGACTTTGCTTTGATAAAAGTGATCAATGTGTGCAACCCCTAAATATTATCCAATCTTCTTGAAATTTGGCATATATATCTTTTACATCACTGAGACTGGGGGCGTAAGCAAAGTCATATGAAAATCACACCCTAACCTACATATAACATCCCTCCACATACATACATACATACATACAAACCAACATACGTACACACACATATACACAAACATATACTTTTTATATCTATATATATCTATATCTCTCTCTCTATCTATCTATCTATCTATCTATCTATCTATCTATCTATCTATCTATCTATCTATCTATCTATCTATCTATCTATCTATCTATCTATCTATCTATCTATCTATCTATATATACACACACACATACATAAACACACCTGCCCACATACCTATACATTCACACACAAACCTAATCGTGCTAAACCTAGAGAAGGCAGCAGGGGCATCAGCTGGAAGTGTCTCTGCGGAGGGACCGAAAAAAAAAAAGAAACACATGCTGGAGCTATGGATAAGAGTCCAGCCACCGCTCGCTCCCCTATACCTCAAGGCCACTAAACTATCTATGGAGAGAAAGTCTCTTTTCTGGACCTTCCTCTCCATTATTGTCAAAAAAGGCCTAATTTGCCCAGAGCAAAAATGGCGCCCGTTCTCCCGGCCGGTCAGTGCGCATGCTGATGATGTCACAGAGCACATCCCAGCTTAGAAAAACAAAGCTGGGTGGCCGCGCTCACCCTAAAGGGATACTAAGACAGCAAGGAACAGAGCTCCCGCCTTTTGGGAGAGTAATGTACCCAGAAATGTGCCACTGCAGGAAAAAAGGAAACAGTAGGTGCAGGAAGTTAAAGATAAAACAGGAGACATTTACGCTTCAAAGGGCAAAGGAAAAGAAAGGATGCATAGCTGGCCTCCCCAAATCCCACAAGCGCTGCAGTCACTAACCTTAAAGGCAGATTTCGTTCCTAAAGAGGAAAAACTGCAGGGCCCCATCGAGACCCATAGAAGGGGCTCCCAAGCTACCCTGGCGCATTTAGCAGCCTGACACCGGGACTTCACACTGGGTGAAGCTTAACCCAGATGGATGCTGCCGGGAGGCGGAGGTGGGGACACAGAACTGCTTACTCTTCACTGGTACATGGAGGTATGAGGAAAAAAGAAGAATGGGGCGGGGCCTAACTAAACTTTTATTTATGCTATTCATTGGTCCTGAGGGAGGGGAAGAAAGATGGAGCCTATCAGTAATATGCTGCCATGGTGGTGTCAGGAAAAAAAGTTACCAGGTACCTGTTTTCTAGAATTGTCTTCTAGGGCAGCATCCGAGAGAATGTATGAAACAATGCTTACTAGGGTGGGGACAAAGACTGGAGCACCTTGTGACCAAATGTCTGATCTTGGTTGGACAGCTGGTCTTTACGATAGTGCCTTGCAAAGATACTGAAGCTCGACCATGTCGCTGACCTGCAGATCTGCTCCGGAATTGCCCCTGCTTTCTCTGCCGAGGTTGCCCAGGCTTTGGTTGCGTGAGCTCTGATCCCACTTGGAGGGGTGAGGTTTTGTGCCTCATAGGCCATCTGTATGGCGATTCTTATTAATCTGCTGATCATGTTTTTCAATGCTTGTTTTCCTTTGTTGACTCTTGCATAGAGGACGAATAGAGAGGTAGTTCTTTGCCAATCCTTTGTTCTCTCAAGGTCTCTCAAAGTTATGAGTGTATTTTTTACATCTAGCTTATTGTGTCTCTTTTCTTGCTGCCTATATATTTTGTGAGTGATGGGATGATGATATTTTGAGTTCTATGGAATGCTGAAGATACTTTGGGTAGAAAAGCCGAGTCTGGCGAGAGAATTATTTTGTCTGTTTGTATCAGGCAGTATGGTTCTATCATGGAAAGCACTTGGATTTCGCTCACTCTTCTGGCCAATACCAGAGCCACTAGAAGTGCAGTTTTTAGAGTAAGATTTTTATCTGAGCTGTCCATCGGTTCGAATGGGGGGAGAGAAACCCTCTGAGTACTGTGGTCATATCCCATGTTGGAGTTCTGTCAATTCTTGTAGGTCTAGCTCTGTTTAGGGACATTAGGAATCGCTTTATCAGTGGATCCTCTGCAAGTCTGGTGTCCATGAAGGAGGAGAGTGCTACCACTTGTACCTTAAGCGTGCTCTGAGAGATGTTCTTGTCTGCTTCTTCCTGTAGGAAATCCAGAATTGTTGAAATTATCCCTCTGTCAGGAATCTGTTTTTATTCCAGGAGAAAACGTTTTCCTCACTTTCTTGTACATTACTTTAGTCATGGGTTTTCTGCTGTCTAGGATGGTGTTGATCACTCTGTCTGATAGCCCTTTGTTTTGTAGCCTTACCCTTTCAGTAACCAAGCAGTGGAATGGCAATAACAAAATGGAGAGGGCACATGATGAATTTCATGATTTCATCCACTGGTGGGCAAAAGCTTCAAGTCTGCCCCCACCTGAAGACTATCATTGTTTTTTGTTCTTTGCATTAGGAGGCTTGAGGATGAATTCACCCTTGCCTTTCTTGTTTTGCTGTCCCCAGCGCTTCTTTTCTCCCGGCTTGTTGAATTTTTTGAATTGCTGAAAGGGCGCCTTCCCTTGCTTTTTTTTAATTTGGGGAATGCCTTGTTTTTTGCTGCGGTCCTGTCTAGCACTGTTTCTAGGTCAGGACCGAATAGCAGATCTCCTGTGAATGGGATTCCGCATAGTCTGTTCTTGGAAGGGATATAATCTTCCCATGACTTCAGCCACAGGGCTCTTCGGGTTGAGTTCACTAGAGCTGTGGCCCTTGAAGATATTCTCACGGTTTCAGCCAAGGCATCCGCTAGAAAAGCTGCCACTCTAGTCAGTGTGGGGATGGTTCTTACTAATTCTTCTCTTGGTGTGTCACTTTCCAGTAATTCTTGTAGCTGGATCAACCAAATTACTAAGGTGCGGGCTGTGCAGGTGGAAGCTATTGCTGGATTCAGATTTGCCACCCCTGCTTCCCAGGCCCTCTTCAGGAGGTCTTCTATCTTCTTATCCATGGGATCGCTTAGGGTACTTTGTCTTTGAGAGTTTGGTGTACAGGAAACATTCTAGGTTTCCTGGGCTGCAGTCCTTTATACATCTTGTCATTCAGGGTAAGCTCTGTGGCTTTTTGCTCTTTGATGCCCAACGTGTCGGCTATAGCTTTTAGGAGACTGTCTGTATCTTCTGAGGGGAATAAGTTGCCCTCTGATGCAGGATCTTCCTCCTCCTGAGCATAGGCCATCCTCAGATTCCTGCTCAGAATCGTCAGAATCTTCCTCTTGCTCTTGCTGCTCTGCCTGCTTCCTGCTACCCGAAGGGACGCACGTAAATGGTAGATGGGGTACTTGTTTGACTGGCACTTGCCGGTGTCTCTAACTTCTCAATTACTGAGTGGAGGGGTGCCATGGTGCTCTTTATTTCTTTTTTGAAAGAGCTGAGCAGGTCTTTTAGGTATCCTTGCGATTCTTTGGCCACCATCTTGTCTATGCATTTTGGCATAAAGGTTTTTTCCAGTCAGGAGGAAAATGGTGGCCGCATGAAGCACATGCTTTGTTGCTGTTTTTTTGCTTTTCTTTCCTCTGGGGTCCTTATCTAAAATCAAGCACAAAGGTCCCTGTGAGGTAGGCAGTTGCCAAACTGCATGTAAATAGACAAGTTTGTAGTGAGGTAAAGACAGAGGTGACTCCAGAGTACTCTGGCTTACCTTGGAGCTGTCCTGGCTTGCAGGATCTCCAGGGCAGGGTAGAGAGGTGTCAGACATGGTCAGCCACCAGGGTCCTCTGCTTAGAGGGACCTTTTTAACTGCTTCCTGCGTGAGCTCTGGCCCCACCCCCAGCTGACCCCATGCAGGTTGGTGAACGTACCTGCACATTCCGCTTCTGCTGGTGTCCTCCTTCCTGGCTTTTCATTAGGGAGGGGGACTTCCACTGATTTTTTGTCCTTTTTTCTTCTTCTTTTTTTTTTTTTTTAATTTGCTGCCCGGATATTATGTCACTGGAAGTGCCCCGCTCTATTGTTTCCCTAGAAGGCTTCCAGTCTTCTAAAAGATGGCCGCCGACTGGAACCATGTGCCCAGAAATGACCTTTCCGGTGTTGGCACCATCTTGGTACACACTCCATGAGGGAGATGAGCCAGGACAGGCTGCGGAGTGCAGTGGTCTCCATTTGGGGTGGTGCAACGGCAAGCGGGTGAGTGAACAGATGGTCAGACCAGCGTGGAAGAGGCTGTGCTAGAAGGCTTCCAGCATGGCTGCCGCTCATGGCTGATCAGTCAGATACTTAGCAGCAGACAGGTGCCTCCACCAGCAAAGAGAGACATCCAGGGGAGCATGCCAGTGCATGCATTCCAGCTTGGTGGGATGGTTGCAGACCCCTCTGCAGGGGTGAAACCTCAGGCAGAGCAATTTGCTCAAATTACTGCTACTGCTTGCCCTCCCAAGGCCCACTGTGCTGGATGGGATGCTGGACAGGGATTCTCCTGCAACAAGCAGAGAGACTTGCAAAATAATAAACGTTTTTGCAGTTCCTGTGGGTCCGGAGGAAACACAAAAACAACTGAGGCACGCAGGTAAGGCTAACAAATTTATAATGGTGGACTAATGTGTTTCCTGTTTCAGGGAGGAGGAGCCTATCTCTCGGATGCTGCTCTGGAAGATGATTAGAGAAAAGACATTTGACATATTCACCTGGGACTACGTATATGGAAGCTGTTCTTGATTTTAAAAGTTTTTTACCCAAAATGCGTGCATACATACAAGCTTTGTATACTGCTCCTATGGCAAGAGTATGAGTTAATGTCCACCTGTCTGAGGTCTTTCGGCTACATAATGGGACAAGGCAGGGCTGTCCTCTTTTCCCCTTACTCTTTGTTCTCACCCTTGAACCCTTATAAAGTAAAATCAGATCCAACCCAGACATCAAAGGGATTAGAATACATAACCACACTTACAGTATAAGCTAGCTGCTTTAGCAGACAATCTCCTCCTTTTCCTTACCTATCCCCACATATCGATTCCTAAACCTACTTCAGGATTTAGACCTCTCCCAGAAAATTTCCAACCTGAAAATAAATCATTCCAAATCAAACGCCCTTAATATATCTTTGCCACCAGACATAGTCAAACATTGTTAAACTAACTTTCCTTTTAACTTGGCAAAAGATGCCATCACCTTTTTTGGTATTCATATCCCCACTAAACTTTCATAATGCTTCAACCGTAATTAGGTCAAAATTCTGGAGGAAACATGCAATGACTTGAAACATTGGGCTTCTCTAAATATCTCCTGGTTTGGGAGAGTGGCAT
Source organism: Aquarana catesbeiana (assembly GCF_042186555.1). Classification (NCBI taxonomy): domain Eukaryota; kingdom Metazoa; phylum Chordata; class Amphibia; order Anura; family Ranidae; genus Aquarana; species Aquarana catesbeiana. The sequence continues at coordinate 133,270,007 of NC_133332.1, read as the reverse complement.
CGATTCAAATGACCATTCTCCCATGTTCCCTTTATGCTATGCAAACGATGCCCATACATCTTCCAGCTTTTTTCTTTGTGTCCTTTCGTAAAGCCTGCTCTTCCTTTATCTGACAAAACAAACCTCCTTTGGCAAAATACTCACGCCTTACTCTACCAAAATCCAAAGGAGGTATTGGACTTTCAGGCCTGCAGCGATACTACTGGGCTTTTCACATTTTTAATACCACAATGTTTAGGAAACACTTCCTTGGCTTCATCCTCGTCCTACCTCTCCTGCAGCCAACTCCCACCCTCTCATAAACCCGACAATAGAAACTTTCTGTTGGACCCAAAGGAGGATTTCTCCAACCCCTTGGTGGGGCCCGCTAATGCCATTCCGTTCTAACACAGACTTTGTTCCAGGCATTTCCGATGATTTTCTAAAATGAACATGCCCTCATAAATATGTATTATGCACTCACTTTTTTAGTAGGGGAAAACAGATAACACTGACATCTATTAATGTAGAACTTGCCCCCCTGTTCCTTTCCACAATGGTAATATATGCAAATTCAACACTTCTTGACAAATAGAGAAACAAAACACTCTTGGTCCAGACCTTTCACAGTGCTTGAGACCCTATGTAACAAAAAAAATCCCTCAAAGACATCTCATTTCCACATTTTACATGTCTTTATTTGAAGATCTATCTGCCTATTCCATTAACTTATTTCAAGTCTGGAGTCATGCCTTGGAGCTGCGGACTCCAGATTCAGACTGGGAAACTATTCGTAAGCATATACGTAAAATCTTAACCCGATGGTAAAGAACACCTGCTCTTCTAAACAAGTTTGCATTACACATTTCTGATACATGTTGGAGATGTGAGAAAGAAAAGGGGACAGTGCTCCATGTTTGGAGGACGTGTGCTAAGATTCAACCTTTTGGAAGTCAGTCCACAATATCGTTTTGAGAATAACTTCTGATGCCATCATGTGCTCCCCTGCCCAATACTTATATCCCTAAGAAGCATTATCTAAAATCTTTATTGATGTCCATGATTAATGCAGCTAGGCAGTGTGTTCCCTGTCACTGGCGATCGACCGGAATGTCTACGATTGTGGAATGGTTCCACAGACTTAACAAAATGGAAGAAATAGAGGAACTTATAAGGATCTCTCAGGAAAGACTTTCTAAATTTACTAAGACATGGTATTTCTGGCAAAACTTCAAAACAACCAAAGCTTATACTGACATATGCAAGGAAATCCTTTAATTCCAAACTAATCCTAGGCTCCATGTAGATACTTCTCACAGCTTCCCTTTCAACCCCTTCTCCCAATCCCTGGAGAGGGGTTGTGAATCATATGAATACTCCTGACCAGCCTTAAACTTTTCTCACTTTTCAGCTTCATCTTTCCCATCCATCTCCTTTTCGCTACTGCCTTCCTTTCCTTTACCTCCTTGTGTATATTCCCCCCCCCATAAGAAAGAGAGAGGGGAGAGAGAGAGGGGAGAGGGGGGGGGGGGAGACATGGATAAGAGAGAGGGAAAATCTTAATTTCTCCTCTCCCATTTTTATAAATTTTTCCCTCCCCCTACTACACCTCTCCAAACCTGATACAGACAGATTATTTCAGTATCCCTTGCTGCGGTCCCAGAGGTTATCCACTTAATTACAACTTTCATAAAATTATTCTTGTTACATCATCAGAACGTATTATATGACTTTATGGCAAACACAGATTTTTGATTGGATTTATATTACTATCTTTCCTTGAGATTTAGGCCTAAATACATGGTTTAAATTTGCAATTCACCTGATAACTGGTTTATTTCCTGTCATGGTAATTACTAGATTCTATAATTTTTGTTAAATGTGTTTTTGCCATGTACTTATTCTAACAGTTTATATGTACCTTGATATTTTGTTTACTCAATAAAACACAAAAAATGGCATAACATATAGCAATATGGTGTGACCAAATCCCCATATTTTTTGCTAATATTTTTTAGATTGATAGGTGTTTTAAACTAGCCCTGCTGGAGGTAAATGTCTTTTTTGCATGTGTGCGCTGTATTATTTTGCTCTGCTGTATGGTCTTATGGCTGCACCAGCTTTAATGCATCTTTTAGGGTGTGCCCCCCAAATATCTTGTTTGTTTGGGTGCTGGAACATGTTACACATTTGTCAGGAACCATAAACCAGGCGGAGACAGAAAATGCAGTTAAAATCACCCCTTTAATAAAATAGCAAAAAATAACACAGTTCATGAACAAAGAGTCAAAAACTGAAGCCAGGGGGCATGGCGACCGAGCTCCAAGATGGACGTGTGAGCTGAGAGCTCCACTTGGCCGCCGGAGTGAATCCGACATCAACCGTGTCCACCGGCACCATCCACAGCCACACCAGCCTCCATCAGACCGCTAAGCCTCGCTGCATCCCCCGGGCATGCCAAGGAACAGAAAACATTTGCAGATGCCGCGGAAGCTATCAAGCTTCTTTCAGAGCATGCGGGCTCCAACAAAATGGCAACAGCGCCCACACAGAACACAGAGCTGTGGTCTCCACAAACAGCAGCAAGGAGACCCTAACACAGCATATATGGGCCACAACAAACAGCAGATCCTCCTCTGGGACTTATAGTCCATCTACCAGAAGCCCGGCCAAGCAGAAACAAAGGATTACCTCGCCAGATAGGCCTCTGAACAACCCAGCAATGGAGGTAAGCAGGCCTACTAACAATGACAACGCCACACAGCACTCACCAAATGACCCTACTGTGGCCTACCCCTCCTCTGACAGACCTGTATCCGATACTGTCCTGAAAGAGATGCTATTATCCCTAAAAGCTTCCCTACATGCTGATATGACAGCAGGGATCAATAATTGCCAGAGGTCCAGGCCTTAGGCGGCAGAGTGGATCACATGGAACAAAAAATGGAAGAATACACTAACTCCTTTAACACACTAGTGGAGTCTCATTTATCACAAGGAGAGGAAATAGCCTGGCTGAGGAACAAGATGGCCGACCTGGAAGGAAGATTTAGGAGGAACAATCTAAAGATCAGGGGGATCCCTGAAACCATCCCGTCCACTCAATTACTTCAATACACCCATGCCTTATTCTCCACACTTGTTCCCAATATGACAGCTCAGGATCTTATAGTGGATAGAATCCACAGAGTCCCTAAACCATCAATCCGCCCGGAAACCATGCCTAGGGATGTACTGATGAGAGTGCATTACTACCACGTTAAGGAACAAATTCTGATAGTATCCCACAGGAGTTAAAACAAACACCCTCAGTATGCAGATCTACAACTTCTTCCTGACCTGTCCAGACACACCCGCCAACAACGCCGCAACCTGGCGACTGTAAGGAAAGCCCTAAGAAACCATAGCATACTTCACAAATGGAAATATCCTGCAAAGTTGTCTGTCACCCACAATGGGAACACAATTTTAATCTCAACCCTTGAAAAAGGCATCATAGCCCTGCACCAATGGGGCATACTGCCTCCGCAGGACTTCCATGAGAACCAAATTCTGCAACCCAGGTCCCCTCAAGATGACTGGCAAGTGGTCTCACGCAAACGTGCTACCAAAAAGACAGCTGATGGAATATCATGAACGAGATGCAAGATTCATCATAAATTTCTCTCTGGACACGGGGGTTCCAAGCTGAAATCCCTCTTCCCTCGCCTAAGGACATCTCATTCGCCTCGACATTGAATAGCAGAAGACCACCACCCTGGAAAACTCGATATGGACACAGTGAGTACAATGTTATGCATCATACCCTAAATCACCACAATGACCATTACATGCCTGTCTATTAATGCCAGGGGTCTTAATCAGACCACTCCTTGTGGTCTGAGGCCCGGAAACACAAAGCCGATATTCTGTGTGCAGGAAACCCATTTCCAAATGGACAAACACCCAAAATGTACACACAGAGATTTCCCACAAGTATTTTTGGTACCCACACCTGGAGACAAGAAAGGAGGTGTGCTGCTAGCGATAAGGAGACATTAACTCAAAATCATACAAGATAGTGTCAGTGTACGCCCCAAATTCACATCAAATCAGATTCCTGAGCAGGCTATTCTAGTCAGCTCTAACCAATATGGCAGTCTCATCTTATGCGGTGACTTCAACCCAATTGTGGATCCAAATATGGACACTTCTGCCCACAAGAACAACAATAATGCATACCTGAACAAAGTTCTACATACCGCAGAACTATTCGATGTGTGGAGATGTCTACACGCGAATGAAAGGGACTATACCTTTTTCTCACACAGACATTGCTCTTCTTATTCACGCATTGATATGTTCTTAATAGACAAATGGACTCTACAAAAATTATTTCCACGCAGATACATGACATTACGTGGTCAGACCACTCTGCTGTTTCAATGTCAATTGACGAGAAGGGTGTCTCCCCTTCCCCACTCATCTGGCGCAGTAATGTAAGGCTATTACAAGAACCAAAAACTTCCAAAGAAATTTCTGAACACCTACAAACATTTTTCCAACATAATGAACAATCAGTGGAAAACCTATTCACACTCTGGAATGCCCATAAGGCATACATGAGGGGCATACTAATCCAACTGGGGGCTAGAGAAAAAAACGATATATGTCAGAACTAGATTCTACCCTCTCTGACATCCACACATTTGAAACACTAAACAAAGCCTCACCAACAACACAGCTGACCCAAAAGCTCTCTGAGCTAAGGGAAAAATTATGAGAGCTCCTATCACAACAGTACGATATACACCTCAGACGCCTACAACTAAACTCATATGCCAATGTTAATAGAGCGGGCAAATACTTGGCCAATAGAATTAAAGTAGCACACACTAAAACTAGAATTGCACATTTGATACACCCCACACTCAAGCACAAAATCATAAATCTACAAGACATTGTCAATATACTGCCTATTACAGTGATTTGTACAACCTACCCAAAGACCCATCAACCATCCAACCAACATTAACAAATATACAACATTCTTGCAAGACCTAAATCTCCCGTCCCTCACAGAGGCTCAAATAACTACCCTGAACTCCCCGTTCACAACACTTGAAATCGAGTCAACCATCACCACCCTACCCAATGGCAAATCACCTGGTCTGGACAGGTTTGCTAATGAATATTTTAAAATATTCAAAAATACACTTGCTCCACACACGCAAAGGGTCTTTACAAAAGCTGCAAATGAAGCAACATTCCCTCCAGAGATCCTCAAAGCATATATTGTCACACTACCCAAACCTGGGAAAGACCGTACAAAACCTGGCAACTTTAGACCCATATCTCTATTAAACACCGACATCAAAGTGTATGCCAAATTACTAGCCAAAAGATTAGCAGATTTCATACCCTCTCTGATTCAACGCGACCAGATGGGCTTCGTGAAGGGGAGACAAACCTCAGATGCCACCAGGTGAATCATTAATATCATTTACCATGCTGAACAAACCAAAACACCTTCTCTGCTGCTTTCTATAGATGCAGAGAAGGCGTTTGATAAAGTGCATTGGAGGTATATGACAGAGGTGCTATCTATCTATTCTCAATACTGTTCTGGCTCTATATTCCTGTCCATTGGCACAGGTATTTTCTACAAGTATGTTGTCTACTCCCTTCTGTATCACTAATGGTACCTGCCAGGGATGCCCACTATCACCAACGATCTTTAATCGCATGTTAGAGCCCCTGGCGGGGAGACCATTAGAGCACAAGCCAGTATCTCCGGCTTCAAATTTTGGCCACAACCACACATTATCAACCTATTTGCGGATGATGTTATCCTACTACTATCCAACCCACTAAAATCACTTGCTGGGAAATGGACTCCCGCTTGCATGCATGGGAGTGACGTAATCGCAGCTTCAGCCACTCACAGTGCCGGAGCCGCAAACTCGGAAGGTACACAGAGGGCAAAATGTCAGCTTCCTTGGCGTGGACCGGGATCAGATGCTGGTGCTTCATTCTAAAAGTGAGTATTTCATAATGAGCTAGTAAGCATTGCATACTAGCTCATTATGCCTTTGCCTTACAGGTTTAAAAAAAAAAATTCTGTGCGGGTATACAACCGCTATAAGTATGAAGTAGGTCATTAGCTGAATATCCATCCAGTCAGGGAGCATATATACCACTAACTGTTCTGCCCATTTCTACGTGAGTCAGGGTGCTAAAAGCACCAACAAGTGGTCAGCTAGATGTTCCAAAGGATCATAAAAAGCAATTAAGGCTTAGCTATTCATTAGAAGAGGTGATAGTCTTGCCTACATAGTACAGACTGCAGGGGCAAATATATCATATATTCTGATGTACAAGAAAGTCTGTGTTTAATATACACATGTTTGCCCGATTGAGGTTGTAGAAAGAATTGATTGGTCAGCACATGGTGACATGTGGTACAATCTGGACAGCAGCAACAGCCTGGTTTGCCAGGATTGAGCCAGTTGAATGTTTTAGTAATGGGTGGTAATACAGTGTGCATCAGGAGATATTTCTTTTTTGCATTGAATTTTAGTTATGTTTTTCTTTTTTTGTATTTATTTTTTAAGAGACATGGGGGGGTATATTGAAGATTTCATTTTTTGGCACAAGTTTTTGGAAAATGTGGAAAGAAAATTATTAATATTTTTTTTTTTTACAAAAAGTTGTTCGTGTATTAAGAAATTTCTCACACACAGCACGGACCTACTTAGAATTACACCCAAAAATACATTCTACTACTACTCCAAGCATAGAGTTTGTTCAGGAAGAATTCCAAGAAGACCTGGCAAATATGGCACTATCCAATATGGCCATGCTAATTTGCACATGCACATTAGCAAATGGTACGCAATGGTGAATCTGCGCGCATGATGGCGGATAGGCACTCGCAAGCATGCTAATTGCCAGTGTCCACTGTTCTATATAAGAACAACAGCTCCTCTCACAAATTGCTGGATTATCGTCAGCCTTGTATCCTGTGCCTTGTGCTTCTGCTTGATTACATGTAACTGACCCAGCTTACCCCTGACCTGCTCTGGCTTCTCTCCTGGCTCTGAACCCAGCTTGCTCTACAAACCTGCTTCTGTTCCTGATTGACATCCTGTGTTTGACCCTGGCTTGATCTCGACCACACTTCTGTCTCTTTTCCTGCTTGATTTCCTTTGTTTTACCCCTGGCTTGGCGTCTGATCTTTTTTCCTGCTTTACCCATCTGCCAAGATGTGCCAGCACCTTCAGAGATACATCTGCTGTGACTCCTCCTCTGCTCTTGGGTGTCCTCACATCTGGAACCATCAGGCAATTTCACCTTCAGGCAACCCGCGCATCTTTGGGCATAGCACCCTTTGTCACCACCTTCAGGGGTACTCTGCACTTAGTCGCAAGGGAAGCCCTCTCATCACCTCAGCCTCCAGTCAGGTATGTGACAGTGATACCACATGTGTGAGACTTTTTCAATTTACCTGATTATGTACCAGACATTTGTATCTTGTGTGTCAGAAAAATCAGCCGACATTGCATTAAAAAACAGTGTACTGTAATGCTTGCTACTTTGTCTATACAATTAGTCAGGGAATATAGCTTAGTGTGTTGTTACCTATAGCAGTTCCCATTACTATAAGCCAAGCAAGCCTAGCCTACTGGTATGTGGCTGCTACCAGGAGTTATGCACAATGCTATGTTCGATGGACATGGAGTACAGGAGGCTGAACAGAGGGTGAATAAAAGAGTTCCTGTTGTTTCTGGAATGCAACTGTATGCAGGCAATGGCAGAGACTGGTATCTCACAGGAACATAGTCAGTGGGACATGCCATTTTAACAAAGGCCTCCCTCCCTCAGGAGTGAGTTGTCTGTTTGTTTATATGCAACAACTGGATGGCAAGTATTTAAAAGGAAGAGATATTTTTAGGCATGGTTTAGCATGACAGCAAACAATCAATACATAGACATAGAGAATACCTTTTTCTTAAAGCAACTCTATCACTTTAAAGTTCACCTTGTTGGAAAAATAATAAATGTGCATATTGTTTCAGAAAAAAATGTTTATTTGTTATTCTTTGCCCAAGGAGTCTGCAGAGCATTGCTCCCACACTCAGTGGAAAATGGGTGCAATGTCAGGCTCCTGCAAACACATCCTCCAGCTTTCTAGCCCATACCTCTGTATGGGTTTTCTGCTGCAAAGCTGGAGGAAGTGTCAATGAACTATGGGCACCTTTATATTTCATTGAGAACAACAAGTGGGAGGGGGTAGGGTGCTGGAACATAGCGGAGCAAAATATTACAGCGCACACATGCAAAAAAGACATTTACCTCCAGCAGGGCTAGTTTAAAACACCTAGACAATCTAAAAAATATTAGCAAAAAATATGGGGATTTGGTCACACCATATTGCTATATGGTGCTAAGCCCACTTACTGCGACAAAGTACCCCATAATTAGTGGGTCCTACACTATCCATGGATTGGGAGATCCTGCTTCTCTGAACCATGAGAGCAAACGCTCTTCTATATGGGAGAACTTTGAGGTCTCCACCCATGACACAAGTGGACACTAATGAGAGGCACTTAATGAAAGAGTGGGGTGCTCCGCACCCAAAGGGATTTGGTCAGAATCCATACAATAAACAAACAAGATATTTGGGGGGCACACCCTAAAAGATGCATTAAAGCTGGTGCAGCTATAAGACCATACAGCAGAGCAAAATATTACAGCGCACACATGCCAAAAAGACATTTACCTCCAGCAGGGCTAGTTTAAAACACCTAGACAATCTAAAAAATATTAGCAAAAAATATGGGGATTTGGTCACACCATATTGCTATATGGTGCTAAGCCCACTTACTGCGACAAAGTACCCCAAATTAGTGGGTCCTACACTATCCATGGATAGTATAGGACCCACTAATTGTGGGGCACTTTGTCGCAGTAAGTGGGCTTAGCACCATATAGCAAAGTACCCCATAATTAGTGGGTCCTACACCATCCATGGATAGTGTAGGACCCACTAATTATGGGGTACTTTTTCGCAGTAAGTGGGCTTAGCACCATATAGCAATATGGTGTGACCAAATCCCCATATTTTTTGCTAATATTTTTTAGATTGTCTAGGTGTTTTAAACTAGCCCTGCTGGAGGTAAATGTCTTTTTTGCATGTGTGCGCTGTAATATTTTGCTCTTCTGTATGGTCTTATGGCTGCACCAGCTTTAATGCATCTTTTAGGGTGTGCCCCCCAAATATCTTGTTTGTTTATTGTATGGATTCTGACCAAATCCCTTTGGGTGCAGAGCACCCCACTCTTTCATTAAGTGCCTCTCATTAGTGTCCACTCGTGTCTGTCATGGGTGGAGACCTCAAAGTTCTTCCATATAGAAGAGTATTTGCTCTCATGGTTCAGAGAAGCAGGATCTCCCAATCCATGGATAGTGTAGGACCCACTAATTATGGGGTACTTTTTCGCAGTAAGTGGGCTTAGCACCATATAGCAATATGGTGTGACCAAATCCCCATATTTTTTGCTAATATTTTTTAGATTGTCTAGGTGTTTTAAACTAGCCCTGCTGGAGGTAAATGTCTTTTTTGCATGTGTGCGCTGTAATATTTTGCTCTGCTGTATGGTCTTATGGCTGCACCAGCTTTAATGCATCTTTTAGGGTGTGCCCCCCAAATATCTTGTTTGTTTATTGTATGGATTCTGACCAAATCCCTTTGGGTGCAGAGCACCCCACTCTTTCATTAAGTGCCTCTCATTAGTGTCCACTCGTGTCTGTCATGGGTGGAGACCTCAAAGTTCTTCCATATAGAAGAGTATTTGCTCTCATGGTTCAGAGAAGCAGGATCTCCCAATCCATGGATAGTGTAGGACCCACTAATTATGGGGTACTTTTTCGCAGTAAGTGGGCTTAGCACCATATAGCAATATGGTGTGACCAAATCCCCATATTTTTTGCTAATATTTTTTAGATTGTCTAGGTGTTTTAAACTAGCCCTGCTGGAGGTAAATGTCTTTTTTGCATGTGTGCGCTGTAATATTTTGCTCTGCTGTATGGTCTTATGGCTGCACCAGCTTTAATGCATCTTTTAGGGTGTGCCCCCAAATATCTTGTTTGTTTATTGTATGGATTCTGACCAAATCCCTTTGGGTGCAGAGCACCCCACTCTTTCATTAAGTGCCTCTCATTAGTGTCCACTTGTGTCATGGGTGGAGACCTCAAAGTTCTTCCATATAGAAGAGTATTTGCTCTCATGGTTCAGATAAGCAGGATCTCCCAATCTATGGATAGTGTAGGACCCACTAATTATGGGGTAATTTTTCGCAGTAAGTGGGCTTAGCACCATATAGCAATATGGTGTGACCAAATCCCCATATTTTTTGCTAATATTTTTTAGATTGTCTAGGTGTTTTAAACTAGCCCTGCTGGAGGTAAATGTCTTTTTTGCATGTGTGCGCTGTATTATTTTGCTCTGCTGTATGGTCTTATGGCTGCACCAGCTTTAATGCATCTTTTAGGGTGTGCCCCCCAAATATCTTGTTTGTTTGGGTGCTGGAACATGTTACACATTTGTCAGGAACCATAAACCAGGCGGAGACAGAAAATGCAGTTAAAATCACCCCTTTAATAAAATAGCAAAACATAACACAGTTCATGAACAAAGAGTCAAAAACTGAAGCCAGGGGGCATGGCGACCGAGCTCCAAGATGGACGTGTGAGCTGAGAGCTCCACTTGGCCGCCGGAGTGAATCCGACATCAACCGTGTCCACCGGCACCATCCACAGCCACAAAAGCCTCCATCAGACCGCTAAGCCTCGCTGCATCCCCCGGGCATGCCGAGGAACAGAAAACACTCGCAGATGCCGCGGAAGCTATCAAGCTTCTTTCAGAGCATGCGGGCTCCAACAAAATGGCAACAGTGCCCACACAGAACACAGAGCTGTGGTCTCCACAAACAGCAGCAAGGAGACCCTAACACAGCATATATGGGCCACAACAAACAGCAGATCCTCCTCTGGGACTTATAGTCCATCTACCAGAAGCCCAGCCAAGCAGAAACAAAGGATTACCTCGCCAGATAGGCCGCTGAACAACCCAGCAATGGAGGTAAGCAGGCCTACTAACAATGACAACACCACACAGCACTCACCAAATGACCCTACTGTGGCCTACCCCACCTCTGACAGACCTGTATCCGATACTGTCCTGAAAGAGATGCTATTATCCCTAAAAGCTTCCCTACATGCTGATATGACAGCAGGGATCAATAATTGCCAGAGGTCCAGGCCTTAGGCGGCAGAGTGGATCACATGGAACAAAAAATGGAAGAATACACTAACTCCTTTAACACACTAGTTGAGTCTCATTTATCACAAGGAGAGGAAATAGCCTGGCTGAGGAACAAGATGGCCGACCTGGAAGGAAGATTTAGGAGGAACAATCTAAAGATCAGGGGGATCCCTGAAACCATCCCGTTCACTCAATTACTTCAATACACCCATGCCTTATTCTCCACACTTGTTCCCAATATGACAGCTCAGGATCTTATAGTGGATAGAATCCACAGAGTCCCTAAACCATCATTCCTCCCGGAAACCATGCCTAGGGATGTACTGATGAGAGTGCATTACTACCACGTTAAGGAACAAATTCTGATAGTATCCCACAGAAGTTAAAACAAACACCCTCAGTATGCAGATCTACAACTTCTTCCTGACCTGTCCAGACACACCCGCCAACAACGCCGCAACCTGGCGACTGTAAGGAAAGCCCTAAGAAACCATAGCATACTTCACAAATGGAAATATCCTGCAAAGTTGTCTGTCACCCACAATGGGAACACAATTTTAATCTCAACCCTTGAAAAAGGCATCATAGCCCTGCACCAATGGGGCATACTGCCTCCGCAGGACTTCCATGAGAACCAAATTCTGCAACCCAGGTCCCCTCAAGATGACTGGCAAGTGGTCTCACGCAAACGTGCTACCAAAAAGACAGCCGATAGAATATCATGAACGAGATGCAAGATTCATCATAAATTTCTCTCTGGACACGGGGGTTCCAAGCTGAAATCCCTCTTCCCTCGCCTAAGGACATCTCATTCGCCTCGACATTGAATAGCAGAAGACCACCACCCTGGAAAACTCGATATGGACACAGTGAGTACAATGTTATGCATCATACCCTAAATCACCACAATGACCATTACATGCCTGTCTATTAATGCCAGGGGTCTTAATCAGACCACTCCATGTGGTCTGAGGCCCGGAAACACAAAGCCGATATTCTGTGTGTGCAGGAAACCCATTTCCAAACGGATAAACACCCAAAATGTACACACAGAGATTTCCCACAAGTATTTTTGGCGCCCACACCTGGAGACAAGAAAGGAGGTGTGCTGCTAGCGATAAGGAGACATTAACTCAAAATCATACAAGATAGTGTCAGTGTACGCCCCAAATTCACATCAAATCAGATTCCTGAGCAGGCTATTCTAGTCAGATCTAACCAATATGGCAGTCTCATTGTATGCGGTGACTTCAACCCAATTGTGGATCCAAATATGGACACTTCTGCCCACAAGAACAACAATAATGCATACCTGAACAAAGTTCTACATACCGCAGAACTATTCGATGTGTGGAGATGTCTACACGCGAATGAAAGGGACTATACCTTTTTCTCACACAGACATTGCTCTTCTTATTCACGCATTGATATGTTCTTAATAGACAAATGGACTCTACAAAAATTATTTCCACGCAGATACATGACATTACGTGGTCAGACCACTCTGCTGTTTCAATGTCAATTGACGAGAAGGGTGTCTCCCCTTCCCCACTCATCTGGCGCAGTAATGTAAGGCTATTACAAGAACCAAAAACTTCCAAAGAAATTTCTGAACACCTACAAACATTTTTCCAACATAATGAACAATCTGTGGAAAACCCATTCACACTCTGGAATGCCCATAAGGCATACATGAGGGGCATACTAATCCAACTGGGGGCTAGAGAAAAAAACGATATATGTCAGAACTAGATTCTACCCTCTCTGACATCCACACATTTGAAACACTAAACAAAGCCTCACCAACAACACAGCTGACCCAAAAGCTCTCTGAGCTAAGGGAAAAATTATGAGAGCTCCTATCACAACAGTACGATATACACCTCAGACGCCTACAACTAAACTCATATGCCAATGCTAATAGAGCGGGCAAATACTTGGCCAATAGAATTAAAGTAGCACACACTAAAACTAGAATTGCACATTTGATACACCCCACACTCAAGCACAAAATCATAAATCTACAAGACATTGTCAATTTACTGCCTATTACAGTGATTTGTACAACCTACCCAAAGACCCATCAACCATCCAACCAACATTAACAAATATACAACATTCTTGCAAGACCTAAATCTCCCGTCCCTCACAGAGGCTCAAATAACTACCCTGAACTCCCCGTTCACAACACTTGAAATCGAGTCAACCATCACCACCCTACCCAATGGCAAATCACCTGGTCTGGACAGGTTTGCTAATGAATATTTTAAAATATTCAAAAATACACTTGCTCCACACACGCAAAGGGTCTTTACAAAAGCTGCAAACGAAGCAACATTCCCTCCAGAGATGCTCAAAGCATATATTGTCACACTACCCAAACCTGGGAAAGACCGTACAAAACCTGGCAACTTTAGACCCATATCTCTATTAAACACCGACATCAAAGTGTATGCCAAATTACTAGCCAAAAGATTAGCAGATTTCATACCCTCTCTGATTCAACGCGACCAGATGGGCTTCGTGAAGGGGAGACAAACCTCAGATGCCACCAGGTGAATCATTAATATCATTTACCATGCTGAACAAACCAAAACACCTTCTCTGCTGCTTTCCATAGATGCAGAGAAGGCGTTTGATAAAGTGCATTGGAGGTATATGACAGAGGTGCTATCTATCTATTCTCAATACTGTTCTGGCTCTATATTCCTGTCCATTGGCACAGGTATTTTCTACAAGTATGTTGTCTACTCCCTTCTGTATCACTAATGGTACCTGCCAGGGATGCCCACTATCACCAACGATCTTTAATCGCATGTTAGAGCCCCTGGCGGGGAGACCATTAGAGCACAAGCCAGTATCTCTGGCTTCAAATTTGGGCCACAACCACACATTATCAACCTATTTGCAGATGATGTTATCCTACTACTATCCAACCCACTAAAATCACTCCCTACAGCTCATAAAATTCTTAAAAAGTTTGGAGAGGTCTCGTACTATAAGGTCAATTTCATCAAATCCCTAATCCTCAACCTAGGAATATCAAAAACTGTCAGGGACAAGCTGCAAAAATCTTTCCCTTACAGTTGGAATGACAGTGGTATACCATACCTGGGTGTAACCCTAACTAGCTCCACAAAATCACTAGCCAACTCCAACCTTAAACCCCTAATGGCCAAATTGGAGACACAAACTAAAGAATTAGCAAAAAAAGAACTGTCCTGAATGGGTAGATTAGCAGCATATAAGATGACAATCCTCCCACAAATCCTATATATTTAGAGCACTTCCAATTCCCATCCCAACCCACTGGAATGTGGAAATTCCTGTGGGGTGAAAAAAAAGGAAGATGTTCACCAAAAAACCTGATTCCACCTAAACAAATAGGAGGTGCAGGACTAGTGGATATCTATGACTACATGTGGGCAACTAGACTTGACCAACGTAAACACTGGTTCGCAATTAACAGTACCCCACTATGGGTCAAAATTGAAAAGACTATGGCCCCAATCTTTGACCTCACAGCTCTCCTCATGGGGGACATTTGGCTGTCTTGGGACAAACACAATATTCCTCCCACTATACAAGCCTCCCTATAAGCATGGAGGTTCTTCCTAAACCAACAACACAGAAATCATCTTACATTTCACTACCAATTTCCCTTAAGCCTACTAGAGGCCAAAACTCCAGTGTTGTCACTACAGCAGTTCCCTCTATGTGGGATACGCTTGGTACAAGACCTAATCGCCAATGACAAACCCCTATCGAGTGAACACTTAATTAACACTTATAATCTACCAAATCACATGCTCTTCACATGTATCCGTGTTGTAAATTTCCTAAAAACCAACCTATTTCCAACAACTAGGTTACCCCCCATAGCCTGGCAATACCTCACACGAGGACAACCTAAATGCAAAGGCATATCAGTATTCTACAATCTCCTACAGGACAAAAGATCCTTCCAGAAAACCAAAGCAATGGAAAAATGGGAAATGGACATAGGTACTACATTTACAGATGACCAATGGCAAAAAGCGTTCCAAACAATCCAAAAAACATTCAGCTGTACAAGTCACTGGGAAATGACAATTAGAGTGACTAATAGATGGCAGTATACCCCCTGTAGACTGGCAAAATTCTTCCTGCACACCTGAACGATGTGCTGGAGGAATTGCGGCCACCAAGGCCACCTATTACACATGTTCTGGGAATGTCCATGCCTGACCAGTTTCTGGAACCAAGTATTCCAGCTTATCTCTTCTATCACTGGCATAATCACACCCCCAACTAGGGATGAGCCGAACACCCCCCTGTTCGGTTCGCACCAGAACATGCGAACAGGAAAAAAGTTTGTTCGAACACGCGAACACCGTTAAAGTCTATGGGACACGAACATGAATAATCAAAAGTGCTAATTTTAAAGGCTTATATGCAAGTTATTGTCATAAAAAGTGTTTGGGGACCTGGGTCCTGCCCCAGGGGACATGGATCAATGCAAAAAAAAGTTTTAAAAACGGCCGTTTTTTCAGGAGCAGTGATTTTAATAATGCTTAAAGTCAAACAATAAAAGTGTAATATCCCTTTAAATTTTGTAGCTGGGGGGTGTCTATAGTATGCCTGTAAAGGGGCGCATGTTTCCCGTGTTTAGAACAGTCTGACAGCAAAATGACATTTCGAAGGAAAAAACCCATTTAAAACTACTCGCGGCTATTGCATTGCCGACAATACACATAGAAGTACATTGATAAAAACAGCATGGGAATTCCCCACAGGGGAAACCCGAACCAAAATTAAAAAAAAGAAAATGACGTGGGAGTCCCCCTAAATTCCATACCAGGCCCTTCAGGTCTGGTATGGATATTAAGGGGAACCCCGGCCAAAATTTAAAAAAAAAATGACGTGGGGTTCCCCCTAAATTCCATACCAGACCCTTCAGGTCTGGTATGGATTTTAAGGGGAACCCCGCGCAAAAAAAAAAAAAAAAAAACGGCGTGGGGTCCCCCAAAGATCCATACCAGACCCTTATCCGAGCACGCAACCTGGCAGGCCACAGGAAAAGAGGGGGGGTGAGAGTGCGCCCCCCCTCCTGAACCGTACCAGGCCACATGCCCTCAACATTGGGAGGGTGCTTTGGGGTAGCCCCCCAAAACACCTTGTCCCCATGTTGATGAGGACAAGGGCCTCATCCCCACAACCCTGGCCGGTGGTTGTGGGGGTCTGCGGGCGGGGGGCTTATCGGAATCTGGAAGCCCCCTTTAACAAGGGGACCCCCAGATCCTGGCCCCCCCTGTGTGAAATGGTAAGGGGGTACTTACCCCTACCATTTCACTAAAAAACTGTCAAAAATGTTAAAAATGACAAGAGACAGTTTTTGACAATTCCTTTATTTAAATGCTTCTTCTTTCTTCTATCTTCCTTCATCTTCTTCTTCTGGTTCTTCTGGCTCTTCTGGTTCTTCCTCCGTGCGTTCTCGTCCAGCATCTCCTCCGCGGCGTCTTCTATCTTCTTCTCCTCGGGCCGTTCTGCACCCATGGCATGGGGGGAGGCTCCCGCTCTTCTCTTCATCTACTTCATCTTCTTCTCTTCTTCTTTTCTTCTCTTCTTCTCTTCTTCTCTTCTTCATTTTCTTCTCCGGGCCGCTCCGCACCCATGCTGGCATGGAGGGAGGCTCCTGCTGTGTGATGGCATCTCCTCGTCTGACAGTTCTTAAATAATGGGGGGCGAGGGCCACCCGGTGACCCCGCCCCCTATGACGCACGGTGACTTGACGGGACTTCCCTGTGACGTCACGGGGAATGCCACAGGGAAGTCCCGTCATGTCCCGTGCGTTAGAGGGGGCGGGGTCACCGGGTGGCCCCGCCCCCCATTATTTAAGAACCGTCAGACGAGGAGACGCCGTCACACAGCGGGAGCCTCCCTCCATGCCAGCATGGATGCGGAGCGGCCCAGAAAAGAAAATGAAGAAGAGAAGAAGAGAAGAAGGAAGAAGAGAAGAAGATGAAGAAGAAGATGAAGAGAAGAGCGGGAGCCTCCTTCCATGCCATGGGTGCGGAGCGGCCCGAGGAGAAGAAGATAGGAGACGCCGCAGAGGAGATGCTGGACGAGAACACCGGAGGAAGAACCAGAAGAACCAGAAGATGAAGGAAGATAGAAGAAAGAAGAAGCATTTAAATAAAGGAATTGTCAAAAACTGTCTCTTGTCATTTTTAACATTTTTGACAGTTTTTTAGTAAAATGGTAGGGATAAGCCCCCCGCCCGCAGACCCCCACAACCACCGGCCAGGGTTGTGGGGATGAGGCCCTTGTCCTCATCAACATGGGGACAAGGTGTTTTGGGGGGCTACCCCAAAGCACCCTCCCAATGTTGAGGGCATGTGGCCTGGTTCGGTTCAGGAGGGGGGGCGCACTCTCGTCCCCCCTCTTTTCCTGCGGCCTGCCAGGTTGCGTGCTCGGATAAGGGTCTGGTATGGATTATTGGGGGGACCCTACGCCCTTTTTTTTTTTTTTTGGCGCGGGGTTCCCCTTAAAATCCATACCAGAAAATTTAGGGGGAACCCCACGTCATTTTTTTTTAAAATTTTGTCTGGGGTTCCCCTGTGGGGAATTCCCATGCCGTTTTTATCAATGAACTTTTATGTGTATTGTCGGCAATGCAATAGCCACGAGTAGTTTTAAATGGGTTTTTTTCCTTCGAAATGTCATTTTGCTTTCAGACTGTTCTAAACACGGGAAACATGCGCCCCTTTACAGGCATACTATAGACACCCCCCTGCTACGAAATTTAAAGGGATATTACACTTTTATTGTTTGACTTTAAGCATTATTAAAATCACTGCTCCTGAAAAAACGTCCGTTTTTAAAACTTTTTTTGCATTGATCCATGTCCCCTGGGGCAGGACCCGGGTCCCCAAACACTTTTTATGACAATAACTTGCATATAAGCCTTTAAAATTATCACTTTTGATTTCTCCCATAGACTTTTAAAGGGTGTTCTGCGGCATTCGAATTTGCCGCGAACACCCCAAATTGTTCGCTGTTCGGCGAACTTGCGAACAGCCAATGTTCGAGTCGAACATGAGTTCGACTTGAACTCAAAGCTCATCCCTACCCCCAACCCTGCATTATCAATTCTCCATATAGACGTAGACAAATTCCCTTACAATATGAGGCCTGTGGTATCCCACATAATCCTAACTGCTAGATCCCTGGTTCTGAAAACTTGGAAAACTGCCCTAACAGCAAACATCACTGATGTGACAAGAATAGTTCAACAACACTATACCTTTGAACGCATACTAGCAATCAACTCTCTGAAGTGTGCGAAATGTGATGATATCTGGAGTATTTGGATTACCAAATACAAATGGTCATAAATACATGATACTGATATGTCTTACTTTATCTGTATTTAAATGAACTTTGATTCAACCAACTGACCTTGGTATGTACAGACCTGAGTGCCTAATATTATTGTTTTATTTAATTATTCTCACATGTATGTTTTCTTGTACTGTTGATAAAATTCAATAAAAACCTGAATGATTAAAAAAAAAAACTGAAGCCAGGGTTTGGATGCCAGAGCGGGTAATCAGATGAGCCGGGGTCAGGAAGCCAGAAGTCAGTGTAGTATGGAGCAAAAACAGGAACAGGCATTGGAAGAGAAGTCAGGCAGGCCAAGTCATACAAAGGAACACACTGGAAATCATAGACCACGCAAAGGCATGGAGGAAATGAGCAAAGCTGTTTAAATAGCCAAAATGGGCTGGCTATAAGCTGGACTAATGAGGCAGGTAATGGTAACCAGGTGAGTCACTGTGGAAACAATGATTGGCCGGTAAATGACCGACAGCTGAGCAGCCACTATGCACTGAAAGTAAATAGCAGGAGCCCAGCCCTGACAGCGTTATTATTAACACGGTTGCTGGAGACCTTAATGTTTGATGATTAATGGTGGAACCCATACCTTCATGTGTTTCTTCCTTCATGTGATGGAGTTCTGCAATTAAATGATAATTCCAGTGGTAGACTATATATCAGTATATGTTTCAAAGCAAGTACTCAAGGGTTGCAGCATTTGCTGATTTTACTCACATGTACTCCTGAAGAACTTTCGAAACATGTTAAGTTTGCATGTGGAGCTACTCTATATATCTTCATCCAAGATGAACCAGGAATAGACATATTTTATAGTGTCTCTTGTTTGTGTTATTTTGAACCTATTTTGTAATAATTATTTGCGATTTTAGTATTAGTGTTATATATGATTCTATATGTCTACACACCATCCACAGCTACGCCTAGTCTCTCCCCCATTAACATCTATTTCAGACCCTTATCTTTGACTTTGTTTACAAACTGAAGTAAGTGGCTGAAGCTGTCAATTGCCGACAATTTAAGCAGCATTTTTATTTCTTTGCAAATGTCAGTTTTGCTGTAGTAGGTTGTACACATCACACAGATGCGTCACACTACAGGAACATTAAAGGCATTAAACCTTTATCCCCTAATCACCTCCTAGTGTTAACCCCTTCCCTACCTGTGACAGTTACACAGTAATCAGTGCATTTTTATAGCACTGATCACTGTATAAATGTCAATGGTCCCAAAAAAGTGTCCGATCTGTCTGCCACAATGTCGCAGTCCCACTAAAAAATGCAGATCGCCGTCATTACCAGTAAAAAAATACATAAATATATCCCCTATTTTGTAGATGCTATAACTTTTGCGCAAGCCAATCAATATACGCTTATTGCATTTTTTTTAATAAAAATATGTGGAAGAATATATATCAGCCTAAACTGATGAAGAGATTTTTTTTTTTTTTTTTTTGGGGGGGATATTTATTATAGCAAAATGTATAAAATATATTTTTTTTCAAAATTGTCGCTCTTTTTTGTTTATAGAGCAAAAGATAAAAACCACAGAGGTGATCAAATACCACCAAAAGAAAGCACTGTTTGTGGGAATAAAAGGATGTCAATTTTGTTTGGGTACCGCGCAATTGTCAGTTAAAGCGACGCAGTGCCGTATCGCAAAAAATGGCATGGTCATTAAGGGGGCAAATCTTCTGGTCTGTGAGTGGCTAAAACAACTGCATTCTTAGTGTTTCACTTCTAATCATTATGAAAAAAAATAACTGCTCCCCGCCAAACTGTTTAAAACATTTTTTCTGCCTTGGTGCATTTTCCCCAGGGTAGCGCCCAGCCCCAATGTCATTTGTTTGACATCTCCTGCCTATTAGCCTAGAAAATGTCCAGAACTGATTTTTAACATTAGCTTCCCTTTGACTTTAATGAATTTTGGAGTTGGTACCCAAACTTCTTTTCGAGAGGGAAAGGTGTTCTATAGTACTAAAATGCTTCATATCCTAGGGTAACAACACTGCCCTTTCATAGTTACAGAGTGAGCATTGTCACCCTAGGACAAGAAGTTTGTTACTGGAAATATCCAGAAGTAACTCTAAAGGACAAAAAAATGGAAAAAAGAAAATAAATGCAGAGTGCGCATGCTGAGTGCGCTGTGATCACGAGTCACTGAGACTTGGCTGATCACCGATCTGAGTAAGGGGCCGGTACTGGCCCTTTACCATGTGATCAGCTGTCAGCCAATGACAGCTGATCGCATGATGTAAACAAAAGATCGGTAATCGTTTTTTTTTCAGCGTGAGTAGAAAAAAAAGCCGATCACCGGCTTGGATGTGAGGGACATCGGTCCCCAAGTGGAAGAGGCACATCTGCCTCATCAGTGCCAGCTAATAGTGCCATATAACAGTGCCCACAGTGCCACCTAACAGTGCCCACAGTGCCACCTATCAATCCCAACAAGTGCCACCTATCAATGCCCACAAGTGCCACCTATCAATGCCCACCTGTAGTGCCAATCAGTGCCACTTGGCAGTGCTGCCCATCACTGCCACCCATCAGTGCCCATCACTGCCACCCATCAGTGCCCATCACTGCCGCCTATCAGTGCCCATCACTGCCGCCTCATCCGCGTACATCAATGAAGGAGAAAAATTACCCGTTTTAAATTTTTTTTAAAAAATATAAAAAAATTTTAAAAAAATAAAAAAAAAATTCAGATTTTTACATTTTTTTAACAAAAAGTAAAAACTGCAGAGGTGATCAAATACCACCAAAAGAAAGCTCTCTTTGTGGTGAAAAAATGATAAAAATTTCATTTGGGTACAGTGCTGTATGACCGCGCAATTGTCATTCAAAGTGCATCAGCGCTGAAAGCTGAAAATTGGTCTGGATAGGAGGGGGGTTTAAGTGCCCTGTAAGCAAGTGGTTAATGGGCCGTACACATGATCAGATTTTCCAATGGCAAATGTTTGATGTGAGCGTGTTGTCAGAAATTCCGGCCGTGTGTATGCTACATTGGACATTTGTTGTCGGAATTTCTGACAACAACTCTTTGAGATCAGGTTCTCAAATTTTCCGTCAAAAGACTTTGTTAACGGAAATTCCGAGCGTGTG
Source organism: Aquarana catesbeiana (assembly GCF_042186555.1). Lineage (NCBI taxonomy): Eukaryota > Metazoa > Chordata > Amphibia > Anura > Ranidae > Aquarana > Aquarana catesbeiana. Next base: position 133,248,242 of record NC_133332.1, on the reverse strand, counting down.
TATACAAGTCCGAGGCACAAAATTCCACGCATGCACTGAATCAAATACAAGTACACTGCAATTTTTGTGATCTCCTGACTAATCTTTTTTTTTTTTGCCAGATCTCCAGAATAATGTTTTTAATTTTTTTAGAGTGATCTACTTTTTTTTATCAAGATCTCCTGATTTTTTTTTTTTTCTAGTGATCTCCATAATATTTTTTGTCGTTTTGTGTGTGTCAAGTTACCACAACACCATTATTATCTTGTATTTTTTAACCTCAAAGAGGTTGGTTGGTGTTGGTGTCCCTTGATAATTTGACATTGTATTTTTGAAATGTACCTGCCTACTCACAAACAAACTGTCTTTTTTGAACTAAAACACATAGCCAAGGATTTGTAAAAAAAAAAAAGACAGGGCAGACATCAATTATTTGACAGGCCAAATTAGTAACCTGAGGAGTTCATTTAATAGGGAGCACAATACGGTCCAGGACTCCTAGAGATTGGGAGCAGCAGCAGATGACATATATGTCCCCAGGCTGTGGTCTTACTACAGCCTGCATCTTTTGCCAGACCAGACCAAACCCAGGCCATCACTCTCTTGACTTCCTTCCATGCTTCCTACCAGGCTGTGGCTGTGGTGTTAGAGTTGTGGCAGGAGGTGGAGGAGGAGTATGGTCCAACTCACATACGTGACTTTTTTTGGTGAGTTTGCCCTGCACCCCCTTATTTAGGATGTGAAATATGAGCTCCTCACTGATGAGGTGGTAGCCCACCTCCATTTCCTGCATCTTACTGGCTGTCATACACGCAAAGGCCTCCTATAATTAGGGGTGCTTGTGAGGACCGCAGTAGCCTGCCGAATCAAACCAAGCGCTGACTCCTCCACATACCTTCCCTTCCTTTGCCTTTTTGTTGGAAGGTGGAGGGGAGGAACTTGGGATTTAGTCAGGCTACTGGGCACAGCCACCTCCTGGCTGCCACTTTCCCTGGCCACCTCCTGGCTGAGACTTTCCACGGCCTCCTCCTGACTGAGACTTTCCTGTGTATGAAAATGGGACATAGTTTTAGTTTTTTGGTCATCAATCACACACAATTTAGAGCTTATGACTGTTGCAAATTGAATTTTAACAAATAGAAAAGACTATCGTTCTGACCCCAGCATTTTTCATTCTTGTCCCAATCATTTTTGGCTACTACTGTCTATTGATATGTAAACCACTTTGTTAAATCTGAAATTAGTGCTCAATAATATCATCTAGTTAACATCATTAATTTTTGGTCAAGAAATATGTTGAACAATGCTATACCTGGGTCAAGGTGGGCTCCTCCACATCTTCCTGGGTGGAAGGCCCAGGATGGACTTCAGAAGCCTCAGCTGAGGTGAAAGGAAGAGTGGAAGGAAGGGTTGAGAGTGATTGCTTGATTTCAGTCTGGTCTGACAAAAACTGAAGTCTGTTGTAGTACCACAGCCTGGGGACATAAATGTCATCTGCTGCTGCTCCGGATCTCATGGAATCCTGGACCTTCTTGTGCTCGCTATTATATGTGCACCTCAGGCCACCAATTTTGCACTTCAAATAGTTGATGTCTGCCATGGGAATCACTGGCTTCATCAATTCCAACAGTTGATCCCAAATAGGTAAGTATTCCAGCTTTAAGAAAAGGAAAAAAAAAACATGTCTTCAGCTTGGAACTCTGCCAAAATAGACAATTGTACGATACTTCCAAGCAATGTTTCATATTTCTATTTCTTGCCTCAAATATCTGTGTGCTAAGTATACCTTTTTTTATATTCACATAGAGGAGAAAAGACTAGGCTTGCAGTGCACTGGTAGTGCAAAGTGGATTTTCCTTTAGTAAATAACCCCCACAGTGCTATAAAATTTGCCACAATCACGCCATTTTAGGGACTCAAAACAATTAATTCATTGTGCTAAAAAGGATGATTATTTTTACATTAATGCATTACATACATAAACAACAAAAACAATGTGTGTGTGTGTAGCAGACCCACAACATAATAGTTAGCTGAAGAAGAGATTGTCACCTCATGTATCAAATAAATTACATTTGCACTATTGAAGTAAATGGCCAAAAAGAAAAGCCCAATGAGAACCTAGGAGACAGCTAAAAGAAACACAAGCAGTAAATCAAATGAAATATTAGTTCAGTTTATAATAAAAATTTATTTCAAAAATGTTTTACACATTTGCTGGCAGATTAATGGCCCCCCTACCCACAAAGTACTCAAAATAATTTTCTCTCACTTCGCGGGCGCTTTAGAGGGGGAAAAGCCATGGTCACCTAGCCCAAATGCTTCATCAGCGATGAACACAAACGGAAGACCAGCCACATTGTCTTCCGCAGGTGGCAAGCCCAAGCCACCATTCTGCAGCCGTCTGTAAAACTCCGTCTGGACGATGACTCCACCATCCGACATCCGGCCATTCTTCCCCATGTCCACATACCAAAACTTGTATATTGCCGACACCACCGCCAACAACACAATACTATTAAACCCCTTATAATTATAATAGTATAACCCCGAGTTGGGGGGTGGGATGATGCGGACGTGTTTCCCATCGATTGCCCCACCGCAGTTTGGGAAGTCCCACTGCTGAGCAAACTGGGATGCCACAGTCTGCCATTCCTGTGTGTTTGTACTTTTGCACATAAACTTTGCAAGCAGATTAGACACAAACATTCTTGGCCAACCTAAGTATAACATTTATTGAAATTAGTATTTTAAGACAAAAGTATAAGGTCCACTTATCAGATTCCTCTACCCCTCTGATGGCCCATTGTAAAAAATTTATTGTGGGGGGGATGTTTTGGATGGGTAACCCTCTCCACATCATTGAGAGCTGAATGCATAATGTGTTTTACTTTGGCCAGACCCTCCTTACTTACACTATTGGCAGCCCACTGGACAGGTAAGAAGTGTCATAATCCAAAAATATGAATACACACTGTCCAAATTGAAGCACATTTTTACATTCTGCAATTACCTATCAAGATAATAGGAGAACAAAACTTTCAACAGTACCATTTGAAAGTATTAAGGCAGGCCCTTTTACTACATGCTTTGGTGAATTCATCCATAAATATGACCAAAAAAGAGGTAGGTATAGTGTTTATGGGTTTGGCAAAGTCAGCAGATAGAGGATTGGTATCAGCTGACTTAGCGGTTGGGGGGGGGTTCCAAATGAGTTTTGCCCCCCCCCCCCCAAAGAAAAGCCTCTTGCACTTGTACACATTTTAGAGGTTGTTTATGGATCTGACAAAATACATTGTTAAGTGACTAGGCTAGGTGTGTATGGGCCCAGGATAGCATGCTAGGGAGGTTAGTAAAGACAAATATGCATGAAGGACAAAAAAGGAGCATTAAAAGTTCCAGCATGCATGAGGACAAAGAGGACATTCACAGCATACTACAATCTTGGTAATTAGGGAATAATGAAATAAATACAATACATTAGCAAACATTAAATACATAGAATGTGATGTTAAAGGATAAAACTTACCCTAATATAGTGATAGGGAATAGGTAGGGAATAATGATTCCCAGAGCCTGGGGGGGAGATGCCTGTCGAGAACTTGATGTCCTGCAGACTTCTCCTCATCGCCAAGTACCACAAGGTGGCGACAAGCCTCTGCTCGGGAGTGATGGCTTGCCGCATGCAGGTGTCCTGCTTGGTAATATAAGGGGACAGCAAAGCAAACAGACGGTGAAAAATGGGGTCTGTCATCCGGACATAATTTATGAAATCATCAGGATTATTCGGATCTCCCTCAACAAAGGCATGTGCAAGAATTGAAATAATAGAAAACTAATGCGCACAACCACGTTCTCAAAAGATCAAGGGTACACAGATTAGAGAAGCTGCCAACATAAGAGGTGGTCTCACCCACCCTAAGGGGTAACGTAATAAAAGATAGAAATATGTGGCGCTAGTCTAAATTAGCCAATCATCATACCTCTCCGAAGAAATCTTCAATGTTTCCTTGATGCACAACAACCAATAATATCTTCTCTCATTAGGGGGCAGCTAAATCAGCCAAAATAATAAATACCATAATCCTCACATTAAATCATCCTAATAAATAATGAGTTCCTCAATCAAACTAAGTATAAAAAGATGTGGCCAAAGTTATTAAGTGATACTAGTGGGAATTCAACAAAGGTTCCTCAAGCTGTGTCATAAATAGTGCTAGATTTCCCTCACCTTGATCCGTAAAAATAAAATTACAAAATACATAAATGAATAATGCTGATGAATAAAAAACATGCAATAATAAATATAAAGTGCAACTCAATATCACATGTGTGAACAAAAGTGATCAAATGCAAAAAAAGTGATGGTAGTGCAGAGCTGTGCATATATAAAAATCAGATTCCGAACTGCACTCCAATAATCTATATATAGCACCTCTTCCGCCTGAAAATTAATTCTTAAAATCTGAAAAACTGTGACATAAACTGTGATCAAGTCCAAAAGTAGTAATGCTTCATGCAGTGTATTTTTAAAATGTCCAACCAAATGGTTAATAATCCAGTGCCAGTAACGTGACTTTGTGCTGGATTCATTCACTTGACAAAACTGGTGCAGCACACAGGTGTTTCCCCCAGCCTTTCACCTTAAGCAACGGCCCCCATTGGGCCAAGTCAGGCAGATAGTAAAGTTTTAGCCGTGAGGAATGATGATCCAGCAGCCGTCCCCTTCCTCCAACGGATGTGCGTGGGTCAGATTTTCACTAACTAATCACCAACACTCTCACCGACCCCAAAATGAAGAAGGAGATGCTTCCATAGTGCAGTAATTTCAATAACGTTTATTGTAAAAACATAGTAACTTACATGTATAAAATGGAACTGTCAGCAGAAGTAAACCGCAGAGACAATACAAGCTTCCGGGTACGGCCGTCCCCTGGAAGCGTCGGCACCTGGCTCCTCCTACCCTGACGCGTTGCGTCACACCACGTGACTTTATCAAAGGGTTTGAGGAGTCCGGTGCCTGTTAGCCGACTTATAGCAGTGCCGCCGTCATGGCAACGCTGTCAACATAGTTTACGTCCGGTCATGTGTGTGTGTTTAAGACCCACTCTTCAGCATACAACTGACATAACATAAACGGTGTTACTTCATACATAATTGACCGCAGTAGACATTTCATTTAGCAATAATAGCACCTAAAACTAAACAAAGTTTATATAATGGAAAGGATCACAATACAAACTATAGCCTTCCTTTCACCCATGCCCTCTAGTGGCGGCTCTAGAATTGGCATCTAATAGATGATTGCAACATCTAGCAGGAAAAACAATCCGTGTGACAGACAAATAAAAACAAAAACACTAACTAGGAGGTGTCTTGCACTTATGCCATCTGGTGGTGGCTCAAAACATCAGCATCTATTAGGTAATTTATCCACCAGACAAACAGGTACACACCCCAAGTCAAACTAATGTATAGGGGAAAGTCACTATCTTGGAGGTATCATGTTGTTCACTCAGAAATATTAAAATGTATGATGAATGATGGACACATAAACCAATAAAACAATAAACCCATTTGCCAGATATTTCCATACAGTGATGACTATAACAATTTAGTATAAGCCGTAGTCTGATCTTCATCTCAACACAAGAAATTTGCTGATTGGACCTACACCACCCCAACCTGTGATCCCCAAAGTGAGGCCACAGTGTTTCAAGTATTTAGCGACATCATTAGTTGTTAATAAAATTCTCCTTAAAATTAGAATAAAAACACAAATATAAAAAAACAATATAAAATTAAATTAGACGTTAGAGATAGAGCATCTCAATACCAAACCAGCAACTTGCTGATTGGACAAACACCTCTCCAACCTCTAAAACGCATTTCACGGACCCAATGTTTCAATGTTTGTTGAGATGAAGATCAGACTACGGCTTATACTAAATTGTTATAGTCATCACTGTATGGAAATATCTGGCAAATGGGTTTATTGTTTTATTGGTTTATGTGTCCATCATTCATCATACATTTTAATATTTCTAAGTGAACAACATGATACCTCCAAGATAGTGACTTTCCCCTATACATTAGTTTGACTTGGGGTGTGTACCTGTTTGTCTGGTGGATAAATTACCTAATAGATGCTGATGTTTTGAGCCACCACCAGATGGCATAAGTGCAAGACACCTCCTAGTTAGTGTTTTTGTTTTTATTTGTCTGTCACACGGATTGTTTTTCCTGCTAGATGTTGCAATCATCTATTAGATGCCAATTCTAGAGCCGCACACTACAGTATGCTGAAGAGTGGGTCTTAAACACACACACATGACCGGACGTAAACTATGTTGACAGCGTTGCCATGACGGCGGCGCTGCTATAAGTCGGCTAACAGGCACCGGACTCCTCAAACCCTTTGATAAAGTCACATGGTGTGACGCAACGCGTCAGGGTAGGAGGAGCCAGGTGCCGACGCTTCCAGGGAACGGCCGTACCCGGAAGCTTGTATTGTCTCTGCGGTTTACTTCTGCTGACAGTTCCATTTTATACATGTAAGTTACTATGTTTTTACAATAAACGTTATTGAAATTACTGCACTATGGAAGCATCTCCTTCTTCATTTTGGGGTCGGTGAGAGTGTTGGTGATTAGTTAGTGAAAATCTGACCCACGCACATCCGTTGGAGGAAGGGGACGGCTGCTGGATCATCATCCCTCACGGCTAAAACTTTACTATCTGCCTGACTTGGCCCAATGGGGGCCGCTGCTTAAGGTGAGAGGCTGGGGGAAACACCTGTGTGCTGCACCAGTTTTGTCAAGTGAATGAATCCAGCACAAAGTCACGTTACTGGCACTGGATTATTAACCATTTGGTTGGACATTTTAAAAATACACTGCATGAAGCATTACAACTTTTGGACTTGATCACAGTTTATGTCACAGTTTTTCAGATTTTAAGAATTAATTTTCAGGCGGAAGAGGTGCTATATATAGATTATTGGAGTGCAGTTCGGAATCTGATTTTTATATATGCACAGCTCTGCACTACCATCACTTTTTTGCATTTGATCACTTTTGTTCACACAAGTGATATTGAGTTGCACTTTATATTTATTATTGCATGTTATTTATTCATCAGCATTATTCATTTATGTATTTTGTAATTTTATTTTTACGGATCAAGGTGAGGGAAATCTAGCACTATTTATGACACAGCTTGAGGAACCTTTGTTGAATTCCCACTAGTATCACTTAATAACTTTGGCCACATCTTTTTATACTTAGTTTGATTGAGGAACTCATTATTTATTAGGATGATTTAATGTGAGGATTATGGTATTTATTATTTTGGCTGATTTAGCTGCCCCCTAATGAGAGAAGATATTATTGGTTGTTGTGCATCAAGGAAACATTGAAGATTTCTTCGGAGAGGTATGATGATTGGCTAATTTAGACTAGCGCCACATATTTCTATCTTTTATTATGTGCAAGAATTGGTCACGCTGGAGCAACCAACTCTTGGTCCATGAACTCCTCCTTGCCCTGTTCATGGACTGGGCTTGGGTCAAAGTACGAACCCAAACACCAAGCCCCTGCACAGCACGAACTCTATGACAAGTACGTACCCGCAACATAGCTAGAAACTGGTCGGCTGGTCAGAACGAACTAACAGAACGCACTTAAAATCAGAAAGAACCTGATAAGAATGATCTGAAAATCAGAAACGAGCGGACAAGAACGCACTGAAAAACAGATACGAACCCACAAGCACAAACTGAAGAGTAGTAACGAACCGAAAAGCACAAAGCTGAAAAGCGCGAATCATCTCTCACGAAACCTACTAACACGAGATTAGCAGAAGGAGCCCAAAGGGTGGTGCACTTGGTATTGAACTTCCTTTTTATAGTCCCATCGTATGTTGTACATCACCACGTTCTTGCCGATCGGAATTTCCGACAACATTTGTGTGACCGTGTGTATGCAAGACAAGTTTGAGCCAACATCCATCAGACAAAATCCATGGTTTTGTTGTCGGAATGTCTGATCGTGTGTACATAGCATAAGACTTCTTTAAAGACTGCAAAAAAGAACTCCGGAAGTGTAAACTCTAAAAATGTATTTCCAGCTACTCTTACAACAACCATTATTATGAGTGTGTATCATTCTCTTTGCTGTATGATATATGCATTCATTTATTTTACATTAGAAACAAAATAGTAAGAGAAGTGTGACACTATTACTTGAGTTTTTATTGGTCACATTTGTTTAGAAGTATCTACTATAAAAAAAGTTTCCACTAAAGGGCCTACGGACAATACTTGGCAGTGGGAAATTAAACAAGTCTGTATTCTTCAAAAGCCTAAATATCTGTTTTTAGCATTCAGTCATCAAGACAATTGAATTATTTTTTATGACTAATCTATGTATATGTATCTATGTATAACAAGTCATTCCCAGTGCACCGAATTTTCTTTTATACCAGTTTTTATGTTATTGCTTAAGTACTTGTGTAAATCAGAAAAGCTCAATATTAGAGTTAAATAATTGCCAATGCTCAAATTCAATACAGAGTTCCTTTTGGCTAAAGCACATTTAAAAGTAATTTTTTATGTAAATGATGGAAATGGATGTTAAAGTCGAAGTCACAATCTAAAGGTCACACGTGCAGGTCTTACAAAAAGGTACTAACATCTTTTATGAAATATTATGCTTTAATTCAGCTAGATGGTCATTTTAATAGTTTCACTCTAATTGCCAGCTTTTGGGGCTGCCATTTTAGGAAGCACAAAAGTGAAACCATTAGCTTTAATAGGCAATACCTCTTGCATACCTTCACTATGGACTCTGATAAAACCATTTACTGTATTTAAGTAGCACAATAAAACTGGCTCTTCCCTTAGATTTGAATATTTCTCCTTTTTTTATTTTAATTCGACAGAAGTAAAACTACGAATGACATTTAGAAATCACAAAAATGACTTAAGAAAGCTTTGTTATTGCTGAAATAATTTAGCAGATAGGTGTAATTTTTTAGTAACCTGTATTTATAAGATAAACGTTTATATATTTTTTTGAGAAGGTGGGTGCACTTTAAAAGCTAAGGCTAAGTTTACCTTTTGAAAAAAATATATATTTATGCACATCTTTGTGCAGGTAAAAAAAGTGAATATATTATTTTTTTTTACATAGTTACATAGTTAGTAAGGTTGAATAAAGACACCAGTCCATCCAGTTCAACCTGAGTGAGTGTGGGTGCGTATTTACAATCATCCCTATTTATTTAAGGTACCCATATAGCACTGCCAATTCACACAGCACTCCACACATACATCGTACACCCACATTTGTCCCTACCCACAATCCAAGGTCCCCAACTCACATTCATATACTAGGGCCAGTTTTTGAACAGAAGCCAATTAACCTACCAGCATGTCTTTGGAGTGTGGGAGGAAACCAGAGTACCCGGAGGAAACCCACGCAGGCACAGGGAGAACATGCAAACTCCAGGCAAGTAGTGTTGTGGTTCGGATTTGAACCAGCGACCTTTTTACTGCTAGGTGGGAGTGCTACCCACTACACCACTGTGCTGCCCAACACCACTGTGCTGCTTTACATTGCATCCTGTAAAGCATTGCATCCGTAATCAGCAGATCACAGGTGCAAAGCCTGTATCCTGCATACTCTCAGTACAATGTCCGCCTGTACCTCAGATGTGGGCATGTAGTTATTGAATGGCAGGAAGAATCAATGAACTATCAGAGTTCTTCACCAGTGCCCTCGTAGTTCACTGAGAACTACAAGCTACTTGTACTTGGTACTTGTAGTCTATTAATTTACAAGAAACTGAATGAATAACACAGCTGTGTGGCTGGAGCCCCACACTGCCACGCTGTTTTAAAATTGTGACAGCGGGTGCGGGGAGAGGATCCCCTGTCTACTGTCACAGAGTGAGGAGCGCTGATGTCAGGAGGTCAGTGGATAGGAGTATGTTGCATGTTACACCCTAAATATTGGTGTAACATGTAACATGCTCTTAAAGGTTAATTTATCCTATAAGAATATCAGCGTAAGTCTGAAAAAAATCAAATCATGTTTCAATAATAAACAGTTAAAGTACCAAATGGGTTGATTCTGCAAACATTTAGGTAATTATTTAAGTTTGTTTTTTTTTCAAACCCGCAGTGTTGTGGAAAATTTTATATTAATGTATTGTCATAAGTCTCCAAGTGTGTGTTCAATCGTAGCCCGCTCTAAAGAGCTGACTGGGGCAGACCAACGCTGGTTGAGACCTGTTTGGTAGTGAAAAGCTCTTTGGGGATGTAGAGAAATGTTTGTGGAGTGGGGACATGTCCGCCAGCTAAGGGCCCCTGTGCGATGCACAGAACGATCGTCTGGTGGGGGTGTGTTCGCTCTGCAAAGACATTATCGGTTTAACGAGTGTGCTCTCATATTGCCCCTGTGTGTCTGATCAACACATTTGTGGCCCAATGAGTGTACGCCTGCCGATAATCTCTCATCCACAAAGACAGTAGAATAATCCAGGTATACATTGTTCTCTGGAACAATGTATAATGGGGATTTCTATCAATGGAAATACGGGAGTCTGTTGGGTTGTTTTGGTTGGAGACAGGGTTAATGTTTGAAAGCCATGTGGCTTCTAAAAACATACATGCACCATGTCTCTGCTCAGACACACCCATAAGACTCCTATAGTCATTGTTCATTGGTTGTTGCATTTTCCTGTGTTGTTAAATCCTTATATGGTCATTGATATCCTGTGAGGTCATATCCTGTGAGGTCACAAGCTTTGTAAGAGGTGTTATTGGCTGTTGGAGGCCGAACCCTCGAGCTTTGGGGACTTCCTGTTATGCTAATAAAGAGTGAGCACACAGCTGAGCAGGCAATGTGTGTTTTTTGGAACTGGAAGCATGAGGATGTGATTATTTGTGAGCATGAGGCACACACCAGAGGATGAGCTACACCAGAGGAAAGACATATGATCAAAAGGTGAGATGCATTTATATCATTAGACGAAATTGTTATTATGATTAGAAACAGGAGATTTGGCTGTGTGCTTTGCGTACAACCAAATTTCGCTGACAGAATGGCAAGCCAGAACGTAGGAGTGAACAGAACTTCCTTCAGAATTGGATCATTAAGATGTGCTGGGGAGGGTCTGCTTCATGAAAAGAACGCATTTTTCGTCTTTTGAAATAATGCTGGAAGTTTGATCATATGTCTGGTGTGTGCCTGTGTGTGTGTGTGCCTGTGTGTGTGTGTGCCTGCATGTGTGTGTGACTGATGCTGTGTAACAAGTTTGTAATGCATATGAGAAATAGAAATGTAGTATTATTTGCAGCCTGCAATGTGTGTGTGTGGCTGAGTAGTTTTGTAAGTAGCTGAACCTGTTTGTAAAGATGCCATGAGTTTAGTGAAGGGGCAGGCATTGTTGTGTTTGTGTTGAAAGGGGCTACGCCCTGGGGGAAGGGAACTATAATGTTCTGAACAGACATACAAGCATTCACTGTCTGTATCTCTGTGTCTTGTTCCTGTGAAAACTGATGTGAACTGAGTTTGAGGGTATGTTACAGCCATGTAATTGTGGGTTATGTGGCTTGGTTGTTTCATTGGATAGCATGTGTTCCTAAGTTGTGTTTTTTTTGTAACTTTAACACTTTTAAATGTTTGTCTAAGGGTTCATTTAGTATCTCAAATGTGTAATTTTGTGGGGAGAAATTTTTGGTTTTGGCAGGAAAATGTTTTTTTTCTGCTACTTCCTTTTGTTGTCTACCATGTGACTACGAACAGCCATTTTCTTTTCCTTTGTGTGTGAACTTTGAAATGTTTATCCATCTTGGTCAGTTTTGGCGGGAAAATGCGCCATTTTGTTTGGGCCTGTTTTTTGTTTTGGTCACCATGTGCATCGGCGGCCATTTTGAAGACCTGTGAGCCTTCCTATAGGGGAAGCTGCTCCATTGTGTATTCCTTTGTGTGTGCAAAGCCATGTGCTTTAAGCTACAATCTGGCTTCTAGGCACCATTTTGTGAATTCTATTTTTGTACTGTTTACATACTTTTCAAGGAAACTATTGCGTTTTCTGTATTGAATATTGGTTTTAAGTTGAAATGCCTGTCGCATATCCAAGTGCCCATGCATTGTTGGGACATCACAATAGGAGCTGTTTACACCCTGTGGGGGTCTCAGGTTTCTAGGTAATAACATGGGAAAAGTTCTAACTCTCAGAGTCAAATAGAGTGTATTGTTTAAGAAATCCTGGTTTGTCTTGTCATTTGTTAATGTCGGACATTTTTCTGTAGTCCAGGTTTCATTCACCATTTTGCCGTGGACCGATTTTCAATTGCTGCAACTGCCTTTTTGTTTATGCTGATTTTAGTCTCCAGCGAAATATCTCTGGTTTTGTACAGAATTCAATTTCCAGGAGAATCATTTAGGTTTTTATTACAGTTGTTTTAAAGAAGTTTATGTTTCTAGTGAAGATTTCTAATGTCTTGATAGACAAAATATGAAGCTATTCAAGGCTTCCCCTCCCCCTCCCTCTTCCTACTCAGGTGTGCAACAGGAAGTTGGTGGGAGGGGCTTGGGGTCTTTTGACTTGTGTTTGGAAGGACAAAATCATTTTTATTTTTAAATTATATTAAGGTTTATACTGTAATACAGTTTTGGGTAGAGAGCAAACAGGAGGCATCCAAGTTATTGTTGTAATATCTAGGTACAGAGAGAAGCCATAATATTGTTTTGAATAGCGGACACATTTATAGGGCTGCCGATAATCGGTTGTAGAGCATGTAAATGTGAGGAGTAGTACACTAACAGCCCCGCTCAGGCCGTGTAGGATAATCAGAATGCTGGGGTCGATTATGGTGACAAAGGCGCAAACCATAATCGCTCCGAAAATAAAGCACAGGGTTCTCTGGATGCAGAGTTCGCCAAAACAGTGATTTGAATCATCATGGGTAATGTGCCACCCATGTGTTGGAGGAAAAAATGAGGCTCCACACCAGTCAGACAGCTGCACTTCACATGAGATCTGGGTTTGGGGCTCCGGACATGAGACCCCTTAAAGATTGGCAGATATGGTCTGAGGGTACAGTAAGGTGTATTCCTTTGGAAGGTACTTTTGATGTATGGAGATACGAGACCCCAGAATAAAAATACCTTGGAAGTAGTTCAGCTGTGGCTTCAGAAATCTGTAATGTTGAGTGAGTTGATGGATGCGTAGTACATGTTTGTGTGATTAAAAATATACAGGCCTGTTTTTGAACTTTGTGTGGCTGGTCCATGCAAAGATTTCGAAATACTCTCGTGCTTTTCAAATTGTATTCTTTTTCTATCACTAAAAGAGTGAAGGCAGCATTCCATCTGGTCATTTTTATTTTTTTTCATTTTCGTTTTTGGGAACTATGAAATATCTCCCCCACATTTGTATCTAAATGTTTGTCTTTGTCTCATTGTTTGTATGTGGTAACAAGATGTTTGAACCTACCACGACAGCCCTCTTGCGTGTAGCGGCTGTTGTATTTTAGAAAAAAAAAAACGTGAAAGTAAGATTTACAGAGGGTTTAGTTATTTTCGGTTTTGTGGAATGTCAGTGACAATTTACCAATGTACATGAATATTGTATTGTTTACCATTCTATGAAGGATAGAGTAATAACTTTTGCTTATAAGTATCTTTTCAGATCCAAAGAGTTTCTGGAAGTGTGTGTACATGTGTATAAGAAGGTAAAAGTATCATAGGCTATTTCACTGTTTTATTCTGCACCATTCTAAACCCTGCATGTCTTCCTCCAGTTTGTAACGAGGAAGGAAGAAAAGGGGGGATGAGAGTGGTGAGAATGACAATTTTTTCAAACCAATAATACTAACCTTTGTAATTTTAACCAAGTTTGTGCCAAGACTGTCTTTCTTTGATAGAATTTGAATCAGCAAGCAGCAGTCTGGTGAAGTAGGCTCCCATCCCAGATGCTAAGAACCTTTTTGTCACTGGTTCCAGGTATTACACCCCGGATGGTAAGCCATGCACAGGTTATGCAGTGACCACAGTCCCGATGTCTGGGTTATTGTCATATGAGGTTTGTTTGGAGGTCAACCAAAACCAGAGTTGTACTTTCCTCATTAGCTGTCACCTACATTCTCAGCTGATGGGGTGGGTGCAATCCCTGTAACATGAACTTCAAAACATACAAGAAAAGGACAATTCCATAGCTCAACTCACCAACCAGTCTGCTGACCAACCAAATTTACCTGTCTAACCGTATGTTAAAAGCAGGGGTTTAGTTAGCACACATTTGCAAACGCATGTGAAAGCTGCAAGGCCTCGTCAAGGCACCCTGTATTACTTGCAGTCCTAACACTAAATTTATAAGTGTCTCCACAGTGGAAGCACATGCATTGAATGGATAGGTGTGAGACAGGTGAGCCTGGAGGCCGCCCTAGCCCCCTTAAAGGGACAGGACACACACTGGACACCCAGCAAGAGCAGCAAAGGCGTCCAGTGTGTCCCCGACCCAAATATACAAACGGTAACAAGACACTGGTCACCGCCCACACCCATAACTGGCCTTCACAGTAAGGAGCACATGGAGGGCATATACATACAAGAAAAGGACAATTCCATAGCTCAACTCACCAACCAGTCTGCTGACCAACCAAATTTACCTGTCTAACCATATGTTAAAAGCAGGGGTTTAGTTAGCACACATTTGCAAACGCATGTGAAAGCTGCAAGGCCTCGTCAAGGCACCCTGTATTACTTGCAGTCCTAACACTAAATTTATAAGTGTCTCCACAGTGGAAGCACATGCATTGAATGGATAGGTGTGAGACAGGTGAGCCTGGAGGCCGCCCTAGCCCCCTTAAAGGGACAGGACACACACTGGACACCCAGCAAGAGCAGCAAAGGCGTCCAGTGTGTCCCCGACCCAAATATACAAACGGTAACAAGACACTGGTCACCGCCCACACCCATAACTGGCCTTCACAGTAAGGAGCACATGGAGGGCATATACATACAAGAAAAGGACAATTCCATAGCTCAACTCACCAACCAGTCTGCTGACCAACCAAATTTACCTGTCTAACCGTATGTTAAAAGCAGGGGTTTAGTTAGCACACATTTGCAAACGCATGTGAAAGCTGCAAGGCCTCGTCAAGGCACCCTGTATTACTTGCAGTCCTAACACTAAATTTATAAGTGTCTCCACAGTGGAAGCACATGCATTGAATGGATAGGTGTGAGACAGGTGAGCCTGGAGGCCGCCCTAGCCCCCTTAAAGGGACAGGACACACACTGGACACCCAGCAAGAGCAGCAAAGGCGTCCAGTGTGTCCCCGACCCAAATATACAAACGGTAACAAGACACTGGTCACCGCCCACACCCATAACTGGCCTTCACAGTAAGGAGCACATGGAGGGCATATACATACAAGAAAAGGACAATTCCATAGCTCAACTCACCAACCAGTCTGCTGACCAACCAAATTTACCTGTCTAACCGTATGTTAAAAGCAGGGGTTTAGTTAGCACACATTTGCAAACGCATGTGAAAGCTGCAAGGCCTCGTCAAGGCACCCTGTATTACTTGCAATTTATAAGTGTCTCCACAGTGGAAGCACATGCATTGAATGGATAGGTGTGAGACAGGTGAGCCTGGAGGCCGCCCTAGCCCCCTTAAAGGGACAGGACACACACTGGACACCCAGCAAGAGCAGCAAAGGCGTCCAGTGTGTCCCCGACCCAAATATACAAACGGTAACAAGACACTGGTCACCGCCCACACCCATAACTGGCCTTCACAGTAAGGAGCACATGGAGGGCATATACATACAAGAAAAGGACAATTCCATAGCTCAACTCACCAACCAGTCTGCTGACCAACCAAATTTACCTGTCTAACCGTATGTTAAAAGCAGGGGTTTAGTTAGCACACATTTGCAAACGCATGTGAAAGCTGCAAGGCCTCGTCAAGGCACCCTGTATTACTTGCAGTCCTAACACTAAATTTATAAGTGTCTCCACAGTGGAAGCACATGCATTGAATGGATAGGTGTGAGACAGGTGAGCCTGGAGGCCGCCCTAGCCCCCTTAAAGGGACAGGACACACACTGGACACCCAGCAAGAGCAGCAAAGGCGTCCAGTGTGTCCCCGACCCAAATATACAAACGGTAACAAGACACTGGTCACCGCCCACACCCATAACTGGCCTTCACAGTAAGGAGCACATGGAGGGCATATACATACAAGAAAAGGACAATTCCATAGCTCAACTCACCAACCAGTCTGCTGACCAACCAAATTTACCTGTCTAACCGTATGTTGAACTTCAAAAGGTCCACCACAGGGTTCACGAGTCCATCCTGGACCCTGACACAATAACCAGTTTACATTCTTTCCAACCAGGTGACTGGGTCATTGTAAAGAAGCTTGAGGGATGAGACCACGCCAGCCACTGCAAGAAGCGGATCAACCACAAAAGAGTAGAGGAGTATCTTTGTTAATTTATATTTTTTGTTTAATACATTTTGGCAAGGGTAAAAGGAAAAGCATCCCAACTAGCTAAGAAAGAGAACAGGACACATGGTCAGGTATTAGTGCCCCAGCAATGACGGCAGTACATGCTATATGTGACGTTCATATTGGCGTGAGGAGTTTTGACAGACTAGTAAAATCCAAACAGACACCTGTCAATAGAACTTAACAGAACATTTCTAGAGGGTAAAATTAATTATAATTTTAACAATAGCTCTGGTTCTTGCCAGCTTTGATATCGGGATAACGAGGTAGCCCACAAGTGTGCTACAACTGTAGTTTGGTATTAATGCGGATCTACAGCTTATAAGGTAATTTCCCATAAGGCAAGAGGTTCATGTGTGCTGGTGAAACTCGTCCCAGCATCTTATGTCGCGGCTGATGATGAGGATCTGATGGCGAGAGAGAAGGTAAGAATGGCAGGGACAGTGGGAAGGGAATTGCTTGTACACGGTGGGGGCTTGAGCTTATGAAACGCTTGAACAATTTCTCATCCATTGAGGATGGGATGTTTTCATGTAACTGTTGAAGCTACAAGGAAGTTCCCACAGTCCAAGGGGGGTTTCTGGGAATTCACAAAGTTCAGGCCCATATGGATAAGGTTTAGATCCCTGCAAGGCAAAGATAGTGAAGGTTGGAATCCTTTTTAAGGGTTTGGGAATCGTTGGAGATTTAATTTTTATCTTGCAGCAGATCATAGTGAAGGAAGTAGGGGTATATATACTCATGTTGTTTTTGTTTCTATTCCTTCTATATGCCATGATGAGGTGCCCCTGTCGCATGTTTGGATGCGTGACCAGAGCCTGAGGAGATGACCACATCTTCCCTGATGAGATGCCCCAAAGCCCGATCCACGTACAAGACACAGAGTATCCCAGACTGACCGGCGACTACTACAGCTCACCACGTCATCTCCTACAGAGTCTACATGTCAAGCCGTGTTTTACTTTTTATGGACTAAGAAGATCAGGATTCATCGAGGGACACATGGGATCATATGACAAGAGGAGGGAACTGTTGTGGAAAATTTTATATTAATGTATTGTCATAAGTCTCCAAGTGTGTGTTCAATCGTAGCCCGCTCTAAAGAGCTGACTGGGGCAGACCAACACTGGTTGAGACCTGTTTGGTAGTGAAAAGCTCTTTGGGGATGTAGAGAAATGTTTGTGGAGTGGGGACATGTCCACCAGCTAAGGGCCCCTGTGCGATGCACAGAACGATCGTCTGGTGGGAGTGTGTTCGCTCTGCAAAGACATTATTGGTTTAATGAGTGTGCTCTCATGTTGCCCCTGTGCCTGATCAAAGACAGTAGAATAATCCAGGTATACATTGTTCTCTGGAACAATGTATAATAGGGATTTCTATCAACGGAAATACGGGAGTCTTTTGGGTTGTTCTGGTTGGAGACAGGGTTATTGTTTGAAAGCCATGTGGCTTCTAAAAACATACATGCACCCTGTCTCTGCTCAGACACACCCATAAGACTCCTATAGTCATTGTTCATTGGTTGTTGCATTTTCCTGTGTTGTTAAATCCTTATATGGTCATTGATATCCTGTGAGGTCATATCCTGTGAGGTCACAAGCTTTGTAAGAGGTGTTATTGGCTGTTGGAGGTCGAACCCTCGAGCTTTGGGGACTTCCTGTTATGCTAATAAAGAGTGAGCACACAGCTGAGCAGGCACTGTGTTTTTTGGAACTGGAAGCATGAGGATGTGATTATTTGTGAGCATGAGGCACACACCAGAGGATGAGCTACACCAGAGGAAAGACATATGATCAAAAGGTGAGATGCATTTATATCATTAGACGAAATTGTTATTATGATTATAAACAGGAGATTTGGCTGTGTGCTTTGCGTACAACCAAATTTCGCTGACAGCAGCAAGCCCTCCAGCAATCATTTCTTACAGTCATGCAGTAGATAAAACACAACCAATGCATAAATCCTCACTTAACTACAGGAAAGAGGCCCAGAAGGCAAAAAAAGTGTCTCTAAAATCATATCTGTTTAATCAATGTTGTCATGTTGTAAGGCTAATAACCAAGGAATCAGAAAACAAGTGCATGTGGTGGTGGTGGTGGTGGTGGGGGGGGGGGGGGTTGGCACTGCTCCACTGGACAAGTAACAAAGAAATATATTTTGGAGAGATAGGGTAAAAGGTAAAGATGTTGGTGTCTGTCTCTATGTGAGAAGTGATCTCAAAGTGAATATGAAAAGGACCTTGTGGACGGAGAGTGTGATGTTGCAGAAACATTATGGGTGGATTTGCATATAGGTGCGCATACTTCAAAGCTAATTCTTGGAGTTTGTTACAGGCCATGCTGTGTTAATGAGGAGGTGGAGACTCAGTTCCTTGCATAAATAAAAGGGCTGCAAGGGCTGGAACAGTGATAATAATTGGCGATTTTAACAATCCTGAAATTTACTGGAATAATGGCACTGCTGGAACAGTAACGGGGGTGGGGGATTTATAAACCTATTTCAAGACAATTGTATGGTATAGTTCGTAGAGGCCCCATCTAGTAATGACGCCCTGCTAGACATGTTAATCTCAAACAATGAAACAATGCAGGGATTTAGCTTTAGCTTTGACCAATGTGATTGTTTGTGCTCTACAAAGTCACAAACAAGTTGCATGTAAATCATGCAGGTGTGACTTTCATGTGACTTTTGAGAGGTTATATTGAAGTCTAAGGCCCTGCAAATCAGACCAAAGTAGTGCAGGGACTACTTTAAAGTCACTGCAAATTTAAGTTGCACAGATATGAACATTACTCATTGGGAAACATGGGGTGTGACTTGCCATGCAACTTTGGGATCCAAAGTCACGTGACAAGTCACATAAGTGTCAATAGGGCCTAAGAGAGACCTTTTTGCAAGTCTGAGGGCTGCTCTCCAAGATTTAGACTGGGAGGGAAGGTTGTCATCAAAGAACACAAACAAAAAATATACAATACTAATAATACTAATAATAAATAATTAACCTTTAGAGGTAGCTTTAAAGTGCTTTACAAAGAAAATACAAGAAATACATAGGATAAAACCAATGAAAAAAAATGAACAAGTAAGTGAAAGCTTCTCTAAAGAAAAAAGTTTTTAGATTTGATTTAAATTAGTTTAGAGAAGATGAGTCTCTACTGTTCTTTGGAAGTGAATTCCAGAGTTTTTTGGCATAGCAGGAAAAGGCTCTGTCTCTCATCGAGTGTAGGTAAGTAGGGGACACACACAGAAGACCAGAATTTGAGGAGCGAAGGTTACGGGGATGGGACTAAGTTGATAAAAGTTCAGGCAGATAATGTGGTGCCAAGCCATGAAGAGCCCTATAGGTGAACAAGAGGATCTTAAAGTCTACGCAAAACCTGACAGGTAGCCAGTACAAGGACTCCAGGATAGGGGTAATATAGTCACTTGTACCAGACCTAGTGAGGATTCTGGCTGCAGAATTTTGTACATATTGCAGTCAAATGATAGGGGACTTAGGTACACCAGTGAGCAGAGTATTGCAGTAGTCAAGTCAGGAGAACACAAATGTATGGATCAGCTTTTCAGCTACAGTGTATAATAATATAGGACAGAGCTAAACAATGTTTCTCAAGTGGAAAAAACATGTTCTAAAAACATTTTTACATGTGGATCAAAAGGTTAAACTAGCATCAACTATCCCCCTAGATTTTTCAATTTAAACTGAAGCTCAAAGTACAGTGCAATCTATTGATAAATACTAAAAAATAGTGCTGCGCAAATAAAAGTCCTTAAATCAACATAAATAAGATGTGATGACAAGATTGGAAGACAAGAACCACCAGTGGACAATTCAGGCTGACAAAAATATCTGAATGGTGACTAAGATCCCTCCACCGAACATGGATGGCCCCTCACCTTAGATACTCAACCTGAAACAGGTCATACAGCATAAACAGTATATCCTGGATGGATAAATCCTAGTAGTGGTGGTATCTCCTTCACATTTCAGCATTCAGCATAAAAACGGATGTTTACATATGCAACATCCGTTTTTATGCTGAATGCTGAAATGTGAAGGAGATACCACCACTACTAGGATTTATCCATCCAGGATATGCTGTTTATGCTGTATGACCTGTTTCAGGTCGAGTATCTAAGGTGAGGGGCCATCCATGTCCGATGGAGGGATCTTAGTCACCATTCAGATATTTTTGTCAGCCTGAATTGTCCACTGGTGGTTCTTGTCTTCCAATCTTGTCATCACATCTTATTTATGTTGATTTAAGGACTTTTATTTGCGCAGCACTATTTTTTAGTATTTATGTCTTTGAGGTATTATTTGAATTAGCCTTAGTGCCTGCTTGCATTTATTCTTTTATGTCCACTGATCAGTCAGCGCTGAATTTATATTTATCATTTCCAATCTATTGATAAGCTATCAGAACTGGCCTTACATAATTGATGGTGGGGGGGCAATAAGTTTGACTTTAGTCTTGTCACAGTCCGAGTTTTTATATCACAAATACAGTTAGATAGGAGAGAAGAAGCCAAAGTAGAACCCGATTTAGTGCTGATGTATATCTTAGTGTTGTCGGTATAAAAGTGCTAATTGAGCCAAATGGAAACATGTAAATGCTAAAAAGAAAGGACCCAAGATTGAGTCCTGAAGAACACAGAACTTGACTGGAACAACTTCAAACTGGATTCCGCCAAAAGAAACAAAGTGACAGCGATCAATAAGATATGACTTAAACCATTTCAGAGCCAATTCTGAGACTCCACATATGGTTTCAAGGCAAAAGAGTAAAATACTGTGGTTTACAGTATCAAAGGCAAAGTTAAGATCAAGTAGAATAAGAATAGTTAGTGAGCTAGAATCAGAAGCTAACAGAAGGTCATTAGTGACTTTGACCAGGGCGGTTTCTTCAATTGCAATTGTACAATTGCCGAAAACCAAATTGGAGAGGTTCAAATAGGTTATTTAAAGTCAGGTGGTTATGTAACTGAAATGTCACAGCCCACTCAAGTATCTTGGCAAGGAAGGGTAAGTTAGATATGGGACAAAAGTTCTTTACATTGTCCAAAGCAATATTGGTTTGTTTTGGTACCCTGGTGATAGTGGCAATTTAGAGTATTGTTGGTACAAAACTGAAGGGAGTAATTTATTATATTGAGAATAATAGGGCATAGAGAACTAAAACAGGACTTAAATAAATGGGTGGCAATAGGACTGAGTATGCAGGTGGAAGGTTTTCTATTAGAGACCAATTTATTCAGAGATGGAGAGTCAAGTAGAGAGAAGTGGGAAAGAGAAAAAAACAGTAAAGCTGGGTGGGTCAGGAAGTGATGTGGAAGAAACATGTGTCAAGGTAAGAATGTGATTTCATATTTTGTCAATTTTTGAGAAGAAAAAAAATCTAAGAATGTGTTAAAGAGCTGTGTTGAGGCTGGTAATAATCCATCAATGGTGCAGAAGAGTTGTCTAGGGTTACTAAGATTTTTTCAATGGAATGGGAGAAATAGTTTGATCTAGCAGTTTCAATTTGACCCTTATAGACACACAAATGATCCTTTCAAACCTCATAATTGTCAGGTCTGCTAGGAGATTCCAACCGTCACTCCGGTTAACTGACTGGTAGTTTTGTTATCCCAGTATCAGAAGGAGGGACAGTTAAGATCCTGCAGCCAGAATTAGGGGGCCACAATAGAAGGTGCAAACAGCCTAACAAGTAACCACCAGCAAAAACTCACGGTTAGTAGGGGCCGAAGACAGGAACCAGGTGGGAGAAAGGGCAATCTTAAATGATCAGGGGACCAAGGCAGAAGTACACGGAGGTCAACCAGAAGGCGGCAATGGGAACAGGCAGGATAGGCAACAAAAACCCCCGTTAGATTTACCGGTAAATGAATCTTCCAGGACAGCTACTTGAGAGATGCTTGGCTCCGCCCTCTACAGGAAACACAAATCAGACACAATTTAAAAGGCCCCTCCATTTCCTCTGACCCTCAGTTGTTAGAAGATCAATTATACCTCCACCAAAAGTGCACTCGGCAGAGGAAAAACAGAAACTCACATAAAAACACCACCATTAGGTAAACAAAGGCGACCAGTGAATACAGAATAGGGTGGGAATATGGACACTGTCCTGGAAGATTCATGAAAATACCATTACTGGTAAGTCTAACGGGGGTTTTACCCCCTCATCTTCCAGGACAGCTACTTGAGAGGATAAGCACCTTAGGGAGTGACAACAGCCTGAAGCACTTTCCTACCAAAGTAGAGATCCTGGCTGGAGAGTAGGGATGAACTTCATGTTCGAGTCGAACCCATGTTCGACTCGAACATCGTCTGTTGGCCCGTTTGCCAAATTGCAAACGATATGGGCCATTCGCGCCAAATTCGTGTGGCACGTCACGGCCCATAATTTACTGCGGCATCACAGTGCATTGCTGGTTGATGATTGGCCAAGCATGCACTATGACCCGCATGCTTGGCCAATCACAGTGCTGTCTGTAGAGAGATAAAAAAGAAAGAAGGACGGCGCCCTCTAAGTGCAGCATGTATGTTAAAAATATTTATTACAATAGATAAAAACACTCACATTTGAGTTGCTATAAACCAGCATGTAAAGTAGTTTCATCTGCTTGCTCTCGGGGGATGTGGGTGTCACGGGCCAGTGGGGGGATTCTTGGGATGTGAGTTCTGTGACCTGGGTCCTGGTAGCTGTTCCGCTGGTGCCGAGGGTCCTCAGAGCCTCCGGGCGGCCAGGATGTTGGTCATGGATCCTTCGTGGAGTGCTGTGCTGACCTGCGTCTTCACTTCCGGGAGCAGGGTGAGGCGGGCAGTGCTTCGCATTCAGAGCATGCATGCTCCTTTATCAGGCTATGCTGGTGGCCATATTCAGTGTGGGAATTTATACCATAGGCAACGGGAGGGGTGGAGAGGTAATTGAGAGGAGGGCGGGACTATGTATAATGATTGGGCGCGTAGGTAACCATGGAGATGGGGTGTACACAATGTGGAAGAGGAGTGAAGGAAGATGGGGAGTGGGCGAGGTGAGGAGTGAGGAGGGGGGAAAAAAAGGAGATATGCAAATGAGTATATTGTGGTAAGAACATATATGGGTGTATATGGGTCGTGGGGTAAGGAGAAGGCGGTCTATATGAAGAGGAATGTTGTATTGATCATATTGGACAGAAACAAAATATATATATATATATATATATATATATATATATATATATATATATATATTAGGGATGAGCTTCGAGTTCGAGTCGAACTCATGTTCGACTCGAACATTGGCTGTTCGCAAGTTCACCGAACAGCGAACAATTTGGGGTGTTCGCGGCAAATTCGAATGCCGAGGAACACCCTTTAAAAGTCTATGGGAGAAATCAAAAGTGCTAATTTTAAAGGCTGATATGCAAGTTATTGTCATAAAAAGTGTTTGGGGACCTGGGTCCTGCCCCAGGGGACATGGATCAATGCAAAAAAAAGTTTTAAAAACGGCCGTTTTTTCAGGAGCAGTGATTTTAATAATGCTTAAAGTCAATCAATAAAAGTGTAATATCCCTTTAAATTTCGTACCTGGGGGGTGTCTATAGTGTGCCTGTAAAGGGGCGCATGTTTCCTGTGTTTAGAACAGTCTGACAGCAAAATGACATTTTGAAGGAAAAAACTCATTTAAAACTACTCGCGGCTATTGCATTGCCGACAATACACATAGAAGTTCATTGATAAAAACGGCATGGGAATTCCCCAAAGGGGAACCCCGAACCAAAATTAAAAAAAAAAAATGACGTGGGAGTCCCCCTAAATTCCATACCAGGCCCTTCAGGTCTGGTATGGATATTAAGGGGAACCCCGGCCAAAATTTAAAAAAAAAAATGACGTGGGGTTCCCCCTAAATTCCATACCAGACCCTTCAGGTCTGGTATGGATTTTAAGGGGAACCCCGCGCCAAAAAAAAAAAAAAAACGGCGTGGGGTCCCCCCAAAAATCCATACCAGACCCTTATCCGAGCACGCAACCTGGCAGGCCGCAGGAAAAGAGGGGGGGGACGAGAGTGCGGCCCCCCTCCCTCCTGAACCGTACCAGGCCACATGCCCTCAACATTGGGAGGGTGCTTTGGGGTAGCCCCCCAAAACACCTTGTCCCCATGTTGATGAGGACAAGGGCCTCATCCCCACAACCCTGGCCGGTGGTTGTGGGGGTCTGCGGGCGGAGGGCTTATCGGAATCTGGAAGCCCCCTTTAACAAGGTGACCCCCAGATCCCGGCCCCCCCCTGTGTGAAATGGTAAGGGGGTACATAAGTACCCCTACCATTTCACGAAAAAAGTGTCAAAAATGTTAAAAATGACAAGAGACAGTTTTTGACAATTCCTTTATTTAAATGCTTCTTCTTTCTTCTATCTTCCTTCATCTTCTGGTTCTTCTGGTTCTTCTGGCTCTTCTGGTTCTTCCTCCGGCGTTCTCGTCCAGCATCTCCTCCGCGGCGTCTTCTATCTTCTTCTCCTCGGGCCGCTCCGCACCCATGGCATGGGGGGGAGGCTCCCGCTCTTCTCTTCTTCTTTTCTTCTCTTCTTCTCTTCTTCTTTTCTTCTTTTCTTCTCCGGGCCGCTCCGCAATCCATGCTGGCATGGAGGGAGGCTCCCGCTGTGTGACGGCGCTCCTCGTCTGACAGTTCTTAAATAACGGGGGGGGCGGGGCCACCCGGTGACCCCGCCCCCCTCTGACGCACGGTGACTTGACGGGACTTCCCTGTGACATCACGGGGAATGCCACAGGGAAGTCCCGTCAAGTCACCGTGCGTCAGAGGGGGGCGGGGTCACCGGGTGGCCCCGCCCCCCCCGTTATTTAAGAACTGTCAGACGAGGAGCGCCGTCACACAGCGGGAGCCTCCCTCCATGCCAGCATGGATTGCGGAGCGGCCCGGAGAAGAAAATGAAGAAGAGAAGAAGAGAAGAAAAGAAGAAGAGAAGAGCGGAAGAGAAGAGCGGAAGCCTCCCCCCCAGGAAGAACCAGAAGAGCCAGAAGAACCAGAAGAACCAGAAGATGAAGGAAGATAGAAGAAAGAAGAAGCATTTAAATAAAGGAATTGTCAAAAACTGTCTCTTGTCATTTTTAACATTTTTGACACTTTCTTCGTGAAATGGTAGGGGTACTTATGTACCCCCTTACCATTTCACACAGGGGGGGGGCCGGGATCTGGGGGTCACCTTGTTAAAGGGGGCTTCCAGATTCCGATAAGCCCCCCGCCCGCAGACCCCCACAACCACCGGCCAGGGTTGTGGGGATGAGGCCCTTGTCCTCATCAACATGGGGACAAGGTGTTTTGGGGGGCTACCCCAAAGCACCCTCCCAATGTTGAGGGCATGTGGCCTGGTACGGTTCAGGAGGGAGGGGGGGCCGCACTCTCGTCCCCCCTCTTTTCCTGCGGCCTGCCAGGTTGCGTGCTCGGATAAGGGTCTGGTATGGATTTTTGGGGGGACCCCACGCCGTTTTTTTTTTTTTTTTGGCGCGGGGTTCCCCTTAAAATCCATACCAGACCTGAAGGGTCTGGTATGGAATTTAGGGGGAACCCCACGTCATTTTTTTTTTTTTAATTTTGGCCGGGGTTCCCCTTAATATCCATACCAGACCTGAAGGGCCTGGTATGGAATTTAGGAGGACTCCCACGTCATTTTTTTTTTTTAATTTTGGTTCGGGGTTCCCCTTTGGGGAATTCCCATGCCATTTTTATCAATGAACTTCTATGTGTATTGTCGGCAATGCAATAGCCGCGAGTAGTTTTAAATGAGTTTTTTCCTTCAAAATGTCATTTTGCTGTCAGACTGTTCTAAACACAGGAAACATGCGCCCCTTTACAGGCATACTATAGACACCCCCCAGGTACGAAATTTAAAGGGATATTACACTTTTATTGTTTGACTTTAAGCATTATTAAAATCACTGCTCCTGAAAAAACGGCCGTTTTTAAAACTTTTTTTTGCATTGATCCATGTCCCCTGGGGCAGGACCCAGGTCCCCAAACACTTTTTATGACAATAACTTTCATATAAGCCTTTAAAATTAGCACTTTTGATTATTCATGTTCGTGTCCCATAGACTTTAACGGTGTTCGCATGTTTGAACGAACTTTTTTCCTGTTCGCATGTTCTGGTGCGAACCGAACAGGGGGGTGTTCGGCTCATCCCTAATATATATATATATATATATATATATATACATATACATACACACATATCTACACACATACACATATACAGTATATACACACGTAAACATATATGGGAAGGGAATACAAAAATGCAGAAAATGGTATATAATTAAATAGGTATATAATTATAGGGAGAGATTGGTGGTATATATGAGAAGAAATGACGCAATGATGGAAAAGGAATAAAACATGTACAATGTATATACGTGTGTAAACACAAAGAACCATATATAAAGGATCCTTTCACACACACATACACATATATACACATTTAAATGACGCGTAAGATTGGGACAAAAGGAGGGGGGGAGTGTGTTTCCAGACAGGTATTTGGGAATGAGAGGAATGTTATGGGAAATACTGGGAAATAAATACTGTAAAAGTAAAAATAATAAAAATATATAGAATATAAAAAAAAAATAAAGATAAATATATATATATATATATATATATATGTATATAAAAATAAAAATAAAAATAACAAAAATAAAAATAAAAATACAATTGCATATAAATAAAAATAAAAATAAATATAAAAATAAAAATTTTAAATAAAAATAAATATAAATATTAACATAAAAATAGGAATAAAGATAAAAATAAAAATGGTATGTGTTACACACAAGGGCTATGTGGATGGGGGTAATGGGTGGGAGACAGGTGTACATTCACACTAATGTACGGGTATACCTATACACGTGTTCCACGTAGACTGTAAGTTAATGGGGTAGTGACTAGATGATGGGTAAAACAATAAATGAGACAACAGGTAGGACAATGGATGAAACAATACGTGGTGAATTGTGATGAGATGATGTGATGAGGCAGGGATATGGTTGGGGTCACAGCAAAATGTTAATTTCAATGCCTTCATTGAGGCCTCCTGGCAATAAAGTGTCCAGTGTGTATATCCAGTAGTTTTCTCTTTCACACAACCTTTTGTAGCATTCAGCGGTAGGGAGGGTGGGTGGAATAGACTCAATAACCCACACGCGTAGCCCTGAAGATGTTTGTCCATGATGTTCTTTAAAATGTCTCGGTACACTATGCTTGTCAATGCCCTTCTCTACAAGGTTACGATGCTCACCAAACCTTTTGCGGAGCGGGCGTATAGTGCGGCCTATGTATAGTAGGCCGCAGGGGCATGTGAGGCAATAGACCACATAATCTGAACCACAACTGAAGAAGTCGGGGATGACATATAGTTTACCCGTATGTTGGAAGTCTTTTTGCCTATGTGTAACATGGGCGCATGTGAGGCAGAGGGGCTTCCTACATTGATACATGCCTTTGATGTTAAAGAAGGTTAACGGGGCACTGGCGGCTGTTTTCACATTGCTTGGTGCTATTTGGGCCTTTATATTCTTAGCCCGTCTGTAGGTGACCAGTGGTTTATCACTTATGGTGGGTTTTAGATGCGGATCCTCACGCAGAATGGACCAGTGTTTGGTGAAGATCTTTTCCATTTGCTTAAATCTGTTGTGGTATTGTGTCACAAATCTGACGGGTTGGGTAGTGTCGTCTGTACTGGTTTGTCTCTTGTCCTTCGCATTTTCACTGAGATAGTATTGGAAGGCATCTTCTATGATGTGGTCTGGGTAACCCTTGTCTTTGAATTTGGCTTTGAGTAGTAGGCCGTGTGTTTCATAGTCCTGTAGGCGCATGCATATATGTTTTAGGCGGCAGAACTGGCTTTTTGGGATGTTTTTAACCCATCGTGGGTGATGGCAACTGTTGAAGTGTAGGTAAGAATTCCCTGATGTGGATTTTGTATAATTCTGGGCACAGATGGTGTTTTCATAGTGGAAGAGTTCCAGATCCAAAAAGGCCAGTTTGTTATTGTCTGTGACTGATGTAAATGATAGACCATGGAGTTGCTGTTGCAGTGTTGGACGAAGGGTAGGATGGTGGTTTCTGGACCATCCCAGATAATGACCACGTCATCTATGTAGCGCCCGTAATAGACTATGTGGGGCGCATATGGGTTATTGTTGTGTATATATTGTAGCTCCCAGTAACCCATGGTAAGGTTCACGTAGCTGGGGGCAAAATTGGCCCCCATGGCAGTTCCTTGTGTTTGAATGTAGAAGTCTCCGTGGGATTCAAAATAATTGTGGGTTAGGCAGAATTCTAATATTTCCAGTAAGAATTGGTTCTGACGTGGGTTGAGTGATGGATCATTGTTGAGGTAGTGTCGTACAGCTTGTAAACCAATGTTATGGGGAATGGACGTGTATAGTGAGACCACATCTAGCGAGAGCCAGCGGTATGTGGGTTCCTAGGAGTAGTATCGTAGCATGTTCAGAAGGTGGATGCTGTCTTTAATGTAGGAAGGTAGGTTCTGTACTATACCTTGTAGAAAATGATCAATGTAGATAGAGAAGTAGCTGGTTACACTTTCCATGGCCGCCACTATTGGTCTACCAGGAGAGTGTGTGGGGTCTTTGTGCACCTTCGGAAGGTGGTAAAAGTAGGGCCTTTTGTAAAAGTCATGTGTAAGAAATGAGGCTTCGGATGCAGTAATTATACCATCTGCTTGTGCTCGATCTATTAGGTTGTGAGCTTCAATAGGGAATTTGGGTAAGGGATCTCTGGAAAGTTTTTTGTATGTGGATGTGTCAGATAGGAGTCTGGTTGTTTCCAGCATGTAGTCTGCACGGTTCTGGACTACGATACCACCTCCTTTATCTGCGGGCTTAATAACCAGTTGCCTGTTGTTGGTGAGTGATTTAAGAGCCGTGCGTTCTGCTGGGGTTAAGTTAGATGGTGGATTGGAACGTGAGTTGGACATTTGACACATTCGTAGTATATCAGCATATACAACCTGATAGAAGGTCTGGACGTAAATGTGGGATAAAAGATAGATTTCGTTTTGAAATTAGTGTGTAAGATGGGTGAAGAGGTAGGTGGATGTTGAGTTAGGGATTCGATCTGGTCGTCAATGTAGAGATCTTCCAACTGGTCTAGGGCTATGAGTTCTGTGGGTCCTAGGGTGGAGGAGTCTTCTGTAGTAGTACTGCATTCAGCGTGGTCATTATTAGTATATAGAGTAGTGTTTGGGGTAATGTTTGGGGTACCATTACCTTTCTTAGTGTCTTGAATGTTGAAATATCGTTTGATGGTAATATTTCTAATGAACCTATTGAGATCCAAGAAGAGAGTGAAAGGGTTGGGAGATGCTGAGGGGGAAAAGCTGAGCCCGCGTGCTAGTAGAGATTTTTCAGGCATGGATAAGGTGTGATCAGAGAGGTTGAAGATTTTTACAGTCTGCGCAATTTCTCCCTCCTTTTTGTGTCTGTGTCTCCCCCCTCTCCTGCCTTGTCGGTGAGCTTTCTTTTTGGGCAGGGTTGGGGGGTGATCACAAAAAAAGAGGGGGTAGGGGTGGGAGATATATGTTTATTGGTCGGACTGTAAATGGGGGTGATGAGATGGCATGGATACTGGGGTGGTCCGTGGTGGGCCCAGATGCATGAGTGATCTTGAGCTGTGCGGTGTGTAGATTCCCAATACCAAAATCCAGAATGGATGACTGGGGGTCCTCATAAGTACTGTGATCTGATATGACACTGCCAGTCTGTGTTTCTTTGAGGGTAACCGGTATGGAAGGGATTGAGGTAAGGATGCCAGTGTTGGGCTTCTTCTTTATACTCTTGGAAGTTTTGGGTGTACTGGAGGAAGAAACTGGTACGGGGGGTGGTGGACGATGATGGTCCTCTTTTGGTGTGGGTGTGGGCTGTGGCCGTCTGGAAGGTGCCAGTGGCCTATGTGGTTTATAAGGCTTGGTGGAGGGGCCTTGACAGGATAAGAGGGCCGTGGTGGGCCTTGGTATGCATTCCATCAGGGGGACCAGGGTGTGGTTCTCTTGCCCTGATGGGGTGTGGAGATTGGGGTGGTTGTTAACTTTGGTTTTTTCCAACAGTGGATCCTGTTGGAGTTGTAATCGTCAAAGTCTCTGCGTATCTTCTGTAATTTACATTTGATGAAGCAATCCTCTTGGTACTTAGTGTTAAGTTTCAGTTATTTGTACCATGAGGTGGGTAAGGGTGTAATGTACGATCTTAGTGCATCTATAAGATTAATTTGGACGATAATGAGTTGAATAGGGTATCCCTTTGCTTGATGATGATTTCCATCCATTTTTGAGTGCAGAATTCGGATATGGTGGAACTGGGGGGGAGTAAATAACATGAACATAATGGGGCTGAAGATGAATGTACAATAATAATAATTGGCATAGATCCAGAGGCTGCGCATATATGTGAACTTCTTAAGAGGAAATAAATAAATGATCAAGGGGTTAATATGGTACACAATGGAGGTAGCCGAGTACATATAACTAAAAATGGTGGGGGGAAGGGAGTGGGTTGGGGGTTCCTGAGAGGGGGAACTTGGTGGTGGTAGTTAATGTTTCACAACAAGTTCAGGTATTAGTCCATGTAAGGATAAAATTATGCTGAATAAATGGAAGGCAGCCAGTCTATAAAAGCTAGAAAAAGCTCTGGAACAATAAAAAAGATAGAAGGACGGCACCCTCTAAGTGCAGCATGTATGTTAAAAATATTTATTACAATAGATAAAAACACTCACATTTGAGTTGCTAAAAACCAGCATGTAAAGTAGTTTCATCCGCGTGCTCTCGGGGGATGTGGGTGTCACGGGCCAGTGGGGGGGTTCCTGGGATGTGAGTCCTGTGACCTGGGTCCTGGTAGCTGTTCCGGTGGTGCCGAGGGTCCTCAGAGCCTCCAGGCGGCCAGGATGTCGGTCATGGATCCTCCGTGGAGCGCCGTGCTGACCTGCGTCTTCACTTCCGATATACTTCCCTTCCCATATATGTTTACGTGTGTATATATATGTGCATGTGTGTAGATATGTGTGTATGTATATGTATATATATATATATGTATACAGTATATGTATGTATATATATATATATATATATATATATATATATATATATATATATATATATATATATATATTCATATAGACCGCCTTCTCCTTACCCCATGACCCATATACACTCATATATGTTCTTACCACAACATACTCATTTGCATATCTCCTTTTTTCCCCCCTCCTCACTCCCCACCCTGCCCACTGCCCGTCTTCCTTCACTCCCCTTCCACATTGTGTACAACCCATTTCCATGGTTACCTAAGCGCCCAATCATTATACATAGTCCCCCCCTCCTCTCAATTACCTCTCCACCCCTCCCATTGCCTATGGTATAAATTCCCACACTGAATATGGCCACCAGCATAGCCTGATGAAGGAGCACGCATGCTCCGAATGTGAAGCCCCGCCGCCTCACCCCGCAGGTGAAGTGAAAACGCAGGTCAGGGAGGCGCTCCACGGAGGATCCATGATTGACATCCTGGCCGACTGGAGGCTCTGAGGACCCTTGGCACCAGCGGAACAGCTACCAGGACCCAGGTCACAGGACTCACATCCCAGGAACCCCCCCACTGGCCCGTGACACCCACATCCCCCGAGAGCACGCGGATGAAACTACTTTACATGCTGGTTTTTAGCAACTCAAATGTGAGTGTTTTTATCTCTTGTAATAAATATTTTTAACATACATGCTGCACTTAGAGGGCGCCGTCCTTCTTTCCTTTTTACTGTTCCAGAGCTTCTTCTAGCTTTTATAGACTGGCTGCCTTCCATTTATTCAGCATCATTTTATCCTTACATGGACTAATACCTGAACTTGTTGTGAAACATTAACTACCACCACCAAGTTCCTCCTCTCAGGAACCCCCAACCAACCCCCTTCCCCCCACCATTTTTAGTTATATGTACTCGGCTACCTCCACTGTGCGCCATATTAACCCCTTGATCGTTTATTTATTCTGTCTGTAGAGAGAGCTGTAATTGGCCAAAGCCAGGGTGGCTTTGGCCAATTATGGCTCAGGGAGTTTAATACAAGCCCCACACAATATATAAGGCCACCTGCATGGCGGCCCTGTGTAGTGTGTGTTCCGGTGTTGAGAGACAGAGACAGAGAGACAGTGTCATTTGATTTAAGTTAGATAGATTAGGCAGGACAGTCAGTGAGTTAGCTGCACTTACAGTGAATTGTGTATATATATATGCATCTCAGGTGTTGTATATATATATATATATATATATACACTGTATTCAGTTTAGCTAGATCCGTTCCTGTTATTATCTTCATACTGACAGGCAGGCTTGTGTTGTTACAGTATTTACAGCTACCTAAAAAAAATTGCTGGTGTTCTTCTGATCCTAGTAGTACCACAGTCAGGCAGCTAGACTATTTACAGTTAGTGTAGTGCGTCCTCCTCACAGTGTTCAGCTAAAGCTACAAGTTAATTTAGTGTGACCTCTGCACAGTGTTCAGCTAAAGCTACAAGTTAGTGTAGTGCGTCCTCTGCACAGTGTTCAGCTAAAGCTACAAGTTAGTGTAGTGCGTCCTCCTCACAGTGTTCAGCTAAAGCTACAAGTTAGTGTAGCGCGACCTCTGCACAGTGTTCAGCTAAGCTACAAGTTAGTGTAGTGCGTACTCTGAACAGTGTTCAGCTAAAACTACAAGTTAGTGTAGTGCACAGTGTTCAGCTAAAGCTACAAGTTAGCATAGTGTGTCCTCCTCACAGTGTTCAGCTAAAGCTACAAGTTAGAGTAGTGCGTCCTCCTCACAGCGTTAAGCTAAAGCTACAAGTTACTGTAGTGTGACCTCTGCACAGTGTTCAGCTAAAGCTACAAGTTAGTGTAGTGCGACCTCTGCACAGTGTTCAGCTAAAGCTACAAGTTAGTGTAGTGCGTCCTCTGAACAGTGTTCAGCTAAAGCTACAAGTTAGTGCAGTGAGTCCTCTGAACAGTGTTCATCTAAAGCTACAAGTTAGTGTAGTGCACAGTGTTCAGCTAAAGCTACAAGTTAGTGTAGTGCGTCCTCCTCACAGTGTTCAGCTAAACCTACAAGTTAGTGTAGTGTGTCCTCCTCACAGTGTTCAGCTAAAGCTACAAGTTAGTGTAGTGTGACCTCTGCACAGTGTTCAGCAAAAGCTACACGTTAGTGTAGTGCGTCCTCTGAACAGTGTTCATCTAAAGCTACAAGTTAGTGTAGTGCACAGTGTTCAGCTAAAGCTACAAGTTAGTGTAGTGCGACCTCTGCACAGTGTTCAGCTAAAGCTACAAGTTAGTGTAGTGTGTCCTCTGAATAGTGTTCAGCTAAAGCTACAAGTTAGTGTAGTGCACAGTGTTCAGCTAAAGCTACAAATTAGTGTAGTGCGTCCTCCTCACAGTGTTCAGCTAAAGCTATAAGTTAATGTAGTGTGTCCTCTGAACAGTGTTCAGCTAAAGCTACAAGTTAGTGTAGTGTGACCTCTGCACAGTGTGCAGCTAAAGCTACAAGTTAGTGTAGTGCGTCCTCTAAACAGTGTTCAGCTAAAGCTACAAGTTAGTGTAGTGCACAGTGATCAGCTAAAGCTACAAGTTAGTGTAGTGCGTCCTCCTCACAGTGTTCAGCTAAAGCTACAAGTTAGTGTAGTGCGTCCTCCTCACAGTGTTCAGCTAAAGCTACAAGTTAGTGTAGTGTGACCTCTGCACAGTGTTCAGCTAAAGCTACAAGTTAGTGTAGTGCGTCCTCCTCACAGTGTTCAGCTAAAGATACAAGTTAGTGTAGTGCGTCCTCCTCACAGTGTTCAGCTAAAGCTACAAGTTAGTGTAGTGTGACCTCTGCACAGTGTTCAGCTAAAGCTACAAGTTAGTGTAGTGCGTCCTCTGAACAGTGTTCAGCTAAAGCTACAAGTTAGTGTAGTGCACAGTGTTCAGCTAAAGCTACAAGTTAGTGTAGTGCGTCCTCTGAACAGTGTTCAGCTAAAGCTACAAGTTAGTGTAGTGCGTCCTCCTCACAGTGTTCAGGTAAAGCTACAAGTTAGTGTAGTGCGTCCTTCTCACAGTGTTCAGCTAAAGCTACAAGTTAGTCTAGTGTGTCCTCCTCACAGTGTTCAGCTAAAGCTACAAGTTAATGTAGTATGACCTCGGCACAGTGTTCAGCTAAAGCTACAAGTTAGTGTAGTGTGACCTCTGCACAGTGTTCAGCTAAAGCTACAAGTTAGTGTAGTGCACAGTGTTCAGCTAAAGCTACAAGTTAGTATAGTGCGTCTTCCTCGCAGTGTTCAGCTAAAGCTACAAGTTAGTGTAGTGCGTCCTCCTCACAGTGTTCAGCTAAAGCTACAAGTTAGTGTAGTGTGACCTCTGCACAGTGTTCAGCTAAAGCTACAAGTTAGTGTAGTGTGTCCTCTGAACAGTGTTCAGCTAAA
This sequence comes from Aquarana catesbeiana, assembly GCF_042186555.1. Classification (NCBI taxonomy): domain Eukaryota; kingdom Metazoa; phylum Chordata; class Amphibia; order Anura; family Ranidae; genus Aquarana; species Aquarana catesbeiana. The sequence continues at coordinate 133,213,236 of NC_133332.1, read as the reverse complement.
GCTACAAGTTAGTGTAGTGCACAGTGTTCAGCTAAAGCTACAAGTTAGTGTAGTGCATCCTCCTCACAGTGTTTAGCTAAAGCTACAAGTTAGTGTAGTGCGTCCTCCTCACAGTGTTCAGGTAAAGCTACAAGTTAGTGTAGTGCGTCCTTCTCACAGTGTTCAGCTAAAGCTACAAGTTAGTCTAGTGTGTCCTCCTCACAGTGTTCAGCTAAAGCTACAAGTTAATGTAGTATGACCTCGGCACAGTGTTCAGCTAAAGCTACAAGTTAGTGTAGTGTGACCTCTGCACAGTGTTCAGTTAAAGCTACAAGTTAGTGTAGTGCACAGTGTTCAGCTAAAGCTACAAGTTAGAGTAGTGCATCTTCCTCGCAGTGTTCAGCTAAAGCTACAAGTTAGTGTAGTGCGTCCTCCTCACAGTGTTCAGCTAAAGCTAAAAGTTAGTGTAGTGTGACCTCTGCACAATGTTCAGCTAAAGCTACAAATTAGTGTAGTGCGTCCTCCTCACAGTGTTCAGCTAAAGCTACAAGTTAGTGTAGTGCGTCCTCCTCACAGTGTTCATCTAAAGCTACAAGTTAGTGTAGTGCATCCTCTGAACAGTGTTCAGCTAAAGCTACAAGTTAGTGTAGTGTGACCTCTGCACAGTGTTCAGCAAAAGCTACACGTTAGTGTAGTGCGTCCTCTGAACAGTGTTCATCTAAAGCTACAAGTTAGTGTAGTGCACAGTGTTCAGCTAAAGCTACAAGTTAATGTAGTGCGACCTCTGCACAGTGTTCAGCTAAAGCTACAAGTTAGTGTAGTGTGTCCTCTGAATAGTGTTCAGCTAAAGCTACAAGTTAGTGTAGTGCACAGTGTTCAGCTAAAGCTACAAATTAGTGTAGTGCGTCCTCCTCACAGTGTTCAGCTAAAGCTATAAGTTAATGTAGTGTGTCCTCTGAACAGTGTTCAGCTAAAGCTACAAGTTAGTGTAGTGTGACCTCTGCACAGTGTGCAGCTAAAGCTACAAGTTAGTGTAGTGCGTCCTCTGAACAGTGTTCAGCTAAAGCTACAAGTTAGTGTAGTGAACAGTGATAAGCTAAAGCTACAAGTTAGTGTATTGCGTCCTACTCAAAGTGTTCAGCTAAAGCTACAAGTTAGTGTATTGCGTCCTCCTCACAGTGTTAAGCTAAAGCTACAAGTTAGTGTAGTGCGTCCTCTGAACAGTGTTCAGCTAAAGCTACAAGTTAGTGTAGTGCACAGTGTTCAGCTAAAGCTACAAGTTAGTGTAGTGCATCTTACTCGCAGTGTTCAGCTAAAGCTACAAGTTAGTGTAGTGCATCCTCCTCACAGTGTTCAGCTAAAGCTACAAGTTAGTGTAGTGTGACCTCTGCACAGTGTTCAGCTAAAGCTACAAGTTAGTGTAGTGCGTCCTCTGAACAGTGTTCAGCTAAAGCTACAAGTTAGTGTAGTGCACAGTGTTCAGCTAAAGCTACAAGTTAGTGTAGTGCATCTTACTCGCAGTGTTCAGCTAAAGCTACAAGTTAGTGTAGTGCGTCCTCCTCACAGTGTTCAGCTAAAGCTACAAGTTAGTATAGTGTGACCTCTGCACAGTGTTCAGCTAAAGCTACAAGTTAGTGTAGTGTGTCCTCCTCACAGTGTTCAGCTAAAGCTACAAGTTAGTGTAGTGCGTCCTCTGAACAGTGTTCAGCTAAAGCTACAAGTTAGTGTAGTGCACAGTGTTCAGCTAAAGCTACAAGTTAGTGTAGTGTGACCTCTGCACAGTGTTCAGCTAAAGCTACAAGTTAGTGTAGTGCGTCCTCTGAACAGTGTTCAGCTAAAGCTACAAGTTGGTGTAGTGCACAGTGTTCAGCTAAAGCTACAAGTTAGTGTAGGGCATCCTCCTCACAGTGTTTAGCTAAAGCTACAAGTTAGTGTAGTGCGTCCTTCTCACAGTGTTCAGCTAAAGCTACAAGTTAGTTTAGTGTGTCCTCCTCACAGTGTTCAGCTAAAGCTACAAGTTAATGTAGTATGACCTCAGCACAGTGTTCAGCTAAAGCTACAAGTTAGTGTAGTGTGACCTCTGCACAGTGTTCAGCTAAAGCTACAAGTTAGTGTAGTGCGTCCTCTGAACAGTGTTCAGCTAAAGCTACAAGTTAGTGTAGTGCACAGTGTTCAGCTAAAGCTACAAGTTAGTGTAGTGCATCTTCCTCGCAGTGTTCAGCTAAAGCTACAAGTTAGTGTAGTGCGTCCTCCTCACAGTGTTCAGCTAAAGCTACAAGTTAGTGTAGTGTGACCTCTGCTCAGTGTTCAGCTAATGCTACAAGTTAGTGTAGTGCGTCCTCCTCACAGTGTTCAGCTAAAGCTACAAGTTAGTGTAGTGCATCCTCTGAACAGTGTTCAGCTAAAGCTACAAGTTAGTGTAGTGCACAGTGTTCAGCTAAAGCTATAAGTTAGTGTAGTGCGTCCTCCTCACAGTGTTCAGCTAAAGCTACAAGTTAGTGTAGTGCGTCCTCCTCACAGTGTTCAGCTAAAGCTACAAGTTAGTGCAGTGCGTCCTCCTCACAGTGTTCAGCAAAGCTACAAGTTAGTGTAGTGCGACCCTCGGCACAGTGTTCAGCTAAAGCTACAAGTTAGTGTAGTGTTTCCTCTGAGCAGTGTTCAGCTAAAGCTACAAGTTAGTGTAGTGCATCCTCTGAACAGTGTTCATCTAAAGCTACAAGTTAGTGAAGTGCACAGTGTTCAGCTAAAGGTACAAGTTAGTGTAGTGTGTCTTCCTCACAGTGTTCAGCTAAGGCTGCAAGTTAGTGTATTGCGTCCTCCTCACAGTGTTCAGCTAAAGCTACAAGTTAGTGTAATGCGACCTCTGCACAGTGTTCAGCTAAAGCTACAAGTTAGTGAAGTGCGTCCTCCTCACAGTGTTCAGCTAAAGCTACAAGTTAGTGTAGTGTGTCCTCCTCACAGTGTTCAGCTAAAACTACAAGTTAGTGTAGTGTGTCCTCCTCACAGTATTCAGCTAAAGCTTCAAGTTAGTGTAGTGTGACCTCTGCACAGTGTTCAGCTAAAGCTACAAGTTAGTGTAGTACCTCCTCTGAACAGTGTTCAGCTAAAGCTACAAGTTAGTTTAGTGCACAGTGTGCAGGTAAAGCTACAAGTTAGTGTAGTGCGTCCTCTGAACAGTGTTCAGCTAAAGCTACAAGTTAGTGTAGTGAACAGTGATCAGCTAAAGCTACAAGTTAGTGTAGTGCATCCTCCTCACAGTGTTCAGCTAAAGCTACAAGTTAGTGTAGTGCGTCCTCTGAACAGTGTTCAGCTAAAGCTACAAGTTAGTGTAGTGCACAGTGTTCAGCTAAAGCTACAAGTTAGTGTAGTGCATCTTACTCGCAGTGTTCAGCTAAAGCTACAAGTTAGTGTAGTGCATCCTCCTCACAGTGTTCAGCTAAAGCTACAAGTTAGTATAGTGTGACCTCTGCACAGTGTTCAGCTAAAGCTACAAGTTAGTGTAGTGTGTCCTCCTCACAGTGTTCAGCTAAAGCTACAAGTTAGTGTAGTGCGTCCTCTGAACAGTGTTCAGCTAAAGCTACAAGTTAGTGTAGTGCACGGTGTTCAGCTAAAGCTACAAGTTAGTGTAGTGTGACCTCTGCACAGTGTTCAGCTAAAGCTACAAGTTAGTGTAGTGCGTCCTCTGAACAGTGTTCAGCTAAAGCTACAAGTTGGTGTAGTGCACAGTGTTCAGCTAAAGCTACAAGTTAGTGTAGGGCATCCTCCTCACAGTGTTTAGCTAAAGCTACAAGTTAGTGTAGTGCGTCCTTCTCACAGTGTTCAGCTAAAGCTACAAGTTAGTTTAGTGTGTCCTCCTCACAGTGTTCAGCTAAAGCTACAAGTTAATGTAGTATGACCTCGGCACAGTGTTCAGCTAAAGCTACAAGTTAGTGTAGTGTGACCTCTGCACAGTGTTCAGCTAAAGCTACAAGTTAGTGTAGTGCACAGTGTTCAGCTAAAGCTACAAGTTAGTGTAGTGCATCTTCCTCGCAGTGTTCAGCTAAAGCTACAAGTTAGTGTAGTGTGACCTCTGCTCAGTGTTCAGCTAAAGCTACAAGTTAGTGTAGTGCGTCCTCCTCACAGTGTTCAGCTAAAGCTACAAGTTAATGTAGTGCATCCTCTGAACAGTGTTCAGCTAAAGCTACAAGTTAGTGTAGTGCACAGTGTTCAGCTAAAGCTATAAGTTAGTGTAGTACGTCCTCCTCACAGTGTTCAGCTAAAGCTACAAGTTAATGTAGTGCGTCCTCCTCACAGTGTTCAGCTAAAGCTACAAGTTAGTGCAGTGCGTCCTCCTCACAGTGTTCAGCAAAGCTACAAGTTAGTGTAGTGCGACCCTCGGCACAGTGTTCAGCTAAAGCTACAAGTTAGTGTAGTGTTTCCTCTGAGCAGTGTTCAGCTAAAGCTACAAGTTAGTGCAGTGCATCCTCTGAACAGTGTTCATCTAAAGCTACAAGTTAGTGAAGTGCACAGTGTTCAGCTAAAGGTACAAGTTAGTGTAGTGTGTCTTCCTCACAGTGTTCAGCTAAGGCTGCAAGTTAGTGTATTGCGTCCTCCTCACAGTGTTCAGCTAAAGCTACAAGTTAGTGTAATGCGACCTCTGCACAGTGTTCAGCTAAAGCTACAAGTTAGTGAAGTGCGTCCTCCTCACAGTGTTCAGCTAAAGCTACAAGTTAGTGTAGTGTGTCCTCCTCACAGTGTTCAGCTAAAACTACAAGTTAGTGTAGTGTGTCCTCCTCACAGTATTCAGCTAAAGCTTCAAGTTAGTGTAGTGTGACCTCTGCACAGTGTTCAGCTAAAGCTACAAGTTAGTGTAGTGCCTCCTCTGAACAGTGTTCAGCTAAAGCTACAAGTTAGTTTAGTGCACAGTGTTCAGCTAAAGCTACAAGTTAGTGTAGTGCATCCTCCTCACAGTGTTTAGCTAAAGCTACAAGTTAGTGTAGTGTGTCCTCCTCACAGTGTTCAGCTAAAGCTACAAGTTAGTGCAGCAGCAGATATATTCTCTGAGAGAGGCAGAGTTTGGCTGGGTGAGTAATGCTTTGTTTGGAACAATTTGTTTGGGGTACTGTGTGGGTACAGGCATTAGAGGACTGGAACTACTGACTAACTTCGGAGTCAACCCGTCTGGGGTCTCCTCCTGTGTTATGCCCCGTACACACGGTCGGACTTTGTTCGGACATTCCGACAACAAAATCCTAGGATTTTTTCTGACGGATGTTGGCTCAAACTTGTCTTGCATACACACGGTCACACAAAGTTGTCGGAAAATCCGATCGTTTTAAACGCGGTGACGTAAAACATGTACGTCGGGACTATAAACGTGGCAGTGGCCAATAGCTTTCATCTCTTTATTTATTCTGAGCATGCGTGGCACTTTGTCCGTCGGATTTGTGTACACACGATCGGAATTTCCGACAACGGATTTTGTTGTCGGAAAATTTTATCTCCTGCTCTCCAACTTTGTGTGTCGGAAAATCCGATGGAAAATGTCCGATGGAGCCCACACACGGTCAGAATTTCCGACAACAAGGTCCTATCACACATTTTCCGTCGGAAAATACGACCGTGTGTACGGGGCATTAGTCTCCTGCCGAAAGGGGAGAAATGTGACAGACCTAGCCAGGAAAGAGACTTTTGGAGGGGACTGTATGCTAGCCTATTGCCGATCGATCGGGGGCCCTTGCATTTGGGGGAACGGTGCTCTTTGTGAGCTGTATGCCTGGGGACCCTTGAGGTGGTATTACTGTGGATTCGGGTCCTGGTCCCCCAGGACACACAGACTCTGGGAACCCTGGATTTGCCATTCTGGAATAGTGGTAAAAAAGCAGGAGTAGTATGGCGCTGCCCTTATGGAGACAAAATTTTTTTTTCCTCTTTGTAGTGAATGTATTGCCTAGTGTCCTTATAGAATTGCTTCTAAAACCTGTATGTGTTCAAAAGTTGAATAAAACTGTGACTGGTGGTGAATATTTCTATTAAAAATGAAAATACAACAACTGGTGCTCCAATTGTTCAACAAAGATGCATAGTGCCCTTTAAATTAGGTAATAAAGTAGTTGTGGATATGGATACAATATCATCTAGGTGGAAAGTGTTAAAAACAATACAATACTTCCTAAGTGGAAAGTATTAGAAAATGGTAAAAAAGCAGGAGTAGTATGGCGCTGCCCTTATGGAGACAAAAAGATATTTTCTTCTTTGTAGTGAATATATTGATACAATATCATCTAGGTGGAAAGTGTTAAAAAGAAAAAAAGGAAAAAGAAAAAAAGGAAAAAGGAAAAAAATGAAAAAAGGAAAACAGGAATAATATAGCGCTGCCCTTATGGAGACAAAAAAAAAACTCTCTTTATAATGACTTTATAATTCCTAAAGTGTGTGTGCCAAAAATGAATAAATATGTGACTGGTGCCAAGTCCTTACTGTTAAAAGTACAATTGCAACCTAAGGTGCTTCAATTATTCAACAAAAGTGCATAGTGCAGCTTCACTAAAGTGACCAGTGTTAAATCATACAAATCCATACAACATTGTGCAAATTATGCATCATAAATAGTGACTCTTGTGCTGTGACCAGTATTAGTTGGATAGGAAAAGTTCTGTTTATGAAAAAACAAGTTCTTTTTGGAGTATTTTGTAGTGTTCAATCTTTGAGGGTCAAATATCTGTAGGAAAGCTTCTTATCCAGGTGCTGGTTTCTTTAATTAGTGCCTTGTCTGCATGCTCTGACAATGCTTGCACTCACCGGATTCTCCTTTCCCCTGCAGGGGTATGGATGGTCACAGTGTCTGCCACTGTGTAGCAATCAAGGATATCCCCCAAACTTTACTTGCGTATTGTGGTGTAGTAATTACATGTAAAGGAAAGAAGGTATGCCCATCGCGTAAAACCTTAGGAGAACTTTTATTAAAACTTAATAGACAAATGTACTCACATTTCAAATGAACAAATCAAGCATGGCAAAAGTTAGCGAATTCCCTTTGTTAGAGGTGCTGCAAGACGTTCGTAACCCGCCCTACGCACGTTTCATCGTCCGACTTCTACTGGGGCAGCCATATCCATAACTAAAACATTCAATTCATTGCGCAGATTTACCCCATACACCTACATATTGGAATAGTGGCTAATTCATAATGCTGGGACAGATACTGTTATACCCCGTACACACGGTCGGATTTTCCGATGGAAAATGTCCGATCGGAGCATGTTGTCGGAAATTCCGACCGTGTGTGGGCTCCATCTGACATTTTCCATCGGATTTTCCGACACACAAAGTTGGAGAGCAGGAGATAAAATTTTCCGACAACAAAATCCGTTGTCGGAAATTCCAATCATGTGTACACAAATCCGACGGACAAAGTGCCACGCATGCTCAGAATAAATAAAGAGATGAACGCTATTGGCCACTGCCCCGTTTATAGTCCCGACGTACGTGTTTTACGTCACCGCGTTTAGAATGATTTTCCGACAACTTTGTGTGACCGTGTGTATGCAAGACAAGTTTGAGCCAACATCCGTCAGAAAAAATCCTAGGATTTTGTTGTCGGAATGTCCGAACAAAGTCCGACCGTGTGTACGGGGCATTAGGAGATGCTGATGTAAATTCCAACACCTGTCTGTCTATTGTCTGCTAAAATGTGTATTGTAAATAAGTCTACTATGGGATCTAAGAGTCATTAGATCCCCATTGTTATTTGTGTTAATTAACTCTGCTATTGTGTGAAGAAGAGTCTATGTTGATTGTGATAATGTTGATTGGATTTTCTGAACTACAAGACGGCCAGTCTGGCCTAACGGTCATGTCTGAGTCATCTAGGCTGTCTAAAGGGATTAGTTAATTAGCTCATGTTAATTAGGTTAATTAGGTTACAGCTGTATTGTTAGAGTAATATGAGCAGGAGGTCTGCACCTCCACTTTTAGTGTATAAAAGCCTGTATTTTGCAATAAAAGAGATTCCTGTTTGAACTTACATACAGCCTGCCTGGTGTTTGTTCTGAGCTATCACAACTGGACTAGAACAGCACAAAGCTGTAGTTCTAGTCCCGGAGCATCGGATGACCGAACCATCAGACGTTGCAATCTGATTCAATAGCTGCAGAGGAGGGTTGGGAGAGTGGAACCGAGCGAGCAAGGGGCTTGTTACAATCTCCTAAAACCACTAGACCTTTCAAGATAAAGCAGAAGACATCTTTTCACGTCCAAAAAACAAAATCTTTCCTCTTCCGCATTCTTACGAGAGGTACAAAAACTAGGAAGAACTACCTCCTGGGACCTGTGAAAGCTGGAAGAAACTTTGGGTAAATACAAAGGATCGGGCCTAATCACTACCCTGTCCTCTAAAATCCTCGGGACGGGGTCTTTACAGGCAAGAGACTCTAGATCAGAAATCCTTCTCCCTGACGTAATAGCCAAAAGGAAGGAAATCTTTAAGGAAATCAATTTCAGAGAAGCCTCATGCAAAGGCTCAAAAGGAGTCCTAGTCAGAGCATTTAACACTAATTACAAATCCCAGGGAGGATTCTGTTTAACAGCCCTGGGTGTACGTCTAGATCTGGCTAAAAAATAACCTCTTGATCAAAGGGTTCTCAGCTAGTCTTTTTTCTGCAAATAAAGATAGGGCAGCAACCTGAACCCTAAGGGCGCTGACAGAAAGTCCCTTTTCCTGAAGACCCCTTTAACTGTAGGATGCACTGCTCAGCCTACAGGCCATCAAATGGAAGGTCTGAGGGCATGGATGAAACACTGAGCCCCTGACAGAGAAGACCCCTCCGTTCCGGCCGGGGGCCAGGGGGGATCTATTGAGAGGGCTCTCAGTGGGGAGAACCAATTCCTCCTGGGCCACCAAGGGGCAATCAAAATAACTTATGCTTGGTCTGGAATATTTTTCCGAACTAATATCGGTAAGCAGGGAAATGGAGGAAAGGCCTTGGCCAGAGTGAAATTCCACGGGAAGGAGAGTGCATCTGTCCGTAAGGACTTCGTCTCTTTCTAGTGAGAAGAAAGCCGGCAGTTTTTGTTGAGACTGGAAGCAAAAAGATCCACTGTGGGAAGACCCCACTTCAGCAAGATCTCCTGGAACGTAGTCCTGGATGTAGTTCTCAACTGCTGGTACTGATGTTCCCCCTGCTCAGATAGTCCACCAGAACATTCTCTGTCCCACTGATGTGCACCGCTCTGATTGAAGCGACATAGTCCTCCGCCCAGGACAGAATCTGCTGGGATAACACTAGAAGAGTATCTAAGCGAGTGCACCGGTTGTGGCATTGTCTGAGAAAATCAACAGGTCTTTTGAATAGACCCTCTCCTCCAGAGCCATTATAGCCTTCCCAAAGCTAACAGTTCTCTGAAATTTTAGGCATGCCTCCTCCAGCAACCAGGCTCCCTGGGCCTGCCAGTCCTCTGATTGAGCACCCCAGCCCCACAGACTGGCATCCGTGGTAATTTTTATCGGGGCATGTTGCGCCCAGTCCTTCCCACCCTGCAGATGTTCCCTCTGCTCCCACCAGGACAGATTGAGAAAATCCTCTCTTGGAAGCTGAAAGAGCTGATCCAAAGAGCTTTTTCTGTGATCCCAATGGAGCAGAAGAAATGCCTGAAGGGGCCTGGAGTGCAATTGGGCCCAAGGCACCCCTGGGATGGTCGCAGTCATCAAACCCAATAACTGCATGATCTGCCGAAGGGAGGCCTGCTAGAGCAGCTTGAAGCTACGCGTGGAAAGAAGAATCTTTAAAACTTTTTCTTCCGGAAAAAAAATATTTTGAGCAACAGTGTCTATTAGATAATCCAAAAAATGTATTTCTTGGGAGGGCACCAGGCAAGACTTTTGCTGGTTGATCTTCCACCCCAATTTCTGAAAGGTCCGTAAAATCAACTGTAGATCCTGAACAAGGGTCTCTTTGTCTCGGGCAAAGACCAGAAAATCATCTAAATTTGGGACAATCAACACCCTCTGGAAATAGGCCATGACTTCGGCCATGATTTTTGTGAAAATCCTGGGTGCTGCCGAGAGACCAAAAGGAAGGGCTTTGAACTGCCAATGACTTGGACCATTCTCCATGAGAACTGCAAATCTGAGGTACTTTTGGTGACTCTGGCAGATTGGTACATGAAGATAAGCATCCTGAAGATTCAGGGTTACCATGAACACTGCTGGAAACAACAGATTCCCTACAGAATAAATGTTTGCATCCGGAAACATCTGTAAACTATGAACTTGTTCAGGACACTTACATTTATGATCATACAAAACCCGCCGGAAGCCTTCCTGACCATAAAAACGTGAGAATAAAGTCACCAGAATTTTTGAACTTCCTGAACAGGAGAAATAAATCCCTCCGTTTCCCACATTTTTTTTTTTTAGTATATTTTTATTGAAGACAGGTGGTTTGGTACATTAGAATGTCCATCAAATGCTTGAACATGCAATTTAAACATGAAATGTTTCTAAAGCTATAAAACACTGTGTCTCTGCATTGGCATGACTGTTCAGAACATTAATGATCAGAGTTATTGTAATAAAACATTTGGAGAAGACCAAGTCCTGTCGCATTTTTTGTTGATTATTATATACACAAAAAAGGAACAACAGGGATAGAAAAAAGCATAGAGGAGGAATAAGAGGTGAGGAGGAGAGTGGGTGGGAGGGGGAATGGATGGGGAGGGTAGGGTGTCTGCCTCAGTCAGAATTCTGCAAAACGTAACATAAGAATGTTATGTGTTCAAAGCCATAATTTCCGCATAAGCAGCAGTATATTTGAAGGCGAACCAACAGGACCATATCTTTTTCCCCAAGTCTGATTTGTTTCTAAGGGAGTAAGTTAAGTCTTCCATATAGTATGTATGATCTACCTCTCCTAGCCATTGGCGCAGGGAAGGTATCGTGGGAGTTTTCCAAAACCGGGGTATGAGAGCTTTAGCCGCGTTTAATAAATGTGGTGTAATAGATTTTTTGTATGATCCTGTTGGTTCATCCGTACAATGCAATAATACATGCCAGGGATCATTGGGAACCTCTGATCCCTGGATCTCCTTGATCCAGTAGAGAATAGTAAGCCAAAAGGGTCTGATAAGTGGACAGAACCACCAAATATGAGCATGCGTCGCCATCTCTCCGCAGCCCCGCCAACAGAGCGGCAAATTTTGAGGGAAGAGTTTATGGAGTACCGCGGGTGTGTAATGCCGCCTAGTCAAGAGTTTGTATTTAACTTCAGCCGCTTTAGAGGACATAGAGGATGAGTGAGATAGTTGAAGGATGGATGTCCTTTGATTCTCCGTCAAAATCCTGTGTAAATCATTCTCCCAGTTGTGAAGGAAGCTAGGATAACCTTCGGAAGCGATTGATCTTAATGCTTGGTAAAAGTAAGAGAGGGGTTTCTCCACCGGTTGGTCATCAACAAAGGCTGATTCTATCAATGTTAAGTTGGATGTATTGCGCAATGGTTTTGGGAGGGCCTGAATAAAGTCTGACAATTGGAGATATCTCCATTGGTCCATGAGCGATGGGCTCGGCGTGGCAGTTAGCATGGATAGAGGCACAATGTCAAAGTCCTTAGTAATGTTGTGTAATAAAACGGTATTCCCGAGGTTCCAGGAGTGGAGTTTGGGATCAATATTCCCAGGAGAGAAATACTTATGACCGGTTAAAGGCATAAGAGGAGAATTGTACTGCCAGTTATGTTTTTTGCAGAGCAAGTCCCAACTCTTTAGGGTGGAGCGTGTCAGTGGAGACGCATCCTTAGAGAGATGCCTGTATTTCCTCAGTATCCAAATTAAGGGGTAAAGGTCAGTGCCCCCCAGTGCTATTTCCAATGACACCCAAAGCTTCGAGTCTTTGTGGTATTTCCAATCCGAGAGTCTAGATAAAGTGACTGCCAGGTAGTATCGTTTGATGTCCGGTAAAGCAAGACCTCCTTCCTTTTTCAACATGGTAAGAAGTGATCTGGCCAACCTGGGGCAACGTCTGTTCCATACATATCTACATATCATAGTTAAACGTGTAAAAAAACCCGCTGGATTTTAAAAGGTATCATTTGGAACATAAATAGTAACCTGGGCAATATGTTCATTTTCACCACACTTATCTTCCCCAACCATGAATGTGCTATTTGTGACCATTTTTGAAGGTCAGATTTAATTGTGTTTAATAACGGCATGACATTGGCACAAAATAAAGATGTCAAGGTGGGGGTAAGGAATATTCCTAGGTATTTCATGGCTCTTTTTTGCCAGCTAAATGGGAAAGAATTCTGCAGTTAGCTTGCAGTTTCCTTAGGGACTGAGATATTCAAAATTTCCGATTTTGACATGTTAATTTTAAAATTTGAGACTTGGTTGAATGTCGAGAAGGCTTGCATTAAATTAGGGAGAGTGATTCTGGGCTGCTAGATGTAGAACAGAATGTCATCAGCGTATGCTGCGTATTTATGTTCAAAAGTGCCTACAGTGATGCCATGTATGCTTGGATTATGTCTTATTGTCGAAAGGAAGGGTTCTAACGAGAGGGCGAATAAAATAGGTGAAAGGGGGCAGCCCTGTCGGGTACCGTTGTGTAGAACAAATGAGTCACTTAGAGTACCATTTATTCTGAGTTGGGCAGTGGGATAATTTTAAAGGGCTCCTATTTGACGTAGGAGAGATGAGCCTATACCGAAGTGAGCTAGGGTCGCCATTAGGAACTCCCAGTCCACCCGGTCAAACGCCTTTTCAGCGTCTGTAGACAGCAACAGGGTGGGCTGGGAGGACCCGCGGACATGTGCAATCAGGGAAGGAGTACGTAAAGAATTATCACGTGCCTCTCTTCCAGGAATGAAGCCTGTTTGCTCATTAGAGACCCATTTCGGTACCAAGGGGAGAAGTCTATTGGCTATGAGCTTTGCATATATTTTAGCGTCCAAATTCAAAAGGAAAATGGGCCGGTAACTACCACAAACACTAGGGTCTTTCCCTGCTTTAGGGATAATGCTAATATGTGCATGTAGGTTTTCCAGTCTTAGGGAACCACCGGAAGGGATCGAATTGGCATAGTTAATTAGCCGTGGGAGTAAAATATTGGCGAAGGAACGGTAATATGCAACCGTAAACCGATCAGGTCCTGGTGCTTTGCCCGTGGCCATGGCCTTAAGTGCTTTACGTAGTTCTTCCGTGGTAAATGCCCCGTCTAGGGTGGCTAGCGTATCCTCTGCTAACTTAGGTAATTTGGCCTGTGCTAGATAGTCTTGTATGGCCTGTTTCCGGGTCTCTTGGTCGGGTATGTGTCGGTGAACGTGATATAAGTGCTGGTAAAACGATCAAAACTCTGCCGCTATTGCAGGGGTGTGATGCACCAACTCATCAGTTTTGGACTTAATTTTAGCAATAAAGGTTGCAGCTTTTTTTTGTTGTAGAGAGCGAGCCAACAATCTACCTGGTTTGTTGCCCCATTCGTATGTACGTTGAGCTATTATATGGAATTGTTGTTTTTGTTCGGTATGAAAGAGATTCTTCAAATCCTCCCTCTTTTTGGTCAGAGCCTCTAGCACAGATTGTGCGAGGCCTACTTTGTGCTGTCCCTCAAGGGCGCCTATATCCCGGATAAGTTCTAATTGTTGTGTCGTTCTCTCTCTTTTTTTCCTAGCACCCAATTCAATGAATTTCCCTTGGATAAAGGCCTTGTGGGCCTCCCATAATGTGCCTGGGGAAATCTCTGGATAAGCATTGTCCTGAAAGTAATGTTTCAGATCATTGCTAATCGCGGTAATGTCGATGTCCTCTGTTAGTAAATGATCATTCAGTTTCCAATTAACACTTTTGTGCAGGATGGACGGAATTTGTAACCTAAGTATAATTGGTGCGTGATCAGATAAAGTTGATGTTTCGATAGCCGAATCTGTGATAAGGGGAAGATGATGGTGATCAATGAAAAAATAATCGATGCGCGAGTAAGAATGGTGTAGATGTGAGAAGTGGGTGTAATCTCTCGTCTTAGGGTGTAAGATTCTCCACATGTCCATCAGCTGAGCATCATGTAAGCGTTTACGTATGAGTGTTAAGCGTCTGTGCGAAATACAGGATTTACCACGGGACGTGTCCAGAGGGGGTTCCAGAGGAGCATTAAAGTCCCCTGACAGAAGCACACAACCCTGAGCAAAATCCGCTAATTTGGTAAGAGTGGTAGCTATGAAACCGGCTTGATCACGTTTAGGAGCGTACAATGTAGCTATGGTGCATGACATATTACCCAGTTTGCCTCTTATAAATAAAAAACGCCCCGAAGGGTCACTTACCTAGAATCAAACATGAACGAGGTACCCCTGCGGAAGCCAATGGACACTCCTTTTGCCTTGTGTATATCAGATAGGCTGTAGTACCATGTGGGGTAAAGTGGTAAGAAGAGTTTCACTGAAGTTGTGTGTGTAAGGTGGGTTTCCTGCAGGAAGACAATGTCAGCCCGCAGGCGATCCAACTCTCTGAATAAATTGTGTCGTTTACCTGGAGCATACAGTCCTCGAATGTTAAGTGAAAATAAAGTGAGCTTGGCCATTGGTACCGACAGGGGGAACCCGCTCCATATAGTCTCCGAACCTATCCGATCCCAGGCAGACAGCAAAGAGGAAAGGAAGGGGAAAGGTGGGGTAGGGCTGGAAAATACAAAGAGAAATAAAAGAATAAGAAGGGGGTACATTATCAAACATTTTTAACACAATCAACACCCACTCTATCTGTAGGTGGTTACATGCAGAAAACTGCAGTGCGTTATAGGGATGAACCACAGGTCCCACACCCCCAGACGTCCGACCCTTGTGGGGGCAGGCGCCTGAGCGTACGGGGTCCCACGACCCCCTGAGAGGGATGGGTCCATTGTCCGGGTCAACAGACAGTGAGCACCCAATACAGCGCATGCATCTGTCCCAGAGCCCCGGCAGCTGCACCAGAGCGTACAGAACGTAATGTGCAAAACCCAAGAAAAAACTATAAAACACAACAAAACTATGTGGGAATAATCCCATCTCACCATCTAGAATAACTCTCTCAGTAGCCCAGTGCTGCATTTCTCTAGACAATGGATCTAAAAAACTTGATAACAGCAGTAATGAAAAAAAGAAAAAATAAGAGAAAAAATAAAAATAAAAAAATAAAAAAAGATCTACCACATCGCAACTGATAACATAATACTTGCAGCAACCAGGGGGACGAGAGGTCTCAGATTATTGCCCGAATGGCATCAGAACACAAGTCACCCCAGTTGGGGGGGATGATCCAGAGGAGCCAGATCTGCGCTTGTGATCCACTTTTTGCCAGCGTGGTTCAGAGGAGGTAGTGGGGGAAGGGATTAAATCCTGCCATCCTGGAAGCTCTGGTGGGGAGATGTTAAGATGCGAGCAAAACTTTTCCAGGTCCTCTGGGAAGCAGAGTATCGCTGTCTTGCCATCTTTGTGAGCAATGAGTGATGCAGGGAACCCCCAGCGATAGTTAATAGATGCTGTGCGGAGCTTTTCGGTCAGGGGACGCAGAGCTCTGCGCCGTTCCAGCGTTTCCCTGGCCAGGTCCGGGAAGAACAAGAGGGATGCCCCATCAAAGTCTAATGGTGATTTTTCACGGGCCTTCTTCATTATTATCTATTTTTGTTCGTAATAATGCAGCCTGCATATAACTTCTCGCGGGACCTCTAATGACAAATTGCGTGGACGCAGAGCCCCGTGAGCCCGGTCTATTTTCAGGGTATAGTCTGCTGCTTGGCCTAGTAGGCCATTAAATATGCCACGCAGGGAGGGGAGGAGATCATCATCACCTGTGGCCTCCGGCAAACCTCTTATCCTTATGTTGTTCTGCCTGTTGTGGTTTTCTTGGTCCTCGATCTTGTAGAGGGCCATTCTATGTGCGATAGAGAGGTTGCGGGTAGTAGTCTGCAAGCTCCTTATGGTGGCCGCGTGTCGATCCAGCCGCAACTCGGACTCCTCCACTCGTTCCAACACGTGCACAAGATCCGATCGTACCGCAGAGAGTTCCTTTTTAGTAGAGCGTTCCAGCTCCGATTTAGTGGGGAGGTCCCTGACAAGCGCTCCGACTTCAGAGTGCCTGGAAGCGCCTTCTTCTCCCTCGGAGCAGGCCAAGGTTGCCGGAGAGTATCTCCTGGGTTCAGGCCTATGGCGGGAGGCGGAGCACGAGCTGTTCCCAAAGCAGCGAATCCCCTGCATTGCATCCACGCAGAGACAATTTAAGACATCAGAGTCCAGAAATGCGACATGTCACTTCCGGTTCCGGCGGAGTGCGTCACCAGAAGTGCGCCACTGGAAGTGCGACAGATGCCATCTTGGTACACTCAATGCAGGGAAAACCATGCTTACAGTAGGTGACAGCAATATAGTGTCAATCTCACCGCTGTTATCAGCGAGATTTGATACCTGCGAGCCCCGTCGCGGGAGCCAGCCAATGTGTTTTTTCCTTTCCCGATGAGCGACAAGCAATACAGGTGTTTTGTATGAATCATTAGGAGGAACTCCACACCAAATTTTAAATAAAAAACCGGCATGGGTTCAGGAGGGGGGCCGCTCGCTCGTCCCCACCCCCTTTCCTGACCGGCCTGCGTACTTGGATAAGGGTCTGGTATGGATTTTGGGGGGACCCACATGCCATTTTTTCGGGGTAGGGGGTTCCCCTTAATATCCATACCAGACCTAAGGGCCTGGTATGCCCCTGGAGGGGAATTCTTTCTCACGCTCACTGCAATTGGAAAATGAGTTTTCCCTATCGCAACCAGCACAAGATGTACAGTACCCTGTCGCCAAGGACCTACGCGATGGGATCGCGCTGGAAACACAATCCCGTGGGTAGGTACTGTACATCTCCACATATCTAGGCAAACGCCAGATATGTGAAATGGAAGTTGCCGCTGCTAAGACCACACAAGGCAAGCAATCCATTCCAAACACAGGGTGCACTTTTTATTATACTAAAGTAGAGAAATACCACCGACATGGTCACAACTGGGTATTATAAAAAAAGGGGGTCCGTCAACCACAGTTACCAGACCTAAAGAAAATAACAAACGTTACGGTGTGTACTCCTGGAGGGTCTGGAAACACAAAACAACTGAGGGTCAGAGGAAAGGGAGGGGCCTTTTAAATTGTGTCTGCTTTGTATTTCCTGTAGAGGGCAGAGCCAATCATCTTTCAAGTAGCTGTCCTGGAAGATGAGGGGTGAAATCAGTGTAAACCCAAGGGGTAATCCAAGAAGCGAAGTCAGGAACATGCAAAGTCAGCAACCATAAACACAATAACATACACCAACAAGCAGGAAGAGGAACCTATACTAGGGTGAAGACAGGAGGGCAAGTGATGATTTATAGGATCACTGATCAGGTGACTGCCAACAGCTGGTCACAGGGTGGAGCCAACATCCAAACTCAAGAAGCAGAACATAACAAGGATTCTACCTTAAAGGAAGTTCCCTGGTGGCTAAGGCAATAGGAAACCGTCCAAAGAACCCCAGGTTCCAGGATCGTCAACCCGGACATGGTGTGACAATAATGATCAGTCAGGACAGAATGGCACCACCTTCACTCAAGTCTCTGCAAGATTGCCTTTATTGAGCAAAAAGGTGGTCATTATACCACAGAGCTGGGCGGAAGAATGAGAGGGCTTGAGTCTTTAATGGGGCAAAGGTGTCAAGGGAAGAAGAACTCACCTGATGCCTGGAATGTGTTGTCTATGGTGCAATACTTGTGTCTAGCTAGGAGACACCACTGTAAAAACCCTCTGTAAAATTATTATTATTTGGTATTATCTATAAGTGGATATGTCATATGTATAAAAGGTGATATGAAGCACAGAGCTTCACATGTACTATATATGAATTTTAAATAATATTTTATAAGGAACTTTAATAAAATGAATTATTTTTTAACGTGATATTTTGTCTATACTTGAGTTGTCTATAAAATTCCACTATAAGAGGAATTTTTGTTACAGAGTTGTCGGGATACTCCTTTAACCTATAACTTCTAGTCATAACTATCACCTTATTATTGTCTAATTACATTACCTTATTGCCAGCAATACTCCATTAGCCACACCCAGATCTACGCAGGGAACAGCAGATGTATAATAATAACCAACACAGATCAGGTCTACACACTGTTCATTTAATTTTTGGCTTGCACAAGATCTTAAATGCACAGTATGAGATGGGTGTTATTAATTATTTTCCACCAATAAGGGGTACATGTTAAAATGACATGTTTCCTTTATAAACCTACTTATTCAATTAATCAATTATTATGATACATATATTTAGAATTCTTTACATATCTGTATCCAAGCAGAACTATTATGTCACTTAGAATATATAAAAAAAAACCTTGTTTTCCTGTCAGCCAAGACACATTGTGGGTAATTTACTATAGCGCCGAAAAATGATCCTGCAGTCTAATTAAGGCCAATTAAGACTTCAACTTTCAGAAACTGAGCGCTGATGCAAAACGGAAAGCAGCGCTATTGCTGGCAAACATACCTGTCAGATCACATATGCAGGAGTAGTGGAAGTCAATGGGGCTCAAACCTGCAAAATCCAAAGTTCTCACTGAAGGCTTATATGCAAGTTCTTTGCCATAAAAAGTGTATGGGGACCTGGGTTCTGCCCCAGGGGACATGTATGAATTGGAAAAAATGTTTTGAAAACAGCTGATTTTTCAGGAGCAGTGATTTTAATAATGCTTAAAGTGAAACTATAAAAATTAAAAATTCCTTTAAATATCGTGCCTGGGGGGGGCGCATGCATGGCGCGAATCTGGAAGGAAGCATCTGAGCGTAGCTATGACACAGCAGGGACTCCATCGCCTTCCCCGGGGCCATAAATCTACATTAATTGACTCAAAAACTACCTGCACCTCCGGGGGAAAGATCGGTGCATGCCGATTTCCTGGTTTGTCGCGGGAAACCAGCTCAAAGGTCCCTTACAAACTATCTCCTCAGGGTCTGTGAGATGGCAGGGAAGTCCCAAGATGGCACTGAGCCACAACACGTTTCAGCCCCTGCACACAGCCCAGCAGCCTCCCCGGTTCACTCGTCTGGAGATGGGGAGTACACGCTATATCTCACCAAGGCCGACTTAGATGACAGCCTAACAGCTATGTACAATAAAATTGCGGAGAAGTTTCAGACTGAACTTCACAAATCCACAAACACTCTGCAGCAGGAGATAGCTGTTCTAGGTGGCAGAACGGATCTCCTTGAAACGAAGCACGAGGAGCTGCAGCTTGCATATACCGACCTCCACAGAGATCATGAAGCCCTCACCGAATCAGTCTCCCAGCTCCAGGTCCACTTGGAGGACCTGGACAATAGAAACAGGCGGAACAACCTGAGAATCAGAGGGGTCCCTGAGGTGGTCACTGACTTAACCCAAGCAATTTACAAGTTGTTCCAGTCCCGCTTCCCTGGTGGCTGTTTTTGCATGTGATAGGCTACACAGAGCACTTCGCCCAAAACTGCCCAGGGATATTATACTATGCCTCAAGGACTATCTTGTAAAGGAGGAGATCCTAAGAGCATCCCGCAACACCCTTAATATCTCTTTAGATGATGTCAAAATTCAAATCTACCCGACATATCCCCCGCCACCCTGGATAAGCACCATAAACTTAAAGAGTTCACCATGCCACTCCAAGAAGCAAGGATCCGCTATAGATGGGGGTTCCCCTTCAAACAGCAAGTTATTCATAACGGATCCACTTATACAGTGATCACAATACAGGAGGGGAAGGAGCTCCTGGTCAAACTAGGCCTCATGGCTAAGGAGGATCTCCCAAGGATGCCTTCCACTCCCCGCACTTCAGCCACCTGGGCAACCCCTTCACCGCAGAGGGATCGCAGAAGACAAAGGCAGGAACTCAGGGGCCATATGATTTACCGACCGCTTCTTTCCCCTCTCTTCAGATTCCTTGCCCGATCTTTAACACTGGACCTGGGACTCCAACAAACCTTGATGCACCATACAACTATCTGAAGACTCCCCGCTGTGCTTTCATACAGTAGCACCCGCTTGGTTGTCCCCCCGCTCTTGCTGAGCACCACAGGTAAAGGGAGCGAGGACGAACAGAGAGAGGGAGCAAAGGGAGAGACAGATTTTTTTTGTCTTTCTCTCTCTCTCCCCGGACATTTCTTTTGTAATTTTTGTTTTTGCCTTCTCCTACCTCCATACAGGTTACCAAGAGTGTTGGACACTACTGTCCTATTGTTCAGGAAGTTTTTAATCCTGACAAAGTGTTGAATATCCTACAGTTGGGATGGTCTTTCCCCTCCCGACCCCAATGAGTTACACATACTTTATTTTATATTACTGTTCATTTTTTTTTGGTTACAGGACTTTTCTTTTCTTTACATTCACTATATATGCTAAATTTGCTATCTTTTCTCTTATGTTCACTTCCTATTATAACTACATAATGGGTTGTACACTGTTACATGTCAATTTGGTTTCCCCAACCACTTGTGGTGGTGGACATTGGAGGCCTACTCCTTGGGACCCCCCGGATCTTGTGTTCCTATAGGACCACCCAAATTAAAAATGGGTATTAGATTAATTTCCCATAATGTAAAGGGCTTTAATACCCCCCAGAAGCGCAAAAAAGCTTTCCAAACTTATAAACGCCTACGGGCGGATATTATTCTCTTACAGGAGACTCACTTCTCCGAAAACAATCACCCCATTTTTTTTGATAGATCTTATGGTGTCAGGTACTATACAACGTTTGGGTCCAGGTCCCGAGGAGTGGCAATATTCATTAAAAATGGTTTATTGTTAGATGTCCAGAACACTTATAAAGATCCAGCTAGCAGGTTTATTAGCTTGCAAGGGTCCCTGCAGGGTAAGAAAGTCACGATTGCCAACGTATACGCACCTAATGATTCCCAGGCAACCTTTTTTAAGGCCTTTTTCCAGATTTTAGACAAATACAGCTCCTCACATCTAATACTGGGAGGTGATTTTAACTTGGTGGCTCATTCGGCCCTCGATAGAAGCAGTGTAGGTAGTGCCTCCACTGCCTTCCCCAAAACCCTGAAAACACTGCTGCATAATCACAGTCTGGTAGACTCATGGAGGGCACACAATGTAGGGGCCAGAGAGTACACGTATTATTCCCACCCCATGACAGCTATTCTAGATTGCATTACATGTTTTGCTCCCCTATACTCCTAGCAAACTCTACCTCTGCTGCGATACATTCTTGACCTTGGTCGGACCACCAGATTGTTTCCATGGACATATCCCATATAAGCCTTAAACCCTCAGTTGCTGGCTGGAGACTGAACTAATCTCTCCTCTCAGACCCAATCCTAGTGTTGTGGAAAATTTTATATGAATGTATTGTCATAAGTCTCCCAGTGTGTGTTCAATCGCAGCCCGCTCTAAAGAGCTGACTGGGGCAGACCGACGCTGGTTGAGACCTGTTAGGTAGTGGAAAACTTCCTGGTGTTTGGAGAGAGGTGTTTGCGGAGAGAGGGCATGTCTGCCAGCAAAAGGGCCCCTGTGCAATGCACAGAACAATTGTCTGGTGGGGATGCATTCACTCTGCAAAGACATCGGTTTAGAGGTGGTTTGCTCTTGTCACCCCTGGTATGCCTGATCAACATGTTTGGGGTGCCATGACATACACCTGCAGATAATATCCCATGCACGAGGAACTTTAGTCATCGTCATTTAGTATATTGTATCGTGTCCTATAGTAATTGGTGGTTGTTTTGTGCTCTGTTGTTAAATCCTTATATGGTCACTTACATCCTGTGAGGTCATATCCTGTGAGGTCACAAGCTTTGTAAGAGGTGTGTTTGGCTTTTGGAGGCTGAACCCTCGAGCTTTGGGGACTTCCTGTCATGCTAATAAAGAGTGAGCACACAACTGAGCAGGCAGTGTGTTCTTGGAACTGGAAGCGTGAGGATGTGTTTTGTCTAGTTGGCTGGATGTGGCACACACCAGAGGATGGATACGATCAAAAGGTGAGATGCATTTGTATCATTAGACGAAATTGTTATTATGATTAGAAACAGGAGATTTGGCTGTGTGCTCTGTATGCAGCCAAATTTCGCTGTCACTAGTATCCCAGATTTCTACCAATGACATCTCTCCTACTATACTATGGGTGGCCCATAAGGTGGTGATAAGGGGACACTTGATCCAATTAGCTACAGAAAGAAAAAAACAGAGACCGATTGACATTACCAGACTCACCACTGAATTGGATAGGTTATACCATCTACACACACAGAATCCCCAGACCTACTGCAGCAAATTAACAAACTCAGACTAGATCTCGACAAAATCCTCTCTGAACAGACAGAGAAAACCCTAAGATGGTCCAGAGCCAAATTCCTTTTACAGAGCAACTCGGCTTCTGCCATGTTTGTGAGAAAGCGCAATCAATCCCTTCAACCCCCTCACTCATACAAGTTGAGAAACCCTAACGGTAACTTAGTATCCCACCCATCTGAGACGCTTCAAATTTTCTATAAATTTTATACAGAACTACTCTCCCCTCCTCCTTTGCCCCCTGACCAGGCCCTCAAAACATGGTTAGATGACCTACCTCTCCCCACCCTTTCTCAAGAACAACTCTGGGAGTTGAACGCACCCTGCTCAGAACTTGAAATAATTAATGTTATTAAATCATTAAAACCCTCCAAAACCCCAGGTCCAGATGGTTACTCAGCCCCATATTTCAAAAAATTCCAGGGTACCTTACTTCCATACCTAAGATCCCTTTTTAACCATGTCCTAGAAGGCAATGTATTTCCAGGTGACATGCTTTTAGCCAATATGTCCCTGATCCCGAAACCCAACAAAGATCACTCCCTTCCCCAGAACTACAGACCAATTTTGGTCATTAACACCGACTTGAAGATCTTTGGTCGCATATTAGCTGACAGACTCTCTAATATCATCACTTCCTTAATCGCCCCTCACCAAACTGGCTTTATCCCGTCCAGACAAATCACCGACAATATTAGACTTGCATCCAACATCATCCAAGACGCTGACCTACATTCTCACAGAGTACTACTCCTAAGCCTCGACATTCACAAGGCATTCAACAGCGTTCTTTGGCCATACCTCGAACAGATCCTGGAAAAATTTGGCTTTTCAGGGGCTTTCGTCCACAGTTTCTGGGCTCTCTACCATCATCCACTTACTCGGATTAGACTCCCGGGCTACAATTCTGAATACTTCACATTAGGCAGGGGAACAAGACAAGGGCACCCCTTATCACCACTTTTATTTGCCCTGGCCATTGAACCGCTAGCCCATTCAATCTGCTTGGATCCCAACATTAGGGGTTATATGAAAGGTGATCAAGAATTTAAACTTAGTTTATACGCGGATGATGTCCTCTTGATCCTGCCAGACCCTATAGTTTCCATTCCCAACCTTATCTCCACCTTACATATTTTTCAGGATATTTCAGGCCTAGGGGTTAATCTCTCCAAATGTTCTGCCCTATCGGTAAACTTCCCCCAACATATTACCTCCTTGATCCATTCTAATTTCAACTTTCCAGCAGATGGACAGACATTATCATACTTAGGAATCAAGTTGGCCCCTTCTCTTCATAAGTTATACCTCGCTAACTACCCACCAGCATTTACTCGTATCAGACAACTGATACTTTCTTGGAGCCCATTTCACATCACTTTCTTAGGCAGGATCAAGCAGTAAAAATGTCTATTCTCCCCAAACTTTTATTTTTTTTCAGAGCCCTCCCTAACTATGTGTCATGACAGATGATCGACCACATTCAGCGTGATATAAACAAATTTATTTGGCAAAATAAAAAACCCCGACTAGGCAAACAAATTATATACAGACCTAGGGCAATGGGCGGTCTAGGATTACTGAACCTTTGGCTATACTACCTTTCCGCCAGACTACTACAATTGGCACAATGGCATACCTACCCACAGAGAATCCCTTGGCTCCGCTTTGAGTGGGTTTCAATAGCCCCTTATTTTCTTCCCGGATTACTATGGGCCAAGACGATTCGCCCCAAAGATATCTCCACCTTAAATGCCGTAGTTGGCCAATCTCTGCACCTTGGTCCTTATACAAGAAAAAATTCTCATTACTCCCTCCCAAACCCAGGCTAGCATCCTACATTGGAGACCCTTTGTTCCCCAACCCTACCACCTTCGCCCTATGGACATCAAGGGATCTGGTTGCCCTGAACTCTATTCAGAAGGATGGGGTAATCCATTCTCTCCAATCCTTCCAATCCTCCCACGCATTGCCCAGAATGGAATTTTACAAATACTTACAGATCAGACACTTCTTTAATACACACTACCCGGAACTGTAGCTAACCCCGTTACTACATTTGAGGATCTATGTGGCCCCTCTTCCAGAGACAGGGGTACAATCTCCCTATTATATAGCTTCCTGGGCAGCCTAGGCCTCTCAGAAAAATCCTCTGCCATAATCAGCTGGGAGGTGGAGACAGGAGTGGTGGCTTCCTCAGAGGAGTGGTCAGTCCGTATCTCCAATATGCATAAATGCACAAAATCAGTGGCGGTGAAAGAAACTGTGGTAAAGCTACACACTAGGTGGTACTATACCCCTGCTAAGCTACATAAATAATTCCCCACCATTTCTGAGAACTGCTACAGGGACTTTGTTTGGGACCTTGTTTTGGCGTACCCCTGGGGTCCCTTGGGATCATGTCCTTAGACGTATGGCAGCAATACAGCTTATGGAGAAAGTCTTCCACACTATCATGGATACCATGCACATTTATGACCTGAAATGGAAATCCTGGTCCCCCTGACCACACATTATCCTCACTCACAATTTTAATACTGAGCCCGGATATTAAGAGGCATTGTTGGCAGCATTTTCCAACATGGTTTCCTGTAACCTTTTCTGTTTTACATTTCAGTGTTTGAACTTTACCTTTCTTTTTTCTGTTTATGGCTTAGGTACATGCTATCTGCTAATTTTTAAGCAGAAGGATCTGGGTAACATGCGGAGGCCTTCAACATCTTCAGCTTACTGTGGGAGTTTCCCTGCAAGGCATCCTCTCCATGTTGCTTAATAGATGTGTTATTATGTAAATGTGAGGACTACTTTGTCCTTATTGGTCATCATATAACATACCATGGATATATGTACATGTCAACCATTCTCATTACTTTCTATTACATGATACATGTTGTATTATTATCTGTACATGAAGCCTATTGTATATGCTTATACCTTTCCAAATAAAATCGTTTGTATTTTAAAGAAATATCTTGCCTGGGGAGTGTCCTTAGTATGCATGTAAAGTAGTGCATCTTTCCCATGTTTATTACTGTACCGCAGCAAAATGACATTTCTAAAGGAAAAAATGTAATTTAAAATTGCTTGCGGCTGTAATAAATTGCCGGTTCCCAGCAATATAGAGTAGAAATCTAAGAGAAAAATGGTGTAAGTTCCCCTCACTAGTCCATACCATGTCCTTCTAATCTGGTATGGATATTAAGGGGAACTCCATGCCAAAATGTAAAAAAAAATAGATTAGGGCCCCCTAAAATCCATACCAGACCATTATGCGAGCAGGCAACCTGGCAGATCAGGAAAGGGGGGACGAGCGAGCACCCCCCCGAACCATACCAGGCCACTTGCCCTCAACATTGGGAGGGTGCTTTGGGGTCCCACGAAAAACACCTTGTCCCCATGTTGATGTCAATTGGTCTGAGGGCAGGGGGGCTTATCGGAACCTCGAAGCCCCCTTTAACAAGGGGTCCCCAGATCCCGCTCCCCCCTATGTGAATGAGTATGGGGTACATTGTACCCCTACACATTCACCAAAAAAAAGCAGTGAAATGTGACAAAAGACAAAAGCCGATTTTTGACAATTCTTTTATTAAAAACATCTTTGCCCTATGTATATGGGCCTCAAGTTGCATCAAAGTCAAACCAAAGTAGTGCAGGGACGAATTTGACCCACTTGCAGGATGCACAAGTGAGAATAGTGCATAATTCAAAGGTATTATCCATGAATCTCATTCACACTGCTGCGACCTGAAAGTCACACTATTTTGCTGCCACTTTGCTGCAGCAACTTGGCCCCAACTTCTGGGAATGCCTGTGTAATATTGCGCCCTATGTACCTCAAGTCACATGAAAATTACACCAAAGTAGTACAAGGATTACTTTGAAGTTGTTGCAACTTGAAGTAGCACAGATATGAATGGTTATCATTGAGAATAATGGGGTACAACTTGTCATACAACTCGGAGATCCAAATTTGCTGGAAAATTCACCCAACTGTGAAACAAGTTATATATATTTTAATAGAAAGGAGCTCTCATTTATATTTGCATAGTCCTTACTGATTTACATCAGCAGAACAAATGAAGGGAAGTGATGTGTGCACGTGGGCCAGAAGCAAATGTGTGGTGATGCCAAACAAAATTAACCTCACCCACACCAAATCTAACTACCACATCCAGTCCCACCCCCACATTGAGTAAGCATAAGTACATATCCTACACTTAGCCTGGCAAATGAGCAGGACCTTCTCTTTGCTAAAGAGGGACCTCGCCATGTCCACCTAGATGGAGATCCTGACCAGCACAGGAACTTCCGGGTGATTACAATGACTCATTTCCGGGTCAGAAGGTGAAACCACGCTCTTTTGATCGCAGCTGCGGATATTTGACCGCATTCACGGTTAGAATTTTTAAATTTTTGTTTATTTGCAGATATGCAAATCTGTATTTCTACATTAGATATTTGAAAGTAAACTTAAGGGCGCTTGATAAGAAATGGTGTCCCTGGGATAGAAGCAGGTGAATTACAAAGACAAAGGCCCCGTTTGAGCCCTTGTTCACACTGACAGTGGGAGGAAATTGTGTGAGTTTAGCTGAACCCACATGATTTCATTCCCGCATGTCAGTCCCGACTTTCGGAGACTTCTGTGCAGGTTTCTGCACCGATGTCAATAAAAATTGCACCCCAAAGTTGCCAAAAAGTAGTACAGAAACTACTTTTGGAAATTGCGGCGCCGCACCCATTAGAACTGTGCAATTGCCGCCGATTTGACATGTCAAATCGCACCAATGTGAACCAGGGCTGACATATACAACACTGCCTATCCACCAACTGAATTCATTACCTGAAATTCTTCACAGCTGTTATATATATAAAGATTCCACCTTTATTATTTACTTGCAGGTGTGCTGAAGAGATTCATTTTTTTTGGTGCACAAATACATATAGAAGTTATAAGATATAAAAGAAAGATATTGCACTTCACCCAAACTAATTAAAAAGAAGAAAGAAAAAAAAACACACCAAACAAGCTCAATAATGTACTTTTATTTTGCCAGCAGAAGCAAAATTATGTACATTCATTTACTAGTGTAAAAAAAAAAATTCTACAGGATACATGGTGCTACATTTAGCAACACAGTTAAAACCCAATTGCTAAGGGCCCTGCTCATAGGAGCTTACAATCTAAAATTTGTGGACAGAGTGGAGTGGACACAGCTTTACTTTCAGTGTATAATGGGTAACATTTCATACTACAACTCACCCACCAGCCCACATCATTTTTATCATCAAGATTATAGAAACATACTTACAGTAAGTCATTATTCTTACAAAGAATTCCAACATAATATTAAAAAGGCATATATTCAAAATATAACACCCACCACCAGCCCACAATCCACACACATACAATGGTGAGTATGTTCTGCTGGAAGCTGCATTTCTGTGTACATGAATGAGATCAAAGAGTAGAAGGTCACCACCAGCCCACAATCCACACACATACGTTGGTGAGTATGTTCTGCTGGAAGCTGCATTTCTGCGTACATGAATGAGATCAAAGAGTAGAAGGTCAACACATGCTCCCAAACCTTGTTTTCATGGTCAGACAGGAACAATACACACAACAGTTACAGAATGGCCACATAAATCGACTTTTGATGTAAAAAATGCACAAGAATTTCAGTAAAAAAACAGCCCTAGTTGGGCGTTTGTCAGTATGCACAATATCATTCATTTTCCGCACAAATCACAGCAAAAAACCTGGCCTTCTCAGGCCAAATGAACCCCCCATACTGCAGCCCTTTATATAAGATAGGTTGTATTGTTAGCACACTGACACACGCCCAATAGAAGTACACGTCCACCAGTATCTTTCAATTTGTCTCTTCATGTATGTCTAAAGTGATTGCACCTAATGAGCAGGAACACATAATACTATTTGAAACTGTGTTAGCCCTTGGCTATGTGCATCAAATCTCCCACTACGGGCCAAAGATTGAAGTCCATTTGCATGCACTTAAACAAAGCAACAGTTTTCTAAGCATATGTACCCGTGCAGTGTAAACCTTACAATTTTAAATGTCCAAGTCCCTGGGCATGATTAGTGCTAACAAACATTAACATCAGTGCCTGGCTGCAATGACCTTCCAATCTAAAGTCCAAAACTAACTTTCTTACATTAGAGACTATTTCGACAAGAGGCAAATAAAATACTAGCATGTCTTTGGATTGTGGTGAGAAACCAACACAGGGAGAGCATATAAATCTAAACACACAAGCATAAGGATGTTGGGGAATATATATTCCCCAACATTCGCAGGGCAAACGTGGTGCCTATATTTAAAAAGGGATCAAAGTCTTTACCAAGTAACTATAGACCTGTTAGTTTAACTTCTATAGTCGGGAAGATACTGGAGCGTTTAATAAAAGACCACATAGACGAGTTCTTGCTGGAAAAAAACATTTTAAGCAACAGACAGCATGGATTCATGTAAGACAGAAGTTGTCAGACAAACCTGATTTCTTTTTTTTATGAAGAGGTAAGTAAAACCTTGGCTGTGGACGTGGTATACTTGGATTTTGCAAAAGCGTTGGACACAGTTCCCCACACGCGGCTCATGTGTAAGGTAAAATCTACAGTCTTGGAAATATCAGTTTGTAAATGGATAGAAAACTGGCTAAAAGACAGAATTCAGAGAGTAGTGGTTAATGTTTCTTACTCTGAATGGTTTAAGGTTATCAGCGGTGTACCCCAAGGTTCAGTGCTGGGATCCTTACTTTTTAATATCCTTATAAATGATATTGGGTATGGGATCGAAAGTAATGTTTCTGTCTTTGCAGATGACACCAAGCTATGCAGTGGAATAACGTCCTTACAGGATATGTCCAATTTACAAGCTGACCTCAATGCACTGTCTAATTGGGCAACTATGTGGCAGATGAGGTTTAATGTTGAGAAATGTAAAGTTATGCACTTGGGGGCTAAGAATATGCATGCATCATACATGCTAGGGGGAGTACAACTGGGGGAATCTGTGGCGGAGAAGGATCTGGGGGTTTTGGTAGATCATAAGCTCAATAATAGCATGTAATGCCAAGCTGCAGTTTCCAAAGCGAGCAAAGTCCTTTCTTGTATTAAGAGAGGTATGGACTCTAGAGAGAGAGATATAATTTTGCTCCTGTTCAAATCATTAGTAAGACCTCATCTGGAATATGCAGTTCAGTTTTGGGCACCAGTTCTGAAAAAGGATATCGTGGAACTGGAGAAAGTGCAGAGAAGGACAACCAAACTGATAAGAGGGATGGTGGAGCTCAGCTATGAGGAAAGATTAGAGGAACTGAATTTATTCACTCTTGAGAAGAGGAGAATAAGGGGGGATGTGATCAACATGTTCAAATATATAAGGGGTCCATATAGTGAACTTGGTGTTGAGTTATTCTCTTTACGGTCAACCCAGAGGACACGGGGGCACTCTTTACGTCTAGAGGAAAAGAGATTTCATCTCCAAATACGCAAAG
Organism: Aquarana catesbeiana; assembly: GCF_042186555.1. Lineage (NCBI taxonomy): Eukaryota > Metazoa > Chordata > Amphibia > Anura > Ranidae > Aquarana > Aquarana catesbeiana. The sequence continues at coordinate 133,183,422 of NC_133332.1, read as the reverse complement.
GTTTCTTCACAGTAAGAGCTGTGAAAATGTGGAATAGACTCCCGCCAGAGGTGGTTCTGGCCAGCTCAGTAGATTGCTTTAAGAAAGGCCTGCATATAACTGGGTACTAACATTTACAGGTAAAGATGATCCATGGAAATTCCGATTGCCTCTTTGGGGATCAGGAAGGAATTTTTTCCCCTGCTGTAGCAAATTGGAGCATGCTCTGCTGGGGTTTTTTGCCTTCCTCTGGATCAACTGAGGTTATAAAATTGGGTATATTGGATTGTACGATATTTTTTACCGTATTTATCGGCGTATAACACGCACAGGAGTATAACACGCACATTCATTTTAAGAGGGAAGTTTCAGGAAAAAACCCTTACATTTTAAATAAGGAACTTTGAAGCAAAAAAAGGGTCGGTGCCCATCTGCAGCCTCACCATTGCCATCAATGCAGCCTGATCAGTGCCAATCTGCAGCCTCACAAGTGCCATCAATGCTGCCTTGCCATTGCCATCAATGCAGCAGCCTCACCATTGCCATCAATGCAGCAGCCTCACCATTGCCATCAATGCAGCCTGATCAATGCCCATCTGCAGCCTCACAAGTGCCTCATCAGTCCACATCAATACAGCAGCCTCACCAATGCCATCAGCGCAGCCTGATCGATGCCCACCTGCAGCCTAGAGGGGACAGGGAGGGGGCGGGACGAGCGCCGACAGATTACATACAGTGAGAATCTCCTATGATAGACAGAACAGTGGTCCAATGACGGCCCAGGAAAAAAGACTTCCTATTTACAGAGGCCACCAAGTAAACAGGAGATTCTCACTGTATGTAATCTGACAGCGCTCGTCCCGCCCCCCTCCCTGTCCCCTCCGAGGCAGCTAAAATTGAAGTATTGGCGTATAATACGCACACACTATTTGCACCCGACTTTCATGGTGAAAAAGTGAGTGGTATACGCCAATAAATACAGTATTTTATTTATTTATTGTTTTTAAGGTTGAACTGGATGGACTTGTGTCTTTTTTCAACCTAACTAACTATGTAACTATATTGTCTGAAGTATTTTGACGTCTGCCTTTATATGCACATGAACTGTAATGGCATCCCAGTCTTAGTCTGTAGGGTTCAAAATTCATTTGGCCCACCCTTTGCAGCTATAACAGCTTCAACATTTCTGGGAATGCTGTCCACAAGGTTTAGGAGTGTGTCTGTGGGAATGTTTGACCATTCTTCCATAAGTGCATATGTGAGGTCAGGCACTGATGTTGGATGAGAAGGCCTGGCTTACAGTCTCCACTATAATTCATCTCCAAGGTGTTCTGTTGTGATGAAAAATAGGTGTGTCAGGGGTTACTCCAAAAAATGCCCCATGACAAGAAAGGTTGTTGTAGACTATCTCGGTACCCAGGGATTTAGACGGAGTAATAATAAAAGTATTAATTTATTGAAAAAGGACAAACATGAAGGACATTGGATACAACAATATATAAAATGGTTATTGCATACTGTTGCAAGTGATACAAACAGAGAACAGGTAAACCCCACAGGTATATGGGGAGAAAAGATGTAGGTCCAAGCATGATCCTCTACATGTTCCGTGACAGGGGTCGCTTCTTCAGGAGAAGTTGACCATAAACATTTATAGAGAAATACAATCTTAAAGTTATATAATCACAAATAATGGAAAAACAAAGAAAATAATTTCCATAAATACAAGTAATCAGATAATTTTGGAGTGTTGTAATCAGGCATGGCTTACCAATGGGAACCCAAGAAAGGGTACCAGATGGCACAGTTGGAGGTACCCTGAACGGGTAATCCCCCCCGCAGCGAACATGGGAAGCACTAAAAGGCGCAATAACTGAAATAAATAAAAATATATAAAAATATATATGAAAAATCTGCACGTGTGGGTCTAAATAGCCTGTAAACAGAGCAAACACATGGCAATAAATGGCATGTGGATAGTAAAACACCCGGTGATCAGGAAAGGCTCCGAAAACAACCGTGTATCAAGGAAGGGCAGGTGAGCTGTTGATACAAAATGGTATCCAGTGCTTAGACGAGGCCAATAAGTAGGTCATCTGCAGCTGTTGGACTGAAAAAAGAAATGCAATAAATATGTGCAGAGAAGAGGACCGTCAGTCCACACCAGCAGCAGCAGCCACATAGCATAACAAGAGGCAGCAAAGAGTATCAAGCACCTCTCCATCAATAGAAACATAGACCGTACTAACCGCCGGCTGACACCAGCACCTGATGTCACCGGGTCCATCTCGCCCACAGTGCATGCGCAGATGCGCAAGCGCAAGACACTCACAAAAGAATGGCCACTGCCCATGCGCACAGTGGGCACGTGAGTGACCCTCACGCGCAAGGCCGTCATTGAGGGAAAAAGGGGAGGGCAATGCAGGGATTGAAGGCCCTTCTCCTAATGGAGAGATGCATGTCCGCCGCTAGGGGGTGTGTAACACCTCAGGCCACTGTAGATCCCATGGCAAAGCATGCTTGACAAAAAAGGTTTAATAAAAGGGCATCGATTGAACCAAGCAATTGGCGAGGCAATGTGTGTGCCAAAGATGCGGCCACAGCAGGAATTCCATCCCAGTCCGTGTCCAAAGCACACACATACGCCAAGCGATTATAACATGTTGTTAATGATAAAAAATATTTGTCTGCAGTCATAATCCCAGAACAAAGGATCACACACAGTTACAGGTGGATCCTAAAAGTAAAATGAAGGATATTTTTGGAATATATGCTTGACCCAATTGACAGTCAACACTCGTCTTGGTTGTCAAAGGTATAGGTGGGTGGGGTGAAGGGGGAGAGGGGGAAGTATGAAGGGACACATAAAGGATGGGAAAATGAAAATATTGTGAAAAAAAACAAATAACAAAAACAAATAACAAAAAGCAAGGGCCCAAGAGAACATGGACATGGATCAGGAAATGATGGAATCAAGAAACAAGTCATTCATATGTAAGGTTTATATGAGAGGGCTTCATTGAGATGTGAGAGCGTTGAGCCGCTCAACCCAGATAGTTTCACGTCTCAGGATCGCCCGGTCCCAGTCCCCCCCCTGAGGGTCTTCTGGAACAACTTCCAGGACCAGGAATTTGAAATCTGTGATGTAAGCTTATATGGCGGCCCACCGTGGTAAGTTTACTATTGGAAGAATTATATAAATGGTCTACTATTCTTTGCCTTAATTCTCTAATGGTCTTGCCTACATAAAATGCATTGCAGGCACAGACCATTAGGTAAACAACTCCCCTCATGCCACAATCGGCATGTTGGGGGGGAAGTTTCCCCATTGGGAAGAATGAAAGTTGTGCCTTCCTAGATCCAAGGACAACATGGGCAGTGGCCACACCCAAAAGTGCCCGGGGCACCCCCCATCTTGCGTGGATTCACCCAATAATGGCTGCTGGTAAGTCTGTCCCTCAATGTAGTTGCTCTATGAAATACCAATTCTGGGTTGGGCCTTACATATTTGCCTATAACGTGATGATCAGTTAGGAGACGCCAATGTTCTGACAGTAATGTACGTAGTTGATTGTGATGAGTAGAGAATTTAGTGACTATTTTGACTGTCTGGGGTGGTTTAACACGAGATGGGGCCATAAAGCAAAGATGATCTAGTTCGTGCAAAAGCCCTATTGTAGGCCTTCCTGAGGTTGGTGCGGGTATAACCCCATACTAGAAGGCGCTCACAAAGAGCAGTCACTTGAACATAGAAATCCCTGTCCACTGTGCAGTTTCGATGCAGCCTGAGATATTGGTCATACAGGATACTGCATATCAGAGGGCAGGGATGACACCTAGAGGCATGGAGCAGCGTGTTACCCGCTGTGGGTTTCTGATGGAGGTCCGTTACTATTAGACCAGTGGGGTTTTTAAAAATCTTTAAATCGAGAAAAGAGATATGATTATGATAATAGGTAAATGTAAAATGTAGGTGAAACTGGTTAGTATTTAAACGTTCAATAAACTCGATTAATGATGATTCTGTACCCGTCCAAATAACAAATAAATCGTCAATGAACCTGTACCAACAGATCACATGGTCCAAAAAAGATTGTAGGGACTCATCCCTGAAAATTGATGTCTCCCATCCCCCAAGTAAAGATTGGCATAAGAAGGTGCACAGGAGGTGCCCATGGCCACCCCCTGTGTTTGTAAGTAGCTATGATCCATGTATGTAAAATAATTCTTAGTCAGGATTAACTGTAATAGTTTCAAAATGAATTGGTTAAAGGGCCATGCATTACGATCCTGCTCCATCAAGAAGGTACCAGCCACCCGGATGTCCTGCCCATGGGGGATGCTTGAGTAAAGAGCCTCGACATCTATAGCCATGAGGAGGGCGTCTGGAGGGACCTGGACCCCCTCAATGTGTCGAAGAAAGTCTGTTGTATCCTGAATGTATGACGGTAGGCTCAGAACATGTGGCATTAGAAATGTGTCTACAAATTTACTTGCATTTTCTGTAAGGGAGCCTATGCCCGATACTATGGGTCTCCCAGGTGGTACCTTAAGGTTTTTATCAGTTTTTGGTAACGTGTAAAACATTGGTAGCAGTTTGGGTGTTGATAAACTTGAGAGTGTCCTCATCAATGAGGCCTTCCCAAAATGCTCCAATGTGCAGACTCCGATGTTTGGCAATAAATTGCTGTATCAGGGTATGATCAATAGGTGTATACCAAGTTGTATTGTGCAGGACATCCAAGCACATAGTCTGGTATTGAAGATGTGTCATAAGGACTATATTCCCACCCTTATCGTATTGTTTAATTACCAGATCCATGGTGTTTCTAACGTTTAATCAGTGCCTGAGTTTGTTTTTTAGTTAAATTGGAGGGTAGATGGGGCCATTGTTGTTTTTTTAAGGGGCTTAATCGATGCATGAAGAAAGGCCCACACAGATGGACAGATCATCATATCTGAAGATATCTGGAAATTGGGTTTGAATTTACCAGTGTTCCTATTGGTCTCCTCACTAGGAGACTCAGGAACTGGGGGGCCCTGAAGGGTTGTGTCGGGGGAGTTGGCGGGAGCTGCAGAACAGGGTATGTCTGTGCCCCCTCTTCGTAAAGAGCATCAAGTTACGTAGGGCTCTAAATTCTTGCATTGAAAAATGTTTGGTTCTTTCAGCTAGTTCCTTTTCCAAATTGAGTCTTTGCCTGTCCTTATCAAAGATAAATCTAAAGGTGAGGTTGTGGGCGAAGAGATAGAGGTCTTTGATGGTTTCAAAGATATTAATAGGTTCAGATGGGAAATAGCCCAAACCCAACTGTAAAACCCTCTCCTCTTCAGGGGTCAAGGTGAAAGGTGTAAGATTAATGATATTAAGGGTTTGGGGAGTGTTGGTGGTTACTAAAGAAGTCGATTTTGAGATGTTCTTGGCATTGGAGTTTTTAGAATAAACGCATCCAAATACAGAGGAGTCAGATTCAGTTAAGTCTATCAGGTTAGTCATCTCTTGTGGTGAACATGTCCACATATTTTTCTTTCTAGTAGGCAACTTGCCAGTCCATTTATAGGCATATCCTTCCAAAAAGGCAAGTTTGTCTTGGATAAATTTGCCTTGTTTTTTAACAATGATTTCTTTGTTGAGTGCCTCTAGGCATTCCTTTACCTCTTTCCATTCAGCAGGAAAGGTAGTAGAGTCCATAATGTTGGAGGATTGTACATTTAAACGCACAATTTCACCATCCAGTACCACCATATCAGTGTAGTACTGGGAATTTACTGTAACTGTGTCATCAATTCAACACTACATTTTGTAAGGACATGTTCCCAAGATTTTGATAGTTGGAAATACTATTGGAGGCCTAGAGGACACACTTTCTCTTTAATGTAAAGTTCAAAATATTGGGTGTGCCAGTGGAGATGGGACTTCCTTCTGAGGAGATTAAACATCCTATCCAGGAAGACTTTAGTGTCATGTTCAGTTTTATGGTCTGTCAGGCAGCTTGCTTGAATGGTAGACATAAATCCCACCCATGCTGTACTGAGAATGTCCATGGCAAGGGTGGTGTTATTGGGACATATCCAAAAAAGTATGGGTTAATTAAATAACAGTGGAGTGGATTTATATTGGCTGGAGACTATTGATACATGAAAGTTGGTACAATTAGTAGTATAGGAGAGGAGGCGAAGGGAAGAGTCGATCCGAAGATTAAGGTGTATTATCCACCCAATAGTAGAATATAAGGTAGTACCTCAATCTAAAAGATAGACAAAGATAGGGGCGGGTGCCATCATCCTTGGATTTGGAATGATGAAAAATGGGTGTGTCAGGGGCTACTCCAAAAGATGTCCCACGACAACAAAGGTTGTAAAGTATTCATTTATTGAAAAAGGACAAACATGAAGGACATTGGAAGCAACAATATATAAAATGGTTATTGCATACTGTTACAAGTGATACAAACAGAGAACAGGTAAACCCCACACGTATATGGGGAGAAAAGATGTAGGTGCAAACGTGATCCTCTACATGTTTTGCGACAGGGGTCGCTTCTTCAGGAGGAGTTGACCATAAACATCTATAGAAAATTACAATCTTATAGTTATATAATCACACATAATGGAAAAACAAAGAAAACAATTTCTATAAATACAAGTAATCAGATAATTTTGGAGTGTTGTAAACAGGCATGGCTTACCAATGGGAACCCAAGAAAGGGTACCAGATGGCACAGTTTGAGGCACCCTGAATGGGTAATCCCCTGCGGCGAACACGGGAAGCAATAAAAGGTGCAATAACTGAAATAAAAAGTATATATACAAAAATATATATAAAAAACCTGCACGTGTGGGTCTAAATGGTTTATAAATGGAGCGAACAGGGAAGGAAGGAGAGGGGGGGTTGGGGGGGAAGAATCGATCCAAATAAAGAACTAACCCATCCAATAAATGGCATGTGGGGGGATCAGGAAAGACTCAGAAAACAACTGTGTATCAAGGAAGGGCAGGGGGGCTGTTGATAGAAAATGGTATCCAGTGGTCAGACAAGGTCAATAAGTAGGTAGGCAATTATATCATGCTCTAAACATTATTTCCATGTGCACTACTCCTGGTTTTAGCAGAGTAAGGGTTTGGGCGCTATTTGTTTTCAGGGAACTATAGTAAATTCGATTTTGGGAGTATTTTTTTTACCAGCGCTATAGTGAATACCGTTTTAGTGCTAATTAGCGTTAATTCACAGTAATTATCAATGCAGCGCTATAGTAAATGACCCCCATAGCGTGTCAGCTCTAATTAGCGCTAATAACAGTGAATTTGGGTTAATTAGCGCTAACCACGCTAATTAGCGCTAAAATGGTATTCACAATAGCGCTGGTAAAAAAATACTTCCAAAATCAAATTTAGTTCCCTGAAGCCAAATAGCACCCAAACCCTTACTCTGTTAAAACCTGGAGTAGTGCACATAAAAATAATGTTTAGAGCATGATATAATTGCCTAAATCGTACTGAAATGTGCGGTATATTATTTAAAGATAATCTGCTTTTAAACTGTGTGAAAAAGTGATTTCTACACTTAAATATCTTTAAAAGTCTGAGAAGAGATAAATTCCCTGTTTTTGTACAACTAGATGCTAATATAACTGAGCATACTCAGACCTGAAAATAGCTCTCATTTTAGCTCCAGTGTCTTTTTTACAGGGCGCTATAGTAAATACCAGAATGAGCGCTGTGTTAAAGAGCATTTTTTGGGAGTGAAAATCTGCGCTATTATAGTCCAATGCAAGTTTTAGCCATTATTTATTTATTTATTTTTAACTTCTTCATTTTTATTATTTTTCAATTTTAAAAAAGAGAAAAAAAACATACAACGTCATAAAATATTATATAATATTACATAGTACAAAGAAAGAAAAAATCTGAATTATTATTACTATACCTTCCCTCTCCCTCCCTCTCAACCTACTCCCACCCTCCCTCCCACACACCACTCAGTCATTAGTTGTGCGTATACTTCAAAAATTGTAAAGCCAAAGAAAAAGGGAGAAGCATTCAGGGTCACATAAGGGAGAGAGAACCAAGACAAGGGGGTGGCAAGGAACGTGAGAGAATCTCTCACCATCCCCTTATAGAGGGCACCTCATTTCGTCCAGCCAGGGCCTCCACATTCTTTCAAACTTACTGTGATTACCCTGCCTGATACATATCACCCTCTCTCTCCATACCATTGAATTAATGATCTCAACCCAGTTCTCCACTGTCGGGGGGTCCGTGCCTGCCATTTCTGTGCTATTAATTTTCTCGCCTGAAAGAGGCATCTCAACACTACTTCAATGATTTCGGTCGGGACTCTACCTTCCTCCAAACTTCCTAATAGACAAGTCTTGACCTCCCGTTCTAGTGTGGTCCCAAAAGTTTTATTTATCCTAGCTACTATCTCCGCCCAGTATCTAAATAGCTTGGGACACTTCCACACCATATGGATCAGATCTCCTGACGCTTTACATCTGGGGCACTCATCATTTTGTCTCCTTCTGAATTTAAACATTTTTTTGGAGGCATAGTAAGTTCTATGAATTAGGAACAAGTGGGATACTTTCTGCGAGGGAGAAATCGAAGCCAAGTCTCCTCGTTCTAAGATCCTATCCCATGGTTCCGTAGTTATTGCCCCCATGTCTCTCTCCCACCCCACTCTACTTCTAGAGGGCCCTATTCCACTTATTATTCTAGCCCCCAATCTAGCATACAGCTCAGAGATTAGTCCCTTAGTTGCAGCGGGTTTAATTATTTTTAAAAGTGTGGGGATCTGGGTCCATTCAATGGTTTGTGACCCAAACTGTGCTTGAATGGCGTGCCTGATCTGCTGGGATTTATAAAATGTTTTATTTGATATTTCAAATTCCTGTCTTAGGTCCGCAAATGTCTTCATGAGATTGCCCTCATATAATTGAGCCAGTCGGTTAATACCCAGCCTCTCCCATTCCCTAGGTCTCTCTATACTCCTATACTCCTAATTTTTGTTGTTCCATAAGGGGGTGTATTCTGTTACCCCATTATATCCCATTAATGCCTTTACCTGCCATACTTTACTGACTAATTTTATCGTTGGGCAACTGTGAATAAATGAGTCCCCCTCTAACACCTCCACTAGTATGCTATGTGGGGTCCCCATTATCATCATTCTGTTGCAAGGGTTCCCCCCTCCCAGGGCTCCACAACCCGTTAGATGTTGCAATTGGGATGCCAGGAAATATGATCTTGGGTGTGGGACCGCCATATCCCCTTCTTTAATCGGTAATTGCATGCTTTGTAAACTGATCCTAGATTGATCCTTCCTCCAAATTAATTCCCTAAAAAGGGATTCTATTCTCTTGAACTACTTCTGACCTATCCAAATGGGAGAGTTATGGAACAAGTACAGTATCTGTGGTAGCCATATCATCTTTATTAAATGACAATGGCCTGCTATAGGTAGAGAGGTAGAGGGAGTTGGCTCCAAATATCTCCCTTTTGCTTTAATTTAAGTAACAATGGGACTAAGTTATCATTGATATACTGGTTTATGTCGCTCGTAATCCAGACACCGAGATATTTCAGCTTGGCAACCACCTTCAAGTGGGGAGCTCCAGGCGGTGTCTGGTTACCCAGTAGGTCAACTGGTAGCAGAGCCAATTTCTCTCAGTTGACAACCAGACCAGAGAATCGCCCGAATTCACCAACCATTTGTATCACAGTGTCTAGTGAGGTTTCAGCATCTCCAAGAAAAGACAGAACGTCGTCCGTGTATGCGTACAGTGCTATCTTGTCCTCCTCCATTTGCCGCCAGAACCCGTGTATATCTATCCATGATCTAGTCGTAATTGCTAGTTGTTCCATTGCAAGAGCGAACAATAGAGAGGACAAAGGCCCTGTCTCTTCCCTCTCTCCAACTGGAATAATTCTGAATATTCATTGTTAATTTTTATTTTAGCTCTTGGTTCGCTGTAAAGTATTTTCACCCACCTGACAAAACTGACAAAGGAGGGGCCAAACCAAAATCTCTCTAGCACCCTCCACAAGTAGTCCTATTCCAGGCTATCAAAGGCCTTGGCAGCATCCAAGGCCAAAATGGCCCTAGAACCTGCATTGTCAGTTGGAATCTGCATGTTTACAAAGACTCTTCTAATGTTGGTACTATTTGATCTGTTGGGAATGAAGCCTGACTGGTCAGGATGTATCAACTTTTGAAAACATCTATTTAGATGAGTTGCTAGCACTTTAGCCAAGATTTTTACATGAGTGCATAATAGTGAGCTAGGGCGGTAAGAGGAGACATCCAAATAATCTTTCCACTCCTTATGTATTACAATGATGGCGGCTTCCGACATTGAGTCTCCCATTGGTTAATGCCCATCCCAATGTTTTCAACAATCCTGGGAGTAGTACCTCACCGTATCACTTGTATATTTCTATTGGGAGCCCATCCAGACCTGGTGATTTTTGGCTGGACATCCCAGCCACTGCTCGCTTTAACTCCTCTAGGGTCACCAATGCTTCTATGTCTGTTCTATCCTGCTCTGTCAAGGTCGGAATTGGTATTCCTTCAAGGAAACCATCCATTCTTTCACTCTCAGCTCCCCTATTGGATTTATACAAATGTTTGTAGTATTCACTGAATGTATGCATTATCTCTGTCGCATCGGTGGATATCTCCCCATTTGGTGTCCTAATTGCTGAAACAGAAGAGGGGGGAGTATTAGATTTAATCAAGAGGGACAGCATACGGCCCACTCTCTCCCCTTCTCCAAAATGGCTCTGCCTCTGAAATATACGTCTGTTCTCCATCCTCCTTGTAGTGGCCATTTTAAAGACTTGTTGCTTATCTAGCCTTTCCCTTTGCCTATCTGGAGTTGGGTCTTCAACATATCGCCTCTCTGCCTGCATCATCTTGTCCCTAATATCCCTTTCCCACTCTCTAGATTTCCCCTTGGTTCTTGCCACCTGTTGGATCAAAAGACCTCTAAGATAGGCCTTCAGAGCATCCCAGACCACTCCGACTGATGCCGTGCCTGCATTGATCTGCACAAATTCGTTCAATCTAATCACCATATCTCCAGGGTTGCCAAACAATTCCAGCCAGCAGGGACTAATCCTCCATTCTATAAAATGGGCTTTGCCCCTTGTATTTATTGTCAACACCAGTGGGGAGTGGTCCGAGACTCCTCTTGGACCATACTCTATACTGCTTACCGATGACAATACCTCCCTATTACCTAGAGCCATATCTATTCTGGAAAGAGTAAGATAGGAACTTGAAAAACATGAATATTGTCTTTCTTGCGGATGGCGCATTCACCATATGTCATTCAGCCCCAGCTCCCCCGAGAATCGAGATAGCCGACCCTCTCCTACCGTACTGGACCTATTTGCCGGTAGGAATCTATCTGAACTCTTTTCTGAAACTTCATTGAAATCTCCCACTGCTTCCCATTTTATCCAGTGCAAACTCCAACAGTTTATGTAGAACCACAAACTTAAATGGGGGGGGGGATATATATGTTTGCCAACACATATGGCTTATTCTCAATAAGGCAAAACAAAAAGATATACCGGCCCTGTTCATCAATACAGCTCTCCCTGCAGGAGAACTCCACTCCTCTCCCAACCATTATGCTCACCCCTCTTGAATATGAGGAATGGACCGAATAGTATTGGGATTTGAACCTCCAGCTGTGGAGTTGTACCACTGTAGCGCCAGTCAAATGCGTCTCCTGCAGGCAGAGCATTCCAGGCCCGCTCCCCTCCAATGCCGACAGGACCATAGCTCTCTTAACTGGGTCCCCCAAACCTCGGACATTCCAAGAGGTTATTATAGATGTCCTACCTTGCATCGAAAGATATCAAAAATTTAAAGAACAACAAATGAGAAAAAGAAACACACAAAAACAAAGGAAAAAATAAACGATCTGACATTCTCGCTCTCTCCCCTTCACCTGAAATATTTCCTATATATTCATCCTTCCCTCCATATCTCACCCTTCTCTCTATTTGTGCCTTCTGTCTTGTTAATATTGATATTTGTGGTGTATATTTCTTGCCCCCCACACTCCCCCATCCCCCATCCCTACCCCCACCCTTAGCCATTAATTCTAATGGTACAATTGTAACTTCCCCAAATAAATACTTTTAATGTTGAGATGCAATGTGTCTTTCTCTGAAATACATTTTCCTTTGCAACATTGTCGCTTCTACTTAATTAATTTTGTTTTTAACAATGCTAGAATGTGGAATGTTTTCATGTTTTGGTAAAATATATTTTTCTCTATCACTTTCACTTGTAAAGCCGTGTACACACGATTGGACTTTCCGACGGGAAATGTTCGATGAAAGGCTGTTGCTGGAAAATCCGACCGTGTGTATGCTCCATCGGACAATTGTCAGATTTTCCATGGACAAATGTTGGCTAGAAGGTTTTTAAATTTTCCGCGGACAAATGTGTGTTGTCGGATTTTCCAAGCGTGTGTACTCAAGTTCGTCGGACAAAAGTCCAAAGTACAACATGCATGCTCGGAAGCAAGGATTAGCCAGAAGCGGTCGGTCTTGTAAAACTATAATAGAGATATCACATTCGTGACGGAGCAAATTATGGGATAATAATGAAGCTGCTTTGCTGGTGATATTGACAGAGTTCTGCCAAACGTATTTCATTTTTTTTCTAGTGATATCCAGAATAATACATATATCATTATTATCTCGTATTTTTAAAGCTCAAAGATACAACTATGTTGGTGTCGCTTGTTAATCTACCATTGTATTTTTGAAATGCACCTGCCTATTCACAAGCAAACTGTCCTTTTGTAGGTAAAACATATAGCCAAGTATTTTTCAAACTAAATATTTTTTATTTAATAGGGAGCACAAGGTCATATAAGAATCAAGAGGAAGGCAGTGATGGAGAACCAGTTGGAATTGGTGAAGCGTTTGTACCCCAGGGCAGACATCAATTACGTGAAGTGCAAAGTTTGTAACTTGAGGCGTCCATTTAATAGGGAGCACAATATGGTCCAGGACTCCGAGAGATCGGGAGCAGCAGCAGATGACATATATGTCCCCAGGCTGTGGCCTTACAACAGCCTGCGTTTTTTGCCAGACCAGACAGAACCCAGGCCATAGCTCTCAATGCTTCCTTCCACACAAATAAATTAAATTAAATAAAAAATGCATTCTATGCACAAAAAATGTAGAACTCAAATCATAATTAAAAAAATAAACAAAAAGAAAATTACAAATTGTAGGAGTGAAAATTCCCAGCACAGCGGGCTTGTTGGGGGTGTTGGGGCTGCATTTGTCATGGTCCGCCATGCTGCTGTGGTGGGTGGAGTCACTGTGGTGTCTGTGGAGGTGGTGGAGGATTGCGATCTAAATCACAGATGTGGGTTTTCTGTGTAATTTGGCCCCCTCCTCCCCTTGTTGAGGAGCTTCAGGATCAGCTCCTCACACATACTGCATTGGTCCTCCTCCATATCCTTCAGCTTAGTGTCAGTCATGCAGCCAAATGCCTCCTGTGCATCCGGGGTCATGCTAATTGCACTTGTTGCATGCCTGAGTATGGCAGCCACAGCATCATCCAGGTTTCTGACCTTCCTGGCCCTTTTAGTAGGAGGGTCTAGGGGAGGAATCTGTGACATTGTCTGGCTGCTGGACACAGGCGCATCCTGACTGAGACTTTCCTGTGTATGAAAATGGGACATATTTGTGTTTTTTTGGTCATCAATCACACACAATTTTGAGCTCATGACTGTTGCAAATTGAATGTTGACAAATAGAAAAGACTATCATTCTGACCCCAGCATTTTTCATTCTTGTCCCAATCATTTTTGGCCACTACTGTCTATTGATCTGTAAACCACTTTCTTAAGGCAGAAATTTGGGATCAATAACATCTAGTTAACATCATTCAATTTTTGTCTACAAATATGTTCAACAATGCTATACATGGGTCAAGCTGGGCTCCTCCACATCTTCTTCCTGTGTAGAAGGACCAGGGTGAACCTCAGGAGCTGTGGCCCCAGCCGATGTGGAAGGAAGCGTTGAAAGTGATGGGTGTGATTCTGTTTGGTCTGACAAAAAATGCAGGCTGTGGACATATATGTCATCTGCTGATGCTCCCGATCTCTGGGATTCCATGACCTTCTTGCGCTCCCTATTATATGTACTACGCAGGCTACCAATTTTGGCCTTTAAATAATTGATGTCTGCCATGGGGTACAATGGCTTCACCAATTCCAACAGTTTCTCCATCGCTGCCTTCCTCTTGATTTTATTTGAGTAATCCCTACTCTTCACTTGCCATAGACACAGCAGCTCTTGGTACTGCTGTATAAAATCAGGCAGAAAGTCTGGCGCTGTGAATTTATCCACCATTGTGAATTCAATTAATTAGCAGATGCCTGCAAGACACAACACAAGACAAACCCTAATGTCAGGCTAAACTCATAAATAATCTGATCCCAATATAGGCCTCAGTCTATAAGCAGTATAGGCCACTAACCACTAATGCCCTAATTTACAATTGTACCTTTGTTTTATGTTTCCTTTTGGCGATGTCGATCATTCGTCCTTCACTCCCAGATCATTCCTACGTCTGTTACATCGACCGCGCGTTATGGCTTTGAATTCACTGCACATGCGTGAAACTCCACCCCTATCCTTCTGTCTAGTGTATTCCTCCGCCTCTCTTCTTTCAGGGCAGTGGGAGTGCAAATGGCGGCGAGACAAGGATCAGTTGAGAAAACACTGGTCAGACCTTAAATTGAGAGAGGAAGATCAGTATAGAAAGATCAGGAAAGTGCTGTGAAAAAGTATTTGTCCTATGTTCCTATTATTATTACTTTTGTGCTGGTCCATGTTTTTTTCTTTACTGTTCTACAGTTTAAGATAAAAAACAGAAAGTGACCCAGATCAGCCCAAACACAGCAGAGACATGCCTCCATCCTTAGAAGATATGTAAAAAACACAAAAGAAATGGATGCAGAACTTTAAATGAGGTGTGTCTCTGTTAGTAAGGGTAGGTATATGAATTAATTATTTTATTAGAGAAAATTGATTGTAACCAATAGCCAATGGGTAGTCCCTATAATGAATAAATTGGATAAATAATTCCTTTTTTTTTTTAAATTGTTTATTTTTAACATTTATAAAACATCATATCATAAGATACAGAAATTATGACATTTTAACTTCGGAAAATACAAAAGTAGTAAGCAGAACAAGTTAGTAGGACTTGACAGGGATACAGGTATGGGCGAGTGTCAGCAGCTTCCATCATTGGATCATCTAAACAAAAAATTTCCATACAGCATCCAAGTTTAGGTCAGGTTAAAAAGGTATGTGTCAGCCAATAATATGTATATAAAGGATGTTCAAAGGATGTTTCTAATGGGCATCAAAAAGGTGTGCGGTTATCAGATTTAAGAGGGTATACTGAGTCATCCCAAGATTTCCAAGTTTTATCAAATAGGGGGAGATTACCATCATTCTTTGCAGTCATATGTTCCATCCTGTGTATATCTGCGACTATGGAAAGAAAATGGTGAAAAGTAGGGGGGGACGTAGAGAGCCAATGCCTAGGGATGGCTCTTTTCGCTGCTAACAGTATGAATGACCTAAGTTTCTGTAGTGTTTTGGAGCTGTCCGGAATAGGGAGGCCCAGAAGGAAATACATAGGATTCAACTGAATGGTTGTAGAGAGTAGTATTTGTAATAACTTTTGAACCTCGATCCAGTATAGGCCTATGAGAGTGCATTCCCAGAAGATGTGGAACCGTGCCCCAGGACTCTCCACATCTCCAGCATAGATTGGAGACAGAAGGGTTCTGGGCGTGTAGCAAGTCGGGAGTTCTATACCAAACGAGTAGTATCTTAATGGCGGTTTCTTTTTGTGCTACACATCATGAAACTATTGAACATGATTCCCAAATCTTTCAACAATCCAACAATGAGATTGGACGGTTCAACATTCGGGACCATTTTTTCATAGTTGTGTGAGGGGTCAGTTAGAGGAGGCATCTCGTTAAGCATTTTATAGATAGATGAAATTAATTTAGGTTCGTATGGGCCATTTGCATATAGTATTTCAAAGTCTGTAGGCTTTTCTAAGGACAATGAGGGTGAATTGGCAAGGAAAACATGTTTCATTTGTATATATGAGTATTCCATAGAGGCAGGGAGATCGTGTTTCTTTTGGAGATCTGGAAATGATAGGAGTTTAGTTTGCATGTAACCGGGTGTACCAGATGTCGCAGCTGAAAGATACCCAATTGGGTCCATGGGAGTGTTCGTAAATAAGACAGTCCATCCAGAATGTCTGGGTTAAAAAGGACACTCTGGAGTGGGGAGCAGGGGGAGGAAAGAGAGAACCTATCTGCACATTTACTCCAAATGGATAAGGTGAAAAGCATTGGGGCCAAACAAAGAGATCTCAATTGGGGCATGAATTTATTTGAGGATGGCCATAACATGTAGCAGGGGTGTACTGGAGCAGTAATCCCTATTTCAATTTCAGCCCATCTTTCCTAGAGGTCCAGGTGGTCAATACCCTGAGGTGAGAGGCGTAATAATATTTAATGAGATCTGGAGCAGCCAACCCACCTTTAGTTCTGAGAGCAAAAACTACTGATTGAGCAATGCTATGGGAGGCGTTATTCCAAATAAAGTTGAGACATTTTCTCTGGAGGTTTTTCAGCTGCGACATTAGGACCGGGATTGGTAATGTTTCAAATAAATACAACAATTTAGGCAAGATCAACATTTTGAGAACGTTAATTCTGCCAGGGAGAGAGATTGGGATGGAGGACCAGAGGTGCAGAAGTCTTATTATTTCTGCAAACATTGGTGGAAAGTTGGCTTGTTAGAGAGAGGTATATGAGGGGGTAAGGTGAATGCCTAAATATTTCAACGAGGACAAGCACCATCTGTATTTAAATCTGCTTTGTAAGGAGCTGAGCAAATCTGGGGTTATATTATATAGGGAGGGCTTCTGTTTTGGACTGGTTGATCTTAAAACCTAATAGGGTTCCAAAAGTGGATAGGACATCATGTAGAAAAAGTAGCGAGATTTCAGGATGGGTAATAGTTATAATCATAAGGGAGGGAAAGGGGAGGGGGACAAGAGCAAGTGGGTATAGGTGGTTTGATCAGTCCTATACTGATCGAATCCTGGCCATGCACCGGTAGGGTGTAATAGCTGTTACCAATTCAATAGCATATATCAGTGGGGTGGGGAGCAGGGAGGAGGGAAGGGGTCTACGGTATAGAATTACCGGTGGGAAAAAGTGGTTACCTTAGCAATTAATGGTCAGTACATAGGTGGTATAAAAGGTAGTAATTTATTAATTCATTATAAAAACACCTGGGTGAGGTGAACATACAGATAAACGGTTATTACAGTAAGGGATACATAACACTCCTAATCAAGGTGGCATAAGAATGGACTGACTAACACGACGAACAAAACACACACAGAACATGTAACGGCATAGACACTGTCCGGACTAGTTATATGCTGCTCGGTAGCCAAACGGTCAGATTCGGTTGTGGCATAAGTGGGTGTTACCCAGTGGGAGATTTAATGGGATGTGCTGCCGAGAAGCATATAAGTGGAGCGGGGAGAGGGGAGGGGACCCGAAAGATGGAGATTGGATATAAATCAAGGGGATGACTGGGCTGGACTTGGCAATTCAAGGTACCTGTGAGGTAGTAAACAGACTTGATGCTGAATAGCAATGAGGCTGTAAGTCTGTAAGTCTATGTACAGTGAAATTCACTCATGCAGTGTAGGCAGTGGTGATAGTCCAAGTAGGTGATAGGACTGATTATACACTGTAATCAGCAGGCTTCAAGGCTATTTATAAAGTGCAGTCAGTGGCAGTGTAAGATGCTCCAATAAACAAGTGGTATATACAGGACTTAGGCTTTACGTAAAGCTGTATGATGTCCTCAACTGTTAGTAAGTTAATTGGTGCTCGTACCTTCACCTCCACAGAGATTCCTGGAGGTTATTCCACAGGCCGTGCTGGAGGTGGTTGACAGGGTCAACAACTTTCCGGACCCTGTCAACCACCTCCAGCACGGCCTGTGGAATAACCTCCAGGAATCTCTGTGGAGGTGAAGGTACGAGCACCAATTAACTTACTAACAGTTGAGGACATCATACAGCTTTACATAAAGCCTAAGTCCTGTATATACCACTTGTTTATTGGAGCATCTTACACTGCCACTGACTGCACTTTATGAATAGCCTTGAAGCCTGCTGATTACAGTGTATAATCAGTCCTATCACCTACTTGGACTATCACCACTGCCTACACTGCATGAGTGAATTTCACTGTACATAGACTTACAGCCTCATTGCTATTCAGCATCAAGTCTGTTTACTACCTCACAGGTACCTTGAATTGCCAAGTCCAGCCCAGTCATCCCTTTGATTTATATCCAATCTCCATCTTTCGGGTCCCCTCCCCTCTCCCCGCTCCACTTATATGCTTCTCGGCAGCACATCCCATTAAATCTCCCACTGGGTAACACCCACTTATGCCACAACCGAATCTGACCGTTTGGCTACCGAGCAGCATATAACTAGTCCGGACAGTGTCTATGCCGTTACATGTTCTGTGTGTGTTTTGTTCGTCGTGTTAGTCAGTCCATTCTTATGCCACCTTGATTAGGAGTGTTATGTATCCCTTACTGTAATAACCGTTTATCTGTATGTTCACCTCACCCAGGTGTTTTTATAATGAATTAATAAATTACTACCTTTTATACCACCTACCTATGTACTGACCATTAATTGCTAAGGTAACCACTTTTTCCCACCGGTAATTCTATACCATAGACTCCTTCCCTACTCCCTGCTCCCCACCCCACTGATATATGGGTAATAGTTAGTAGGATGTGGTCTGCGAATAGTGACATCTTAGTCCTGTTGTCGCAACGGAACTCTCCAGACACCAGGGTGAGACCTGATGGCTGCTGCGAGTGGTTCGAGGCTCAGTATGGTTAAATAACTCTTGTGTACAATATACTGCATGATATAAACATATTCAATGCAATTAGTTACATATTTATTATTTAAACATAAAAAGGACATGATTGGTACAAAGGATAATAGTAGCAAAAATATTATAAATAATTGTCATAATGAACAGTACATAATATAAAAAACACAAAAGATAGTAAAATAAATTCATGATGATACAAGCTATAACCTAGCACCCTTGAGTGTGGACTCAACGTGTTTCATGGTGTTTAAAGCCAATCATCAGGAGTAGGATGCTATGGAATAAATAAAATAATGAATAGATAAGTGGGTGGACCAACATCTAGTGTATAAGTTACATTTGGCTCTCCAACTGAGAGACAGAGGGTATAATATAGTACAAGAAAAAGACAATTCCATAGCTCAACTCACCAACCAGTCTGCTGACCAACCAAATTTACCTGTCTAACCGTATGTTAAAAGCAGGGGTTTAGTTAGCACACATTTGCAAACGCAATATAGTAATAATACTTTACCTATGGGGTATCTCATGGGTATGGATGAGCCGAATACCCCCCGGTTTGGTTCGCAGCAGAACTTGCGAACAGGCAAAAAATTTGTTTGAACACGCGAACACCGTTAAAGCCTATCGGACACGAACATGAATAATTAAAAGTGCTCATTTTAAAGGCTTATATGCAAGTTATTGTCATAAAAAGTGTTTGGGGACCTGGGTCCTGCCCCAGGGGAAATAACCCCCCGATAACCCCCCACCCGCAGACCCCCACATCCACAGGCCAAGGGTTGTGGGGATGAGGCCCTTGTCCTCATCAACATGGGGACAAGGTGCTTTGGGGGGCTACTTCAAAGCACCCTCCCAATGTTGAGGGCATGTGGCCTGGTACGGTTCAGGAGGGGGGGGCGCTCTCTCGTCCCGCCCTCTTTTTCTGTGGCCTGCCAGGTTGCATGCTCAGATAAGGTTCTGGTATGGATTTTTGGGGGGACCCCACACCATTTTTTTTTAAATTTTGGTGCGGGGTTCCTCTTAAAATCCATACCAGACCTGAAGGGTCTGGCATGGATTTTGAGGGGGACCCCCACGCCATTTTTTTTTAATTTTGGTGTGGGGTTCCCATTAATATCCATACCAGACCTGAAGGGCCTGGTATGGAATTTAGGGGGACCCCCACGCCATTTTTTTTAAATTTTGGTTCGGGGTACCCCATGCAGTGTTTATCAATGAACTTTTATGTGTATTGTCAGACCGACAATTCATTATAGCCGTGAGTAGTTTTAAATCACTTTTCCTTTGAAATGTCATTTTGCTGTCAGACTGTTCTAAACACGGCATACTATAGACACCCCCCAGGTACAAAATTTAAAGGAATATTACACTTTTATTGTTTCACTTTAAGCTTTATTAAAATCACTGCTCCCGAAAAAACGGCCATTTTTAAAAATTCTTCTTGCATTGATACATGTCCCCTGGGGCAGGACCCAGGTCCCCAAACACTTTTTATGACAATACCATGCATATAAGCCTTTAAAATTAGCACTTTTGATTTCTCCCATAGACTTTTAAAGGGTGTTCTGCGGCTTTCGAATTTGCCGCGAACACCCCAAATTGTTTGCTGTTCGGCGAACTGGCAACCAGCTGATGTTCGAGTCAAACATGAGTTCAACTCGAACTCGAAGCTCATCCCTACTCATGGGTATAGACCTACAGCTACTGTGATGGAACAAACATAACCTGGAAAAGTTTGTCTCATCCGGGGTTGAAGCGGGAGAACCCATACCAATGTATGCACCCAACCGTCCTACCCGGGAATTCGGGTGGACTGGGTGGGAAACCACAGGGCCAGACAGCTGGGAGAAGGGATGAAGGACCACAGCATGAGATCAGGATGGAGGGTCTAGAGACCCAGGATGTGATGAGATGTCTATACAATGGGTACATCCATTAGTAGAGTGTTCATCGATTGACCCAGCAAACACATAATAGGAAACTAAGTGAGTTTATGGTGTGAGTGTAAATGTATATGAAAGTAAATGAAGGAGTGTGTGAGAGCATATATGTGTGTGTGAGTGTGTGTGAAAATGGATGTGTGTGTGTGTGTGTGTGTGTGTGTGTGTGTGTGTGTATGTATGTATGTATGTGTCTGTAACCCTGGGAGGTTCCCTCCATACCTGAGGAGTCTGAGCGGGGTAAAGTGTAGGTCCTTCCGTCAGGATGGAAGCAAAGTGTGAGCAGCCATAGGCTCCTCCCGGCTGAAGTACCCGTGCATCAGGGTGGGACCCTGCCAGTGTCATGTGTCAATGTAAAGCGGCAAGGAGGATAGGGGAGCTCCATCCCCACCGCAGCATGAGATGTAGGAAGCACACACACAACCCTCCAGCAACTCCCGTAGGGTGGCCACGTGAGAGAGCGCATGAGCATGACGCGAGGTGCAGAGGTCAACCCCCACCTCCATCGCAATATGGGATGGGCGAGGGGGGAGAACTAAGCACCTTGCAACCCCGGAGTAAGACAGAGACCAAAGCCATGATCCCTGAGCTAGGGTGTCTGTAAAAAGCAGATAAGAAAAAAGAGGGAATACAGGGCTAACATATAGAGCTACTGATGTCAATACCTAGTGCTAGTTATCTAATTGTTGGTCGGATAAACATATTTGGTTAGCCCGATCAATCTATTTTATAGGATTAATGTACTTAGACATAGAACAAATACTACATTAAAGTTTAAAACAGAATCTATGGGTAAGTATAAATGAAATAGAAAATCATTGATTTGAATGTGTTGGGGATGTAAGGTCACTAAATGAACTGGGTGTCTTCCACCCTAAATTAGAACAAGATAAAAAACAGAAAGTGACTCAGATCAGCCCAAACGCAGCAGAGACATACCTCTATCCCTAGAAGATATGTAAAAAATGCGAAAGAAATGAATGCAGGACTTTAAATGAGGTGTGTCTCTGTTGGTAAGGGTAGGTATATGAATAAATTATATTATTAGAGAAAATTGATTGTAACCAATCCCCAATGGTTAGTCCCTATAATGAATAAATTGGATAAATAATTCTTGTGTACAATATACTGCATGATATAAACATATTCAATGCAAATAGTCACATATTTATTATTTAAACATAAAAAAGACATGATTAGTACAAAGGACAATAGTAGCAAAAATATTATAAATAATTGTCATAATGAACAGTACATAATATAAAAAACATAAAAAACACAAAAGATAGTAAAATAATTCATGATGATACAAGCTATAACCTGGCACCCTTGAGTGTGGACTCAACGTGTTTCATGGCGTTTAAAGCCAATCATCAGGAGTAGGATGCTATGGAATGAATAAAATAATGAATAGATAAGTGGGTGGACCAACATCTAGTGTATAAGGTACATTTAGCTCTCCAACTGAGAGACAGAGGGTATAGTATAGTAATAATACTTTACCTATGGGGTATCTCATGGGTATAGACCTACAGCTACTGTGAAGGAACGAACATAAACTGGAAAAGTTTGTCTCATCCGGCGTTTAGGTGGGAGAACCCATACCAATGTATGCACCCAACCATCCTACCCCAGAATTCCGGTGGACTGGGTGGGAAACTACAGGGCCAGACAGACGGGAGAAGGGACGAAGGACCACAGCATGAGTTCAGGATGGAGGGTCTAGAGACCCAGGATGTGATGAGATGGCTGTACAATGGGCACATCCATTAGTAGAGTGTCCATCGATTGACCCTGCAAACACATAACAGGAAACTAAGTGACTGTATAGTGTGAGTGTAAATGTATGATAGTATTTCTTTTGCGTTTTTTACACTGTTCTACAGTTTAAAATGCCAAGTTTTATTTACATTAAACATAATTTGATCGACCACTAATACTTCGTTTTTGGGAGATGCACGTTAAATTCATTTGTTATGGCCTATTTTGAATAAAATAAGTTCATTAGATTGTTGTCTATATGTGTTTGGAACTATAATGAAACTAGACAAAGAAAAAACCCATAGTGGTGGACTTTTAAGGCACATAAAAGATTTAAAAGTATATTAATACAAATATGATTTATTGAATTTCAACATTAAAAAAACAACAATGGTGTAACATCTACTATTTGGAATGCATAGCAGGCATTTTTTTAACAATAATTTACAAAGTTAGAAAGTACTCTTGAATCTGACGCGTTTCGGAGTGTATGTACCTCCTTCTTCAGGGATGGGTGTGAACTAGAGACATTTCTAGTCTAAAAGGATATATAGAAAAAAACAACTGTAAGCATTCAAACATATATATGGATATAACAATTCTCAATATGGTCTCCATATTTCTTGCACTTACGTTATTATAATGTATTGCTGGTTTAGCATTCCATATAATTCTAAGTAAAAACAGCAGCAATGACACGGTCTGTCTACCAGATAGATTCTTGGTTCCAAAAGAGAGCAGTGGTTTTCAGTGGAAAGTCAGGGCAGGGCCACGCCCACTCCACCCGCCGACACAGCAGGCTTCTCCAGCGGACAGCGCATGTCCGCTGGGGTTGCAGTATGAGGGACAGTCATAGCTGAAATTGACTGTGCCCTCACGTAATGCTGCCATGGGTTACAAGGCCCGGGCGGCTTGGTGTGGTGGGCGAAACTCAGATTAGTTTAAAAGGATCATAATGATGTTTGATAGATAGAATTTATATCCCATGTATGGGTCTTTTTCATGGCAAAAATGAATCCATGGTTACATTTAGCCATAGTTGGAAACCTTTCGGAAACAAAAAAAATATAGTAGTAGCAGATGTTGATTAATATGACAGGGTTACATAGCATTTCAATTTACATAAGGTGAGATACATTAAACAAGACAGGCAGAAATATACATCATGTGATTGGATAATAGTGCCTATTGAATGATATAGACAAATTGTACAATATATTTAATCATTTTCAATTACGTTTTTTTGAAGGAACTATAATGAAATATTAACTTGAAAGTGCACTTGTAGTGCAAAGTGGATTGGCCTGTACTTGATGATGCCTCACTGAACCACCTTAACCGCCCTATAGAAAGCCAAGAAATTATAAATGTTATTACATCTCTTCCGCCTGCTAAATCACTGGGAATGGATGGATTATCCTCAGAATACTATAGAGCCCTTAATCCAATTTTAAACCCTTATTTGTTTGAACTATACAACCAAGCTGTCCTCACAGGTAACTAAGAAGCTGTTATTGTGACTATCCCCAAACCTGGAAAAGAGCCAGACTACCCACAAAATTTCAGGCCCATATCGCTTCTAAATTCTGATTTAAAAATATACTCCAAACTGCTTGCTAACAGACTCTTGGATTTAAATCCACTCCTACTAGGGCTGGAGCAAGTAGGGTTTGTGAGGGGGAGGCAGGCTCCAGATGGTACACGAAGAATGATCAACCTAATACGCCACGCTGAGACTTGTCGAGTGCCTTCTCTTCTCCTTGCTTTGGATGAGGGGAAGGCATTCAGAGTTCATTGGGAATATCTGTCGCAAGTGCTAACTAAATTCGGGCTGTCTGGGTCCATATTTTCCGCTATTATGACATTATACAAAAATCCTTCAGCGAGAGTATATGTCGATGGTACCCTGTCTGGATCATTTGATCTTTCAAATGGAACAAGATGGGGGTGCCCCCTCTCTCCAATTATATTCTCCCTTGCCACCAAACCCTTTGCTGAAGCCATCAGGAGTGATCCTCTGATTGAGGGCCTGCGAGTAGGCCGCATTGAACACAAAATAGGTGTTCGCAGACGATATAATTTTGTCTCTTGCAAATCCCCTCAACTCTCTACATAGAACCCAGCAACTAATTGAGGAATTTGGGAAAGCCTCCTACTACAAGATTAATTCTAATAAGTATCAAATACTGACCATGGGATTGTCTCAATGCCAAATAAATCAAATGAAAAGTGAGTTCTCATATACATGGGGAGCTAAATCAACCACATATTTAGGCATCCAGCTTACTTATCCCACTGGCCTGCTCTATGAAACCAACTTTAATCCTCTATTTTCCAACATCTCTGAAGATATGAAATGGATGAGTAAGTCTCCAATGTCTTGGGTGGGAAGAACAGCTTCCTTTAAAATGCAGGTACTCCCCAAGATACTCCACCTGTTTAGAACACTCCCAATCCCTATTCTTCACAAAATGCAACTCCCTCTTAAAGAACTTTATTTGGCAAGGTAAAAATCAGAGAATTGCCCTTTCATCACTGCAATTGATGAGAGCGAACGGTGGTATTGGTTTACCAGATTTGCAGGGCTACTATAATGCGTCCTTACTAGACCAAGCTAAAAATTGGCTAAATCCGACTGAGGACATACTATGGGTTGACATGGAATTAAGCTTTATGAAACATTAGGACACTCTTGCAATTTTATCAGCTTCTCTTATGTCCCCCCAAGTACTCTCTTTTGTTCACCACCCCACAATTGTAGCCACTTTGAAAGCATGGCGTACTTTACTCTCCCACAAAGAGTACACAGAAAATACATTCAAACTAAATATCCAAGAAACTGTCCAAAATGTCTTGGTATGCTGATGCCTTAAGAGGTCCCTTCACTGGAACTAAGAGGCCAAGCCCAACCCCTGAAAAACTACCACACATCATAATCCCCCCCTCCGCCAAATGATTTGGACCAGTGCACAAAGCAAGGTCCATAAAGACATAGATGAGTGAGTTTGGGGTGGAGGAACTTGACTGGCATGCACAGAGTCCTGACCTCAACACAACAGAACACCTTGGGGATGAATTAGAGCGGAGACTGTAAGCCAGGCCTTCTCGTCCAACATCAATGCCTGACCTCACAAATGCACTTGGAAGAATGGTCAAACATTCCCATAGACACACTCCTAAACCTTATGGACAGCCTTTCCAGAAGAGTTGAAGCTGTTAAAGCTGCAAAAGGTGGGCCAAATGAATTTTGAACCCTACGGACTAAGACTGGAATGCCATTATAGTTCATGTGCGTTTAAAAGGGAGGCGTCCCAATACTTAGGCCAATATATTGTATATTGCTTGTGACACGGAGCATGGCTATGGACTTAGGGCTGGTTCTCACCACAGAGATACACACAACATGTGTGAGGCTGCCTGTTGGCTAAGTGGGTAGCAATGCTGTCTAGCAGCACTGGGGTTGCTAGTTCAATTCCCCAACATGCTAATGCTTGTGTTTAAGTTTATATGTTCTCCCTGTGTGGGTTTCTCATCACAATCCAAAGACATGCTGGCAGTTTATTTGTCTCCTGTCGAAATAGTCTCTAATGTAAGAAAGTTAGTTTTGGACTTTAGAATGGAAGCTCATTGCAACCAGGGACTTATGTTAAGGTTTGTTAGCACTAATCATGCCCAAGGACTTGGACATTTAAAATTGTAGGGTTTACACTGCACAGGTACATATCCTTAGAAAACTGTTGCTTTGTTTATGTGCATGCAAATGGACTTCGATCTTTGGCCTGTAGATGGAGATTTGATGCACATAGCCAAGAGCTAACACAGTTGCAAATAGTATTATGTGTTTCTGCTCATCAGGTGCAATCACTTTAGACATACATGAAGAGACAGATTGAAAGATACTGGTGGGCGTGTACTTCTATTGGGCATGTGTCAGTATGCTAACAATACAACCTATCTTATAGAAAGGGCTGCAGTAGTAGGGGGTTAGTTTGGAATGAGAAGGCCAGGTTTTTTGCTGTGATTTATGGGGGAGAAGGAATAATATTGTGCATATTGACAAACGCCCAACTAGGGCTGTTTGCTAAAATTCTTGTGCATTTTTTCAATCAAAAGTGGATTTATGTGGTCATGCTATCAATGTTGTGTATTGTTCCTGTCTGACCATGCAAACATGGTTTGGGAGCATGTGCTGACCTTCTACTCTTTGATCTCATTGCTTAATCATGTACACAGAAATGCAGCTTTCAGCAGAACATACTCACCAATGTATGTATGTGTGGAATGTGGGCTGGTGGTGGGTGTTATATTTTAAATATGTCCCTTTTTAATATTATGTTGGAATGCTTTGTAAGAATAATGACTGTTAAGTATGTTTCTATCATCTTGCAGATAAAAATGTGATGTGTTGCCTGTTATACATTGAAAGTAAAGCTGTGTCCACTCTAAGGTTTAGATAGATTTTAGATTGTAAGCTCTAATGAACAGGGCCCTTAAAACTCAATTGCTAACTTTTTTGCTAAATGTAGCACCATATATCCTGTAGAATTTTTTTTGAAGCTAGTAAATGAATTTACATAATTATGTTTCTGCTGGCAAAATTAAAGTACATTATTGAGCTTGTTTGTTGTGTTTTTTGTTTTCTTTTCTTATATTTTTCTTTTCTTTCTAATTTTTTTTTTTTTTGGGGGGGGTGGTTTTCGGGAAGTGCAATATCTTTCTTTTATATCTTACAATTTCTATATGTATTTGTGCACCAAAAAAACGAATCTCTTCAGCACACCTGCAAGTAAATGATAAAGGTGGATTCTTTATATATAACAGCTGTGGAGAATTGCAGGTAATGAATTCAGCTGGTGGATAGGCAGTGTTGTATGTGTTAGCCCTGGTTCACATTGGTGTGATTTGACATGCGATTTGACATGTCAAATCGGTGGCAATTGTACCATTCTAATTGATGCAGTGCCGCAATTTCCAAAAGTAGTTTCTGTACTACTTTTTGGCGACTTCGGGGTGCGATGTTTATAGACATCAGTGCAGAAACCTGCACAGATGTCTCTGAAATTCACCCGCAGTCAAGATTGACATGTGGAAATGAAATCGTGAGTTCAGCTGAACTCGCACAATTTCCTCCCGCTGTCGGTGTGAACCAGGGCTCAAACTGGGCCTTTGTAATTCAGCTACTGCTATCCCAGGGACACCATTTCTTGTCGAACACCCTTAAGTTTACTGTCACGGAACGTCCCACACTCCGCTTGAGTGCTTCCATCATATACCACTTTCTCCCAGTCTGTATACAGATATTAGATATTCCAACCTCTCTGAGCACAAAACAAGGCGACACTTGCTTGTTGCTACCATGAACTGTTTATTTAGAATCAAAGTTACAAGACTTTATATGCCGTTGGAACCTCCTCTAACAATACAACTGTAACCTAATTAACATAATTAACATGAGCTAATTAACTAAAAAATGTACCCAGACCAGATGACAGACTTGTGGGCACCGAGCTTCACACAGTAGTATAAACACAATAGCTGCAGCTCCAATAGGAGTCGTCCCGTCTCCTACATTGTATAGAGGACAATGTGATCAGCTCATTCAATTAACATAAACACAGGTAGTTGGAGTTGATGACACCAGCATCTCCTCACAGGATGTGTCCCAACAGAATGAATCAGTCTTATCAGCAGGGGGCTGCTGGAGGAATCCCCCCTCCCTCTTCAGGGACACAAATCCACAGCAAAGAGTCCCCAACAGAATCAAACAATATACAATATATACATATATACACGACGGAGTCCGATTAGTACAGTTCAGACTGGATTTCTCATTCACCTCACAAAGAGTATTGTTCCATTGAAAATCCAGGGCCCATAATCAAAAGGCAACAGGCTTGCATTCAGTCCTCTCCAACAGCCTCTGTCCCAGCTAGGTCTGTCACATTTCTCCCCTTTCGGCAGGAGACTAACACAGGAGGAGACCCCAGACAGGTTGACTCCGAAGTTAGTCAGTAGTTCCAGTCCTCTACTGCCTGTACCCACACAGTACCCCAAACAAATTGTTCCAAACAGAGTATTACTCACCCAGCCAACCTCTGCCTCTCTCAGAGAACATATCTGCCGCTGGGGAGAGGCCTGGACTGGCCCTTCTCCCTTGAGTCCTTTTTGCCGCTGGAGAGAAGACAGGGGGCCTGGGCTCACTCTGTCATGCTGTTGGGGATCTGGGCCGACTGCCCAGCATCCCTGGAGTATACAGGTGGAGACTGAAGTTCCATCCACCTTCACAGGAAATCCATCTCCTGTTAGTTGAGGGCAGAGTCCAGCAGTACTCGGCCCTGTTGCCAGCCCTTCTGCTGGAAACCCCACACCATCTGCTCCAGCTACCTGTTGGGGAGAGAGGCCGACTGCCCCATCTCCCTGGAACTCTGTAGTTGTTGCAGGTGATGGCCAGAGGTTGGTAGCACTCTGCCCGGTTGCCAGTGCTTCAACTGGGGAAGTTCCCTGTAACTCCACAGATACTGCTGTTGGTGCGGGGCAGAGCACAGTGAAGTTTGGCCCCAATAGCAGCTCTTCTGCTGGAGACTCATCAGGTTGTTCTTCCTCAGCAGAGAAGTCTATTAAATCCCCTACCTCTATAACTGGTGTCTGTGGATAGAGGTTCACCATCTCCTGTCCATGGAACTCAGAAGATGCCATCAGTGCTGAGCAGAGCGCAATGAAGTTTGGCCCTAATCCCAACTCTTCTGCTGGGGGCTCACTCGATGGTTCTTCCTCAGCAGAAAAGTCTATCAAATCCCCTGTCTCTGCAACTGGTGTCTGGGGATGGAGGTTCACCATCTCCTGTCCATGGAATCCAGAAGATGCTATCAGTGCTGGGCAGAGGTTAGCAGAGCTCTGCCCTGTTGTCAGCACTTCAGGTTTGGGGATGGCAATCTCCAGATTTTCCACTGCAGATTCTCTGGCATGCTGCTGGACAGGCACATTCCTCCATCCAAAATCATCCCATGCAGAAACAGGATCATCAAGGTCAGTCAGCACTTGCTGCATCCGCCATAAGACCTCCGCCTCCATAGCTGCGGGGGCAGGTTGGCAAAGCACACTATTGCTCTGCCACATTGCCGACTCTTCAGCCAGGATTTCAGGGTTGTCAGCTGGTATTTCCTGATAGTCCCAGGCAAAGGGAGCCCAGCCCTGGCACTGAGCAATGTCTAGCAGCCGTCTGTAGGCGATCTCTAGCTCCCATTCCTGAACGGCCAGAAACTCCAAATCTTACTGTGCCCAGTGCACTTCTGGAATGTTCAGTAGCCCTTCTCTGAAATCCATGATTTCGTCCAACCGCCACTCCAAATCACTCCCAAAGTTAGAGTCCCCTGTCAGCTTTACATACAACAGTCCCAAGCCGCCGTAGCTTAAGCCTTCTGTTGGGCTGTCATCCACTATCCAGGGACATGCTTGGGATACATGCCACCGGAGGGCTCTGTAGCTCTCATCCAGCTTTATCTCTGCCCAGACCAGCCTGCTTAATTCAGCTGTCTGCTTCTTGTGTGGTTTTTCTCCCAAAAACCGCACCCGCAGTCCGTACTGCAACCAGTACCTTTCCTCGATGGAGGGGAGAACTTTTCCCTGGTGTCGCTGCTCACGGGCTAGTGCTTCCTTCCAGTGTTTGCAGCGAATAGAATCACACCATCCCAGCAGGACCTGCTCTGACACTGGTCCTCTGTGCTGTATCTGCATCTCTCGCAACCTCCTTCTGAATTCCTCATCCATGGCGGCTGGTATCTGTACCTCTCCTCTCCTGCTATCTGGACCTTGGATCCAGATGGAAGTTTGGATGTCCCAGACTGCAGGAAGCTTTCCCGCTGCTTGCCACCAATGTCACGGAACGTCCCACACTCCGCTTGAGTGCTTCCATCATATACCACTTCCTCCCAGTCTGTATACAGATATCAGATATTCCAACCTCTATGAGCACAAAACAAGGCGACACTTGCTTGTTGCTACCATGAACTGTTTATTTAGAATCAAAGTTACAAGACTTTATATGCCGTTGGAACCTCCTCTAACAATACAACTGTAACCTAATTAACATAATTAACATGAGCTAAAAAATGTACCCAGACCAGATGACAGACTTGTGGGCACCGAGCTTCACACAGTAGTATAAACACAATAGCTGCAGCTCCAATAGGAGTCATCCCGTCTCCTACATTGTATAGAGGACAATGTGATCAGCTCATTCAATTAACATAAACACAGGTAGTTGGAGTTGATGACACCAGCATCTCCTCACAGGATGTGTCCCAACAGAATGAATCAGTCTTATCAGCAGGGGGCTGCTGGAGGAATCCCCCCTTCCTCTTCAGGGACACAAATCCACAGCAAAGAGTCCCCAACAGAATCAAACAACATACAATATATACATATATACACGACGGAGTCCAATTAGGACAGTTCAGACTGGATTTCTCATTCACCTCACAAAGAGTATTGTTCCATTGAAAATCCAGGGCCCATAATCAAAAGGCAACAGGCTTGCATTCAGTCCTCTCCTCTGTCCCGGCTAGGTCTGTCACATTTACCTTCAAATATCATATGTAGACATACAGATTTGCATATATGCAAATAAACAAAAATAAAACAATTCTAATTGTGGTTGTGATCAAATATTCGCAGCTGCGATCAAAAGAGCGTGGTTTCACCTTCTGACCCAGAAATGAGTCATTATAGTCACCCAGAAGTTCCTGTGCTGGTCAGGATCTCCATCTAGGTGGACATGGCAAGGTCCCAAAGAGGAGGTGCTGTTTATTGGCTGGGTAAGTGTAGAATATGTACACACCCACACCCAC
The DNA here is from genome assembly GCF_042186555.1 of Aquarana catesbeiana. NCBI lineage: Eukaryota > Metazoa > Chordata > Amphibia > Anura > Ranidae > Aquarana > Aquarana catesbeiana. The sequence goes on along the minus strand of NC_133332.1, from coordinate 133,151,871 downwards.
ACTCACCTAACAACCCCATAAAATCATTCCCCACATCTATTAACTTTTGTACCACCACCCCCTCCCTTTAGAATGTAAGGCTCTACTCTCTCTCTTTGCATGACAAGTTGTACCCCATGATCCTCAATGATAACCATTCATATCTGTGCTACTTCAAGTTGCAACAACTTCAAAGTAGTCCTTGTACTACTTTGGTGTGACTTTCATGTGACTTGCGGTACATAAGGTGCAATATTACACAGGCATTCCCAAAAGTTGGGGTCAAGTTGCAGCAGCAAAGTGGCAGCAAAATAGTGTGACTTTCAGGTCACAGCAGTGTGAATGAGATTCATGGATAATACCTTTGAATTAGGCCCTATTCTCACTAGTGCATCCTGCAAGTGGGTCGAATTCATCCCTGCACTACTTTGGTTTGACTTTGATGCAACTTGAGGTCCATATACCGCAAGATTACACAGGCATCGGTCGCACAATGCAAATGGGACCTAATTCAAAGGTGTTATCAATGAATCTCATCAGGTTCCTTTCACACTTTATCAACTTTTCATACAACTTAAGGTCCATACGGCCCCTTTCACACTTGTGCGACCTGAAAGTCCCGCAATTTTGCAGCGCTTTTTGCCACAAATTTCACACGATTTGAAGCAATGCCAGTGTAATCTTCAGGTCTATGGATGCAGGAGTCACAGGACAAGTCGCATAAGTGTGAAAGGGGCCTTAGGGCCAGTTCACACTGCTGTGCTGTCCAACATCAGATGTGATTTGACTCACACTGCAAATCACATGCAATGTCTGTGTGATGCAAACTCAGCCATACAGATTGTATGGTTGAATTTGCATTGCATTCGGATCACACTCACACAGGACCTTTTTTTGGTCCACAGCAGACATGGGTGTTGTCTGAATTTGCAGTTTGCTCTGCGATATGAAAACTAATTTGGGGGTGTCATTAGCTTTCTACTGACATTCCCAGCAGTTTGCATATGGTTGTGTGAACTGCCTTTGAGTTGTATGCGATGCGGGAACCCGCACTGGAATCGCAGGGTTCCCGCAATGCTCCAGTGTGAACTGGCCCTGTCCCTAGGTTGGGGAATTTTTTCACGTGATTTGCCGGTAATAGATTTCAATTGAATCACAGAAATTCCAGAAATGCAACTGTTGCGTTTGTGATGCGATTTTTGATGTGTTTTGCTGTTATTATTTTCACACTGCATATAGCTGGTTGCTAACCAGGAGACCGGGAAGCCAGCCACAGCATCCTTTACAACCATTGAGTCATCAGCTGTCAGCAGCTTCCCCACTGAAAGTAAAACAAAAATGCCAGCCCAAAAAACACAAAAAAACTGCATGGGGTCCCCCTGTCTATACCAAGACCTTTGGGTCTAGTATGAATTCAGAGGGGACCCCCCACGCCACAATTTAACAAAAATGGTGTAGGGGTCCCCCCAAAATATTTACCAGGGCCTTATCCGAGCATGCAACCTGGCAGGCCGCAGGAAAAAATGGGGGATGAGAGAGTGCTCCCCCTCCTGAACCGTACCAGGCCACATGTCCTCAACATGGGGAGGGTGCTTTGGGGTCCCCCCCAAACATCTTGTCCCCATGCTGATGGGGACAAGGGCCTCATCCCCATAACCCTTGCCCGGTGGTTGTGGGGGTCTATGGGTGGGGGGCTTATCAGAATTTGAAAGCCCCCAGATCCCGGCCCCCCTATGTGAATGGTTATCATGTACATCGTACCCCTACCCATTCACAAAAAAAAAGCAGTGAAATGTGACAAAAAACAATAGCCAGTTTTGACAATTCCTTTATTGTAAAATAGCTCTGAGTGGTCTTCTCCCCCGAGCCGCGTCTCTCACCGTCATCTTTTCCTGGTGCTGTCTCTCCCGCCATCATCTTCTGTCACCGTCTTCCGTCGGCATCTCTCCCACTGCTATGTTCTTTCTCGCTGCTGCCTTGCTTCATCGTGTTGTCCCCCGCTGTCTGGTGTCTCTTACACAGCCATGGGGCGTGACCATCTGTTGACGTCACATGGAAAGCCAGAAATAAAGAGGGCGGGCTATCCGTGTGATGTCAATGGATGGTCACACCCCATGGCTGTGTAAGAGATGCCAGACAGCAGGGGACAACACAACGGAGGAAGACAGCAGCGAGGAAGAACACAGCAGCGGGAGAAGTAGGCGGTGGCGACAGAAGACAGCGACAGAAGATGACAGTGGGAGATACAGCACCAGGAGAAGATGACGCCGAGAGACACGGCTCTGTGGAGAAGACCACTCAGAACTATTTTACAATAAAGGGTTTGTCAAAAACCAGCTATTGTTTTTTGTCACATATCACTGCTTTTTTTTGGTGACTGGGTAAGGGTACAATGTCACATATCACTGCTTTTTTTTGGTGAATGGGTAAGGGTACAATGTACCCGATACCCATTCACATGGGGGGGATCTGGGAGCCCCTTGTTAAAGGGGGCTTCCAGATTCCGATAAGCCCCTTGTTCACAGACCCCCACAACCACTGGGCAAGGGTTGTGGGGATGAGGCCCTTGGACCCCAAAGTACCGTCCCCATGTTGAGGGCATGTGGTCTGGTACAGTTCAGGAGGGGGGCGCTCTCTCGTCCCCCCTCTTTTCCTGCAGTCTGCCAGGTTGCGTGCTCGGATAAGGGTCTGGTATGGATTTTTGGGGGACCCCACGCCATTTTTTTTTCAAATTTTGCCGCAGGGTTTCTCTTAATATCCATACCAGACCTAAAGGGCCTTGTATGGATTTTGGGGGCACCCCCACGCAATTTTTTTTATTTTGATGCGAGATTCCCCTTGATATTCATAACAGACCCAAAGGGCCTGATAATGGACTGGGGGAACTCATGTCGTTTTATTTTCAATTATTTTTATGCATCTTTCCAGGATCCAACAATACATTACAGCCACAAGCAGTTTTAAAAAACATTTCTTTGCTTTAGAAATGTCATTTTGCTGTGGTACCGTTCTAAACATGGGAAAGATGCGCTAATTTACAGGCATACTAGGGACACCCCCCGGCATGATATTTAAAGGAATATTTCATTTTTATTGTTTCACTTTAAGCATTATTAAAATCACTGCTCCTGAAAAACTGCAGTTTTTGAAACTTTTTTTGCATTGATACATGACACCTGGGGCAGGACCTGGGTCCCCATACACTTTTTATGGCAAAAACTTGCATACAAGCCTTTAAAATGAGCACTTTTGACTTTTCACGTTCGTGTCCTATTGACTTTAACGGTGTTCGCATAAATTTGTTTGGTTTATCCCTACCCAATAGCCAATGCCACGTGGCATGGTTGGTACCCTAATATTAATGCCTCATATGCAAAACATTATTGTATAGAATAAAAAGAATCAAATATTTTCTATGCCCTGCTACTTTCAAAGGTTCAAGCCATGGGTTTCAAACCCACCAATGATATCACCTCCTGAAAACGTACACCTTGTCCCCATGTTGATGGTGACAAGGGCCTCATCCCCACAACCCTTGCCCTGTGGTTGTGGGGGTTTGCGGGCGGGGGGCTTATCAGAATCTGGAAGCACCCTTTAACAAGGGGACCCCCAGATCCCACCCCCCCTCTATGTGAATGGGTATCGGGTACCCCTACACATTCACCAAAAAAGCAATGAAATGTGACAAAAGAAAATAGCTGGTTTTTAACAAATACTTTATTAAAAATGTTTTCTTTTTTGCCCCGCTTCTTCCTCCATGTTCCTCCAGTCTTCCTTCGGTTTTCTTTCTTCCTCCAGCTTCCTCTCCCCCCCCCAGATTCTTCCTCCACCTACCTCCGCTTCTTCCTCTGGTCTTCTCCATCTTCCTCTGGCTTCTTCTTCCCTGGAGGAAGATGGAGGAAGAAGCGGGGGAAGAAGAAGACATTTTTAATAAAGATATTGTCAAAAAACGTCTATTTTCTTTTGTCACATTTCATTGCTTTTTTTTGTTGAATGTGTAGAGGTACAATGTACCCCATACCCCAGTGGTTCTCAACTCCTGTCCTCAGGGCCCACTAACAGGCCAGGTTTTATGTATTATCTTGGGGAGATGCAGACTAGAATACTGCAATCACTGAGCAGCAAATGATATCACCTGTGATGTATTGCAGTTATCTTGCAAACCTGGCCTGTTAGTGGGCCCTGAGGACAGGAGTTGAGAATCACTGCCATACCCATTCACATGGGGGGGCGGTATCTGGGGGCCCCTTGTTAAAGCCCCCCCGCCCGCAGACCCCCACAATCACCGGGCAAGGGTTGTGGGGGTGAGGCCCTTGTCCCCATCAACCCGGTGCTTTGGGGGACCCTCCCCACCCACCCTGTTGAGGATGGTCCTGACCTGCCAGGCTGCTTGCTCAGATAAGGGTCTGGTATGGATTTTTGGGAGGACCCCTACGCCATTTTTTTTACATTTTGCTGTGGAGTTCCCCTTAATATCCATACCAGACTCGAATTACCTGATATGGACTGGTGGGGGGAGACCTACGCTGTCTTTTTAAAAAATTTTTACTCTATATTGCCGGGAACCGACAATTCATTACAGCCCCAAGCAATTTTTCTGCGGCACAGTAATAAACACGGAAAAGATGCTCTATTTTACAGGCACACTATAGACACCCCCAGGCACGATTTTTAAAGGAATTTTTAATATTTATTGTTTCACTTTAAGCATTATTAAAATCACTGCTCCTGAAAAAACAGTCATTTCAAAAACAATTTTTCCAATTGATACATGTCCCCTGGGGCAGGACCCAGGTCCCCACACACTTTTTATGGTAAAGAACTTGCATATAAGCCTTCAGTGAGAACTTTGGATTTTTCAGGTTCGAGTCCCATTGACTTCCACTATTCCCACATATGTGATCTGACAGGCATGTTTGCCGGCAATAGCGCTGCTTTCCATTTGCATTAGCGCCCAGTTTCTGAGAGTTGCAGTCTTGAGTGGCCTTAATTGGGTGCTATTTTCTGGGACTGCAGGATCATTTTTTGGCTCTAAAGTAAATGACCCCCATTGTCTGGTACATATGCAAGTTCCTCATATCGAATTTCAATGTCAACATAAGCTTACTTGTTAACCACTTCACCCCCAGAAGATTTGACCCCCTTTATGACCAGAGCACTTTTTACAATTTGGCACTGCGTTGCTTTAACTAACAATTGCACGGTCATTCCACGCTGTACCCAAAAAAAAATTTGCGTCCCTTTTTTCCCACAGATAGAGCTTTCATTTGGTGGTATTTGATCGTCTCTGCGTTTTTTATTTTTGGCGCTATAAACAAAAAAAGAGAGACAATTTTGAAAAAAAAATATTTTTTACTTTTTGCTGTAATAAATACCCCCAAATTTTTTTCCAAAAACAAATTTCTTCATCAGTTTAGGCCAATATATATTCTTCTACATATTTTTGGTAACAAAAAAATCTCAATAAGTGCATATTGATTGGTTTGCGCAAGTTATAGGGGTTGATTTACTAAAGGCAAAAAGGCTGTACACTCTGGAAAGTGCATTTGCACACGGCAAGAGCAGTTGCTCCAGAGTTTAGTAAATGAGCAGAAGCTCTGCTGACTTTCATCAACCAATCACATGCAAGCAAAAATGCTGTTTTTTAATTTTCCTTGCGTGTGATTGGGTATTCTTTGCAAAGTGAAGCTTTACCTCATTTACTAAGCTCTAGAGCAACTGCACTTGCAGAGTGCAAATGCACTTTCCAAGGTGCACGGCCTATTGACCTTTAGTAAATCAACCCCACAGTGTCTGCAAACTATGGGAAAGGTTTATGGCATTTTTATTATTTTATATTTTTTTACTAGTAATGGTGGAGGTGTGTGATTTTTAGCGGTACTGTGACATTACACCAGGCAGATCGGGGACTTTTGACACTTTTTTGGGACTATTGGCATTTATACTGCAATCAGTGCTATAAAAATGCGCTGATTATTGTGTAAATGTCACTGGCATGGAAGGGGTTAACACTAGGGGGCGATCAAGGTTTTAATTGTGTGTTCCCTCAGTGTGTTCTAACTGTATGGAGATAGGATTGACTAGGAAAGGAGACATGTAGTTTTTCCTAATTAGTAGGAACAAACGATATGGCTCCTCTTCTCTGACAGCATGGGGATTTGTGTGTTTACACACACAAGACTGCATGCTGGAGCTTGTGCACAGGATCATGCATGGCCGGTGGCAATCGAGCCCCCTGGGCACGCAATCGTGCATGGCCGGTAGTGATCGTGCCCCCTGAGCACGCGCATCAGGTCCCCCACCATGCAGCGGGCGCATTATCCTAAACTTTTAAGATACCTCCAAAGGAGACATGTAGTTTTTCCTAATTAGTAGGAACAAACGATATGGCTCCTCTTCTCTGACAGCATGGGGATTTGTGTGTTTACACACACAAGACTGCATGCTGGAGCTTGTGCACAGGATCATGCATGGCCGGTGGCAATTGAGCCCCCTGGGCACGCAATCGTGCATGGCCGGTGGTGATCGTGCCCCCTGGGCACACGCATCAGGTCCCCCACCATGCAGCAGGAGCATTATCCTAAACTTTTAAGATACCTCCAAAGATTTGATTCTCTACTCCATGTAATCCATGTAATCAGAAGATTCTCCACCCCATAAGAACTTTGTAAGGACAGAACTTGATGTCCACAGACAGACTAGAATTGATGCATTGGGCTGGCTAGGCTTGGGTCTTTGGGTTGGCACCTCATATCTTTGTCACGGTGTCAAGGTCAAGGTGTCATTCCCAGGAACATTTTTCCAGCAGTAATCCCCCTTTAGTCATCTGAGGACCTCCTGTGGCATTAGAACAAAAAAGGTGAGCAAAAAGATCTCCATGTAAAAGATGTAGTCTTTTTTTCAAGTAACAGGCATCTGGACAGATGTAATTTCTTCATGTGCATGGGGCTGGCTGGGTGGATACTGGCTGGGGTGGATACTCTCCATCCAAAATGAATAACCACAGTATCACCTACCTGACAATTAATTAAGGCCTTCCTTAACCATTGGAGGTGTTAAAAATAATTTTCCTCATTAACTCAAACATAAGTCCATAAGTCCATTAAGAATGCAGGAATTTTCTAGCAGTGGTTTTCATTATATAGATTTAATATATTTAACTGAACATTTTTCTTAAATCCCAGTATTGCAGCAGGATTCAATAAAACATAAACACTTTAGTTCCTTTTATCCTCTGGATCCAAGTGGAACGAACCAGAGGGCCTCAGAACAGAACATTTTACCTGAGCACATATTCTGACTCAGAAGTTAGTTTCCTAACTTTGTAAAGGTATCTGACTATCAGCAACAAAATAAAAAACATTAATGAATAAACATAATTACATTATTAACACTTGAAATTCTGGGAATTCAAAAAGTAATATATCCAAAAATAATCACTCTGACTGTTACTCAAACAAACTTTCCCCTCAAACTTGGGCCATGGGCTCTAATAGGCTTCCAAATTGGTAAACAGTAGGCGCACTACTGTGCGTTCACTGTTTACACAGTGTTGTGTTAGGGAATCAAATAAATCACTTCCCTAACACTGACCTGCCTCTCAGCCAATCAGGTGCACTGGGTCTGGTTACCTGTCACCTGATTGGCTGAAGCGACAGGCGCTGTGATTGGACGCCTATCAGGCGTCCAATCATAGCAGAAGAGGATGGGAGAAGACATTAAGGACTCGGAGGGAGCGTGGAGGACAGTGCTGACCCAAGACAGGTAAGTGCCGGGCAGGGGGGCACACTGGCAGCATTTGATGGGGCAAACTGGTGGCAATTGATGGAGCACACTGGCGGCAATTGATGGGGCAAACTGGTGGCAATTGATGGAGCACACTGGAGGCAATTGATGGGGCACACTGGCAGCAATTGATGGTTACAGTAGCTGTGTTTGATGGGCACAGTGGCTGCGCTTGATGGCACAGTGGCTGCGTTTGATGGGCACAGTGGCTGCGTTTGATAGGCACAGTGGCTGCATTTGATGGGCACAGTAGCTGCGTTTGATGCACACTCTGAGGCTGCAGTTGATGTTTTTTATTTTTTCAGTTGGTTTGCACTGCTCCAAAAATTTTGAGCACCAGCCACCACTGGTAGCTCCCCAGTGCCGGCATCACTCATGCAGCCACAGACCATGACACTCCTACCACCATGCTTGACTGTAGGCAAGACACACTTGTCTTTGTACTCCTCACCTGGTTGCCGTCACACATCCTCAACACCATCTGAACCAAATAAGATTATCTTGGTCTCATCAGACCACATGACATGGTTCTAGTAATCTATGTCCTTAGTCTGCTTGTCTTCAGCAAACTAATTGCTGGCTTTCTTGTGCATCATCTTTAGAAGAGGCTTCCTTCTTGGACAAGAGCCATGCTGACCAATTTGATGAAGTGTGCGGCATATGGTCTGAGCACTGAAAGGCTGACCCCCCATTCCTTCAACCTTTGCAGCAATGCTGGCACTCATGATAGAGAGAGAGAGAGAGAGAGAGAGAGAGAGAGAGAGAGAGAGAGAGAGAGCGCGCAGAGCAACTAAACTGATAAGAGAGATGGAGGAGCTCAGCTATGAGGAAAGATTAGCTGAACTGAATTTATTTTCTCTTAAATGAGGGGGATATGATCAACATGTATAAATACAACAGTGGTTCATTTAGTGAACTTGGTGTAGAGTTATTCACTCTCAGGACATTACAGAGGACAAGGAGCCATTCTTTACGTCTGGAGGAAAAAAGGTTTAACCTTCACATATGAAAAGGCTTCTTCCAACATGGATTCCTTATTATCATGATTGGACTGTTTTTTTTTTTTTGTTTTTTTTGTTCACGTCACAACACATTAAGTAGGTGGTGGATGGGAGATGATGGAATAGGGAGAAAAAGGGGAAAGGGGGTGAAAGAGAGGATTTGAGAGGTGAGGTTTAGATGGGAGGGCCTGGCAGTCACTTGATCTTCTTAGTGAAGATTAGTCGAATAATATATACTCAGATTCAGGGAACCCCCTCCTCTCCTGTTGTCCCTTTCCTCCTTCTGGGGAATAAATATGGTTGTTGTGATAATTAAACAGGGTCCTAGGATACACACCTTTCTTTTTTAATATATCTGTTATAGTTTTTTTTCTATTGTGTCTTGTATAAGTTTAAAATGCTCTTTTTCCTCTTCTTTATTTTTTTTTCTTTTTTGTCATGTATTTATTTGTAAACTATCTAAATTGGATAAAAAGGATTCATAGAACATGGCAAGCTGATCACAAATTCAGAGAAAAGACAAATGTGTTAAATAATTTTTCTCTTCAGTTTTTACAAATGAAAAAAGAGGGATATGGTAGTCTTAACAGTAATATTAATGATGATTCACCAAAAGTACTTCTGTGGCTGACTGAAAATCATATACAAAAGAGAATAGAGAAACTTAATGTAGACATATTAGCAGGGCAAGATGGCTTACATCCACAAGTCCTTAGGGAATTTACCTAAGTTATACCTAAGTCACAATTTCTAATTTTTCAAGACATTGTACTGACTAGAATTGTGCCAACTGATGGACAAAGAGAAAAATGTGGCACAAATTTACAAAAAAGGATCAAGATGTATACCAGGAAACTACAGACCCCTCAGCTTAACATCAATGGCATGTCGATAGTAAAGAAGAAATTTGAAGGAATGGTAAGGTACTATACACAGAAATCTGTCTGTGATAAAGGTAGCCTTAGCTTGAGAAAATGGTAAAGCTCTTTTAAAGCAGTAAAATGTGGCTCCTTCCACCAGGAAGTGGTACTAGCTGAAAGTGTTGACAACGTAAAAAAAAAAAAAAAAAAAAAAAAACCTTTAGATATCTTCCTCTGGAATCAGAAGATACGGAGATATGGAAATTGTTGGAGAATAAAAATCACACACACATACATACATACATACATAGTTTGAACTGGATGGACCTGTATATTTTTCAGACATTTTAAACTATGTAACTAGGTAACAAGCATCCCCATCTCTTTTGAATACATGAAGCTGTCAGGTGAGGAATGTCATGCTGGCTGTTCTGATCATTATAAGTTATATATTTACTGATTGTACTGTTGCTTTAAATTGACATCCATTATTAACAGGAACTGTAGTATATTATGCCCACTTCCTGCCCAGCAGACATTATCAGATAATCTTTCTACAGTGAAGGAAGCATGTTAAAGACCTCCACTATTTCTTAATACTGGTCTTGGAAACATAAGTCTGTAAGTAGGCTGTCATTAGTTTTCGATTAATTAGTATATGTTCTACTAATTCAACTACATTTTACATGTGTGTTGGTGGGATGTTTCTGTCAGGAAGTTCATTCAGCTAGGCCACATTTTTGCTAGCTAGTACCTTAACAGTAGTGCAGCATGCCTGTTACTATTTGCATTTGTGATGTCATGTTAAATGCTAATGCATATTTTTATAATTTGTGTTTTGCAGTTTTACAAAAAACTTATTCTCAGTAAAGATTACAACTATTAGCCCTTCCTCCTGAGTCTTTATTGGGAAGCTGTTAGCTGTCTGCCAAGCCTTGTATTTTGAACACATTGTGAGTAGGGATGAGCCGAACACCCCCCTGTTCGGTTCGCACCAGAACATGCGAACAGGAAAAAAGTTTGTTCGAACACGCGAACACCGTTAAAGTCTATGGGACACGAGGGGCGTGGCCAGATGTGAGGGAGAGAAGACGTGCTGAGGCTGAGCTCCGCTCTCACATAGATCCTGACACCTATCCTGGCTCAAAAATCACACTTACCTCCACCTAATCCGGCATCCTGGGGTCCAAGAGGTCCTACAGCACCAAGCGGACCTCCCCGCCACCACCGGGTAAGACCCGTTCATCATCTGCGGCCTGTACCCGCTCCTCGGCCGCCGCCATCTTGTCCACGAGGCCTCCTGTCTCCACAATGTCGGCCGGTACACAGACACAGACCCTGTCTGAGCTGTCTGCAGCTCAAGCAGCCTCACATGCTGAGCTTTTGGCTGCTATAAAAACGGGCAATGACTCTGTCATGGTCAAGATAGACCGTCTAGTCACGGATATCAGCCTTATAAGGCATGATATGGACAAATTTAGGTCCCGGTTTGCAGAGGCTGAAGGCCGCATCTCCCAGCTAGAGGATGATACCAGAGCTGACTCCCGGGACCTCCATGCCCTGCAACTGCAAGTGAAAGCCCTGCAAGAAAAGTCCATAGACACTGAGAACAGACTGAGGAGGAACAACATTCGTGTCATAGGCCTTCCTGAGAGAGCAGAGGGGTCTAAACCAGCTGAGTTTGCAGAATCCTTCCTCCTCTCTCTCCTGGATATCCCTGCCATGCCTCCTACATTTGTAGTGGAGAGGGCCCACAGGGTCCCCCCTGCTCCCCCTGTACCTGGAGCCCCACCGAGACCATTCCTCCTCAGACTCCTGAATTACAGGGACCGGGATAAATTGCTTGCTGCAGCCAGGGAGAAGCAAGAATTACGCTTCAACAATGCAAAAATAATGCTCTTTCCCAACTATTCCCCAGAGATACAGCAGAGACGCCGATCGTTCACGGAAGCAAGATGACGCCTGAGAGACAAAGGATTGAAATTCAGCTTACTGTACCCTAGCAAGCTTCGTGTGATTGATGGCGAAAGAGCTCACTTCTTCATGGATCCTGAGTAGGGATGAGCTTCGAGTTCGAGTCGAACTCATGTTCGACTCGAACATTGGCTGTTCGCAAGTTCACCGAACAGTGAACAATTTGGGGTGTTCGCGGCAAATTCGAATGCCGCGGAACACCCTTTAAAAGTCTATGGGAGAAATCAAAAGTGCTAATTTTAAAGGCTAATATGCAAGTTATTGTCATAAAAAGTGTTTGGGGACCTGGGTCCTGCCCCAGGGGACATGGATCAATGCAAAAAAAAGTTTTAAAAACGGCCGTTTTTTCAGGAGCAGTGATTTTAATAATGCTTAAAGTCAATCAATAAAAGTGTAATATCCCTTTAAATTTCGTACCTGGGGGGTGTCTATAGTGTGCCTGTAAAGGGGCGCATGTTTCCTGTGTTTAGAACAGTCTGACAGCAAAATGACATTTTGAAGGAAAAAACTCATTTAAAACTACTCGCGGCTATTGCATTGCCGACAATACACATAGAAGTTCATTGATAAAAACGGCATGGGAATTCCCCAAAGGGGAACCCCGAACCAAAATTAAAAAAAAAAAATGACGTGGGAGTCCCCCTAAATTCCATACCAGGCCCTTCAGGTCTGGTATGGATATTAAGGGGAACCCCGGCCAAAATTAAAAAAAAAAAATGACGTGGGGTTCCCCCTAAATTCCATACCAGACCCTTCAGGTCTGGTATGGATTTTAAGGGGAACCCCGCGCCAAAAAAAAAAAAAAAAATGGCGTGGGGTCCCCCCAAAAATCCATACCAGACCCTTATCCGAGCACGCAACCTGGCAGGCCGCAGTAAAAGAGGGGGGGACGAGAGTGCGGCCCCCCCTCCCTCCTGAACCGTACCAGGCCACATGCCCTCAACATTGGGAGGGTGCTTTGGGGTAGCCCCCCAAAACACCTTGTCCCCATGTTGATGAGGACAAGGGCCTCATCCCCACAACCCTGGCCGGTGGTTGTGGGGGTCTGCGGGCGGGGGGCTTATCGGAATCTGGAAGCCCCCTTTAACAAGGTGACCCCCAGATCCCGGCCCCCCCCCTGTGTGAAATGGTAAGGGTGTACATAAGTACCCCTACCATTTCACGAAGAAAGTGTCAAAAATGTTAAAAATGACAAGAGACAGTTTTTGACAATTCCTTTATTTAAATGCTTCTTCTTTCTTCTATCTTCCTTCATCTTCTGGTTCTTCTGGTTCTTCTGGCTCTTCTGGTTCTTCCTCCGGCGTTCTCGTCCAGCATCTCCTCCGCGGCGTCTTCTATCTTCTTCTCCTCGGGCCGCTCCGCACCCATGGCATGGGGGGGAGGCTCCCGCTCTTCTCTTCTTCTTTTCTTCTCTTCTTCTCTTCTTCTTTTCTTCTTTTCTTCTCCGGGCCGCTCCGCAATCCATGCTGGCATGGAGGGAGGCTCCCGCTGTGTGACGGCGCTCCTCGTCTGACAGTTCTTAAATAACGGGGGGGGGGCGGGGCCACCCGGTGACCCCGCCCCCCTCTGACGCACGGTGACTTGACGGGACTTCCCTGTGACGTCACGGGGAATGCCACAGGGAAGTCCCGTCAAGTCACCGTGCGTCAGAGGGGGGCGGGGTCACCGGGTGGCCCCGCCCCCCCGTTATTTAAGAACTGTCAGACGAGGAGCGCCGTCACACAGCGGGAGCCTCCCTCCATGCCAGCATGGATTGCGGAGCGGCCCGGAGAAAAAAATGAAGAAGAGAAGAAGAGAAGAAAAGGAGAAGAGAAGAGCGGGAGCCTCCCCCCCATGCCATGGGTGTGGAGCGGCCCGAGGAGAAGAAGACAGAAGACGCCGCGGAGGAGATGCTGGACGAGAACGCCGGAGGAAGAACCAGAAGAGCCAGAAGAACCAGAAGAACCAGAAGATGAAGGAAGATAGAAGAAAGAAGAAGCATTTCAATAAAGGAATTGTCAAAAACTGTCTCTTGTCATTTTTAACATTTTTGACACTTTCTTCGTGAAATGGTAGGGGTACTTATGTACACCCTTACCATTTCACACAGGGGGGGGGCCGGGATCTGGGGGTCACCTTGTTAAAGGGGGCTTCCAGATTCCGATAAGCCCCCCGCCCGCAGACCCCCACAACCACCGGCCAGGGTTGTGGGGATGAGGCCCTTGTCCTCATCAACATGGGGACAAGGTTTTTTGGGGGGCTACCCCAAAGCACCCTCCCAATGTTGAGGGCATGTGGCCTGGTACGGTTCAGGAGGGAGGGGGGGCCGCACTCTCGTCCCCCCCTCTTTTCCTGCGGCCTGCCAGGTTGCGTGCTCGGATAAGGGTCTGGTATGGATTATTGGGGGGACCCCACGCCGTTTTTTTTTTTTTTTTTTGGCGCGGGGTTCCCCTTAAAATCCATACCAGACCTGAAGGGTCTGGTATGGAATTTAGGGGGAACCCCACGTCATTTTTTTTTTTTAATTTTGGCCGGGGTTCCCCTTAATATCCATACCAGACCTGAAGGGCCTGGTATGGAATTTAGGAGGACTCCCACGTCATTTTTTTTTTTAAATTTTGGTTCGGGGTTCCCCTTTGGGGAATTCCCATGCCGTTTTTATCAATGAACTTCTATGTGTATTGTCGGCAATGCAATAGCCGCGAGTAGTTTTAAATGAGTTTTTTCCTTCAAAATGTCATTTTGCTGTCAGACTGTTCTAAACACAGGAAACATGCGCCCCTTTACAGGCATACTATAGACACCCCCCAGGTACGAAATTTAAAGGGATATTACACTTTTATTGTTTGACTTTAAGCATTATTAAAATCACTGCTCCTGAAAAAACGGCCGTTTTTAAAACTTTTTTTTGCATTGATCCATGTCCCCTGGGGCAGGACCCAGGTCCCCAAACACTTTTTATGACAATAACTTTCATATAAGCCTTTAAAATTAGCACTTTTGATTATTCATGTTCGTGTCCCATAGACTTTAACGGTGTTCGCATGTTCGAACAAACTTTTTTCCTGTTCGCATGTTCTGGTGCGAACCGAACAGGGGGGTGTTCGGCTCATCCCTAATCCTGAGGCAGCTCTTTCCTGGCTGGATGGCCGTGGCTAAATTCCTGCTCTGTATCCCCAGGTACTGTGACTTGGCTTAACTAGTCTGCAAGCTCAAACCTTCCTATTCTCCCCCCTTTCCACTTTGATCTACCATCAATAATTTCTACTTACCCTCGAGGTCATATCATCTGCCGCGGATCTCCATTCTTCAATTTTTAAATGTCACGTTGAGATTCTGATCCCATCTTCATTTGTATGGCAAGCTGACCGCCTACGTTTTATTTTCTTCGTTGGACTTTTATTTTTCTCCCTCCCTTTTTTCTTATGTCCCCTTTTTCACTTTTACAGCTCCAGTTTGGTAAGATATACACCAGGTGTGTGAACTGAGCATTATATTGAGAGCTGGACTGCTCACCTTCTGGATGAGCACACTATACAACCAACCCCAGCAGGATCTCTACGCAACAAAACCTTCACCTACCCCTCCTACACACCCCCTCCATCTGCCCCCAATTGGAGGTGGTCTATCACCCCACTGTTTGAAGGAATAGAATAAGTTCCTACCCCCCCCCTCCCCTTTTTTTCACGGACTGGTCTGCAGTAAAAGCATTGCAGAGTGATAACCCTATTTAGGGGTACATCTACAGTTAGAAGTTGTTTTTTTGGGTAAAACTATTCCCGCTCTCCTCCCCAGGTTTTATTTTTCTTTTTTCTTCTGGAGAGGAGATGGGAATTAGTAGGATAAGCACTCCGTGCTTGGGTCTTTTATGTTTTAGTTTGTTGTTTTTACTTTTAATGTTTAAATGATTGCTGCAGTGGTCAATTGCTACCGCCACATGGCGGTGTTATTCAGGGATTTTGCTGTCTGTGAGTTGCTCTCCCATATGCCCCCCCTACTATCCTGTTCTACATCGGTTTCCCTACTACATATGGCTACCTCCCTAACTGAAACATTTACTGTCCTCTCATGGAACGTCAGAGGCCTGAATTCCAAATTCAAACGCACACTATTAACCAAATACCTGAAACTCCACTCCCCTCATATTATTCTTCTCCAAGAGACTCACCTCACAGGCAGCAAGGTTCTGGCCCTAAGAAAACCCTGGATACAGAGGTCCGTGCATGCTACATACTCCTCCTATGCAAGGGGGGTCTCAATACTAATTGCTAAAAAATTTCCATGTATAATTGAGGAAGTATGCACGGACCCCCAAGGTAAATTTGCTATTCTGGTGTTTAGACATTGGTCTCAGAGATATATTGTGATAAATATATATATACCTCCACCCTTCTCTCCAAGCCTTCTCTATACAGTCTTGGAAAAAGCAGCCCCTTTTTGTCCCGGGAAACTTTTGGTAATGGGGGATTTCAATGCTATTATCTCCCCAGACATGGATAGACCTACCCCTCCTAAAAATCATAACTCTGACTTACTTTCCTGGGCACGGGCAATGGGCTTGGAGGAGACATGGAGATGGAGACACCCTGCCCTTAGGGCCTACTCGTGCTTCTCGGCTTCCCACAAGACTGCCTCAAGAATAGACTTAGCCTTCTCCAACCAATCGCTGTTAGCAGACGTAGTGGAAGCCTCCTATCTCCCCAGTGGCTTATCCGATCATAGCCCTCTGGTTGTGGAATTCCGCTCGTCTGCATGTCGTGATGCGGCTTTGTGGAGGCTGGGGGCACAGTGGATTTCCCACCCTGAGGTGGCTGACATTATTCCACCCGGGTTGGTAGATTTTTGGGACCACAATAAGGACTCCTCATCTCCGCAAATAGTATGGGACACTTTCAAGGCCTATGCCAGAGGCCTATACATTTCCACCATAGCCAGTGTTAAGAAACAACATGGCCAACAAACTCAGATATTCCAACAGTCAGTTGATGATCAGGCTGCGGTGTTTAGTGCAGACCCCTCGCCCTCTCATTTTGACTCGCTAAATGCAGCTCAGAGTGCATTAAACATACATATGTCAGAGGTCACCAGGCTAGACATACACAAAGGTAGACAACGTTTTTTTGAGCAGGGGGACAAAAACGGTCGGTTTTTGGCTATGTTGGCTCAACATGACCATCCACTCACAGTTGTCTCCAGCCTGCGTTCCTCAGATGGAGACGTAGTGACGTCCCAGTCTGCAATATTGGAGGCGTTCGGTGCTTTCTACGGGAAGCTCTATGACTCCTCTCTTCCCTCCGATTTCCGACCCGAGTCACTGCGGGACCTCTTGGATCCGCTGGCTCTCGGTTGGCTCTCGGACGCGGAGAGACAGTCACTGGTCCAGCCTTTTACGGCATTAGAAGTTTTAAACGTTATCCGCTCCTTCCCCACCGGTAAGGCACCAGGGCCAGATGGACTCCCCATTGATTTCTATCGAACTCACTGCGAGCTGTTGGCACCCATTCTAGCCCAGCTGTATACTACCTGCTTGTCCAGGGGTGATTTACCTCCATCAATGCACCAGGCATACCTGACCCTAATTCATAAGCCCCCCAAGGACCCGGAGCTATGTGCATCATACAGAACTATTTCACTATTAAATAACAATCTTAAAATTTTAACCAAACTTCTAGCCTCCCATCTTTATCCATTGTTGCCATCAGTCATTGATCCCGACCAAACAGGTTTTATGCCCAAGAGGTCCACTGATGTAAATCTTAGAAGACTCTTCACAAATATCCATACCCAGCATTGTAATTCGGGGACAAGGGCCATAGCTCTATTAGACATAGAAAAGGCTTTCGACACAGTGGAGTGGCCCTTCCTCTGGGAGACTCTCAGAAGAATGGGCTTCCCATTAAAGTTCATTTCGTGGTTACAGACAATATACAAGTGCCCCACCTCTTCAATACGACTTGGCTCCAGATTGTCATCTCCCTTCAGACTGTTTAGGGGAACTAGACAGGGCTGCCCTCTCTCCCCGGCCTTGTTTGCCATAGCCATTGAGCCAGTTGCTGAAGCCCTGCGTACATCGCCCCATATCAAGGGGCTGCGTATTGGCTTGCTGGAGGAGAGGGTAGCCCTGTACGCAGACGATATGGTCCTTTTTCTTGCAGATGCTGGTCCGTCGCTCCAGGGGGAACTGTCAGTTCTAGACACATTCTCTGAGGCAACGGGTCTTCGGGTTAATTGGTCAAAATCCACCCTATTTCCAATAGATCAGGAAGCAAAAAACACCTCTCCCCCTGACAGCCCGTTGAGATGGGTAGACACTTTCAAATATCTTGGGGTCCAGGTCTCATCCCATGCCCAAGATTTCATTAAACTAAACCTCGACCCAGTGTTGGATGATATAAAACCTAAACTCAAATCATGGAGCAATCTACCCCTATCGGTTTGGGGTAGAGTAAATCTCCTCAAGATGAAAATTATTCCCAAATTCACCTACCTTTTTCGCCACTCCCCGCAGTGGATCCCCAAATCATTCTTCACCAAACTTAACCAAAAATTCTCAGACTTCTTGTGGGGCCCCATCCCACCCAGATATAAACTGTCTACCTTGATGAGGCCAACATCTCAGGGCGGCATGGCTTTCCCGGACTGCTATAAATATTTCCTGGCCTCTCAGTTAGTGACGGTGGTCTGGTGGTTAGCCCCTGACAAAACCAATGCGGCCTCAGCTTTGGAAGCTACGGTGGTGGGTTCCTGGGAGACCCTCCAGCTTTTAATACATAGAGGATCACGCGCCCCACACCCACTAACCCCCTCCATGCACACTACTTTGCGAGCATGGCGAACGGGTCTTAACATTGGAAAACACAAACACTCTGAACCCTCCCCCAACGCTCCGTTATGGTCAAACCCCAATTTACCACATTTCCTTAAGCTCACAGACCCCCAATTATGGACTAAATATGGCATTAAATTAATATCACAAGTTGTATCACAGACCTCGTTGCTTTCCTTTGACCAGCTATCCTCAATGTACAACCTACCGAAACACTACCAGTTCCGTTATTTTCAATTAGCACATGCATTTGCTGCCCAATTTCCTCACTCCTCTTGCATCCTGAATAGGGATGAGCTTCGTGTTCGAGTCGAACCCATGTTCGACTCGAACATCGGCTGTTCGATCGTTCGCCGAATTGCGAACGTTATGGGCCGTTCGCGCTAAATTCGTGTGGCGCGTCACGGCCCATAATTCACTGCGGCATCGCAGTGCATTGCTGGCTGATGATTGGCCAAGCATGCACTATGACCCGCATGCTTGGCCAATCACAGCGCCGTCAGTAGAGAGAGCTGTAATTGGCCAAAGCCAGGGTGGCTTTGGCCAATTATGGCTCAGGGGATTTAGTACACACCCCACACTATATAAGGCCGCCTGCACGGCGGCCCTGTGTAGTGTGTGTTCCGGTGTGCTGAGAGATAGAGAGAGAGAGAGACAGTGTCATTTGATTTGAGTTAGATAGATTAGGCAGAACAGTCAGTCAGTTAGCTGCACTTACAGTGTATTGTGTATATATATGCATCCCAGGTGTTGCATATATATATATACACTGTATTCAGTTTAGCTAGATCCGTTCCTGTTATCTTCTATCTAGACTATTTACATTTAATGCAGTGCGTCCTGCTCACAGTGTTCAGCTAGATCCGTTCCTGCTATTTACATTTAGTGCAGTGCGTCCTGCTCACAGTGTTCAGCTAGATCCGTTCCTGTTATCTTCTAGACTATTTACATTTAGTGCAGTGCGTCCTGCTCACAGTGTTCAGCTAGATCCGTTCCTGCAATTTACATTTAGTGCAGTGCGTCCTGCTCACAGTGTTCAGCTAGATCCGTTCCTGCTATTTACATTTAGTGCAGTGCGTCCTGCTCACAGTGTTCAGCTAGATCCGTTCCTGCTATTTACATTTAGTGCAGTGCGTCCTGCTCACAGTGTTCAGCTAGATCCGTTCCTGCTATTTACATTTAGTGCAGTGCGTCCTGCTCACAGTGTTCAGCTAGATCCGTTCCTGTTATCTTCTAGACTATTTACATTTAGTGCAGTGCGTCCTGCTCACAGTGTTCAGCTAGATCCGTTCCTGTTATCTTCTAGACTATTTACATTTAGTGCAGTGCGTCCTGCTCACAGTGTTCAGCTAGATCCGTTCCTGTTATCTTCTAGACTATTTACATTTAGTGCAGTGCGTCCTGCTCACAGTGTTCAGCTAGATCCGTTCCTGTTATCTTCTAGACTATTTACATTTAGTGCAGTGCGTCCTGCTCACAGTGTTCAGCTAGATCCGTTCCTGTTAAATTCCTACTGACAGGCAGGCTTGTCTGGTTACAGTATATAAAGCTACCTGAAGAAAATTACAGGTGTTCTATTTGATCCTATTAGTACCACGGTCAGGCAGCTAGACTATTTACATTTAGTACAGTGCGTCCTGCTCACAGTGTTCAGCTAGATCCGTTCCTGTTATCTTCCTACTGACAGGCAGGCTTGTCTGGTTACAGTATATAAAGCTACCTGAAGAAAATTACAGGTGTTCTATTTGATCCTATTAGTACCACGGTCAGGCAGCTAGACTATTTACATTTAGTACAGTGCGTCCTGCTCACAGTGTACAGCTAGATCCGTTCCTGTTATCTTCCTACTGACAGGCAGGCTTGTCTGGTTACAGTATATAAAGCTACCTGAAGAAAATTACAGGTGTTCTATTTGATCCTATTAGTACCACGGTCAGGCAGCTAGACTATTTACATTTAGTACAGTGCGTCCTGCTCACAGTGTTCAGCTAGATCCGTTCCTGTTATCTTCCTACTGACAGGCAGGCTTGTCTGGTTACAGTATATAAAGCTACCTGAAGAAAATTACAGGTGTTCTATTTGATCCTATTAGTACCACGGTCAGGCAGCTAGACTATTTACATTTAGTACAGTGTGTCCTGCTCACAGTGTTCAGCTAGATCCGTTCCTGTTATCTTCCTACTGACAGGCAGGCTTGTCTGGTTACAGTATATAAAGCTACCTGAAGAAAATTACAGGTGTTCTATTTGATCCTATTAGTACCACGGTCAGGCAGCTAGACTATTTACATTTAGTACAGTGCGTCCTGCTCACAGTGTACAGCTAGATCCGTTCCTGTTATCTTCCTACTGACAGGCAGGCTTGTCTGGTTACAGTATATAAAGCTACCTGAAGAAAATTACAGGTGTTCTATTTGATCCTATTAGTACCACGGTCAGGCAGCTAGACTATTTACATTTAGTACAGTGCGTCCTGCTCACAGTGTTCAGCTAGATCCGTTCCTGTTATCTTCCTACTGCAGGCAGGCTTGTCTGGTTACAGTATATAAAGCTACTTGAAGAAAATTACAGGTGTTCTATCCCAGCTTAGTGCAGCTACAGGCCATTAGTATGTCTGGAAGGCCAAGAAGGAGAGGCAGACAGTCACAAGCCAATAAGAGAGGGCAAGCAGGCTCTGTGTCTAGTGCTGGTCGTGGAGACGGTGCATCCTCATCAGCACGTGGCCATGGGACACGCTTGGCCTTTTTTTCGGCAGCTGGCCGCGTTGAGCCGCAACATGCGGAAGACTTGGTCGAGTGGATGACCAAGCCGTCCTCATCCTCCTCATCCTCTCTCACCCATGCCCAGGGTGCTTTGTCTGGCAAAGCAGCGGCTTCTTCCCTCAGCTCAATGTCATCAGTGACTCCTTCCCTAGCTCCACCATGTCCTCATGAGGATTCCCTCGAACTGTTTGACCACAGTGTTGGGTACATGCTCCAGGAGGATGCCCAGCGTTTGGAAGGCTCTGATGACGATACTGAGCTCGATGAAGGCAGTAACATGAGCGCGGACAGAGGGGGTGCCCAAGAAGGACAGCAATCTGGCAGTCATGCTCCCCCTGCTGCAGCATACTGCCAGGTTTGCTCCAGTGATGAGGAGGGAGGGGATGATGAGGTCACTGACTCAACGTGGGTGCCTGATAGGAGAGAGGAGGAGGAGGAGGAGGAGGAGGAGGAGGAGGCGGCAGCACATCACCAACGAGGCAGGATGCCCTCCAGGGGCCAGCCTAAGGGCAGCACATTGACTGCATCACACCCCAAAGCTCCACATGTGCAGGGCGCTGCAGTCTCTGCGCGTTATTCAAAAAGTTCTTTGGTGTGGGCCTTTTTTGAGACGAGTGCATCAGATCGCACCGCTGCTATTTGCAACATATGTCTCAAGCGTATCTCGCGTGGCCAAAACATCTCCCGCTTGGGTACCACATGCTTGACCAGACATATGTTGACCTGCCATGCAGTTCGTTGGCAAGCGTATCTAAAAGACCCACACCAAAGAACAAAGAGGATCTCTCCTTGCTCCTCATCAGCTGAGATTTCCAACCCCACTAGACCTTCAGTCCTCTCTGAGACCTGCAGTGAGAGGAATGAAGGTGTAGAATTAGGTGTGTCACAGCCAAGTACTTGTGGGCAATCTGCTTTTGGTACACCGACGTCAGATTGTACCAGGCAAATTTCCCTGCCCCAGCTGCTGCACCGCCGAAAGAAGTTTGCTCCCAGCCATCCACATGCCCAGCGGTTGAATGCTAGCTTGGCAAAATTGCTAGCACTTCAACTGCTGCCTTTTCAGTTGGTAGACTCTGCCCCCTTCCGTGAGTTTGTGGAATGTGCGGTTCCTCAGTGGCAGGTACCCAAACGCCACTTTTTCTCACGGAAGGCGATTCCGGCTCTCTACCGGCATGTGGAAGGCAATGTCCATGCCTCGCTGGACAGGGCGGTCAGCGGTAAGGTGCATATTACCGCTGACTCATGGTCCAGCAGGCATGGACAGGGACGTTACCTAAGTTTCACGGCACATTGGGTGACTCTGCTGGCAGCTGGGAAGGATGCAGGACAAGGTGCAGTAGTGTTGGAGGTTGTTCCGCCACCACGCCTCCAAAATGCTGATTGTGACACACCTCTCTCCTCCACCCCCTCCTCTTCTTCTTCCTCCATGGCCTCTTCCTCGGAACCAGCGGTGCTCCGTAGGCGTTCAAGGGGCTACGCAAGTACGCAGGCCAAAAGATGCCATGCGGTGCTTGAGCTGGTGTGCTTGGGGGACAGGAGCCACACTGGGGCAGAGGTTCTGTCAGCTCTGCAGGGGCAGGTTCAGAGGTGGTTGACGCCACGCCAACTTAAGGCAGGAATGGTGGTTTGCGACAATGGCACCAACCTCCTCTCTGCCCTCCGACAGGGACAAATGACCCATGTGCCCTGTTTGGCTCACGTCCTTAACTTGGTGGTGCAGCGGTTCTTGGGCAGGTACCCGGGCTTACAGGATGTCCTGAGGCAGGCCAGGAAAGTCTGTGTGCATTTCCGCCGGTCATATAATGCCAGTGCTCGGCTGACGGACCTCCAAAAGGAGTTTAACCTGCCCAAGAACCGCCTAATCTGTGACATGCCCACCAGGTGGAACTCAACGTTGGCCATGCTGCAGCGGCTGCACACGCAGCAGAGGGCCATCAATGAGTACCTGTGCGACTATGGCACCAGGACAGGGTCAGGGGAGCTTGTTTTTTTTTCCCCACGCCAGTGGGCCATGATCAGGGATGCATGCACTGTCCTGTCACCATTCGAGGAGGCCACAAGGATGGTGAGCAGTGACAGTGCATGCATCAGTGACACTGTCCCCCTTGTCCACCTGTTGGAGCACACGCTGCGTGGAATAATGGACAGGGCACTTGAGGCAGAACAGAGGCAAGAAGAGGAGGACTTCCTTAGCTCTCAAGGCCCCCTTTATCCAGACAGTGTTCCTGCGTGCCCGCCGATCACACAGGAAGAGGAC
This sequence comes from Aquarana catesbeiana, assembly GCF_042186555.1. Lineage (NCBI taxonomy): Eukaryota > Metazoa > Chordata > Amphibia > Anura > Ranidae > Aquarana > Aquarana catesbeiana. The sequence goes on along the minus strand of NC_133332.1, from coordinate 133,128,449 downwards.
GAGGAGGAAGAGGAGGAGGAGGAAGATTGTGTCAGTATGGAGGTGGAGCCTGGCACTCAGCATCAGCAGCAGTCTTTAAGGGATCAGTCCCAAGAAACACATGGACTTGTACGTGGCTGGGAGGAGGTGGCTGCGGACCATGTCGTTCTTAGTGACCCAGAGGACTCCGGACCAAATGCCTCAGCAAACCTACGCTGCATGGCCTCCCTGATCCTGCAAAGCCTGCGTAAGGATCCTCGTATTCGTGGTATCAAGGAGAAGGACCAATACTGGCTGGCAACCCTCCTTGATCCACGTTACAAGGGTAAGGTTGCGGACCTTATCTTGCCATCGCAGAGGGAGCAGAGGATGAAACATCTTCGGGAGGCCTTGCAGAAAGGTCTGTGCAACGCGTTCCCAGAGACTGGGAGGTTACAAACTCCTGTTTCTGGACAACGTGTTGCTGAGGCTTCGGTCAGTCAAAGAAGGAGCGGTGGAGAAGGTGGCCGTCTGACCGATGCGTTCAGACAATTTTTTGGTCCGCAGCCCCAAGGTATGATCGGTTCCAGCAACCATCGCCAGCGTCTGTTTTACATGGTGCAGGAATACCTAGGGGCAAGATCAGACTTGGACACCTTTCCCACCGAAAATCCTCTGGGTTACTGGGTCTTGAGGATGGATCACTGGCCAGAGCTTGCACAGTATGCAATTGAGCTACTGGCCTGTCCTGCATCCAGCGTTCTTTCGGAACGCACATTCAGTGCTGCTGGAGGCGTGGTAACCGATCACAGGGTGCGTCTGTCCACCGACTCGGTCGATCGGCTGACCTTCATAAAAATGAATGAGTCTTGGATCACCACCAGCTACCAAGCACCTGATGCTGATGTAACCGAATAATTTTTTTTGAAATCTCAGATCCCTTCAAAGACTGCCTATGCTGATGCTGAGTGACTATCCCTGAGTAATTATCCTCTTCCTCCTCAATCATCACGCTGATAGCTTGTAAGAACATTTTTGGTTCTGGGCGCCACCACCAGTGCCTAAGGCACAATTTTTCAGCCCCTGTTTAACAGGGGCGTGTAATTACAATTTTTGATGTAATACTTTGCAGCAGGGCTCGTTCCTGCATTCCAACTAGAGTGTCTGTGAGGGGTTGCAGTGTTGTGGCACCAGCACCAGTGCCTAAGGCCCAATTTTTCTGCCCCTGTCTAACAGGGGCGTGTAATTACAATTTTTGATGCAATACTTTGCAGCAGGGCTCGTTCCTGCGTTCCAATTAGAGTGTCTGTGAGGGGTTGCAGTGTTGTGGCACCAGCACCAGTGCCTAAGGCCCAATTTTTCTGCCCCTGTCTAACAGGGGCGTGTAATTACAATTTTTGATGCAATACTTTGCAGCAGGGCTCGTTCCTGCGTTCCAACTAAAGTGTCTGTGAGGGGTTGCAGTGTTGTGGCACCAGCACCAGTGCCTAAGGCCCAATTTTTCTGCCCCTGTCTAACAGGGGCGTGTAATTACAATTTTTGAAGCAATAATTTGCAGCAGGGCTCGTTCCTGCGTTCCAACTAGAGTGTCTGTGAGGGGTTGCAGTGTTGTGGCACCAGCACCAGTGCCTAAGGCCTAATTTTTCAGCTCCTGTTCAACAGGGGCATGTAATTACAATTCTTGATCTAATATTTCACAGCAGGGCCCTGTGAGGGCTTACAGTGTTGTGGCCACAGCAACACCTAAGGCCCAAATTTCTGCTGAGTATATAGGGCAGGACCCTACTTTCAAACATCTAACTTACAAACGACTCCTACTTGCAAACGGAAGGAGACAACAGGAAGTGAGATGAAATCTACCCCTAGGAAGGGAAATTCTCTCCTGTAAGAGTTAATATGGGAAAACAATTTCTCCTTTCCACTGATGCTTTCCAATCCTTGTTCCACAAAAAAACCCAAATTTTCAAAAAACATTTTTCATTGGGACAAAAAAGTGAGGTGAAATCTTCTGAAGAGGAGGAAAGACAGCAAAACAAATGTCACAGGGGTGATAACCCTTCCCTATGTTTTCCAAAAAGCTTAGAAAAGATTTTTTGGCTGGAGCTAAACACGTTAAAAATGTTCAAAATTACAAACAGATTCTACTTAACAACAAACCTACAGTCCCTGTCTTGTTTGCACCGCCTGTATACTGCTGTTCAGAGTATATAGGGCCTGGTGGCCCCACACCTTTCCTTATTTTAATTTGGGTGCGGGGTTCCCCTTAATATCCATACAAGACCCAAAGGGCCTGGTAATGGACTGGGGGGTACCCATGCCGTTTGTCTCACTGATTTTCATCCATATTGCCATGACCCGACATGACATTAAACCCGCAAGCAGTTTTAAATGAGATTTTTTCCTTTAAAAATGACATTTGGTGCAGGGACTGTTCTAAACATGGGAAACATGCGTCACTTTACAGGCATACTATAGACACCCCCCAGGTACGATATTTAAAGGAATATTTCACTTTTTTTTTTTTACTTTAAGCATCATTAAAATCACTGCTCCCGAAAAAACGGCCGTTTTTAAAAGTTTTTTTTGCATTGATACATGTCCCCTGGGGTAGGACCCGGGTCCCCAAACCCTTTTTAGGACAATACCATGCAAATTAGCCTTTAAAATGAGCACTTTTGATTTCGAACGTTCGAGTCCCATAGACGTCAATGGGGTTCTAACGTTCGTGCGAACTTTCGGTCCGTTCGCGGGTTCTGGTGCGAACCGAACCGGGGGGTGTTCGGCTCATCCCTAATCCTGAATCAATCCGAGCTGGAGAGGACGCTCCGATCTGGTTTCGCTGAAAAACCTACTTCGCGTTTGTACGCGCATCTGATATTTGTGTCCTTACCACCTCTGGATGGGCTCTGGTCCTGTTGGCAACGCGATATCCCTGCGTTGGATGACGATGACTGGGACGACGTCTGGGATTTTCCTTTCAGGTCACTCGTTTCCATAAGAGACAGAGTGGTACAATTTAAAATTGTCCATAGGGCCTATTTTACCCCACATAGACTACACTTGATGAACCCTCAGCATTCTTCGGAATGCTGGAGATGTGGCACATCTCCAGGGGACTTCGCACACATCTTCTGGCACTGTCCAAGATTACAACAATACTGGAGAGAGGTACTTGATCTAACTAACAAGGTGGCCTCAACCAACCTATCTCTGCTGATGGAGATATGTATACTGGGCTTATTAGAAAATGTTGTTCCAACCATAGCCAAACGCACTTTGACCAGTTTACTACTCTTCTATGCCAGGAAAAATATCGCAATGCAGTGGAAAAAACCTAACCCCCCATCAATTACGCAGTGGAAACATCTAGTTAATGAGAACCTCCCGCTATACAAAGGCACATATGCTAACAGAGGTTGTCCTTTGAAATTTGACAAAGTCTGGCGTAAATGGATGGAAACTTTGAATATTTCACAGTAAACACAGATTTACAGTAATTTTCAGGTTAAAATATTGATTAGAATATCGTGCTTCTAGGCTCAACTGTCTGCAATTCCAGGCTTGTATATGTTACTATATTCAATTGATTAATTCCCTCTGAGGAGGACCACTTGTATACTTATAGTACTGCTATGTAACCTAGCAACTCACGCTGTCAAATGCTCTATCTAACCAAGTGTGGTGTTGATGTACTGTAGCAACCAAGTGTTACTGTTTTGTTTGTCTCAAAATCTCAATAAAAATAAATAAAAAAAAAAAAAAAAAAGTCTATGGGACACGAACATGAATAATCAAAAGTGCTAATTTTAAAGGCTTATATGCAAGTTATTGTCATAAAAAGTGTTTGGGGACCTGGGTCCTGCCCCAGGGGACATGGATCAATGCAAAAAAGTTTTAAAAACTTCAGGAGCAGTGATTTTAATAATGCTTAAAGTCAAACAATAAAAGTGTAATATTCCTTTAAATTTCGTAGCTTGGGGATGTCTATAGTATGCCTGTAAAGGGGCGCATGTTTCCCGTGTTTAGAACAGTCTGACAGCAAAATGACATTTGAAAGGAAAAAAGCCATTTAAAACTACTTGCGGCTATTGCATTGCCGGTCCGACAATACACATAGAAGTTCATTGATAAAACACGGCATGGGAATTCCCCACAGGGGAACCCTGAACCAAAATTTAAAAAAAAAAAAAATGACGTGTCGGTCCCCCTAAATTCCATACCAGGCCCTTCAGGTCTGGTATGGCATTTAAGGGGAACCCCACGCCAAAAAAAAAAAAAAAACGGCGTGGGGTCCCCCCAAAAATCCATACCAGACCCTTATCCGAGCACGCAACCTGGCAGACTGCAGGAAAAGAGGGGGGACGAGAGAGCGCCCCCCTCCTGAACTGTACCAGACCACATGCCCTCAACATGGGGACGGTGCTTTGGGGTCCAAGGGCCTCATCCCCACAACCCTTGCCCGGGGTACTTACCCCTACCATTTCACTAAAAAACTGTCAAAAATGTTAAAAATGACAAGAGACAGTTTTTGACAATTCCTTTATTTAAATGCTTCTTCTTTCTTCTATCTTCCTTCATCTTCTTCTTCTTCTGGTTCTTCTGGCTCTTCTGGTTCTTCCTCCGGTGTTCTCGTCCAGCATCTCCTCCGCTGCGTCTTCTATCTACTTCTCCTCGGGCCACTCCGCATCCATGGCATGGAGGGAGGCTCCCGCTCTTCTCTTCATTTTCTTCTGTTTTTCATCTTCCTTTCTTCTTCTCTTCTTCTCTTCTTCTCTTCTTCATTTTCTTCTCCGGGCCGCTCCGCACCCATGCTGGCATGGAGGGAGGCTCCCGCTGTGTGACGGCGTCTCCTCGTCTGACGGTTCTTAAATAATGGGGGGCGGGGCCACCTGGTGACCCAGCCCCCCTCTGACGCACGGTGACTTGACAGGACTTCCCTGTGATGTCACGGGGAATGCCACAGGGAAGTCCCGTCATGTCCCGTGCGTCAGATGGGGGCGGGGTCACCGGGTGGCCCCGCGTCCTTTATTTAAGAACCATCAGAAGAGGAGATGCCGTCACACAGCGGGAGCCTCCCTCCATGCCAGCATGGATGCGGAGCGGCCCGGAGAAGAAAATGAAGAAGAGAAGAAGAGAAGAAAAGAAGAAATGAAGAAGAGAAGAGGATGAAGAGAAGAGCAGGAGCCTCCCCCCATGCCATGGGTGTGGAGCGGCCCGAGGAGAAGTAGATAGAAGACGCCGCGGAGGAGATGCTGGACGAGAATGCCGGAGGAAGAACCAGAAGAGCCAGAAGAACCAGAAGAAGAAGATGAAGGAAGAAAGAAGAAAGAAGAAGCATTTAAATAAAGGAATTGTCAAAAACTGTCTCTTGTCATTTTTAACACTTTTGACAGTTTTTTAGTGAAATGGTAGGGGTACTTGTACCCCCTTACCATTTCACACATGGGGTGGGCCGGGATCTGGGGGTCCCCTTGTTAAAGGGGGCATCCATATTCCGATAAGCCCCCCACCCGCAGACCCCCACAACCACCGGCCAGGGTTGTGGGGATGAGGCCCTTGTCCTCATCAACATGGGGACAAGGTGTTTTGGGGGGCTACCCCAAAGCACCCTCCCAATGTTGAGGGCATGTGGCCTGGTACGGTTCAGGAGGGGGGGGCGCTCTCTCGTCCCCCCCTCATTTCCTGCGGCCTGCCAGGTTGCATGCTCGGATAAGGGTCTGGTATGGATTTTTGGGGGGACCCTACGCTGTTTTTTTTTTTTTTTTGGCGCGGGGTTCCCCTTAAAATCCATACCAGACCTGAAGGGTCTGGTATGGAATTTAGGGGGACCCCCACGTCATTTTTTTTTTAAATTTTGGCTGGGGTTCCCCTTAATATCCATACCAGGCCCCCACGTAATTTTTTTTTTTAATTATGGTTCGGGGTTCCCCTGTGGGGAATTCCCATGCCGTTTTTATCAATGAAATTCTATGTGTATTGTCAGACCGGCAATGCAATAGCCAAGAGTAGTTTTAAATGGCTTTTTTCCTTTCAAATGTCATTTTGCTGTCAGACTGTTCTAAACACAGGAAACATGCGCCCCTTTACAGGCATACTATACACACCCCCCAGCTACGAAATTTAAAGGGATATTACACTTTTATTGTTTGACTTTAACCACTTACCAACCGGCCCATAGCCGAATGACGGCTGCAGGGGGGTTGGATAACTCTGGGAGGGCGTACTATGACGTCCTCCTGGAGAAACGGTCCCGCGCGCCCCCCCCGGGCGCGCACACGGGAACATCCGTGTTCGCCGGGTCCACGGGACCCTGCGCAACACGGATCGCGGTAAAGGGCCAATGACAGCGGCCCTTTACCATGTGATCGCTCCGTCCAATGACGGAGCGATCACAAATATCAACAAAGGCTGTGCTGCAGGGTCAGCACAAGTTCATCGCTCTCCTCTCCTCACACCGATGCAGCGTGAGAGGAGAGGAGAGCTTCACAGTGCCGAACAGTGAGTTTTTTTATTACCAGTGCCCAGCAGTGCCACAGCAGTGCCCCAACAGTGCCACAACAGTGTCATCTGTGCCACAAGTGCCATCTGTGCCACATCTGTGCCACCTCTGTGCCACCTCTGTGCCACCAGAGCCACACCAGTACCACCAGTGCACACCAGTGCCACACCAGTGCCACCTGTGCCCATCAGTGCCACCTGTGCCCATCAGTGCCACCTGTGCTCATCTGCGCCACTGCAGTACCACATCAGTGTCGCCAGTGCCCACCAGTGCCGCCTGTGCCCACCAGTGCTGCCTGTGCCCACCAGTGCCGCCTGAGCCCACCAGTGCCACCTCAGTGCCACCTGTGCCCATCAGTGCCACCTGTGCCCATCAGTGCCACCTGTGCTCATCTGCGCCACTGCAGTACCACATCAGTGTCGCCAGTGCCCACCAGTGCCGCCTGTGCCCACCAGTGCCGCCTGTGCCCACCAGTTCTGCCTGAGCCCACCAGTGCCACCTCTGTGCCACTACAGTGCACACCAGTGCAACCAGAGCCACACCAGTGCCACTACAGTGCACACCAGTGCCACCTGTGCCCAACCAGTGCCACCTGTGCCCAACCAGTACCACCTGTGCCCATCAGTGCCACTTGTGCCCATCAGTGCCACCAGTGCCCATCAGTGCCGTCTGTGCCACATCAGTGCCGCCAGTGCCACATCAGTGTCGCCTGTGCCCACCAGTGCCGCCTGTGCCCACCAGTGCCACCAGAGCCACCTCTGTGCCCACCAGAGCCACCTCTGTGCCCACCAGTGCAGCCAGAGCCACACCAGTGCCACCTGTGTCCATCAGAGCCACCTGTGCCCATCAGAGCCACCTCTGTGCCCACCAGAGCCACCCCAGTGCAGCCAGAGCCACACCAGTGCAGCCAGAGCCACACCAGTGCAGCCAGAGCCACACCAGTGCCACCTGTGCCCATCAGTGCTCATCTACGCCACATCAACCTCACCAGCTACCAGTATGGCAAAACAATTATTTACGGCCGAGGAGGCCTACCAGCGTCTCAGCATGACCGATGAGAGCAGCGGGGAGCTCTCTGAGTCTCTGTCCGATTCGGATTCAGCCTATGAACCCGTGACAAGCAGCGGGTCCAAAACAGAATCAGAAGAGGAACGTGTGCCCGTGAAAAGAAGGCATTCTGGCGTGGAGCAGCAGCCTACTACCACCTCGAGAGCAGTGCCGTCCACCTCCAGGGCAGTGCCGTCCACCTCCAGGGCAGCGCCGTCCACCTCCAGCGCAGTGCCGTCCACCTCAAGCGCAGTGCCGTCCACCTCAAGCGCAGTGCCGTCCACCTCAAGCGAAGAGCCACTGCAACAAAGGCCAGGCACCAGTAGGGTGTCATCTCAGCCCCAAAGGGATAGAGGCCATGCCAGCCTACCCTATGCCCTTCAAAACCCCCTGTGGCTTCCCCCTAATTCCGGAGCAGCAAATATCCCCCTTTTTACCGCCCAGCCAGGTGTCCAGGTGAACACCGATAATTTTGTCATGCTCGATTTTTTTTATTTGATTTTCACCGAAGACTTTCTATCATCCATTGTGGCCCAGTGCAACCTTTACGCACAGCAGTACATTGTAAGCAACCCTGGCTCTAGTTATGCCCGTCCCTTTGAGTGGAGAGAGCTTACCATAGCAGAATTTAAAATTTTCTTAGGCCTAACTTTTACAATGGGTCTCACAAAAAAAACGAAATGTACTCATATTGGTCAACTAACCCCGTCCACCACATGCCACTCTTCTCTTCAAAAATGCCAAGATCAAGATACCTTATGATTTTGCGCTTCCTTCACTATAATGACAACACCCAGTGCCCTCCCCGAAATGACCCAGCATTTGACAAATTATTCAAACTTCGGCCACTCCTAAATTATTTCTCAGAAAAATTTCCCCAGCTATATACCCCCGACCAGAATATTTCTGTTGATGAGTCCCTTGTAAAATTTACAGGCAGGCTTGGCATCAAACAGTTTATCCCCAGCAAAAGGGCCCGATATGGGGTTAAAATGTATAAACTTTGCGACCGAGCCACGGGGTACATTTACGCCTTCCGGGTGTATGAAGGGAAGGACACCCAACTGCATCCCCCTGAATGTCCAGAATATATTGGAACCAGCGGCAAAGTTGCCTGGGAGCTCGTTTATCCACTGCTTGGAAAGGGGTACCACCTTTATGTGGATAATTTTTATACTAGCTTGCCCCTCTTCCGCAATCTTCACCGGAGGGACACCCCAGCATGTGGTACTGTAAGAACCAATAGAAAAGGCTTCCCGCAAAAATTGGTCAATGAAAGGCTACGCCGAGGGGATACGGTGGCTTTGCGGAACCAGGAGCTATTGGCTGTCAAGTGGAGGGACAGACGAAACGTCCACATGCTGACGACAATCCACAATGACACCTACGTGGAAGTCCCAAGAAGAAGCGGCCCAGTCCAGAAACCTGCTTGTATTTATGATTACAATTTATTTATGGGGGGAGTGGACTTCAACGATCAGATGATTGAACCCTACCTTCCCACAAGAAAATCCCGTCACTGGTATAAAAAAGTGTCCATTTATTTTTTCAGTTTGGCCATGTACAACACTTACGTAATTTACCAAGAATCTACTGAGACCCCCGTATCCTATCTGCAATACCAGGAACAAGTAATCTCCTCCCTTTTGTACCCTGAAAGCCCACCAGAAAATATTCGCTCTGATTCCGTGAGCAGACTCCACGAACGCCACTTTCCTGACAAAATCCCCCCCTGTGAAACAGGCCACAGACGTCAGAAAAAATGCCGGGTGTGCTCCAGAAGAGGAATTAGAAGAGACACCACGTATTATTGTCCCGATTGTCCTTCCCAACCAGGCCTCTGTATAAGTGAATGTTTCCGCCGTTACCATACTTCTCTACAATATTAGGGAAGTATGGTAAACGTAATTCTCATTTCCTGTAATTTTCCTCCACACCCCTTATGCCACTGCACTGAACCTGATTTACCTCAGCCTTCTCCGGAATCGACCCTGGCCTGTTATACGACCAAGCTTCTGCCTAACACTAAAACTGTACCTACCTCTGCCTTCTCCGGAACTGACCCTGGCCTGTTATACAACCAAGCTTCTGCCTAACGATAAACATACCTCTGCCTTCTCCGGAACTGACTCTGGCCTGTTATATGTCCAAGCTTATGCCTAACGCTGATTTGTACCTACCTCTGCCTGCTCTGGAACTGACCCTGGACTGTTTGACCACGTTTTTTGCCTGCCTCTTGGACTGATCATTTACCCTGCTATGCTAGTGGGAACACAGGGGTCTCACATATGTGAGGGGCTCCAGAAATGTTTTTCTGGATGAAGAAATCTAACTTTTTAGTTTTCTCATTCCCAGATTTAGGGTCTGGAGACTCGGAGGCTTCAAAGAGATTTGGGTGGGAGAAGCCTCTACCCCTGTCCCCATTCTTTCCTGGTCTGCTACTTGGACCATGTTCCTGCTTACTACCAGGACCAATATTTTGGCACTGCTGGCAATGTCTCTACGTGCACTGACCCTGGACTGTACAAGGACATTATCCCTGCCTGTACTATGGACAATATTCCTGCCCGCTGCCTGGACAATTCCATTCACTGTGGATGACCACGTCCCTGCCTGCTGCCTGGATCAGGGCTCTCCTCCTGTGGACAACTGCACTACTAAAACTACAGGTAATCTTTTGTTTACCCTTTGCTCAGCAGAATGTATTTTAGGGTATAATTCTTGGTATGTTCATGCTATGTGTTAGAAATATGAAGGGCCTTCAAAAATGTGATAGATTGTAAGGAAATTAGATGTGTAATTTATGCTCCTAGAACGCCTGAATGTGCTACTTCAATGTTGCGCTTCTGTATGTGGCCAGGTTGTGTAAAAGTCTCACACATTTGGTATCGCCATACTCGGAAGGAGTAGCAGAATATATTTTGGGGTGTCATTTTTGCTATGTACATGCTATGTGTCGGAAATATCTTAGAAATGGACAACTTTGTGTAAAAAAAATGCGTTTTCATTTTTTTTCCACATTTTCCAAAAACTTCTGGAAAAAAATGAACCATTCAAAAGACTCATTATGCCTCATAGATTATACGTTGGGGTGTTTTCTTTCCAAAATGGGGTCACTTTGTGGGCGTTTCCATTGTCCTGGTGCTCCAGGGCCTTCAAAAGTGTAATAGGTGGTTGAGAGATTAGATGTGTAATTTATGCTCCTAGAACGCCTGAATGTGCTACTTCAGTGTTGCGCCTCTGTATGTGGCCAGGTTGTGTAAAAGTCTCACACATGTGGTATCGCCATACTCGGAAGGAGTAGCAGAATATATTTTGGGGTGTCATTTTTGCTATGTACATGCTATGTGTCGGAAATATCTTAGAAATTGACAACTTTGTGTAAAAAAATGCGTTTTCATTTTTTTTCCACATTTTCCACAAACTTCTGGAAAAAAATGAACCATTCAAAAGACTCATTATGCCTCATAGATTATACGTTGGGGTGTTTTCTTTCCAAAATGGGGTCACTTTGTGGGCGTTTCCATTGTCCTGGTGCTCCAGGGCCTTCAAAAGTGTAATAGGTGGTTGAGAGATTAGATGTGTAATTTATGCTCCTAGAACACCTGAATGTGCTACTTCAATGTTGTGCCTCTGTATGTGGCCAGGTTGTGTAAAAGTCTCACACATGTGGTATCGCCATACTCGGAAGGAGTAGCAGAATATATTTTGGGGTGTCATTTTTGCTATGTACATGCTATGTGTCGGAAATATCTTAGAAATGGACAACTTTGTGTAAAAAAAATGCGTTTTCATTTTTTTTCCACATTTTCCAAAAACTTCTGGAAAAAAATGAACCATTCAAAAGACTCATTATGCCTCATAGATTATACGTTGGGGTGTTTGCTTTCCAAAATGGGGTCACTTTGTGGGCGTTTCCATTGTCCTGGTGCTCCAGGGCCTTCAAAAGTGTAATAGGTGGTTGAGAGATTAGATGTGTAATTTATGCTCCTAGAACGACTGAATGTGTTACTTCAATGTTGCGCCTCTTTATGTGGCCAGGTTGTGTAAAAGTCTCACACATGTGGTATCCCCATACTCAGGAGGAGTAGCAGAATATATTTTGGGGTGTCATTTGTGTAATGTACATGCCATGTGAGAGAAATAACCTGTTGTAATGACAATTTGGTGTGAAAAAAAATAAAAATAAAAAAAATCTTCATTTTGCAAAGAATTGTGGGAAAAAATAACAACTTCAAAAAACTCACCATGCCTCTTACTAAATACCTTGGAATGTCTACTTTCCAAAAAGGGGTCATTTTGTGGGTATTTGTACTTTTCTGGCTTGTTAGGGTCTCAAGAAATGAGATAGGCCTCAGTACATCAGGTGTGATCAGATGTGATCAATTTTCAGTGATTGGCACCATAGCTTGTAGACTCTATAACTTTCACACAGACTAAATAATATCCACTAATTTGGGTTATTTTTACCAAAGATATGTAGCAGTAAAAAATTTTGGCCCAAATTTATGAAGAAAAATTACTTATTTGCAAAATTTTATAATACAAATGAAGAAAAATGCATTTTTTTACAAAATTTTCGGTCTTTTTTCATTTATAGCACAGAAAATAAAAAACCCAGAGGTGATCAAATACCACCAAAAGAAAGCTCTATTTGTGTGAAAAAAAGGACGAAAATTTCATATGGGGACAGTGTTGCATGACTGAGTAATTGTCATTCAAAATGTGAGAGCACCAAAAGCTGAAAATTGGTCTGGTTAGGAAGGGGGTTTAAGTGCCCAGTTGTCAAGTGGTTAAGCATTATTAAAATCACTGCTCCTGAAAAAACGTCCGTTTTTAAAACTTTTTTTTGCATTGATCCATGTCCCCTGGGGCAGGACCCAGGTCCCCAAACACTTTTTATGACAATAACTTGCATATAAGCCTTTAAAATTAGCACTTTTGATTTCTCCCATAGACTTTTAAAGGGTGTTCCGCGGCATTCAAATTTGCCGCGAACACCCCAAATTGTTCGCTGTCCGGCAAACTTGCGTACAGCCAATGTTCAAGTCGAACATGTGTTCGACTCAAACTCGAAGCTCATCCCTAATTGTGAGTGCAGAACAGTAAAAAGACTTTTAACACAGTGAGCCTAGTCTAAAGAAGAGTGGATTCATTCTGCTCATCATCAGCTAACCTCTACAGCCACAGACACTACAAAGTAGCAATTTGTTTCATCATGCAGCACACAGACAAGGATACTACACCAGTCATCCCTCAGCATACACAAGCAGAGAAAAGCATACATAATATGCCAACCAACAGGTCACGCTGCACAAGCTCCAGAGTCTCTAGTCAGTCGGATCAGACATCAGCTAGTGCTGAATCTGCCAGGTCCAAGCGCACTAGCTCTAGACATTCAAGCTGCTCTAACCTGTTGTCCACCAGTGCTGCAGCTGCCAGGGCCCATGCAAAAGCAGAAGCCACGCGTGCACTGGCTTCCTATGCAATACGTGAAGCTGAAATGATAAGAGAACAGGGCTGCATAGATGAAGAACATCATATGATTAAAGCTAAAAGTAAAGCTGAAGCACTTAGAAGAAAAGCAGAGGTGAAAGCATTATTACATATTATCAAGCAAGAAAGAACTGCTTCAGCAGCCTTAGCTGAAGCCGAGGTGCTCATGAGAGCTGTCGAAAAACAGCACAGAGAGCACTCTGTGATAGATTCCCAGATGACATCACTCAGTGCAATCCAACGCACCTGTGAGTATGTACAATTGCACGCGACCATGGACACTGATCAACAGTCCAATGATGCATTAGAATAGTCAAAGGTCCCGCTAGCAGCAGACAACTTTGATATTGCTCGATGCTACAATACTGAACCAGAACTTTACTATAACAAGTCAAGTAGTTACATACTCAGAGACCGATCTGTTGGTCCTTCAGGAAATCAAACGAACGGTGACATAATCCCTCCTCGGGAAAATATAAATCCGGCCTATAGCAGAAAGACTTGCAGTAAATGAGAACAACCAAATGACTATAGTGGATTTAACCAAGCATTCCCACCGTCTTACCAGCCACAGACATGCCCTGTGTTTGTTCCCAGAAAAAGCCCACCTGAGGCAGCAGGAGCCACAGATGTGACAAAATACTTGATACGCCGTGAAATGGTGAGCTCTGGTCTCCTGAAGTTTGATGACCATCCAGAAAACTATTGGGCCTGGAAGTCATCTTTTCTAAGCAGCACCCAAGATTTAAATCTGACAGACAGGGAAAAGCTTGACCTACTCTCCGAATGGCTCGGACCAGATTCCACTGAGCAAGCCAAAAGAATCAGGTCAGTACATGTTCATGATGCGACAGCAGGGCTTACAATGGTATGGCAGAGATTGGAAGACTGCTATGGGTCACCTGAAGTAATTGAAGATGCACTTCTGAAGAAAATTGAAAATTATCCAAAAATAACAAACAAAATCAATCAGAAGCTGAGAGAGCTTGGAGGTGGCAAAGGCTGATGGATACCTGCCAGGCCTCTCATATGTGGATACAGCACATGGAGTCAAACCGGTAATCGAGAAGCTTCCTTACAGCTTATAAGAAAGATGGATCACGCAAGCATCAAAATACAAGGAAGATCATCAGGTGGCATTTCCACCTTTCTCCTTCCTTGTCAAATTCATTGTAAATCAAGCTAAAATACGCAATGACCCAAGCTTTGCCTTTTTTTGAACATGGGAGGCTCCAGTTCTGTAAAGACAGAGAAACAACCTTCAGTGCACAATAAAGAACGCAGAGCAACAGTGTCTGTATGGAAGACAGAAGTACCGACTGAGTTTGAGGCCAACCAGGATAAAAGCTCAGGAATGCAAATTGAGGAACCAGATAAGCAGTGTCCACTAATTAACAAGCCTCATCCACTGAGAAAATGTTGCAATTTCAGATGCAAGACAATAGAGGAGCGCAAATCTTATCTTAAGGACAAGCGCATTTGTTTCAGATGCTGTGGTTCAACTCAACATCTTGCTAAAGACTGTGTGAAAACAATTTGATGCAAAGAATGCAATAATGACAACCATCTGTCTGCTTTACACCCAGGACCAGCACCATGGAAAACAGAGAATCTGGTAACCCAAGAAGATCATGGTGGGGAGCAAAAAGAGAGTGCATTACCAGCAATAACCTCAAAGTGCACTGAGATCTGCACAAACACATTTAGCTCTAAATCATGCTCCAAGATATGTTTAGTCAAGGTGTATCCTGCAGGCCTCAGAGAGAAGGCAATTATAATGTATGCAGTCTGGACTTCCGGTTCTGGCACCGCATGGAGTAGCTGTCCCTCTCCACACCTCCCGCTCAACGGACTCAAAACCGGCTTATAAATTCAGCCTAGAAGCCCACATCCACCCTCGGTAACCCCCAGGGTGACATCAAGAACCCTCGGCCTATCATCGCCAAATATCTGAACTACTCCAACAAGGCCATTATCCTGCAAAAGTTCAGACAAACTTGCTCACTTCACATTGATGGTGTAAAGATTTTAATTTTTGCTGATTATTCCATCGAGGTCATTAAGAAACGCAAGGCCTTCCAGCAGGTATGCACAGATCTCTTCAAGCAACAAATCAAATTCACGTTAGCCTTCCCAGCCACTCTTCGCCTCAGGACACCAAGCGGCGATCAGCTATCTTTCCAAGATCCTTCTGAAGTTGAAGCTTATCTGTGCAATCTGCATCTTAACCGTCAACAGCATACCCCAACAAAAGCTGCTCCTATCAATCGCTCCCTGGACCAAAGGAGCCCACGCAAGGACTCTCCCAAATGCTTCAGATCCTCGCTCCCGGACCAGCACCGATACACACCTCGCTGACCAAAAACTCACGGTTTAAACTTCTGGATAACCACTTTTTGAAGGCAGCCCATACTGTACCACCTTAGGTAACAGAGGTCGCTCCGACAAGTATTAAGCAACTAAATTCAGGTATACAATACCACCCGTTAAAGTTGTCTTTAATGGGTGGTATTGTTATTGTTATTTCACATTCCCCACTGGCCTCACTGTGTACGGCTGAATTTCATTCTCTCCCAAATGCTCGGCCCATAGGTGACCACACAAGCACCGGTCACCCAGCTAGGGGCTCTCTAGGATATATCAATAATGTCCTATCCTGGGAGCTGACTTACACAGTGAATCCATGCGGAAAAAAGAGAAGTTACTATGTTTGATTGTTTTGCTCTTTTTTATGTTCTCCCCTCTAGACATACCCCCCTCATCTCCCCCTCCACTACCCTGGGGCTCATACATACCTCCATACATCCCTGATCCACAACACCATCAGGGCAATGACACCCTTCTCTTTGGCATAGCTATGACCTTACACCATCTCATACAAAGAGACAAATCTAACACATCCGCTCATTTCCCCCCCAAGACCCCCCAATATGAAAATAGTTTCCTGGAATGTTAAAGGACTCAGGTCCCCCCATAAGCAAATTAAAATTCTCTGTCACCTCAAGCGGATCAAAACTGATATAGCTTTTATTCAGGAATCCCACTTGCAAACCCCAGACTTTCATCGCATGAAGAAGCTTTGGGTAGGCACAGTATTAGGCTCAGACACAATTGGACGCAAAGCAGGCGTCAAAAATCTCCCCTGCACAGTTTTGTCTGTGAACACTGACAATCAGGGACGCCTCATCACAGCTTATTTTCAAATAGGATCCAAGGAGTTAGTGATAACAAATGTCTACACCCCTAACAGCCCAGGCAAACAATTCTACACTGAACTTTCCTCCTGGCTACTTGTCAACACCCATCTCCCCCATATAGTTGGAAGAGACTTCAACAACATTCTCCACCAGACAGATGACAGATCATCACCCAAAAGCCCCAAACCTGGTTCTGGCCCCTCCGCTCCCTCATACTTTGCAACCACTATGGAAGCCATCCACCTACAGGATCTTTGGCGACTCTCACACCCAGCAGACAGAGAATTTACCTTCTACTCCAACCCACATAACGTCTTCACGGGGATAGACTACCTCTTTGGCTCAGACAACCTCCTCCCCATGCTCCACAGTGCTGACATCCACGACATAACAATTTCCGACCATGCCCCGATAGAGGTGACACTTGACAACCTGGACTTACCCCCACACCCCAATATTTGGCGATTTCCCTCTAACCTACATAACAATACTGACTTTCAACAATTCATGGACACCTCTTAATACTCCTTAAACAATGCTCCCCACATCAACGATCCGAACCTCTTCTGGGATGCTGGCAAAGCATACCTAAGGGGCTGAATCATTTCATATGCCACCTCTTTTAAACACGACACTTTAACCAAATACAAAGCATCCAGCGCACGATTGCACCAGGCCCAACGCTCCATATACACTAAAGACTCCCCAGATGCCAGAAATGAATGGCAGGCAGCAAAAAGAGACTTTGATACATGGGTCAACACCCTCGAACTCACAAAAAAGGCCCACCTAGATGCCACCTTTCACAAGTTCGGGAACAAAGCAGGCAAACTCCTGGCCAGGCTCTGTAAAGGTCCCTATCGCCCGACGCATATCATATCCCTCCGAGTCACCAAGGGCAACCTCCACTCCACTCCAAAGCAAATTAAGAAGGTCATGCTTAATTTCTATTCATCACTCTATGCCCCAGATCCCATAGATAACCAAACAGCACGCTCCTTTCTCGAGAAAATAAACTTATCTAAAATATCTCCACTACAACTAGAGGCCCTTAATGCCCCAATTTCCCTCTCGAAAATATCAACCACCATCCGCAACCTTACCCTCTCCAAGGCTCCGGGCCCTGATGGATTCACTAGCGAATTCTACAAAACCCTAAACACCCTCGTAGAACCTACTCTCCTCCAAGTATATAACGGTATATGGTCAGGTGGCACATGCCTCCGTTCGGGGAATCAGGCCATTATAAAACTATTGTCCAAGAAGGGCAAAGACCCCCAAGACCTGGGCTCATACAGACCCATCTCACTTCTCAATTTAGATGTGAAAATTCTATCCAAGATCGTAGCCACTAGGTTAACAAATATCATCCCCTCACTGATTCATTCCGCCCAATCTGGCTTTGTGAAAGGCAGAACTGCGACCCTCAATATGCGCAAAGTAATGCTGGCCCTGGAACATGCTAACCAACACCCAGACATAGATCATGCCATTATCACATTAGACGCGGAGAAAGCCTTCGACAATGTTAGCTTTGACTGGCTCTCCATGACCATGTCAGCAATGGGATTCAGTGGCCCCTTCCACCACCTCATTAAAGCCATGTACACTGCTCTGGCAGCCAGACTAGTGGTAGCAGGCCTTCTCTTGGATGAGTTTCGTCTCCACAAGGGTACACGGCAAGGATGCCCAATATCCCCTCTCCTTTTCAATATCACCCTAGAACCCCTTTCCAGATACCTAACATTAACAGCTCCCTTACATGGCATAAAAGAGAAATAGACAGAAATAGCATGGAGAGAAGCCAAGAAACTGCTTAAGGTATCCCCCTTCATATCAAGCCACCTCCCAATCCAGGGGAACCCACTCTATCCACCAGGAATGGAGCATAAACCATTCACAATCTGGGAGCAAAAAGGCCTCACAAAATTCTCTACCCTCTGCAACACAGCAACGGGGCGGCCACTACCCTTTGTAAACATAGCGGAAACCTTTTCACTACCCAGAACTCATGCCTTCCACTATGGCCAATGCATCAGTTTTCTAAAGGATACATGTAAACAAAACAGCAAAAGATTTCAACCCAACATCACAGATCAAATGATCCAAGAAGGCTCCTACAAATTTTCGGACATTTACAAACCCCTTCTACATAAGACCTCTCTCCCTCTTTCATCCTCCTCTGTTGAAAACTGGTGCAAAGACTTCCCCGACCTGAACCTAGTGGAAAAAATTCTACAAGGCCTCAACAATGTGCAATGTGCAGAAAACACCCAACGAAATCTGGAGGGAAACGCAACCAAAAATAGTCCACAGAGCTTACATGCCATTTTTATCTTCTAAATCACACCAAAGCAAAGCCTTCTGCCCCCTCTGCAATCTACCGAAACCATCCCTGACTCATTGCTTCTGGAACTGCTCCTACATCTCCACCTTCTGGGACCAGTTTCTTTCGTACATATTTGAGGTTACCCTATTAAAAATACCAAGGGACCCGCTACTCCTCATCTTTGGTCACTGGGATCCAATGCTGCTACCCTGGTCCCAAACCACAACAAATACTTATCACGCAGGAATCTCAAAGAACTCTCCCCCCCACAAAGAGTGGTCTCTGATTTATCTTCTAATTGCAAGAAGAGCTATCTTGAAACAATGGATCTCCCCTCTTAGCCCAAACATCACTCACATCAAACGAGAACTTCTACATCTCCTTCTCAAGGAACACATAAACACAGACTTCAAACAAGAAAAGTTTAAAGCCCGCTTCTATTCCAAATGGCATCCCTTCATGCTCTCATCTCTCTCACAGGAGGAAATAGCAAACTTTAGCCAATTCTCATTTTCTTACTTCGACTCTTATCCTCCAATCCCAGAAGAGGCGACTTCTCAGATCGCTTTCCTAGCCCTCATATAACCAACAGTAAAGTAAAACCTACTTTTCAATACTGATGAGTGTTCCTTGTTAACTGCATTTGCATAATCGATATGCCCCCCCCCTCTTTTATTTGCTTTGTCTCCTCCCTACTTCCTTCCCCTCCCTGGTCCCCTTTTCCATTGCCTTCGTTATTACTTGTTAGTATTTAGAAACCACTAGGGATATCATATAGACAGATCCATCCAGGTATCTACTCATGCTAGTTAACTATAGGAATGTTTTGATCTGTCTATTTTCTGAAGTTCATCCCTTACATACTATATATATATGTATATCCCTTCAGTTTAGCATAAATTTATACCGTTGTTCTTTTACCTCTGTAAAAAAAAAAAGAATGTATGCAGTCTTAGATGAACAAAGTAACAGATCTTTGGAAGGAACAAAGTGCTTTGAACTCTTTGGTGACAGAGGAAGTCCAACTCCGTATACTTTGAAGACATGTTCAGGAGTTGTGGAGACATCAGGGAGAAGAACTACATCATCGAGTCATTAGAAGGGAAAACGCAGCTGACACTGCCTACTCTCATAGAATGTGATATGATACCAGAGGATAGATCAGAGATACCCACACCTGAAATTGCATGTCACTACCCTCATCTGATGCAAATATCAGACAAGATTCCAGTCCTGGACCCAGGTGCTGCAATTATCCTTCTACTTGGAAGAGACATACTGAGAGTGCACAAGGTCAGAGAGCAATACAATGGGCCACACAATGCACCATTTGCACAATGTCTTGACCTGGGATGGGTCATCATTGGTGATGTATGTCTGGATGGATCTCACAAGCCGGCAAAAGTGAATGTCTACAAAACAAACATGTTGCAAAATGGTGGTGGTGCACATCATGTCTTAGCCCCTGTACCAACAGGATACAGACTAAAGAGACACTAGTCAACCCAATACAACAGCAGAAAGTTCAGGATTACATGGAGGCTATCACCTCATCTGAAGATACAGATGAGCTAGGATACAAGGTGTTTGAAAGAACGTGAGATGATGACAATAGACAGAAAGACAGGTATGAAGGAACACTTCCATGATTCCATGCAGAAGATCTTCGACAGTGGTCAAGCTGAAAAAGCACCACCATTGGAAGAAAAACAAGAATGTTGGTACTTACCAATATTTGGAGTGTATCATCCTCAGAAACCAGGACAGATATGAGTAGTATTTGACTCCAGTGCAAAGTATGAAGGCCTTTCCCTAAAAAATGTCCTCCTCAGTGGACCTGACCTGAATAATACACTCCTTGAAGACCTCATCAGGTTCCAAAAAGAACACGTTGCAGTAACAGCAGATGTACAACAAATGTTCTACTGTTTCCTTGTCCGCAAAGATCACAGAGACTACCTGAGGTTCCTGTGGTATGACAACAATGACTTTAACAAAGATGTTACAGAATACAGGATGAAAGTACATGTGTTCGGGAACAGCCCCTCTCCAGCTGTAGCTATCTACAACCTGAGACGAGCAGCACAGGAAGGTGAAGAAGAGCACGGCACAGATGCCAAACAGTTTGTCATGAGAAATTTTTATGTGGATGATGGACTCGCTTCATTCTCCAGCAACGAAGAGGCTATCGACATCCTGAACAGAACAAGAGAGATGTTAGCAGAATCTAACATAAGGTTACACAAAATAGCGTCCAACAGCAGCAAAGTCATGGAAGTGTTCCCCTCAGAGGACCGTGCAAAAGACCTCAAAGACCTGGATCTAGGAACAGATTCACTGCCCCTTCAAAGAAGTTTAGGGCTCAGTTGGGATCTGAAAACCAACAGCTTTACATTTAGAGTATCTAGAGACAAGAAGCCATTCACGAGAAGAGGTGTCTTGTCCACGGTCAACAGCCTTTATGACCCCCTAGGATTTGTAGCCCCCATAACCATGCAAGGCAAGGCTCTTATGAGAGAAATTGCTACTGAACAGTAACAAAGTGAATGGGATACGCCACTACCTAAGGAGAAAGAAATGCAGTGGAAGTTGTGGAAGGACTCATTAATAGAGCTTGAACAACTTATCATCCAAAGGTCATATCTCCCTGTTTCTTTGTCTGCCACGAAGCAAAGAGAATTGTGTGTATTCTCAGATGCATCCACTATGGCTATAGCAGCTGTAGCCTACCTTAGAGTGATGGACTTTGAAGAACAAAGTTATGTTGGGTTTATCATGGGAAAGTCCAAACTAGCTCCACGTCCTGCTCACAATGTTCCACATTTGGAGCTTTGTGTTGCTGTCTTAGCAGTGGAGATGGCAGACTTGATTGTTGCTGAACTGGACATTGAAATTCATGCAGCGAAGTTTTACACAGACAGCAAGATTGTGTTATGCCGCGTACACACGAGCGGACTTTCCGGCATACTTGGTCCGGCGGACCAGAGTCCACCGGACAATCTTTCCGTCGGGCTCGTCTGTGTGCTGGTCCGACGGAAAGCCCGCTCGTCTGTATGCTGGTCCAACAGACCAGATACGACGCAAGGACAGGGTATTGCATTTCGCGCTCACGGCAATAGGAAAAACACATTTTCCTATTGTGGCGAGCGCGGGGCATACCAGGCCCTTAGGTCTGGTATGGATTATAAAGGGAACCCCCTACGCCGAAAAAAACGGCATGGGGTCCCCCTAAAATCCATACCAGACCCCGATCCGAGCACGCAGCCCGGCTGGTCAGAAAAGGGGGTGGGGACGAGCGAGCGCCCCCCCTCCTGAACCATACCAGGCCGCATGCCCTCAACATGGGGGGTGCTTTGGGGGAGGGGGGCCCTGCGGGCCCCCCCAAAGCACCTTGTCCCCATGTTGATGAGGACAAGGGCCTCTTCCCCACAACCCTGGCCGTTGGTTGTCGGGGTCTGCGGGCGGGGGGCTTATCGGAATCTGGGAGCCCCCTATAATAAGAGGGCCCCCAGATCCCGGCCCCCCACCCTATGTGAATGAGTATGGGGTACATGGTACCCCTACCCATTCACCTAGGGAAAAAGCGTCAATAATAAAACACACTACACAAGTTTTTAAAATAATTTATTAAACAGCTCCGGGGGGGTCTTCCTCCAGCTTCGGGGGTCTTCTTCCGGCTTTGGGGGTCCCTCTGGTTCCTCTTCTCCCGGCATCCGGTTGGTTCTTCTCCGCTCCCTCCGGCCTTGTTCCAGGTCTTCGGCCGGCACCTCCGCTGTCTTCAGGCCCGCTCTTTTGCCAGCGGAACTTCTGGGCTTCTTGTCTTCTTGTCTTCTTCCCTCTTCTCTTCTCCAGATGTTGACACGACGCTCTCTCCGGCTGGACTGCTCTCTGAGCACTCCGTTGTGACTTACATAGGCGGAGACCCCGCCCCCTTATGATGTCACAGTCCCTGGGCATGCTGGGTCACCGGGTGATGTTGGGTGTACTTAAGACCTATCTCTGAAGTTGTTTTACTTCTTAAAAAGGTAACATAGTGGTATAATGTTCATTATGCCAGGTGGGGAGTGTTCTGATCATTATAAGGTATATATTTACTGATCGTACTGTTGCTTTAAATTGGCATCCATTATTATCAGGAACTGAAGTATATTACACCCGCTTCCTGCCCAGCAGACATTATCAGATAATTTTTCTACAGTGAAGGAAGCATGTTAAAGACCTCCACTATTTCTTAATACTGGCCTTGGAAGCGTAAGTCTGTAAGTAGGCTGTCATTAGTTTTCAATTAATTAGTATATGTTCTACTAATTCAACTACATTTTACATGTGTGTTGGTGGGATGTTTCTGTCAGGAAGTTCATTCAGCTAGGCCACATTTTTGCTAGCTAGTACCTTAACAGTATTGTAGCATGCCTGTTACTATTTGCATTTGTGATGTAAAATGCTAATGCATATTTTTATGATTTGTGTTTTGCAGTTTTACAAAAAACGTATTCTCAGTCAAGATTACAACTATTAGCCCTTCCTCCTGAGTCTTTATTGGGAAGCTGTTAGCTGTCTGCCAAGCCTTGTACTTTGAACACATTGTGAGGGCAGAACAGTGGCATTAGACTAAACTTTGGATGTCAAAGCCAGAGATTCCACTACCATGGTCTGTAAGTGCAGGGGTGCAGGCTTTCAGTATGCCCATACAGAGCGATGTATGCAGTGAATAGCAAACAAATTCTGCTCTCTCCCAATCAGACCCCCTGGGGCTTAGTCATAAGGGCAGTGGTGGCAGTTGATTGGGTGGTAGTGGGTGAAATTGAGAGCTCAGTGTGGTGAGATTAGGTCTGTGTTTACAAAATGCAGGTATCAATATATCAAAATAAAACAAAAACAGAAAAATAAACCTTTGCCATTTTGAGTGTCTAACGTCAAATACAGGAACCTAACTTCCTGTCCTGGAACAGTCTACTGCTGCCCAGGCACCTGGCTGTCACACAAAAGAAATCAGAGTCTTTAGTCGCATATACTTATTCTCACCACACAGAGAAGTTTCTGCTCCCCAGTTTGTCATGCACAGATATCTGGTTGCAGGGTGGAGCATCCTCCCTAAGCAGCCTGGGAGTTTTATAGAGACCAGAGTGCTGAACCTGCTTCAGCTAAGCTTGTGAACCCCTCAGTGAGCCAAGCACACTCACTACACAGCACAAAAGGGAAAACCACTTGTATACTGCATGAACCTGGGACAAATATTTTTCCCATCCTGGACAAGACCCATAGCTTTTCCTGGCTTCCTGTCACAATACGTATTCTCATTATTATGAATATAACTTACTGAGACATATTTTGTGGTTTTTATAACTGATGTTGTCAAAACTAAACAAGGTGATCTTATTCAATATATATGCAGAATGGACATATGCCATATACCTTTTGGTAAGCAAAATGTAGTACCCTACTTTTTATTGATCTGTGTTCATAATTTTATTTTATAGCGTGCTTCAATAGGTAGGATACATTTGCTTACATTGGCCCTTGACAACAGTTATCTCTTTACTTTGCATGTTTTCTGGCATTTGAGAATGTAAATATGTATGCAAACAGCCCAATTTGCAGGGTAAAATGTTCACCCAAAATCTATTTCTCTGCAAAGGACTTAAAGAGGATTGTTCACAAGCAGTAAAAAAAAAAAAAAAAAAAAAAAAAAAGCTTTAGAACAAGCTCTCACTTTCCTGTGTAGCTACTGTGAAGCAGTTCATCCTCAAAATTCACAGGAAAAACACTGATAAAATGGGATGGCAGATTGGCAAGTTGTTGCTGAGAGGGGGAGTAGATTGAGCTGAACTACTGAAATTAAACTGAAAGTACCTTGTGTCGAATATTTTGATAATTAGTTGTTTCACAGAGTCTGCAACTACAGAGCACAATGTTTCTTTAACTACTTAAGGACCAGAATGTTTTACCCCCTTAGTGACCAAAAAAAAAATCGCCTTTTTTTTTTGCGATACGGCTCTGCGTTATTTTAACTGACAATTGCACAGCTGTGCGATGCTGTACCCAAATAAAATTGATATCCTTTTTTTCCTCACAAATAGAGCTTGCTTTTGGTGGTATTTGATCACCTCTGCATTTCTTATTTCTTGTGGTAGAAACATAAAAAGACTGAGAATATTTTTTACTTTCTGCTATAAAACATATCCAATGAAATTTTTGGTAAAAAATCCCAATAAGTGTATATTGATTGGTATGCACAAAAGTTATAGTGTCTACAAAATAGAGGATAGATTTATGGCATTTTTATTTATTTATTTTTTTACTAGTAACAGCGGTGATCAGCATTTTTTAGCGGGACTGCGACATTGCGGCGGACAGATTGGAAACCTAACTGACACTTTCGACACTTTTTTGGGAACCAGTGACATTATTACAGTGATCAGTGCTAAAAATATGCACTGACACTGTATAAATGACACTGGCAGGGAAGGGGTTAACATCAGGGCCGATCAAAGGTTTAAATGTGTTCCCTGTTTGTGCTTTCTTACTGTGGGGGGGATGGACTCACTGCATGGACACAGTGACTTGTGTTCCTGATTACCAACAGAACGTTGTTTACATCCGCAGATCGTCATTCTATCTCTGTGGAGAACGATCAACGGGTTCCTGCGGACATTGCATCCATGGAAGAAAGAAAAAAGTCCTGGACAACCACACACCACTGAGGGCATCTTTATTGATATAATAAAATACAATACACTCACTTCATATCCAAAAGAAACAGGGATAAGCAGCTAACGCTTGGTGGTGCTTAATCATAGCTAAATGAACAAGGTTTGATCATGTGTATATAGAGACAAAAAAAAAAAAAAAAACAACCAATCAAAAAATGGAGTGTGTCCCCACACAATCAAACCTTGGGAATACTAAGATAGAAAACACCAGAGGGGTTGGAACAGAGAGCACACCAATATATAAGGTCCAATAAAACTTTAAAAGAAAGGAAAAATGTAGATAAAACCATATGGTTGCTGTCTTACTGTGCCCCCCTACAGAGTGTATTCATGAGCATGGAATGGAATAATAAAGAATAATGATGGAAGAACATATAACATATTACAGATCCTAATGCAAATATGCAAAATCATGATGTGGTTATAAATAATATCAAACAAGTTATCACTAATACTTGCAAAAGATTCTGACAATAGTTAATGTACAGTATAAACAATCAATAGACATAAACCGTGAAGCTATTCACGACTGTAATAAAACAAAAAATATTAAGTTAAGATTATCTATTGGAATGTTCTTATAATTCCAATAATACCCTCACAAACATAAATGCAAAAAAGGACATAGAATACAATAGTATTTATGGATTCTTAAATACATGTATATACATGCAAGACTTTATCAAAGAAAAGTGAAAAAACTGAAAAACCAAATTGATTAGAAAGCATATGATGTTGTGAAGGTATAAATAAGGACCCTGGCTGTATATAAAAAGAGATATAGCAATGCGAGTTAGAACTTTAAACAGAAAAGCAATGTGCAGCGAGAAAGTTATCCTGATGTGGAGGAGATATGTATATGTAAATATCAATAAACGAAAACAAAAAGATGTACGACAACTATACTAAAGTATGTGGTTGCAAGGCTCCTTGCTAGATGACTACAAATTAATATTGAGTTCTATCCTGAAACTCAGATGTGTGTGGTAAAGTATAAATAATCATGCTGATAAAGCATGTAGAAGGAGTACCTGCCACACTGAAATTAAAATGGAAAAAACATCTATGCCAAGGCATTAATCGGTACTCCTGCACAATGTCAACCAACCATTGACAGAAAAAAAATTAGCTTTTAAAAATCCATGTATATTGATTCCTAGGGAGTGTGTCTATTCATAAAGATGAGACATATCCCATTCAAAGTTGAGGCCGGTGGGACGTCTGGTATTTAAAGTAAGTATCCATAAAATAAAATTTGCATACAATACCAAATTTGTCACCACCTCTGAGTAGTCTCACTATTTTATCAATGCCCTGAATGATTAAACTGGATGTATCTTTATGGTGGAATTCATTCCAATGGCGTGCGACATTGGTGAGATGTTCTTTCTCTATATCATGAAAATGATCATAGAGACAGTCTCTAAGTCTGCGTGTTGTTCTGCCAACATATTAAATTGAACATATTGTGCATGTAATAACATACACAATATAGCGTGTATTGCAGTTAATAAAAGACTGTATTTTGTGTCGTTTACCTGTGGAGGTCGAAACAATAACATTGCCTCCTTTGATAAAAGGACAGTACAAACAACTTTGACCACCGCACCTAAAAATTCCCTTAAATGATAACCAATGTGTGGGAGTATTTTTGCTGGTATAACCGCTAGGTGATAATAGCCTACTGAGTGAGGGAGCTTTCCTAAATACTGTTCATATACCTCTATCCAAAATTTGGGAATAGATAGGGTCATTAGGCAATACTGGAAGGTATTTGGTGACAATTTTTTGTATTGTGTAAGTTAGGGAGGTGATGAAAAACCGGCATCACTGGAAAAATAGGGATGAACATCTCTTTTTCTTTGGGTGTGAAAATACCCATCAAGACAGCTCTATCCATAAGGGAGGAGAGTTCTGCCTTAAAATAATTAGTTTGCAGTAAGTGGCTGTGTCTGATAGCTGTCTCAATGCCTCATTTTTGTATGCAGTCGTGTCAAAAATAACCACCAACCTCCCCCTTAACTTTTAATCAAATGCTAGTGTCTTTCTGGAGATGTTCAAGAGACATTTTTTCATTGACAGTAAGGTTTTCTGGTGAGTTCTTTGAAACAAGCTGTGCTAGGTGAGTCAAGTCTCTCTCCACCAACTTCTTATACATATCCATGTCCTTGCCCCTAGAGCCCACTGGATAGAAATCAAATTTCATTTAAATGATATTGGGTTGTGACAAGAATGGTTGTCATCCACATTCACATCAGATTCAATGGCAAGATCAGTAAGAACTGTTAAAGCACATACTTCAGTAAAAGAGTAAAAAATTGGGGAGAGGGATTTACTCACCATCTGGCGATTGCTCTACCGACGAGACTGACTCCTGATCTTCTGGATCGACAAAATAGTGTTTCTGCAAAGTCAATGTTCGACTTTGCATCCACCGGAACTGCTGATTGGCTCCCCCTGTGGCCAATGGGTGCACGCACTACCCAGTGGCTATTGCACAAAATGATGTACAGGTACGTCATTTTGCGCAGCTGTGCCACCTTGCCACAGTACAACTGCGGAAGGTGGTCAGAAAGTGGGTAAAATCTTATTTACTGCTTGTTAAAAATATGTAACTATTTGAATGTCTATAGTCTAGTCACAGTTTTACTTTTAATTATTTTTAACTGTGTATCCACACATGGTTAAACCTAGTCAGATTTTCCAATGCTCACAACTTAATACACTATACTTTAGGGTCCAGTTTTATACCAAACTTCTACAACATACCATGCTTTCTGTTAATACAATCCTTAAAGGAGAGGTATGGCCAAAGCTTTTTTTGCTTCTCCTATAGATCACAGGAAGGCAGTTTGTTCTGCCCTCCTGTGACCCGTTTTCAGCCGAAGACAGGCTAAGGCCCGCTGTTGGCTGATGTCACTCAGCTGGTCCAGGCTTGGAAAAGATCCCGACCATGTGCTCAGTATCCACACAGAAGCCTGGACTGGCACCTGTCTCAGTTTTTCAGAGAGCCTGAGCCAGCCCCTGCCGTCCCTTCCACAGCCCAGCGCTTCAGTGAGTGCTGGAAGGGAGAGCAGAGAGCTCCTGACTGACAGTCATAACTCTCTGCTCAGAG
The DNA here is from genome assembly GCF_042186555.1 of Aquarana catesbeiana. Lineage (NCBI taxonomy): Eukaryota > Metazoa > Chordata > Amphibia > Anura > Ranidae > Aquarana > Aquarana catesbeiana. The sequence goes on along the minus strand of NC_133332.1, from coordinate 133,100,095 downwards.
CAGAGGGGAGAATTGCGCAGTTAGCTGTGTTTGATCACTCAGCTCTCACTGCAGAGCTGGCAGGGAACAGATGCAGCATCTGAGCAAGTATAAATGTTTATTTTTTAAGTCCTGAATTTCTCTTTTAGGTGTCTACAAACAAGCATTAGGCATTACCTATGAATACTTTGTTCTTCGAGCCTTTTCTGAGTTTCTGAGAGATTATTAATTATAGGTAAACTGTGATCAGCCTTGGCTTGGTCTCATGTATGACAGTCATGTCACGAGCTGTAGAAAAAGGTTTATGCAACATGTTGCAGTGCCTGATATAGTTGCTTATGTTATTTTAACTACATTTTTTCATAATTACATATTTACTTTCCTTAATCTGCAGACTTATGATTATATCTGAATAGTGCCTTCTGAAGCAGAGAGGTTTATGAAAGCATTTATTTCCTCCACAAAGCCTTGTGTATTCAGTGATGCATAAATTCATAGAAAATTACAGACAAACATTATTTAGTTACCATGCATTAATTGAAAGCAAATCACAGATAAACATTATTTAGTTACAAAAGTGATTAGACATTAACCTGTGACTGCCTTCTTAATTGTGTGCACTGTATGGAAATCTAATCCTGCTCAGAGATGGGTAAGGCCTTTGACAGAATCCTATCTGAGCAATATTTAGCTATTTTGCATGGACACATTTACCTAGTACTTGCAGTGTGATGCATTCTAATTCAGTGGATGCGAGTACTCCTCAAATGATGATTGCAAAATACATGAACCCATGCTAAAGACTAATTTTCTATTTTTAGAACTGTAAAGTGTATCCAAGGCTTAAACTTTTTTTGTTTTTATATAGTTAAGGAGATGATTAGAACCCCTATGAGTTTTTTTATTTCTGTGACCTCACTGGGGTAATTCACTCTCTCTATTTGTGCTGATGACTGCTGTCACTGAGACTGAAAGTTAAGGAAAAACAAAAAAAACAAAATTTTTTTGTTGCTGTTCAAACAGGAATAGATGGAAAATCTTCCATCGGGAACACTTAATTTATTTAAAAGCTGGTGTTTGGTGACTTGCATATTAATAATTTACAAATGCAGAGTACATTTACAAAGACGTGTACTGGTGCCTTAGACCCCTTCCACACTGGGGCCGTGGCTGCATTAGCGATAAAGCGCCAATCATTTTAGTGGCACTTTAGAGCTGTTTAAGCAGCACTTTTCGGTTGCTAGCGGGTAGCTTTTAGCCCAAAGAAAGGGTTAAAAACGCCTGTGTCTTCCAAAGCGCTTTTCAGGCGCTTTGGAAGTGCTGTCCATTCATTTCAATGAGCAGGGTGCCCCAAAGATGCTGCTTGCAGGACTTTTCCTAACGTCCCACAAGTGCACTGCCCCAGTGTGAAAAGACACACTGAAATGAATGGGAGGTGGTTTTCAGGCGCCTAAAAAAATGCCTCAGTGTGAAAGGGGTCTAAAGGCTAAGTTCACCTTTTTTTCCTAAATTACAGCTTTCCTTTGTGCCAATATATCTATATATATATTAATGTACCTTTGTTGCAGAAAAGAAAAAGCTTTCTTTATAGGACAGGCTTCATCTTACTCCTCTATTACTGCCTACTCTGTCTTGGTATTTGTTTTTTGGTAAAAGAAAACTGTAGCAAAGTAAGGTAGTTCACCAGCTGACATCATTAATACACACCCTGCACCTGCCCTCCCCCTCCAGGAGATTGCCTCTGTTCACCTATGTGGTTCCAATGCAGACAATGTCAGTCAGCACAGTTCTCACTAAATACACAGCCATCTATTGCTTTGTACCTTCTTCTTGCATAAATTGTTCATTTGGCAGAATGTACAGGACCTGAGTGATCACATAAAAGCCTATGTGGACCAGAGCTGAAAACAGGAGAAGTGTATCCTTGAAAGTATGTAAATCTCACCATATACTAAACAATCTGATTGTAAAATCTCCTTTAGATCTATCATCAACTATTTAATGCAAGAACCTGTCTGATTGGATAAGAGTGATTGGATAGATAGGTGTATCCTCCTATAATAGTTTTGGTAAAACTCCAGAAGATTTTACAGAGATTGTACAGATTGCAAAATGTATGGCTATCTTTATACAACTAAAATGTGGAAGCAAATGCAAATTATGTAGAGTGGCAAAATACGTGATATACACATGGTAAAAAATGTGCAAATCCCAATGCTCCAACATTTCCCATGAGCTACTTCACTGCATTTGTCACACGTAGGGCAGCCCATTGAAATCAATAGGATGCCCTATGCGTGTCACAGGAAAACCACCTAAAAAACATGCACTCCCACTAAGAATGGGGTCTGAAAGTGAAATTGATGTGTTTACACCCTCCCTGTCCCACGAGTACAAGAACATTGACAGCTGAATGTCTCCTTCCCATGTACTTGTATAAAGCTGGCCATACACTATACAGTCTGATTTTGCAATCTCTGTACAATTTACTTTAGATTATTCAAAATTGTAAAAAAATGTAATAGGAGAACCAACCTAAACCATTAATTTAATTTGTATGAAATCAGGCATGCCCTTGCACTACATAGTTGATGATAGATCTAAAGGAGACGGAACAATCTGATTATACAGTGTATGGCCACCTTAAAAGAAAAAGCAGTAAAGTGGTTGGAAATAAAAAAGAGTAATATAGTAATGAGGGAGGTGTGGTTCAGAGTGGAAAACCCTATTCTGTGATGCAGTGAGACAGTGCATGATGGGGTATGACGTTTCCTGGAAGGTCACATGAGGATACAGAAAGTCAGGTCTCAGAATGCAATTTTTTTACATTTAGACCGAAAATTCAAAGCTTCCATGGACTAGCTAAGTGAGAAATATGCATATTGGGGGTGGCTTGGACAGAAAATACATTAGAACAGGCTTCTAGGTATTATGAAAAGTGAATTCTGCCTGAAAAGGTGAGCCTTTAAAAAAGTAAATAATTAATTACATTATTGGTAAAAGCATACAACTAAATACCAAACAAATAAACAGTAGAATGGGATACTGGATTAGGTCATCTCCAAAGTATAAAATCTAAAATCATCCCCACAGGAGTTCAGACACATGTTAATGCATAACTTAACCCACAAAAGGAAAGCAAAGGAAAGATGACTATGTGGTGCTCAGTAGGCAGATAAACATAAACCTGTTATTTCACCCTGCATAGTACATCTTAAACTTCAACATTTTGATATTTCAGTCAAAGTTGTGTGTTTGTATACAGCATAATGAGATATGTTAAAAAGTACACATTTCTGGGGCCCCTTTTCACTGTCCTGTTCTGCCCTAATTAAATGATTATAAAACTAATCATATACTGAAATAGAACATGTTGTTTCTAAAGATCAAATGCTCAAAGCTTGGATTATTTGCCTAAAATGAGAATATGTGTTGAAATGTAGCTGCATAGCAAGAAAAAAGACATTGCGTTGAAACTCTATACTGTCTAAAGCAAAATATTTCTTAGAACAAATATATTGATTAAACATCTTAGGCTGTTAGTATTCTGTTTTGTTTTCTGTTGTGCAAGTTAGAATTTTCGCTTACCTATTTTAAAAAAAAAGGGCTTGAAAAGAAAGGATATTGCAGGATAAAATATGCACAACCATGCTTTTGAAACCTATAATGTAATTAAAGTGCAGCAAAACAACATAATGTTCATAAGACTACAAGAAATAAAGCAGCTTGGTAACTGGAATAGATAAATTACATGAGCAGATGAAGAAGAAAACCTACCATATTATACACACCAGTCCAAAGCATTTCTAAATACAAACACCAGCCTTTACATGCATGTCTTCTCTTAACTTCATGTTGAAATATTCCTCTGCAAAATGAGAGATAAGTTTACATAAATACATAAGGCTTAGGCAAAAAAATGTTGGATTTAGGATTGCTACTTTTACACAGCAAAAACCAAATGCCACAATCCCTATTCTGTAATTCTATAAAAAGAGTACAGCAATGTGCAAAGAATGAAATAAGAACCTTAAAGATACTGATAAACTATTGTCAATGCACCAAATAATAGTTTGGTTTGAAGGGTATGAAATGGAAAGTATGAATAGTGCAACAATTGCAAAAAAATCCAAAGTGCAACTTTTTACATAAAAAGTCCCACAAAAAACCCAAGTGTGACTTTTCACACAAAATGTCCCAGAATCTTATCCAAATAAATAATGGTACAGAAGATTAGTTTGTCAATATGTCCAGTAGTGCACCAAGAGGATGACGGCACAAGACAGTTACACATTTTATTAAAAAGAGAACAGGCTACAAAAGGGGTACTTCATCCATATGAATCAATACTAGAAAACAAAAATGTGGACTTTACTGGTTTCAAGAAAGGAATGCCCACACGTTTATAGTAAAATAACAATGTTTATTACAAAAATATGTAAAAAGCATCAATAAAAACATGTATTTATATTTTCATGGGACAATGTTTGCCATATATTGAAACACCAATATGTCTTTGCTAAATACTTCAAGAGGTTGACACGTTTTGCATAGTCACTTCCTCAGAACCTCACTGTCCTAGTATCAAAGAAGTTAGCCCTATATAAGAGAGAAATTGCAATAATTAGCACATGAGCACTGGAAAACTAAATAACATGCTGTGTCTCATACATCCACTCCATGGGCGCAACATACAGATGGTGGTACAGCAGATAATGTAGAATGAATAAATTTTAAAGGGCAGCAGAATGACAAAAATTCTATATACACATGCGGCCCTATATGTAAAAAGACAAGGACAGGTGAGCCAATACTCGCTGATAAAAGCACTAGTTTATTTATATGTGGAAGTGCTCTAATTTAAATCACATTTACTTATCAGTAGGTGGCGTGGGAAAAATTGTACCTCAAATATATGGCGTTTTTGTTTAGATCTGCATTCATTAAGCAAGACAGACCGACCTATAATACCATTAATAGTTAATTTCACCCCAATTCACATCAAACAACTAGTGATATGGACAATTAAAGAAATGTAGATGGCGCATGCGCGAGTGCTCCGTAATGGCCGCCTAAGCCCGGAGCTCCGCACCACCCCGGACCGACGAGCGGCATATCCCCGGCCCCAGCAGAAGGAGGACTATCTCAAGCACTCCCCCCGCTCGCGGAACAGCGGGGGAACACGGTGAGATGGCCGGCGCACAGGCCCGCCGTGATCTGGGCCCGCAATTTGCAGCGGTAGCGGCGGACGGGTCCTCCAAGATGGCCGCCGATGGGGACACTGCTAGGCCTCACACAGCCTCTCTTCACAAGGGATCAGAACAGCGTCCCATCCTCACCCCTCCGACCCTGACCTATGTCCAGGCAACACAGGGAGGCCACAACACGCTCCAGACCGAGCACCAGCACCAAGCTCCACAGGCTGCTCCCAGAGCCTCCCACAGCAGAGAGCAGGGGGATGATGGCGCTTCTCCCTCAGGCATTCCCCTCACCTCTCCTCCTATACAGGCTTCCCACCTGGATACTCATTTCAGGACATATCTGTCATGCAAGAGGAACTCTTCTCCAAGTTTTCTACCCTCTTGGAAAGGGGCCTAGCCAATACTGCCTCCCAGATCACAAATGCTATTAAATCAGACCTCTCTAACCTGGGCTCTAGGATGGAGGCGATGGAAGACAAAATTGACCATACTGTCGCCAGAACCAACCAGAACGCCGCACACCTCCAGTCAGTCCAAGAACAGCTAGAAACGGCCCTATCAAGAATTGACGAACTTGAGAACAGGTCCAGGAGGTACAATTTCCGAATTAGAGGCCTTCCTGAATCCTTCACGGATATCCCCCTCACGGTGCAGGACTTTATCTCGGACCTCATCCCCAACATCCCGCCCCATAGGCTGGAGCTGGACAGGGCGCACAGAGCCCTGGGTCCCCCGAGGTAAGACGGGACCCCGAGGGACATAATAGTTAAACCGCACTTCTACGCGGTAAAAGAGGAGGTAATGAGACAATCTCGCCTGAAGCCCAAGCTTCAACACCAGGGCCACCAAATTCAGGTTTTTGCGGACCTCGCCCAATCCACCATCCAAAGAAGACGCACCCTCAAACCCCTCCTGTCAGTGTTGATGGAACGAGACATCAAATACCGCTGGACATTCCCCTTCACGGTAAAGTTCACCATACAAGGCAAGACCCACACTTTCTCCAATCTCCCGGAAGGTGAAAAACTTTTCCTCTCCCTCAAGCTGATCTCCCAGGAAGCCCCCATGGAGCTCTCCTCATCTGCCTCGGGATCATCCAAACGACCCCCCCCAGGCAGCCCAGTATCTCCTCTCTGGAACAAGGGCCACACTAAGAGGAGCAAAGATGGCAAACCCCCTTAACGGAGCAAGAAGACCCTCTTCTTACACACCCAGGCCTTTCACGGTCTTTCCTGTGGGGGACGTTCCCCCTTCTTTGAATGAGCTAACGCTCCTCTTTTCAATCCCAAGACCCCAACGAGACCTCAGGCACAGGTCCTCGATCCTAAAATTTTCTTTTTTTCTACAGACGGGACTAAGTCTATGGATGAAATCCTATACAGTATCCATCTTATGGAGAACAGTCCTCGCGATCACTTGGCCTTTTCCAGGAGAGTTTGCTCCCCATCCCAATCTGAGACTTTTACCAACGAGACCTCAGTTCCTAATAGCCCTCAATAACCAATTTCCTTTTCAGATCCAGGATCCAGGTTGCAGGTCACCTATGGTAGACGGTCATGCTCCTCCCACGACATTGAATTACCTTCTCCCCGTTGTTTATTTTTTTTTTTTTTTTTTTTTTTTCTGTACGGAAACAGCAGTATCAAATTGCACTTATTGAGTTGTAGATCTTATACCACGTTATGCAAATAGTATATATTTACGGTTCCTTAGAAGTATGGGTCCGGGGTGGTACCCATGCGCCTCCTCTCACCTCGAGGGCAACCACTGAGCCCCCGAAGAGTGAGACTTCTCTTGACCAATATGGAAGAGGGAAGACTTAAATTGGAGTTTAAGCGGCCTGACACACCGCTTTCCTCCACGGGTCCTTCTAGAAGACCCTTGTCGCTACAGTTTTTGTCTTTATTGTTGTTGTTTTTTTATTTACTTGTCTCTCCTTCTTCTTCCCTCCTCTTCCTCTCACCTTTTCTTTTCCTCCTAGCTGGCCGTCTGGAGATCCCCCGATCCCTCCCACAAGCTACTATAGCACGGACCCGCCCACCTTCTCGTTTTCAAGGAGCTCTCCTCATCACAAGGTAAGCGGCTGCTGGGCCGGCGATCACTCCTCTCTCTGTTCCCATGACTGATCAAATGTCTAGAGGCCTGGACCTTAGGGTCGCCTCTCACAATGTACAGGGACTCAACTCTCCTAGGAAAAGAAGGGTCGCCTTAGACCATTATAAATCCCTCAAACTGGACGTAGTGCTCCTTCAGGAGACTCACTTTCCGATTCGATACAGTCCCAAGTTCTTACACGCCTTCTACCCATCATTCTTCATAGCCAACGCACCAAACAAAACCAAAGGGGTAGCAGTACTTTTCTCTAAAAATAGCAAATTTAACCATATCTCTGACTTTAAAGACCCAGAGGGTAGGTTCATCCTTGTGAAGGGCACTCTGGAGGGAGTACTATACTCCATAATCTCTTACTATGCCCCTAATAAGGGCCAAGCATCCTTCTTCCAGAACCTCTTTGCAACTCTTGGCCCCCTCCTGGAGGGGAAAGTCATTTGGGGAGGGGACTCAAATGTAGCGTTTGACCAGGGTCTAGACAAAACCAACCCTCTCAAAGGAAAACTAACACGCCCCACCAAACTAAGCACTAGAATAGCTAAAATGATCCACTCCCAGGGGTTAGCAGATATTTGGAGGGAGCTGAATCCCTCCTCCAGGGACTTTACACACTTCTCCTCACCCCACCAGACCTACGCAAGGATAGATCACATTCTTATCCAAACCAATCTCATTCCTATAGCCACCAAAGCCAAAATCCTAGACATAGTCTGGTCGGACCACTCACTGGTCCTCCTGACTCTGAAAAATGTGCTATCACGTAGTGGAGGCTCTTACTGGAGACTGAACGAGTCTCTCCTGGGGGATCCAGTTCAAGCCAAATTAGTAGCAGACGCGATCAGGGAATATTTTCGGTTGAATGATGTGGGTAATATCTCCCCCGAAACACTATGGGCAGCCCACAAGGCCTCGGTCCGTGGTGAGCTTATCAGATTAGCCACTAAAGTTAAAAAGGAAAGGATGATAGACATTCTCAGGCTGGAACAAAAATATATAGCTTTAAAAACCGAACACAAAAAATCCCCATCTAAAAACCTCAATGACAAATTAGACACAATTAGATTGGAACTCAACCTAGCCTTAACGGCAAAAGCTGAAAAACACATTAGATGGAGCGGTGCTAAATTCTACTGCCACAAAGACAGAGTAGGGACAATGCTAGCCGCGAAGCTCTCCCCCAAATTCCAATCTCGCACTTTCCCCAAAGTGCACATAGCGGGTCAACCCCCCACGGCCAATCCATCCAAAATCATGACAGCCTTCCATGACTTCTACTCAGGCTTATACAAAGCCACACAAACACAGAGCGACAGTTCGACCGTCTCCTTCCTCGAGAGTGTCAAACTGCCATCTCTTTCCAAAGACCACAGAGACCTGATGGAGAAACCCTTCTCCTCAGACGAAATTAAGGAAGTTATCAAAAACCTCAAGACAGGCTCGGCCCCTGGGCCGGACGGCTTGTCAGTCCCTTATTACAAAAAGTTCGGGGATATACTGGCCCCTCACATGGCCAAATTTTTCAACTCTAAGAGAACGGGATCCCCATTAGACCCCCACTTGAATACAGCATTCATAACAGTAATACCCAAACCAAATAAGAACCACGAAGAAGTAGAGAATTATAGGCCCATTTCCCTTATCAATAACGATCTCAAGATACTCACCAAAATCTTAGCCAACCGTCTAGCCTCCTTCATCAAACAGTACGTTCACAAAGATCAGGTAGGCTTCATTCCAGGAAGGCAGGGTCCAGATCAAATTAGGAGAGCGGTGGACATTGTCTCCATTCTCCAATCAAATTGGGATGGAGGCACTAAACAAGCAGGTATGTTGTTGTCACTAGATTTACATAAGGCCTTCGACTCGATCGAATGGCCTTACCTTTTCTCCATCCTGGAGAGATGGGGTTTCGGGGCTAGCTTCCTAGGGGTACTAAGATCCCTCTACTCCAATCCGGCGGCAATAATCCGACTGCAGGGACAATACTCCAAACCCCTTCAAATAATGAGAGGGACGAGACAGGCTGCCCTCTCTCCCCTCTCATTTTTGCTATGGCCATCGAAACACTGGCAATAGCGATTAGATCAAACCCTAACATTCACGGCGTATCCTGTGGGGAACAAGTTCACAAGTGTGGGCTCTTCGCCGATGACATGCTCCTATTCATAACGTCCCCTATCACCTCACTCCCTAATTTATGCAAATTACTGAAAGATTTCTCTAACACCTCTGGCCTCAAAGTGAACTACTCTAAATCTTCTGCCTTAAACATCTCCCTGCAGCCGGGTACGTTTGCCGCTCTTAAAAGCTCCTTTGATTTCAAATGGAACGACCAATGGATAGATTACTCAGGAATCAAACTTCCAGCTAGGATAGAGCAACTATACCCCCTAAACTTCCCACCTATGTACCGGAAATTATCAGCTGATCTGGGAACTTGGTCCAAGGGTGAAATTTCCTGGCTGGGCAGAGTACATGCTGTGAAGATGACTCTTCTTCCCAGACTGCTATATCTCTTCAGAGCCATCCCGATAAATATAACCAAAGAACACCTTTCCAATTTCCAAAAGAAGATCACCAAATTTATCTGGGGGGGGAGAGGACATAGATTCCAACAAAAAACCCTATTCCTTCCAAGAGACCAGGGTGGCATGGGGGCCCCGCAGCTCCACAGGTACTTTCAAGCGGCCAGGCTGGCCCAACTGTCCACGGTTTACTCCAGGACAGAGAAACCAGACTGGATCCAAATAGAGCGACAGGCTGTCCCCACATACACCCTGGACTATCTCCTCTGGACCCCCCCCAAACAGAGACCCCCAATTCTCTCCCCATCCTTATCTCAATCATTCCATTTATGGGATAATTTAAGAAAAAATCCGGCATTAATCTCTAGATGTCTTCCTTTAGCACACATATTCAACAACCCTGACTTTCCCCCTGGGTTGGATATTAAGGCTTTTCGTTGGTGGCTGGACAAGGGACTGTATCGAATCGGACACTTCCTCACGAATGAGGGCCCTATCTCCTTGGAGCAAGGAATAAGGCAACTGGAAATTCCACAGTCTGAGCACTTCAGATTCCACCAAATTAGACATTTCCTCTGTCGACGTTGGAAAAGGGGAATCCCCTCACACAACGCCTTTACGCCATACGAATCATGGTGTGGTCGCTCCTGTGAACAGAGAGGGGGGATCTCCGTCATCTACCAGTCACTAGCCTTGCACCCCCAAAAAACCCCCTATATGCTGGACTGGGAGAGGGATCTGGCCTTTGAATGGGAGACCTCTAAATGGAGATGCTCCTTCGACAGGGCCTTTAAAGGCATCAAAAACATCTCCTTAATCGAAGGAGGGGTTAAGGTCTTGACTAGGTGGTACCTCACACCTGTCAAGCTCTCCAGAATGTACCCAACAGCTGACCCCAGGTGCTTTCGGGGGTGTCAGCTAGTGGGCACAATGGCCCATGTGTGGTGGGAATGCCCCAGACTAAGGCCCTTCTGGAACAAGATTTTTTCCCTGATAAGGAAAACGACTCAGATCCAAATCCCGAAATCCCCTACCATAGCTCTTCTTAATGACAACCTGCCCGGGTTGCCGAAGAACTCACGCAAACTGACACATTTCATACTCTTAGGTGCAAAACTCACCATCGCTAAGGCCTGGAAACAGCACAAAGTCTCGGTGAAAGCAGCTATCCACAAAATATCATGGATCATGTCCCAAGAGAAACTGGCTAGCATTTTAGATGACAAAACTAAGCAATTTGAAGCTATATGGGAGCCCTGGGCAAAATTCGTCGGCATCTCTCTCATACCAGGAGTCCCACCCCCCAAAACTAACAGGGATCAACTTATGAGGCGGGGTCCCCTCCAGACGGACGGCTAACATTTCTCTCACTCTCTTCCTTTCTCCTCTTCCTCCTTTCTGTCCTTCCAAATGTATTTTGTTTGATCCAGTCCCTCTGCTGGGGGAAACTAGGATAATTCAATGGGTAATGACTGTATTGTGCTTTCTGACCAGTTTTTCTTCATTTCAAGACAATCATTACTCATCTCGTAGATTGTTCCTCTTAGATAGGTGGTAATCTCCACTGCATTATTATATTGATCATTGAGAACCTGGGACCCTTGGTCAATACCGGGTCAGGAGGGGAGGGGGGCTCGCACTGTGCACAGAATGATCCCGTCAGGGGTGCCGGTGCGACCTCCTAGCGCCTCACTAGACGCCAGACAATCCCCCTAGGGAAAACGTTCTAGGTTCGCATCAGTTGCTAGGTTTCAAGTTTTGATTACTATACACCAGAGTTATCCATACTCAATGTGCTTTATAAATGATAACGCTCTAGCCCCAGTAGGCGTATCTTATGCACCAGAGGATGTTACAAGATATGTGATTTGTAATCCTGTATTGTATCTTATTTTATGTTTTATAATTTCTTATTTTTGTACAAAACCAATAAAAGACTTTGAAAGTAAAGAAATGTAGATTAGCATGTATTTCCACAATATCACTCGTGATTCCTAAGCCTCTCCTTGCACCAAACAAACAGGGACATTTCTCCGAATATGTCAAACCAAGATTTAAATCCACCTACTATCATATAAGAAGACATACAATGCATAATAATTCCATTTAAAAAAAAAAAGAGAAAAAAGACAGTTAGAAATGCTGTAGCTGTCCCAGTAGATACACTTACTCCACAATCCTCAGACACAAGTATGTCCACCAGCAGCTCATGCTAAAATGAGACCCGTCCTGCTTAATAGTCGAAGTATGGTGCCACAACCTATGATGTCATCAGACTGCGCCTTGATACAATATAGTTATAATCCACAATCTGACCACTGATAAAAGTGCCCATTGGCCTTCCAAGCAGGCCCATCAAACACTTCTAACACAGCCAGCGGGCATATGTGAGCATGCCTCAATGCTGCAGATGGAAACAGCCATCAGTGCCTGTCCAGCCAACCAGAGCTCGTCCTGTCACCTCCATTTCTCCGCCGCCCATGTACACCTGCGCAATGCACAAAACTATGCTCAAGCGCAATGTGGAAACCACCGCGCACACACAGTAAAGTCAGCAATAGGACAACCATGGTTTGCTACCATAGCAACGCAAACAATATGGGGAAGAACCTCACATCACCAATATCACTCCTAATGAGACACAAACCCACCATACATGCAAACCAGCCCAACAACAATATAGGATACAATTTGCACCACACAATCAATGGCCACCAGCCAAACCCCTTTGCAGAATTACATCTACCCCCCAAAAACATGGGGAGAGGCCCCACATAATCCACCACCGCAACTCCACCATCTTAAAGTCATGGGGGGGAAAACTTTGTGGACACTCCACCATCAGATAAAATCCTTAGCATGCAATAGCAGGGTGCCTTTTGATATGCCACTTTGGGATAGGGTAGGGGCTTTTGTTGCACTGTTTCTTTAAGTACTCTCCGTATAATTTTTTTTTTTAAACTGCAAATTGTATTCTGCAATCTTCATGATCTTGTTAGACTTCTAAATATGTGCATTTACTAGATACTTTTACAAGCAGCATACAACTTAAAATTAGAGAAAAAAATGAATAGTGCCAAGAGTCTAACACTCACAGTACTAACTAATTTCCAGCAGTTTTTTACTTTTTTTTAGATAATAAAGTGATTACATAGTTACATAGTAGGTGAGGTTGAAAAAAGACACAAGTCCATCAAGTCCAACCTATGTGTGTGATTATGTGTCAGTATTACATTACATATCCCTGTATATTGCGGTCATTCAGGTGATTATCTAATAGTTTCTTGAAGCTATCAATGCTCCCCGCTGAGACCACCGCCTGTGGAAGGGAATTCCACATCCTTGCCGCTCTTACAGTAAAGAACCCTCTACGTAGTTTAAGGTTAAACCTCTTTTCTTCTAATTGTAATGAGTGGCCACGAGTCTTATTAAACTCTCTTCTGCGAAAAAGTTTTATCCCTATTGTGGGGTCACCATTACAGTATTTGTAAATTGAAATCATATCCCCTCTCAAGCGTCTCTTCTCCAGAGAGAATAAGTTCAGTGCTCGCAACCTTTCCTCATAACTAAGATCCTCCAGACCCTTTATTAGCTTTGTTGCCCTTCTTTGTACTCGCTCCATTTCCAGTACGTCCCTCCTGAGGACTGGTGCCCAGAACTGGACAGCATACTCCAGGTGCGGGTGGACCAGAGTCTTGTAGAGCGGGAGGATTATCGTTTTATCTCTGCAGTTGATCCCCCTTTTAATGCATGCCAATATTCTGTTTGCTTTATTAGCAGCAGCTTGGCATTGCATGCCATTGCTGAGCCTATCATCCACTAGGACCCCCAGGTCCTTTTCCATCCTAGATTCCCCCAGAGGTTCTCCCACCCAGTGTATAGATTGCATTCATATTTTTGCCACCCAAATGCATTATTTTACATTTTTCTACATTGAACCTCATTTTCCATGTAGTCGCCCACCCCATTAATTTGTTCAGGTCTTTTTGCAAGATTTCCACATCCTGCGGAGAAGTTATTGCCCTGCTTAGCTTAGTATCGTCTGCAAATACAGAGATTGAACTGTTTATCCCATCCTCCAGGTCGTTTATGAACAAATTAAATAGGATTGGTCCCAGCACAGAACCCTGGGGAACCCCACTACCCAGCCCTGACCATTCTGAGTACTCCCCATTTATCACCACCCTCTGAACACGCCCTTGTAGCCAGTTTTCAATCCATGTACTCACCCTATGGTCCATGCCAACACACCTTATTTTGTACAGTAAACGTTTATGGGGAACTGTGTCAAATGCTTTTGCAAAATCCAGATACACCACGTCTACGGGCCTTCCTTTATCTAGATGGCAACTCACCTCCTCATAGAAGGTTAATAGATTGGTTTGGCAAGAACGATTCTTCATGAATCCATGCTGATTACTGGTAATGATATCATTCTTATTACTAAAATCTTGTATATAGTCCCTTATCATCCCCTCCAAGAGTTTACATACTATTGATGTTAGGCTAACTGGTCTGTAATTCCCAGGGATGTTTTTTGGGCCCTTTTTAAATATTGGTGCTACATTGGCTTTTCTCCAATCAGCTGGTACCATTCCAGTCAATAGACTGTCTGTAAAAATTAGGAACAACGGTCTGGCAATCACCTGACTGAGTTCCCTAAGTACCCTCGGATGCAAGCCATCTGGTCCCGGTGATTTATTAATGTTAAGTTTCTCAAGTCTAATTTTAATTCCGTCCTCTGTTAACCATGTAGGTGCTTCCTGTGTTGTGTCATGAGGATAAACACTGCAGTTTTGGTTACTGAAGCCCCCCGATTCACTCGTGAAGACTGAGGAGAAGAATAAATTCAATACCTTCGCCATCTCCCCATCCTTTGTAACCAGATGTCCTTCCTCATTCTTTATGGGGCCAATATGGTCTGTCCTCCCTTTTTTACTGTTTACATACTTAAAGAATTTCTTGGGATTTTTTTTGCTCTCCTCCGCTATGTGTCTTTCATGTTCTATCTTAGCCAACCTAATTGCACCCTTACATTTCTTATTGCATTCTTTATAAATTCTGAATGCTGTGGATGATCCCTCAACCTTGTATTTTTTGAAGGCCTTCTCCTTTGCTTTTATATGCATTTTTACATTGGAGTTAAGCCATCCAGGATGTTTGTTCGCTCTTTTAAATTTATTACCCAATGGGATACATTGGCTAATGCCCTTATTTAATATGCTCTTAAAGCAAACCCATCTCTCCTCCGTATTCTTTGTTCCTAATATTTTATCCCAATTTATGCCTTTTAGCAAGGTTTGTAGTTAGGGAAGTTGGCTCTTTTGAAATTCAGTGTCTTTGTGTTCCCTTCATGTCTCCTATTTGTGTGATTTATACTGAAACTAATTGACCTGTGATCGCTGTTACCTAAATTGCCCCGTATTTCCACATCTGTGATCAGGTCTGTATTGTTGGTAATCAGTAGATTAGTATGTCTGTAAATGTGTTCTACTCATAAAGGATGTGCTGTACTGCAATCATCTAGTTAAAAAGGTGTTCCCTGAGCATACAATGTATTTAACACCTTACATGCAAAATCCCACTCCCAGCTTCCACCAAACTAAGCTCCATGGAAGAAGAAATACAATAAAGGTTATCTTACAGGAAACCTGTAAGAAGAAAGAATGTAGGCTGCTATTGCTCACTGCAGCTTTGAAACTCCACTCAGGCTACCCTGGTCCTATTTTGTGGCTTCTGCTAAAGGGTGCAGGCTGGAAGCGAGTCTGTCCAAGCTCAGAGCACACTGTAGAAGTATGCTACAGTGTGCGGTTAACTGAATGTTTTCTATGCTTCTCTGGCTATAATGCTGATAGAATTGCATCAGTGCTTTCTCAGAACAAATGTACAGATTATTAGTTCTACATTATTCTAGCTTTTTTAATCTGCATGCTGGTCCACTTCTCAAGGTAATGAGTCTGGAGACAAGCAAATCAATTAGACATTTTAGAAGGTCAGCAATGTCAGTCTCTGTATTTCTCCCAGTAGAAGCTTTCTTTAAAGAAAAAACCCTATCCCCTCAGTGGCATATTTCGCTCAGCACTCAAATTAAATCACTCCTTATATTAAGTAAATTAACACCACCCCAAATGAAGATTTATGCAAAACCTAAAACACATTTCCCCTTATTTTCTTAATTTTTGTCTAATAAATATGCAGTTGAAAGTATTTTGTTATTTGCATTATAACCATAAAGATAATAAGTCTGAAAAAATAAAACCAATGTAGCCACCACATATAAGGATTAGTAAGCTGCAACATATTAGATTTCTGGTCTTGGGTTCAGTACATAAATAACATGCTGTGCTGTTTTTTTTTTCAAAATATTTTATTGAGTTTTCAAGAAAAAACATACAAATCATTAGCGTTAAATGAGGGAGTACAAAGCAGAAAAATTTGAACCCCTTAGGGGTTACAAATCAAACTTACGACAGTAGATATGAGTATATCACCGGTCTGTGACCTTGCATTAATACCTTTATGAGTCAAAATTCATTCACTTAAACCATAGAACCCTGAGACTTGAGATGGTTGGGAGAAGGGAAAGAAGGAGAGACCGTCTGCACCCCAACTGGGAACACACTGTGCCTGAATGGAGCACTCCAACTTGCCCCTAGCACCCCCTTAGTTAGTGCTAAAGGTCTCTTGTCAACGAACCAGGAAATAAAGACCTACTTCTTATGCTTCCCTTGGGAGCGAGACTTCCAGGGGTCCCTACAATGGTTTAAATTAAAACAGGTAAAACATCGTCTTGATAAATCATCCTGGTAAAAAACAAAAGAGAGGAAAGGAAAAAAAGGAGAAATGAGAGTGGGGGGAGAGAGGGAGAGGAGAACGTAGTCGAAAGCCAATCCACGGGAGGAGTCCCTCCAGACCCCGAGACAGCCTGACGCTTCAAGGTTGAACCCCTGGGATCAAGGAAATGCCCATGAAATTAGCCCATGGTTCCCAAATAGCTTCAAATTTCTCTTTGGTATTGTTCAGGGTACTAGCAAGCTTCTCTTTTGCGGATAGCCGTTTTGAAGGACACCTTGGGTTGTTTCCATGCCTTGGCTATAGATAGCTTAGCTCCCAGCATAATGAAGTGTATCAATTTACGGCCCAGTTTGGGAGTCTTAGGTAAATGATTGTTTAAAAGCGCTAAGGCGGGGGTTCTCGGGATCTGAACTCCAGTGACTTTCTTAATCATGTGAAAAATCCTACTCCAGAAAGGCCTCAGACGTGGGCATTCCCAAAAGATATGGGCCAAGGAGCCCCTGAGTAGACAACCCCTAAAACACCTGGGGTCCGTGGAGGGGAACATTTTGGCCAGTCTCTCCGGTGGAAGGTACCATCTTGTGATGACCTTTACGCTGGACTCAACCAGTGAGATATTCAAAATGCTCTTGTATGCCCTGTTAAAAGTGACCCTCCACTTCTCTAGGTCCCACTCCAAGGATAAGTCTGACTCCCAAGCTGACATGAATGGGGTCTTGGCGGTTTGATTAGAGAGTGACTGGTAGATGATGGAGATTCCACCCCTCTGCTCTGTAGACTGACCGCACCATATTTCATAAGGGGTGAATGAGTGGTTTGAAGAATTGTCTTTTCCCATATGAGTGAGGAAGTGTCTGATCTGCTGGAAACGAAAGGTCTCAGAGCTAGGCATCTCCAGCTGACTCACACAGAAGGCCCTGGTGATAGGCCCCATTGATGTGAAGTAGTGTCCAATCCGGTACATCCCCTTGTTCAACCACCATTGGAATGCCTTAATGTCAGTTCCTGTGGGAAAGTCAGGTTTATTGAAGATGTGAGCCAGTGGGTGTCTGTAGGAAGTTATGGTTTGAAGGTTTCTTAGAGAATCCCATAATTGAAAGGATTGCGAGAGGATAGGGGATAAAATGGGGGGACGTTTTTTGGGGGGGACCCACAAAAGAAAATCGATAGTGAAAGAAGGAACTGCCTGTCTCTCAATCTGTATCCAATCCGGTCTCTCCGCCTTCGCGTATACCGTCGAAATCTGGGCTAGCCTGGCTGATTGGTAGTACCAAAATAGCTGCAGAAGGCCTAATCCCCCTTGTGGTCTATTTAAGTATAATGTGCTCTGTTGAAGTCTGTACCCCTTCCCTCCCCAAATAAATTTTATTATTTTCCTTTGGAACGCTTTCAAGTGCTCTTTATTGATGTTGATTGGAATGGCTCTAAAGAGGTAGAGGATTCTGGGGAGCAAAGTCATCTTGACTGCATGAATCCTCCCTAACCAGGATAAACCCCCCTAGCCCATTTGGATAAGTCTGCCTCCAGTTTGCGGTATGTGTGAGGGAAGTTGGTTGCATAAAGGAGTTCTGTTTTAGCTGTGAGCCTTATCCCCAAGTAATCAATGTATGAGTCACTCCATTTGAATTCAAAGGCACTCTGCAGGGATGCCAGTAAAGATGGGTTAAGGGAGATGTTCAAGGCTGAAGATTTGGCATAATTGACCTTCAGCCCAGAAACCTTCGAGAACTTTTTCAGGAGCTTGCAAAGGTTCGGAAGGGAGGTGGTTGGGGACGTGATAAAAAGGAGCATATCGTCCGCAAACAACCCACATTTGTGGACCTGGTCACCACAGGCAACCCCTTGAATGTTGGGATCTGCTCTTATTGCTATTGCTAACGTTTCGATCGCAATAGCAAAAATTAGGGGGGAGAGTGGGCATCCCTGCCTAGTGCCTCTTGCAATGGTTAGGGGTTTAGAGTATTGACCTTGTAAGCGAATCACCGCTTGAGGGGAGGAGTATAGTGATTTTAGGGTCCCTAAAAAGTTGGGTCCAAAGCCCCACTTCTCCAGTATGGAGAAGAGATAAGGCCATTCGATCGAGTCGAAAGCTTTGTGGAGATCCAGCGAGAGGATCATACCTTCTTGTTTCGGCCCCCCTTCCCAGTTAGATTGTAGAATGGATACGATATCTATTGCTCTCCTAATTTGGTCGGGTCCTTGCCTACCGGGTATAAAACCGACCTGATCCTTGTGTACATAGAGATTGATGAAAGAGGAAAGGCGGTTGGCAAGAATTTTAGTAAGAATTTTGAGGTCATTGTTAATTAAAGATACGGGCCTGTAGTTCTCAACTCCCTCATGGTTTTTGTTGGGTTTGGGGATCACTGAGATGAATGCTGTGTTTAGTTGGGTTTCCAGGGGGGATCCTGTCTTTTTAGAATTAAAGAACTTCGCCAGATACGGGGCTAGGATAGCGCTATATTCCTTATAGTAGGGGACTGAGAGGCCGTCTGGCCCTGGGGCAGAGCCGGATCTAAGACCTTTAATTACCTCCCTAATTTCAGCCTCCGTGATGGGAGCTTCCATTAAGTCTCTACATTCTCTGGAGAGTGAGGGAAGTTGTAGATTCAATAGGAACTCATTAACTAAGGGGCCTTTCTCTGGTTGGGGTGGGTTGTAGAGAGTAGCATAAAAATCGTGGAAAGCAGACATAATACTGATCGGATTTGCTGTTGGAGGTTGACCTGCTATCCTCAATTTGGGGAAGGAGAGAGAACGAAATTTAGGTGAGAGTTTAGATGCCAACATTGAGCCGAATCTATCCTTGTGGCAGTAAAATTTGGCTCCACACCATCTAAGATTTTTCTCTGCTTTAGCCGTTAAAGCGAGATTCAGCTCAAGTCTGGTGGCGTCAAGTTTACTTAAAAGGGTCCTGGACGGGTGTTTTTTATGTTCCGCTTTTAGTTGGAGGAAGGATTTTTCGAGTCTTTGAATGTCGATCAATCACTCCTTCTTAAATTTGGGCGCTAATCTAATTATAACTCCTCGAATAGTTGCCTTGTGGGCTGCCCACAGGGTTTCGGGGGAGATGTTCTCCACATCATTTAAGAGGAAATATTCTTTGATAGATTTAGCTATTTCCTGAACCAGGCTAGTGTCAGCTAAAAGGGATTCGTTTAGTCACCAAAAGAAACCTCCTCGCCCAGACAGAACATTTCTCAGGGTAAGGATAACCAATGAATGATCAGACCATGCAGTGTCTAGTATTGCTGCCTTAGTTGACAAGGGAATGAGGGCTGTCTGGGTGAGGATGTGGTCAATTCTAGCGTACGACTGGTGGGGAGCGGAAAAGTGCGTGTAGTCCCTTTTGTTGGGGTTCATTTCCCTTCATGCATCTACCAGGCCCTGTGAGTGGACCATTTTGGTGATCCTCGTGCTAAGTTTTGTGGGGCGTGTGAGTTGGTCTTTAGGGGGCTTGGTTTTGTCTAGACCCTGATCAAACGCAACATTTGAGTCCCCTCCCAGGATAATTTTGCCTTCCAGGAGCGGTTCCAAAGTTGAGAACAGGTCCTAGAAGAACGATGCTTGGCCCTTGTTTGGGGCGTAGTATGAGACGAAAGAATATAAAACGCCTTCCAGGGTACCTTTCACCAAAATGAATCTGCCCTCTGGATCCCTGAAGTCAGAGAGATGTGAGAATTTGCAATTTTTAGAGAAGAGAATAGCCACCCCCTTCGTCTTATTAGGGGCGTTCGCTAAATAAAATGTTGGAAAGTGTGCATGTAGGAACTTGGGGGTGTACCGGGTGTGGAAGTGCGTCTCCTGCAGGAGCACCACATCAATTCTCAGTGATTTATAATGATCCAGAGCTAGTCTCCTTTTCCTAGTAGAGTTTAGGCCCTGGACGTTATGGGAACCTATCTTGAGGTCATTACCCTTCACGTTCAGGTAGGCCATAGGAGCAGAGGGGATAGAAGCTAGTAATCACGCAGTCACTTACCCTTGGGAGTCTTCTGATACTGGATTTAGGCCAGGTTGTGCGGAGTAGTCCCAGGATCGACTCTGGGGCGTGGGGGGAAACCCCCCCCGGGATGGCTAGAAGGAAGAAAAGGGATGAGATGGGGAAGAAAAAGATAAGAGACTTACTGACAAATAAAGACACAAACAAAGACATGGGTACCATGAAAATACCCTTGGGGTTATGCGAATCCTAATCCGCTATAGCCCCAATGAACCACTTCAGACCGCCCTGTGGGGCGTCTGAAGTTCCGACACCAAAGGACACCAACGGTTCTTTGGAATCGAGTGGAGGCACAAGGGGTCCACCCCGGACCCTTGTAATGTCAAATTTGAACCATAAAATAAACACACAATAATGGTAAACAGAATAACTGTAGTGTCAGCCCTATTTACGGGGCTCTCAACGCCTGAAACAACATGCAACCCAGGCAGGAACATATAATCAAGAACCTGAGAATCCCGCCCCCTTCTCATCCTCAGAAGTCCCCCCGCCCCCTAACTGACTGTGTGAGGGAAAATTCCTGGGGGTCCCCTGAAAATGAGGGAGGCCTTAATGGCCTAGCGAACATGACCTCCTTCTGAAAGTGGGGAAGATATATGGTTATCTCAGACAAACCGAGACTTCTAACTGAACTAAGAAATGACCTAGCTTAATTAACACTGGAATTCTAGTCCTGTATTCTGATCTTTATGTTAGAGGAACCGTGGTCTTCATGTAGGAGCATATTCTCTGTAGAAGTCTTCTTCCTCTGGGAAGGTTGCCAGCTAAGTTAGCTGGTTCTTGCAGGAAGCAGGTTGAAGAAAAGGGAAGTAAGTAAAGTCCTCCTTTATCGAGATAATTTTGCAAATGTAGAAAATGGGGTACAAAACAGTGAAACTCAATGAGAATTTAGATGTGGGGTTTACCATGTCCATAAGACGTGAGAAGGTTTTGGAGCACCTGCTCCATCAACTTGGGGGGAGAACTGGCCCAAAAATGTCTCTACAGAGACTGAAGGAAAGAGATGAGTTAGGCCATCCTTAGGGTGGTTTCCCATCCTTGCTCTTCTTGGAAGGGCCCTTCATCCAGAGTGGGGATACCGGGCTGCCTGGAGGAGGGCGTTTAGTGGAGCCCGAGGAAGCAGACGAAAAGTCCATTGGAGCCTCAGGGGAAATCAGCCTGAGGGCGAGAAACAGCCTTTCCCCTTCCTAGAGGTTAGCGAATGAGTGGGTCTTGCCCTGGATGGTGAACTTTACAGCAAAGGGGAAGGTCCAGCGGTATTTGATGTCCCGTTGAGAGAGGACCGTGAGAAGGGGTTTTAGCTTTCTGCGTCTTTGGATAGTTGTAGGGGCGAGGTCAGCAAAAATCTGGATCTGGTGACCCTGGTGTTGCAGCTTAGGCTTTTGACGAGATTGACGCATGACCTCTTCCTTTACCTCATAGAAGTGCGGCTTGACAATTATGTCCCTTGGGGAGCCACCTTGTCTGGGGGGGCCAAGAGACCTGTGTGCTCTGTCAAGTTCAAGACGTTGGGGGGGTATGTTAGGAATAAGGGCTGCAATAATGTCCTGAACCGTGGAGGGGATGTTACATAGTTACATAGTAGGTGAGGTTGAAAAAAGACACAAGTCCATCAAGTCCAACCTATGTGTGTGATTATGTGTCAGTATCACATTACATATCCCTGTATATTGCGGTCATTCAGGTGATTATCTAATAGTTTCTTGAAGCTATCAATGCTCCCCGCTGAGACCACCGCCTGTGGAAGGGAATTCCACATCCTTGCCGCTCTTACAGTAAAGAACCCTCTACGTAGTTTAAGGTTAAACCTCTTTTCTTCTAATTGTAATGAGTGGCCACGAGTCTTATTAAACTCTCTTCTGCGAAAAAGTTTTATCCCTATTGTGGGGTCACCAGTACAGTATTTGTAAATTGAAATCATATCCCCTCTCAAGCGTCTCTTCTCCAGAGAGAATAAGTTCAGTGCTCGCAACCTTTCCTCATAACTAAGATCCTCCAGACCCTTTATTAGCTTTGTTGCCCTTCTTTGTACTCGCTCCATTTCCAGTACGTCCCTCCTGAGGACTGGTGCCCAGAACTGGACAGCATACTCCAGGTGCGGCCGGACCAGAGTCTTGTAGAGCGGGAGAATTATCGTTTTATCTCCCCCCAGTGTATAGATTGCATTCATATTTTTGCCACCCAAATGCATTATTTTACATTTTTCTACATTGAACCTCATTTGCCATGTAGTCGCCCACCCCATTAATTTGTTCAGGTCTTTTTGCAAGATTTCCACATCCTGCGGAGAAGTTATTGCCCTGCTTAGCTTAGTATCGTCTGCAAATACAGAGATGGAACTGTTTATCCCATCCTCCAGGTCATTTATGAACAAATTAAATAGGATTGGTCCCAGCACAGAACCCTGGGGAACCCCACTACCCAGCCCTGACCATTCTGAGTACTCCCCATTTATCACCACCCTCTGAACACGCCCTTGTAGCCAGTTTTCAATCCATGTACTCACCCTATGGTCCATGCCAACGCACCTTATTTTGTACAGTAAACGTTTATGGGGAACTGTGTCAAATGCTTTTGCAAAATCCAGATACACCACGTCTACGGGCCTTCCTTTATCTAGATGGCAACTCACCTCCTCATAGAAGGTTAATAGATTGGTTTGGCAAGAACGATTCTTCATGAATCCATGCTGATTACTGCTAATGATATCATTCTTATTACTAAAATCTTGTATATAGTCCCTTATCATCCCCTCCAAGAGTTTACATACTATTGATGTTAGGCTAACTGGTCTGTAATTCCCAGGGATGTTTTTTGGGCCCTTTTTAAATATTGGTGCTACATTGGCTTTTCTCCAATCAGCTGGTACCATTCCAGTCAATAGACTGTCTGTAAAAATTAGGAACAACGGTCTGGCAATCACCTGACTGAGTTCCCTAAGTACCCTCGGATGCAAGCCATCTGGTCCCGGTGATTTATTAATGTTAAGTTTCTCAAGTCTAATTTTAATTCCGTCCTCTGTTAACCATGTAGGTGCTTCCTGTGTTGTGTCATGAGGATAAACACTGCAGTTTTGGTTACTGAAGCCCCCCGATTCACTCGTGAAGACTGAGGAGAAGAATAAATTCAATACCTTCGCCATCTCCCCATCCTTTGTAACCAGATGTCCTTCCTCATTCTTTATGGGGCCAATATGGTCTGTCCTCCCTTTTTTACTGTTTACATACTTAAAGAATTTCTTGGGATTTTTTTTGCTCTCCTCCGCTATGTGTCTTTCATGTTCTATCTTAGCCATCCTAATTGCACCCTTACATTTCTTATTGCATTCTTTATAAATTCTGAATGCTGTGGATGATCCCTCAACCCTGTATTTTTTGAAGGCCTTCTCCTTTGCTTTTATATGCATTTTTACATTGGAGTTAAGCCATCCAGGATGTTTGTTCGCTCTTTTAAATTTATTACCCAATGGGATACATTGGCTAATGCCCTTATTTAATATGCTCTTAAAGCAAACCCATCTCTCCTCCGTATTCTTTGTTCCTAATATTTTATCCCAATTTATGCCTTTTAGCAAGGTTTGTAGTTTAGGGAAGTTGGCTCTTTTGAAATTCAGTGTCTTTGTGTTCCCTTCATGTCTCCTATTTGTGTGATTTATACTGAAACTAATTGACCTGTGATCGCTGTTACCTAAATTGCCCCGTATTTCCACATCTGTTATCAGGTCTGTATTGTTGGTAATCAGTAGATCTAGTAATGTTTTATTTCTAGTTGGTGCGTCTACCATCTGACCCATAAAATTGTCCTGCAAGACATTAAGGAACTGGCGAGCCTTAAATGAATGCGCGGTTCCCTCCGCCCAGTCTATGTCTGGATAATTAAAATCCCCCATTATGATAACACTTCCCATCCTTGCTGCTAATCCAATTTGTGATAGGAGATCCGTCTCCACTTCCTCCCTCAGGTTAGGGGGCCTATAGCATACTCCCAGTATTATTTTCCCCTTAGCTTCATCCCTTTGGAGCTCTACCCATAAAGATTCCACCTCCTCCCTAGCCCCCTCAGTGATGTCATCTCTCACATTCACTTGTACATTATTCTTGATATATAGGCATACCCCTCCCCCTTTTTTACCCTCTCTATCCTTGCGGTATAGGGTATACCCTTGAATGTTTGCCAGCCAATCATGAGAGCTGTTGAACCAGGTCTCTGAAATTCCCACAAAATCCAAATCCTCCTTGTACAACAGTATCTCTAGTTCACCCATCTTGTCCGCCAGGCTCCTGGCATTGGTGAACATGCCACATAGTTTAGACCGGTCGCATATTGTCCTCGTATTGGGTGTTTCAAGATTGCAACTTGGACTTGCTACTATACTCACCTTGTGTTTTTGTGCTTTGGTTAACCTACCACTAATGCCCCCAATACTACCCTCTGGAATATCTTCCGCGCTGGCTATCACTGTCTCTGGACCCTCCCCCCCATCGCCTAGTTTAAAAACCCCTCTAACTTTTTGGCCATCTTCATTCCCAGCAGATCTGCACCCTCCTCATTTAGGTGCAGTCCGTCCCTTCTATAGTACCGGTTACCGACTGAGAAGTCGGCCCAGTCCTCCAGGAACCCAAACCCCTCCTTACTACACCAGCTCTTCAGCCACTTGTTTACTTCCCTAATCTCCCTCTGCCTCTCTGGTGTGGCTCGATGTACTGGTAGTATTCCTGAGAACACTACCTTGGAGGTCCTTTTCCTCAATTTAGCTCCTAAGTCCCTAAAATCGTTCTTTAGGACACTCCATCTGCCTCTGACTTTGTCATTAGTGCCAACGTGCACCATGACAGCCGGGTCTTCCCCAGCCCCTCCCAGTAATCTGTCCACAAGATCCGTGATGTGCCGAACCCGAGCGCCCGGTAGACAACATACTGTTCGGCGCTTCAGGTCTTGGTTACAGATTGCCCTCTCTGTCCTTCTAAGAATTGAGTCCCCTACCACCAGAATCTGTCTTTCCTTTCCCTTTGCTGCCCCCCCACTCTCACTGGAGGAGTTCTTCCCCTGGCAGCTAGGAGAGTCCCTCATCTCCAGCAGTGCTGGTCCCTGACTGGTAACACCAATGTCACTCAATGGAGCGTACTTATTGGGATGCTCCAGTCCTGGATCGGCCTCCCTGGCACTTCCCCCTCTACCCCTCCTGACTGTCACCCATCTACTCTTTGCTAGTGCCTGCACCTCTTTGTCTCCACCCGCCTCTGTGCTGGCCCCTGCCGGCACCTGCCGTGTACATTCCTGGCTCACCTTTAGTATGGAGGGACTTCTCAGTGCTGACAGTTGCTTCCCCAGATTCAGAACCTGGGCTTCCAGGGAAACAATGTGCTTACATTTTGCACAGCAGTATTCGCCCTCGATCGGATGATCAAGGAACGCATACATGCGGCAAGATGTACAAAGAGTCGCCTCTCCACACCCGCCGGGCATCGTACCTATTAAATTTAGTGAGGATTTGGGGATTTTACCCTGTCCAAATTACCTAACAACTAGCTTCCTGGCACTAATACTCAAGACAATACACAGGTACACGACAAGACAATACACAGGTACACAATACACAAGTACTAACGATCCACACACACTACTCAGACAACACTCAGATACTCACACTACACAGGTACTATGACCCCTGTTATAACCTCCTGTTTTAAACACTTGTTTTTAACTCCCACTTAATCCAGCTCCACTTACACCAAGCTCCACCGCTTCAAACTGAGCACGTTTAGACTGAGTGCTACAACAAGTTAAATAGGCACCTGGGCACCTGTGAGCAATTAACCACACCCCTTAATTGATAGACTGATGAAACAGAAAAAAAAAAAAAAAAACTATTTAAAAAGTGACAGCAAAAGGCAAATTAAAAACTAAAAGGAAAAGTCCCCAAAATGCAACCCAGCAAACACCAACAGACAGCAGCAAACACACACCAACAGACAGCAGCAATACACACACCAACAGACAGCAGCAATACACACACCAACAGACAGCAGCAATACACACACCAACAGACAGCAGCAATACACACACCAACAGACAGCAGCAAACACCAACAGACAGCAAGACTTGTATACTCTAACACTTGTTTTTAACTCCCACTTAATCCAGCTCCACTTACACCAAGCTCCACCGCTTCAAACTGAGCACTGAGATGTCCAAAAAAGTTTCCGGGAGGCCTCTAATCCGAAAGTTATACCTCCTAGACCGGTTTTTGAGTTTGTCGATCCTAGAGAGGGCGACATCTAATTGTTCTTGAATGGTCATGAGATGTGCTGCGTTTTGGTTGGTTCTAACGGTTGTGCATTCCACTTTATCCTCAATGGCTTCAATTCTAGTGCCTAAATTGGACAGGTCCGCTTTAATAGTGTTGGTGATCTGTTTTGCTGTATTAGCCAGTCCTTTCTCTAAAAGGGATGAGAATTTAGCAAACATGTCTTCCTGCATTGCTGTGAGGTCAGTTACTGAGAAGCCAGGTTGCTGTGTGGCTGGAGGTGGAAGTTGGGCCTGTGCAGGGAGGGCCTGTGAGTACATCTCCTGTTGTGAGAGGCTCAGCGTCTCAGTGGGGGCCTTTGCTGTGGCCTGGGGCTTCGTGTAAATGGGGTGTTTGGGAGGGTCCCTGTGCTGCCTGTGCGTAGGTCAGGGTCGGAGGAGAGAGTACTGGCCTGTTCTCCTGTATCCTGGAGTGGATGCCTGCCTGTTGCAGTGGCCCGTCCGTGCTGGCGGCCATCTTGGGACTCCCGTCCGCGCCTGCCGAAGCAAATTGGGGGCCGAGATCGCGTCTCGCAGGGGGCCCCGACATCTCCTTCGGGTTCCCGGCTGTTTCCCTACTCGGGTGGGGAGCTGTGTCGCCCGTTAGTGGGCTGAGGCGGCTGGTGTGCGGCTCGTCGATCCGGGGTGGAGCGGAGCTCCTGGCTCAGGCAGCCATGTTGGAGCTCTCGCGCATGCGCACTGCTGTGCACTTTTTTAAGCTCTTCTTATTGCAATGTATAAAAACTGAGTTTTAAGACAAATTTGTGACTTTTTCAGTGTTACATCATTGAGAATTACCCACAATGCTCAACGCAATACATTTTGTTTATTAGACTTAGCATACAATGAATTATTAAACTTGCTAAATTCTGATCTTGAAAAGTAACTCCTCATTACTCATATTTAGAAATATAAAAAAAAAAAAAAACACTTCATTGTAAAGATCACTCTAGTCTCCAAGAAACAGTGGAGCAGCATTTAGTCCTAAGCCCTTGGTGAATAATTACTCAAGTATCTGAATGGCAAATGTCCAACATCTTGTCAACAAACTGATTATGATAAGGCCAATTCTTCCCCTAGAGAAAATACATAGCGAAAGTGGAAATTGAGCAATATAAACAAGATGCAGAAGGAAGTCAGTTGAAAACACTTTAATCTGGAAGTTATCTAACTGGCTATCCAGCCTTTACAAATACACTGTATAAAACTATCATTTAGAATCTATATAAAATTTGGACAGATGGCAGAGCTGTTTATCTCCATTATTGATTACAGATGTACACAGTGTTACACCGTCTACTATGTAATAGAGACTATGACTATGTTATATTAATAGAAGCTGCATTGATTAGATAGTACTTAAACACACACTTTTAAAAGTAACTGCAGGCAGCAACAATTGTTACTGAACTAGTAAAATGACCATACTTGTTCTGCTTGTGTGTTCCCAGCTGAACTGTTTCTAAATACAGACTTGTACTAAAGTATTGAATTTGTTTTTGCAATTTTTATTCCTCAGCCTCAGTTATATAGAGATTCCTCTATATGTAGTCTCAGTGATTTAGATATCCCTCTGTATGTATTCTACCTCAATCCAGAAATAAACCCTTACTTTACAAAGTTCAGGTGAGGGAAATAATTATTAACCACTTGACGACCGCCTCACGCCGATTTACGTCGGCAAGGTGGCACGGACAGGCAAAATCACGTACATATACATGATTTGCCTTCCGCGGGTGGGGGGTCCGATCGGACCCCCCCCCGGTGCCCGAGGCGGTCGTCTTTTGTCCAGCGGCGATCAGAGGTGAGGGGGAGGCCATCCGTTCGTGGCCCCCCCCTCGCGATCGCCGCCGGCCAATCACATCATTCCTTTGCTGCTGTATGCTAAACAGCAGCAAAGGAAATGATGTCATCTCTCCTCGGCTCGGTAATTTCCGTTCCGGCCCGAGGAGAGAAGACAGGTATGTGAGTGCACAAACACACACACATACAGTAGAACATGCCAGGCACACTAAACACCCCGATCCCCCCCCCGATCGCCCCCCGATCCCCCCCCAATCACCCCCCCCCCCTGTCACAAACTGACACCAGCAGTTTTTTTTTTTTTTTCTGATTACTGCACTGGTGTCAGTTTGTGACAGTTACAGTGTTGGGACAGTTAGTATTACCCCCCTTTAGGTCTAGGATACCCCCCTAACCCCCCCTAATAAAGTTTTAACCCCTTGATCATTTTTCTGATCGCTGTATTAGTGTCGCTGGTGACGCTAGTTAGGGACCTAAATATTTAGGTTCGCCCTCAGCGTTTTATAGCGACAGGGACCCCCATATACTACCAAATAAATGTTTTAACCCCTTGATTGCCCCCTAGTTAACCCTTTTACCAATGATCACCGTATAACTGTTACGGGTGACGCTGGTTAGTTTGTTTATTTTTTATAGTGTCAGGGCACCCGCCGTTTATTACTGAATAAAGGTTTAGCCCCCTGATCGCCCGGCGGTGATATGCGTCGCCCCAGGCAGCGTCAGATTAGCGCCAGTACCGCTAACACCCACGCACGCAGCATACACCTCCCTTAGTGGTATAGTATCTGTACGGATCAATATCTGATCCGATCAGATCTATACTAGCGTCCCCAGCAGTTTAGGGTTCCCAAAAACGCAGTGTTAGCGGGATCAGCCCAGATACCTGCTAGCACCTGCGTTTTGCCCCTCCGCCCAGCCCACCCAAGTGCAGTATCGATCGATCACTGTCACTTACAAAACACTAAACGCATAACTGCAGCGTTCGCAGAGTCAGGCCTGATCCCTGCGATCGCTAACAGTTTTTTTGGTAGCATTTCGGTGAACTGGCAAGCACCAGCCCCAGGCAGCGTCAGGTTAGCGCCAGTAGCGCTAACACCCACGCACGCACCGTACAGCTCCCTTAGTGGTATAGTATCTGATCGGATCAATATCTGATCCGATTAGATCTATACTGGCGTCCCCAGCAGTTTAGGGTTCCCAAAAACGCAGTGTTAGTGGGATCAGCCCAGATACCTGCTAGCACCTGCGTTTTGCCCCTCCGCCCAGCCCAGCCCACCCAAGTGCAGTATCGATCGATCACTGTCACTTACAAAACACTTAACGCATAACTGCAGCGTTCGCAGAGTCAGGCCTGATCCCTGCGATCGCTAACATTTTCTTTGGTAGCTTTTTATTGAACTGGCAAGCGCCAGCGGCCTAGTACACCCCGGTCGTAGTCAAACCAGCACTGCAGTAACACTTGGTGACGTGGCGAGTCCCATAAGTGCAGTTCAAGCTGGTGAGGTGGCAAGCACAAGTAGTGTCCCGCTGCCACCAAGAAGACAAACACAGGCCCGTCGTGCCCATAGTGCCCTTCCTGCTGCATTCGCCAATCCTAATTGGGAACCCACCGCTTCTGCAGCGCCCGTACTTCCCCCATTCACATCCCCAACCAAATGCAGTCGGCTGCATAAGAGGCATTTTCTTTATGTCCTCCCGAGTACCCCTACCCAACGAACCCCCAAAAAAGATGTCGTGTCTGCAGCAAGCGCGAATATAGGCGTGACACCCTCTATTATTGTCCCTCCTGTCCTGACAATCCTGGTCTTTGCATTGGTGAATGTTTTGAACGCTACCATACACTAGTTGAGTATTAGCGTAGGGTACAGCATTGCACAGACTAGGCACACTTTCACAGGGTCTCCCAAGATGCCATCGCATTTTAAGAGACCCGAACCTGGAACCGGTTACAGTTATAAAAGTTAGTTACAAAAAAAGTGTAAAAAAAAAAAAAAATATATATAAAATAAAAAAAAAATAGTTGTCGTTTTATTGTTCTCTCTCTCTCTATTCTCTCTCTCTTGTTCTGCTCTTTTTTACTGTATTCTATTCTGCAATGTTTTATTGTTATTATGGTTTATCATGTTTGCTTTCAGGTATGCAATTTTTTATACTTTACCGTTTACTGTGCTTTATTGTTAACCATTTTTTTGTCTTCAGGTACGCCATTCACGACTTTGAATGGTTATACCAGAATGATGCCTGCAGGTTTAGGTATCATCTTGGTATCATTCTTTTCAGCCAGCGGTTGGCTTTCATGTAAAAGCAATCCTAGTGGCTAATTAGCCTCTAGACTGCTTTTACAAGCCATGGGAGGGAAAGCCCCCCCCCACCGTCTTCCGTGTTTTTCTCTGGCTCTCCTGTCTCAACAGGGAACCTGAGAATGCAGCCGGTGATTCAGCCAGCTGACCATAGAGCTGATCAGAGACCAGAGTGGCTCCAAACATCTCTATGGCCTAAGAAACCGGAAGCTACGAGCATTTTATGACTTAGATTTCGCCGGATGTAAATAGCGCCATTGGGAAATTGGGGAAGCATTTTATCACACCGATCTTGG
Source organism: Aquarana catesbeiana (assembly GCF_042186555.1). Taxonomy (NCBI): domain Eukaryota; kingdom Metazoa; phylum Chordata; class Amphibia; order Anura; family Ranidae; genus Aquarana; species Aquarana catesbeiana. Next base: position 133,068,796 of record NC_133332.1, on the reverse strand, counting down.
TGTCATCAGATGCTTTGAGGGCAGAGGAGAGATCTAGGGTCTAATAGACCACAATTTTTTCAAAAAAGAGTACCTGTCACTACCTATTGCTATCATAGGGGATATTTACATTCCCCGAGATAACAATAAAAATGATTAAAAAAAAAAAAAAAAAAAATGAAAGGAACAGTTTAAAAATAAGATAAAAAAGCAAAAAAAATAATAAAGAAAAAAAAAAAAAAAAAAAAAAAAAGCACCCCTGTCGCCCCCTGCTCTCGCGCTAAGGCGAACGCAAGCGGCGGTCTGTCGTCAAACGTAAACAGCAATTGCACCATGCATGTGAGGTATCGCCGCGAAGGTCAGATCGAGGGCAGTAATTTTTGCAGTAGACCTCCTCTGTAAATCTAAAGTGGTAACCTGTAAAGGCTTTTAAAGGCTTTTAAAAATGTATTTATTTTGTTGCCACTGCACGTTTGTGCGCAATTTTAAAGCATGTCATGTTTGGTATCCATGTACTCGGCCTAAGATCATCTTTTTTATTTCATCAAACATTTGGGCAATATAGTGTGTTTTAGTGCATTAAAATTTAAAAAAGTGTGTTTTTTCCCCAAAAAATGCATTTGAAAAATCGCTGCGCAAATACTGTGTGAAAAAAAAAATGAAACACCCACCATTTTAATCTGTAGGGCATTTGCTTTAAAAAAATATATAATGTTTGGGGGTTCAAAGTAATTTTTTTGCAAAAAAAAATAACTTTTTCATGTAAACAATGAGTGTCAGAAAGGGATTTGTCTTCAAGTGGTTAGAAGAGTTGGTGATGTGTGACATAAGCTTCTAAATGTTGTGCATAAAATGCCAGGACAGTTCAAAACACTCCCAAATGACCCCATTTTGGAAAGTAGACACCCCAAGCTATTTGCTGAGAGGCATGTCGAGTCCATGGAATATTTTATATTGCGACACAAGTTGCGGGAAAGAGACAAATTTTTTTTTTTTTTTTTTTTTTTTGCACAAAGTTGTCACTAAATGATATATTGCTCAAACATGCCATGGAAATATGTGAAATTGCACCCCAAAATACATTCTGCTGCTTCTCCTGAGTACGGGGATACCACATGTGTGAGACTTTTTGGGAGCCTAGCCGCGTACGGGACCCCGAAAACCAAGCACCGCCTTCAGGCTTTCTAAGGGCGTGAATTTTTGATTTCACTCTTCACTGCCTATCACAGTTTCGGAGGCCATGGAATGCCCAGGTGGCACAAACCCCCCCCAAATGACCCCATTTTGGAAAGTAGACACCCAAAGCTATTTGCTGAGAGGTATAGTGAGTATTTTGCAGACCTCACTTTTTGTCACAAAGTTTTGAAAATTGAAAAAAGAAAAAAAAAAAAGTTTTTTCTTGTCTTTCTTCATTTTCAAAAACAAATGAGAGCTGCAAAATACTCACCATGCCTCTCAGCAAATAGCTTGGGGTGTCTACTTTCCAAAATGGGGTCATTTGGGGGGGGTTTGTGCCACCTGGGCATTCCATGGCCTCCGAAACTGTGATAGGTAGTGAGGAGTGAAATCAAAAATTTTCACCCTTAGAAATCCTGAAGGCGGTGCTTGGTTTTCGGGGCCCCGTACGCGGCTAGGCTTCCAAAAAGTCCCACACATGTGGTATCCCTATACTCAGGAGAAGCAGCTAAATGTATTTTGGGGTGCAATTCCACATATGCCCATGACCTGTGTGAGCAATATATCATTTAGTGACAACTTTGTGCAAAAAAAAAAAAAAAAAAAGTGTCACTTTCCCGCAACTTGTGTCAAAATATAAAATATTCCATGGACTCAATATGCCTCTCAGCAAATAGCTTGGGGTGTCTACTTTCCAAAATGGGGTCATTTGGGGGGGTTTTGTGCCACCTGGGCATTCCATGGCCTCCGAAACTGTGATAGGCAGTGAAGAGTGAAATCAAAAATTTACACCCTTAGAAATCCTGAAGGCGGTGCTTGGTTTTCGGGGCCCTGTACGCGGCTAAGCTCCCAAAAAGTCCCACACATGTGGTATCCCCATACTCAGGAGAAGCAGCTGAATGTATTTTGGGGTGCAATTCCACATAGGCCCATGGCCTGTGTGAGCAATATATCATTTAGTGACAACTTTTTGTAAATATTTTTTTTTTTTTTTTGTCATTATTCAATCACTTGGGACAAAAAAAATAAATATTCAATGGGTTCAACATGCCTCTCAGCAATTTCCTTGGGGTGTCTACTTTCCAAAATGGGGTCATTTGGGGGGGTTTTGTACTGCCCTGCCATTTTAACACCTCAAGAAATTACATAGGCAGTCATAAACTAAAAGCTGTGTAAATTACAGAAAATGTACCCTAGTTTGTAGACGCTATAACTTTTGCGCAAACCAATAAATATATGCTTATTGACATTTTTTTTACCAAAGACATGTGGCCGAATACATTTTGGCCTAAATGTATGACTAAAATTTAGTTTATTGGATTTTTTTATAACAAAAAGTAGAAAATATCATTTTTTTTTCAAAATTTTCAGTCTTTTTCCGTTTATAGCGCAAAAAATAAAAACTGCAGAGGTGATCAAATACCATCAAAAGAAAGCTCTATTTGTGGGAAGAAAAGAACGCAAATTTCGTTTGGGTACAGCATTGCATGACCGCGCAATTAGCAGTTAAAGCGACGCAGTGCCAAATTGGAAAAAGACCTCTGGTCCTTAGGCAGCATAATGGTCCGGGGCTCAAGTGGTTAATCTGTGATAATGCTTAATAGAGACGGTCCGAACACCCCACGGTTATTCACGGTTTGGATCTGAGCCATGAACCCTATTAAAGTCTATGGGACCCGAACTTGAGCAATTGAATGTCCCCATTTTGAAGGCTTATATGCAAGTTATTGGTCATAAAAAGGGTATGGGGGCCCGGGTACTGCACTTGAGCAGTGATTTTAATGATGCTTAAAGTGAAACAATAAAAATGAATTCCTTTAAATATAGTGCCTGGGTGGTCCCCTAAGTTTGCATACACAGTGGAACATCTATGTATAGAACCTGCTGCAGCAAAACTGACATTTATAAAGAAAACAAAAACAAAAATACATTTAAATTGATTTCCCATGCAAGCTTTCTTTTTGGACAAGCTGGAATTTAGACACTGAGTATGTGGGTGGCAGGGAGTGTATTTTTTTTTTTATGCAGCAGCTGGGGCAGAGAAATGTGTCTGCTATACTCTACAGATGGTGGTGTGCTTCTGGCAGATGTGTTGCAAGGACCTGTGACACCCTTTGCTATACCATTATCCCTGTCAGTGCAGGCTGCTGAGAGGTCATAGGATATACAGTGCCTTGAAAAAGTATTCATACCCCTTGAAGTTTTCCACATTTTGTCATGTTACAACCAAAAATGTAAATGTATTTTATTGAGATTTTATGTAATAGACCAACACAAAGTGGCACATAATTGTGAAGTGGAAGGAAAATGATAAATGGTTTTCAATTTTTTTTTCAAATAAATATGTGAAAAGTGTGGCATGCATTTGTATTCAGCCCCCTGCATCAATAATTTGGAGAACCACCTTTCTCTACAATTACAACTGTAAGTTTTTGGGGATTTGGGTTTCTACCAGCTTTACACATCTAGAGAGTAACATTTGTGCCCATTCTTCTTTGCAAAATAGCTCAAGCTCTGCCAGGTTGGATGGAGAGTATCTGTGAACAGCAATTTTTAAGTCTTGCCACAGATTCTCAATTGGATTTAGGTTTAGACTTTGACTGGACCATTCTAACATATGAATATGCTTTGATCCAAACCATTCCATTATAGCTCTGGCTGTATGTTTAGAGTTGTCCTGCTGGAAGGTGTACCTCCTTCCCAGTCACTTGCAGACCCTAACAGGTTTTCTTTAATTCCCCTGTATTTGGCTCCATCCATCTTCCCATCAACTCTGACCAGCTTCCCTGTCTCTGCTGAAGAAAAGCATCCTCATAACATGATGCTGCCACCATGTTTCATGTTAGGGATGGTGTGTTCAGAGTAATTTGTAGTTTTATATTTCCACCACAGATAGCGTTTTGCTTGTAGGCCAAAAAAATTAAAATTTTGGTCTCATCTGACAAGAGCACCTTCTTCTACATGTTTGCTGGGTCCCCCCCATGGCTTCTCGCAAACTGCAAATAGGGCTTCTTATGGCTTTCCTTCAACAATGGCTCTCTTCTTGCCACACTGTCACTCAGATTTGTGGAGTGTATAACTAATAATTGTCCTGTGGACAGATTCTCCCACCTGAGTTACCATGGGCCTCTTGGCTGCTTCTCTGATGAATGCTCTCCTTGCCTGGCCTGTCAGTTTAGGTGGATGGCCATGTCTTGGTAGGTTTGCAGTTGTGCCATACTCTTTCTATTTTCGGATGATGGATTGAACAGTGCTCTGTGAGATTGATATTTTTTTAGAACCTAACTTTGCTTTAAACTTCTCCACAACTTTATTCCTGACCTGTCTGGTGTGTTGCTTGGCCTTTATGATGCTTTTTGTTCACTAAGGTGCTCCAACAAACCTCCGAGGGCTTCACAGAACAGACATATTTATACAGAGATTAAATTACACACAGGTAGACTCTGTTTTCTTATTACGTGACTTCTGAAGGCAATTGGTTCCACTCAATTTTAGTTAGGGGTATCAGAGTAAAGGGGCTGAATACAAATGCATGCCACACTTTTCATATTTATATTTATTTGTAAAAAAAAAAAATTAAAAACCATTTATCATTTTCTATCCAATTCACAATTATGTGCCACTTTGTGTTGGTATATCACAAAAAATCCCAATAAAATACATTTACGTTTTTAGTTGTAACATGAGAAAATGTGGAAAATTTCAAGGGGTATAAATACTTTTTCAAGGCGATGTAGCGGGGGTAGAAATGAAAGGTGAGGAGTGAGGAGGAGAAGAACTGTGTCCCTTGTGTGTGGCTTTCAGGTGCTCTTGCCAAAGGGCTGAGTGGTGGGAGGTAAAATGCCTTGTCAAGCATGTGGTGCCCAAATGGCTGGTGTTTTTGCCACACTTGATCTGCTTGCAGCAGAGATTGCAAATTGCAACAGTGCGTTCGGCTGCACGTGTGATAAAAATGGCCCACACAGCTGAGCTGCGGAAAGTTGGCCGGGAGATAACAGCTCCACAATCTGATGGAATGGGGTGGCTGTTCTCTACTCTTCTATGATGGCTGCCATTGAAGGACATGCTGCCTCGTTGGGATTGTGCCTCCCCCTCACTTTCCTCCTCTGCTCTATACAGCACCCAAGTTACGTCAGTGACCTCATCATCATCATTCCCTCCATCCTCATCATCACTGGAGCAATCTTGGCAATATGCTGTGGCTGGGGGAACATGACTGCCAATTTGCTGTTTATCAGTTTTCTCCCCTTTCTGTAGGCTCATGTTTCTCCCTTCCTCTACCTCAGAAACAAGATCAGATTCAAGAAATGTCTGTGCATCCTCAAGGAGCAAGTGGCTAATGCTGTGTTCAAATAATTCAGCTGACTCCTCCATGCATGATGCTGGGGCTATGGCAGAAGTAACTGTGGATAAGGAGGCAGGCTTTGGCAGCTGCGGTGGACTGTGCACTAGTGTCAACTTGGGTCATAGAGGATGAGGAGATTGAGGATGATTTAGTAAGCCAGTCCACAGCCTCCTCTGCTTGCTGTGGGTGGATAGCATGGGCAACATGACTAAACAGAGACAAATGTGTCCTGCCTGAGGATATACCATGTCCACCTTTACCTGTGGACACAAACGCTGCTGGCCCCCTCATAGTGGCATGGGAACGTCTGCCTCTCCTTGTTGGCCTCCCAGACATGATGGGGGGGTTATTACTCAAATTTAATAGAAACTGGGAAATGTGTGATTGGATGCACTTTAATGAAAAGAGGTGTTTGGTGCACTTTAATTTGAGGACTGATGCTGACAGAAATGTAAAAACTTTAAAAAAATTAAAAAGGGGGAACACCGGTGTCGCAGCCAGAAAAACTGTGGCTGACAATTTAAGAAAAAGGGGGGCAGGCAGGGGACAAAAAAAAACCTCTCAGCAACCAAAAAAAAAGGTATACAGCACTATATACAGCACTAACTGTTATGTAATGCTGTGTTAAACATTGCACCAGACTAACACACTACACTGACACTACGCTCATACTATACAGACACACTATACTGACACACTATCATATACTGACACACTATACTAACACTACACTAATACGCTACACTCAGAGTCACAATAAGAGAACATACTAACTCACTAGTAGCAAACTGAGCCCTGCTGTATCTATTTCCACTCCAAGAATGCACTGCAAAATCTTCCTGTGAGAAGGAACCTTTTATAGTGTGGAGTGGGACTATGAGCACTGAGCTGTGATTGGACAAAGTCATCATCACTTTGTCCAATCAGGGCTCTGACAGTGCTCTGTTTCCTAATTGCCAAAGCCTTGCACCTGACCGCTTCATCCAATTAGGGCCCTAGAATGCACTGTGTTGCATGCAGTGCATTGTGGGGCACTGGGCAGGCGAATCTCCTGCCGATCATCCGGCAAATTCGGGTGTTCCCCGAAAGGGGCTTACAGATGATGCTCGAGCCAAACTTTTTCTTAACCTTGAACCTTCCATCCAACTCTATTGCTTAATAACACCAAAGAAAACGTTTTAACTAAAATTGCTTTGGAGATATTCAGTGATTTCATGGATCAAGCATTATTTTCCGGCAAATTAAATTAAAAAAATTTGTTTTGGTGTTATTTAATGACTCATGGAACATTTATTTTCTAGCATGTGGGAGGATCATTTAAAAACTTTATATTCATTACAAAAGCAAAAAAACCTGAGGGCTGGCTCACACACCACCCTAAAGAGATTGCTGGACCCTTTCAGGCCTTTTAAGAGCATTTATACACCTTGCCTGCTGCTCCCCCCTAATATCTCATGGGACTCATTTTTGTCCAAAGTATCGGAATATGTTTCCAACACAGCTCTTCCTACTCTTTCTCTATCTGTGGCAACCGTTCTAGACCAGCCTTTTTATAAAGAGAAACTACTGGGTAATATTTCACAGATCAAAACTAATAAAAGCACAGGTCCCAATGGATTTACGGATTTCTATACATTTTTCCAGGGTCTTCTCTTATCCTTTCTTACTAAAACTTACAATGCTATATCTGGAGCTATGGCTTTCTCCACTTAAGCCTTGGAGGCACACATCACAGTTCTGCCCAAACATGGCAAGGACTAGTTGTTATGTGGTAGCTACCGCCCTATTTCCCTTACCAATATTGACATATGTCTTTATTCCAAAATTAACGCTAACTGCCTTAGACCCCTTCTTCCAGACCTAATACACCTTGAACAAGTTGGGTTCACACCAGGCTGGGAAGCCCCAGATCACACCCTCAAAACAATCCATTTAATCGAATATACTCAAAAGTGCTATATCCACGCTTGCCTTATATCGGTGGATGCTGAAAAGGCATTCAACTGTGTCCGTTGGGACTTCCTTCAGGCTGCCCTTCAACAAATAGGTTTGGGACCCAACATTTCAATTTTGGCGCTAAACATTAACCCTTCCGTGAGAATATGCTCTAATAACCTGCTCTCAGATCCAATTAAAATTTAAAATGGGACTCACAAGGGATGCCCCTTCTCTTCTGACTATGGAATACCTTTCCACTGCTCTCCGTAAAAACCCAGATATCAAGGGTATTGAGGTGGGCTCCCATCACTACAAATGATCCCTCTATGCAAATGACCTTCCTCTTTATGTCTCTTATAATATATGGTAAACGCTCCGCGCTACCCCCAACTGTGATAAACCAATGTGAAATTTAAATTAGTGAAAATCTATTTTAAAAGTGCATAAAAAACGCACAAAATCACAAATTTATGAAACATAAATAATCCTGAGTGCTGCAACTAAAAAACCTTGAACATGAGGTTTTATACAGTATAAAGAAAAAAGTTCAGTGCACTACTCAAATAAAAATGTGAATATAAAGAAATGAAAAAATTATAGTTCATATGGAAAATGATGGTATCATAAACCGGAGGTGTGAATCCTCTTTAAATCTTCAGTAAATCTTCTATGGATCTTCTAAGACAGTGCAGAAATAGGAAAAGGGGGCTGCTTACCAGATTTGATGGATCCCCACCACAGAGATCATGCGAGCCTGAACAAACTCCTCTCGGGGTCAGGAACAGCTGGTCTTTGAGTAGAGACAAACTTCCCTCCATGCCTGGTAGTTAAAATTTCAGAGGCGGCAATCAGGAACGCTCTCCTCCATTAGCTGCTCCAGCAAGACCACTCGTAGCAGGAAATAGTATATTTTAAAAGAAAAAGAGGCGCTTCATTGTGCAGTAGTTTAAAATGCTTTAATCCATGAATGGACAACTGACATCAAAGCATTGGCAGGGTAAAACACCGTAGCAATTAGAAAACACAGCCGACGCCAAAGCCGATCAGCTGAGAGTGTGGTGACGTCAGGACCTCTGGCTCCACCCAACGTACATTTCTCCTAAACAGGCATCGAATGGGAGAGGAGGCTATGAAATTTCAACTACCAGGCGTGGAGGGAAGTCTGTCTCTACTCAAACACCAGCTGTTCCTGACCCCGAGAGGAGTTTGTTCAGGCTCGCATGATCTCTGTGGTGGGGATCCATCAAATCTGGTAAGCAGCCCCCTTTTCCTATTTCTGCACTGTCTTAGAAGATCCATAAAAGATTTACTGAAAATTTAAAGAGGAATCACACCTCCGGTTTATGATACCATCATTTTCCATATGAACTATAATTTTTTCACATTATTATTTGAGTAGCGCACTGAACTTTTTTCTTTATCTTTATGTCTCTTACCCGCTTACATCTCTCCCATCGCTTACAAGGGAATTTTCAGACTTCAGATTAGTGAGTCATTTTAAAATGAATTATGATAAAACGATAAAACAGAGGCCATTACCATCTCCTTATCCTCTCTGGAGAGCTCCGGGCTTTGTTTGAATCACTCCTTTAAGTGGCAACACTGAGCCGTTAAATATTTAGGAGTTTATATCCCAATATTCTCTCTAATCTCTTAGATCTAAGGTACATACCCTTATTCTCACTTAGGCCGGCCATATACAGAGCAAATTTCTTTCCTGCAACCACGGGAAATCAATGTACTTGATTACCTCACCAAGACAGACAGTGTTGATGTGGAAATCCCTCCTGCCTGGCCATTATCTGCTCTGGGCAGGGGGGCGGGGACAGGCGGGGAAGTCATCCCCACCAGCAGAAGACAGTGATTATCGCTAGCGGCTATAGCAGCCACTAGCGATAATTGCAAGAGAATCTGGCAGGCTGGTTGTACCCAAGTTGATTGATCTATTTCTCTGTCATATTACTCGCTATCCTTTATTGGATACCTGACTTCATTCCTCATCATAGTGTATGGGTCTTGCATTTTTCTTTCTCCCTTTTCCCACCCTTTCCTTTTTTTTCCCTTTCTCTCTCTCTCTCTCTCTCTCTCTTTCTCTCTTGGTTCTACAATGTTTCTTTTCTTTCTTAGCTAAGTTTTTAAGTTTTCTGGATGCTACACACCCATCGAGAATTCCAGATACTTGTCTAGTCACAATCATAGTATTGTTATGTCAGGAGCATGTAATGCTTCTGCTCCACATTCCAGCAGCTGTGGTATTCTCCTTGCCTGTCTTTCCACCTGCAAGGTGATTGATGTGATCGGTCTCTGAGTGGACACCAAGCCTGCAGTCTCATGCTTGTGATAGCTTGTGTAATACATGTTCCAGGCTACCTATTTGTCTGCCCTGCTCTGCTAGATTGAATTGCCTCAGTAACGACCTCAGATTGGATGATGGACTGTTCTCTGAGCTCTGCCTGCCTTTTGATTACGGATTTGTCCCTATCTATTCTGAACCTTGCCTGCCTTGTACCTGGACTGTCATTGAACCACTCTGCCTGTCTAACAACAATAAGTACCTCTTTGCTTTGCTCAGTTCGAGCCTGCCACGGTGTGGTATACAGGCACTATAGCATTGAGTATAAGTCCTGGAGGCGACCAATTACCGGTAGGCCTGCTTGCCTTATGGGAATGGAGGTTGCTAAGGATGAAGAATACAGAAGCTAGCTTTAGTGTCTGACCTCCTGGATTACGGGTAAATGTAACATGTTACCTGTATGCCCAAGAGAGGTATCCTTATTGCTCTCATTGTAGAAAGCCCTCTCTGTGTGAACGATGTTTGATGTTTCTTTGTTTTTGGTATATGGCATATTTGTGAGACTTTACTCATAACATTTGTTTGATTATTGAAAGCCTCACTACCCACCTACTAGGGTAGTTATACCTCTTCATTATTTACCTAATGGGGAATTACCCTGTTATCTTTTGATAAGCTTTATGCACCAGATTGTACACTCACTGGCCACTTTAGTAGGTACACCTGTTCAATTGCTTAGTAACACAAATTGCTAATCAGCGAATCCTATGGCAGCAATTCAATGCATTTGGGCATCTAGACGTGATAAAGATTACTTGCTAAAGTTCAAACCGAGCATCAGAAGGGAGAAGAAAGGGTATTTTAGTGACTTTGAACATGCCATGGTTGTTGGTGCCAGACGGTCTGGTCTGAGTATTCCAAAAACTGCTGATCTACTGGGATTTTCACGCACAACCATCTTTAGGGTTTACAGAGAATGGTCCAAAAAGAGAAAATATCCAGTGGCAGTTAAGTGGACAAAAATGCTTTGTTGATGTCAGAGGTCAGAGGAGAATGGGCAGGCTGGTTTGAGATGATAGAAAGGCAACAGTAACTCAACTAACCACTCGTTACAACCAGGGGATGCAGAATAGCATCTCTGAATGCACAACACATCAAACCTTGAAGCAGATGGGCTACAGCAGTCGAAGACCACACCGGGTGCTACTACTGTCAGCTAAGAACAGGAAATTGAGACTACAATTCACACAGGCTCACCAAAATTAGACAATAGAAGATTGGAAAAATGTTACCTGGTCTGATGAGTCTCAATTTCAGCTGCTACATTCAGATGGTTGCGTCAGAATTCGTCATAAACAACAGGAATGCATGGATCCATCTTGCCTTGCATCAACAGTTCAGGCTGGTGGAGGTGTAATGGTGCGGGGGATATTTTCTTGGCACACTTTGGGCCCTATAGTACCAATTGAGCATTGTTTAAATGACATGCCTACCTGAGTATTGTTGATCATGTTCATCCCTTATGACTACAGTGTACCCATCTTCTGATGGCTACTTCCAGCAGGATAATGCACCATGTCACAAAGTTCAAATCATCTCAAACTGGTTTCTTGAACATGGCAATGAGTTCATTGTACTCCAATGGCCTCCACAGTAACCAGATCTCAATCCAATAGCACCTTTGGGATGTGGTGGAAGATTCCATCATGGATGTGCAGTTGACAAATCTGCAGCAACTGCATGATGCTAACCTGTCAATATGAGCTAAAATCTCAGAGGAATGTTTCCAACACCTTGTTGAATCTGTGCCAGGAAGAATTAAGGCAGTTCTGAAGGCAAAAGGGTGTCTAACCCAATACTAGCAACGTGTATCTAATAAAGGGGCTGGTGAGTGTATTCTACTTTCACAGATATTGTGTATTGTAATGACTATAGATATATGTCTGAGCCTTATGTTCCTTCTTTTCTCCCTTTTTCCCATGTGAACGTGTTATAAAAAAAATAAATAACAATGTGAAAATGTTACATTGGTGTTATTAAGTGATATCATGGAGTAATAATTATTTTCAATAACATGGGATGATTATTTAAAAACTTGTTTTTGGTGTATTTTTTGGGTTTACAATTTATTTGTGGTGGACTCAAATAAGCGCACAGAGACTGATGGACAATGTTTGCATTTATTAATGTTTATTTTGATTATTGACTACTAAGAATGTTTAACATATAAGGATGATATATGTTGGTGCATAATATTCATAATGTTGCAGTCTTTGTACTGTTTATATTTGAACTTTTTGGTATAGAAACACATATCAGTGTGAGCTAGCTACTATAAACTTAAGAGGACAGCTTAGGTGTATTTAACTATATATCCAAAATGTAAAGCATTCTCTGATAGTATGAGGTAGAGAGTGTGAAGCCAATGCCACACTTTTCCACTTTGTCCAGTCAGAGAAACTTTGTATACATTGAGAAAATGCAAAGTGATCTCTGAATGGCACCCGTGCTGAGTGGGTGACCTCCTGCATTCACGATGCAGCAGGGCAGTGGATCGCTGTCTACTACAGTGATTTCCAGGTTCCAACAGGTTTGCTATATGCATAGTTACCACGGTCCAATGTTAAAATATCCATACCTGGAATTCTTCTTAAAAGAAGGGCCATTTTCAATTGAAGAGAAAGGATTGAAGATGTTTAGCGAATGTGCCTTCTCCCAGGGAGTGCTCAGGACAATCTAAGAGGCCAATGTGTATGGTAAATGTATTGCAAATATGCATAAAGAAACTCTAAATATGTGTTTCATTAGAAGCATGGCATCTCAAGTTTTCTTTTAAGGATTTGTTTTATTCCATTTCTCTATTCCTGAGATTAAATACTGTACCTCTGTAACATATTCTTAGGAAAGGAAACGCACATATTTTTGAAAGTGAAAAGTAACTTTCTTTCAAAAAGCCTATTGTAGCAGATCTTCTTTCAATTGTTCAGAGTGAGGATTAACTCAGAGCAGTACAACATAAATCCTTTGATCTTTCACTGTGCTGCTGAACTTCATGTGAAAAATTGAGTTGTTGTCCTCAAACTAAAAAAAATAAAATAGAAACTACCGTAACACAGATTTTTTTTCCATTATAATAATATATCCTAATATATTGTATATTTATTTAGCCTCAGCCCACTGACAGATATATATATTTTACAGTGAAATCACATATATCAAGTAATTCCTTGGTAAACATTTCAAAATGTTGCATAACCATTAATATCTGAATATATATATTGTATGTATCTTTTGTCAGTATAAGTCCTAATCTTAAAATATAAATGGCTAATTTTTGGGTATGTACTGTAAATCTAATAATTACATTTTCTTATTTGGTCCTTTTGGTCTGTTAAATATATATTAAAAAAATCACATGTGCATTGTCTTGAGGTGCCATTCTAAATGAAACAAATGGCACTGCAATGCAGGCAACAATCATTACTAAACGTTGTTGTAAAGCAATATTCTAAATGGGCCCTGAAAAAGTTAATACACATTAATACTTTATATAGCAATGACTATTTATGCAATGCTTTACTTATATTGTACATTCACCTCAGTTCAAAAACTCCATGCAAATAGTGTCATGGTCAGGATTAAAACCAATGTACCAAATATGCTGCAAGGTAGACGTGCTAACCACCAAGCCACTGTTCTGTCCAGATGTTGGGTAATGATGAAGTTAATGGGGTTGTAAACCCTCATGGTTTTTCACCTTAATGCATCCTATGCATTAAGGTGAAAAAACACCTAGCAGTGACCAGCCCCCCAGCCCCCCGTTTTGCTTACCTGAACCCCTTCATATCCTCGGCAGGGATACGCTGTTCCTCTCTCCACGGGGTCCCGGGTCTTGATTGGATGGATTGATAACAGCGCAGCCATTGGCTCCCACTGCTATCAATCAAATCCAATGATCCGGCCACCTGGGGGCAGGGCCGAGTCCGGCATTCGTGTCTATGGACTTAAATGCTGGACTCGGGAGCGCGCCCACAAGGTTACCCCCTTTGGGAGAGCGCTTCTCATAGGAGGTTATCTGATGTGGGGAGGAGCTGCGAGAGCCACCAGGGGGCCACTCTGTGCAAAACAAGTTGCACAGTGGAAGTAAGTATGACATGTTTGTTATTTAAAAAAAAAAACGATCCTTTACAATCACTTTAAGACCACTGCATGTGGATGCTATACCAATGTGTTTTTTTTTTCTATTTTATAACAGACCAGTAAGAGTGATCAAACTAATTGCATCCTTTGTTGAATCAATATTTTAGAGTCTAATGTGTGAAAAATATATTAAAGCTAAAATGTATTTTTGCTCATAGTACTAATCAGCTTTCAAATGTAATTTTTAAGTTTAAGTTTTAAAATAAATCAAGGGCAATTGTTGGTGTGTGTAACTAGGGTAACAAGTATTTTTTTCTCTAGCATAAACTATGAATAATAGAGGTATTACATAATTTTTAGAGCTAAGAAATCAATGTGAGTTAATATTCTTTTTTATTTGGAAATGTTATTAACTGATAAAATCACAAGATTCTTTTTAGTTTGATAATACGGGGTCTATTTAGCTCAAAATTTGCTGTTCAAATATCTCAAGAATTCACACTGCTGTCATGGCTAATCCACAAATTTTGCCTAATATTTTTATTTCCTGTGATCATCAGTTCTATGTAGTGGCTATATTGTAGTATTTTCTCAATGGAGGTATGTCAAGAAAATATTGCATTATGGCTACTAGAGTTGATGATCATGGAAATAAGTTTATTGCTGAAAATTGTGTGAAATATCTGAAATGAACGTGAAAATGTGTGTTTTTTTTTTTTTTTTTTTTATAAATGGACCCCCCCCCCCCAGGTTATTTTTTGCAATTCGTGGGTTCAACTAAGGGAGATCTATATGTACCCTCTTTTGCTAATTTGTTTTTTAAATATGTGAGAATGGGAATTTATTTTTGATAGAAAGCACGATGTAGGTAGATTATAACAATTTATTGAATCAATTAGCAATAACACATGCACAATCCAATTTAGTTGTCACAATAGAACTCAAGCTGTTAAAGTTTAGAAGAAACTTATTACCCATTGTTGTTAAGACCAAAAATGCAGAAATGGATATACAGTATTCCTAGAAGTTCCCATCAACTTATATGAATAGAAAACATCCTGGAGAACAATTTATGAGATGAAGGAGAAACTGCCATATGATATGGGATTATAAGAAACATGCAATTGTTTAAATGAATAATGAAATGCAAGGTGGTTGATGTTAATAATATATATATATATATAATATATATATATATATATAATATATATATATATATATATATATAATATATATATATATATATATATATATATATATATATATATATATATATATATATATATATATATATATATATATATATCGTGCTGCATGTTTGAGTGTGTTGTTACTTCAGGATGTCCATGTCACTACCTGGGTGGCATAGACACTTTCAAATGGTTGCCCAGTTATGGTGTTTACTTAGGATTCAGGACACTTCACAGCCTGATTGTAGTACAAAGATCTAACAAATTGGCGGAAGTATAGACTGCAGTCCTGGATTGTCATCACTTGGCAAACTGAAGCCAGTGAGGGACATGGATGGCAGACTTAATGAGTTTAAAGCAGCTTCCAAAGGCAATTAGAAAAAAAAATGTTTGAAAGTGTCTATAGATCGGGGGTTGCATATATCCAGGAATGTGAAAATTTTTTTTTTTAAAATAATGAGTTAATTTGTTTGGCATGTTAAAAACTCGTCTAATGGGAACTATCTACGTTTGGTGTAAAAAGGATTTAATGATAATCAATAATGCTGACAGCTGTACTCATAATATTGCACATAACAATATAGAAAATAAAAAGAAAAAATTGTTGTGCTGTCATCGAATAAGTGCATATACAAACTCATGAATACATGACAGTAAACAATCCTGTGGCGGAGGAAATAGCAGTGATGTCATCATGCCCCCGAGGCGCCAGATGCTATTTTGTACCGAATGCCTGTTTTTAATCAAGCTTTATAAGCATTTGCCTTTTTAATAAATTGCTGTTGAGCAATGAGGTTTTCTTCCCTTTTTTTTATACACCATGCCCCATATGGCCTTGAGGGAACATATAAGGTGAAGCGACATTTGGCAAGGTGATCTGGAGAGTGTGTCCAAGTGATTTATTATCCTACGGGCCTTCCTGTTGGGAGATACTTTCCATACCTATAGTGAGGGGTGTTCTCACTAAAGCGAGGTCAGACCCAAATAAGGTCTTCCTTTCTGGTAAGAGGCTAATTTATTAATCTTGGAGTAGAACACAATTGGGTGATCACCTACCGCACCAGCACAATAGGATGTGCACATGTTAAACATTATATTCCAGAGAGTGCGCATGCGCGGGGCATTCGTGATGGACGCTTAGACTCGGAGCCCCTCCCGCTCCGGTTTCCCTGACCACGAAACAGACAGCAGATAGAGTTTCCATACCTCTCCCGGGGCTGATTCGAATCACGAACAGCCTGGGAACATTCCCATGTCTTCAGGAACAGTGAGGAGGGACTTCCCAAATTACCTCCACCATACAGGCAGACCTGGAGAATCTTGGCTCCAGGATTACATAGTTACATAGTTACGTAGTAGGTGAGGTTGAAAAAAGACACAAGTCCATCAAGTCCAACCTATGTGTGTGATTATGTGTCAGTATTACATTATATACCCCTGTATGTTGCGGTCATTCAGGTGCTTATCTAATAGTTTCTTGAAGCTATCAATGCTCCCCGCTGAGACCACCGCAAAGGAAGGGAATTCCACATCCTTGCCGCTCTTACAGTAAAGAACCCTCTACGTAGTTTAAGGTTAAACCTCTTTTCTTCTAATTTTAATGAGTGGCCACGAGTCTTGTTAAACTCTCTTCTGCGAAAAAGTTTTATCCCTATTGTGGGGTCACCAGTACGGTATTTGCATATTGAAATCATATCCCCTCTCAAGCGTCTCTTCTCCAGAGAGAATAAGTTCAGTGCTCGCAACCTTTCCTCATAACTAAGATCCTCCAGACCCTTTATTAGCTTTGTTGCCCTTCTCTGTACTCGCTCCATTTCCAGTACATCCTTCCTGAGGACTGGTGCCCAGAACTGGACAGCTTACTCCAGGTGCGGCCGCACTAGAGCCTTGTAGAGTGGGAGAATTATTGTTTTATCTCTGGAGTTGATCCCCTTTTTAAAGCATGCTAATATTCTGTTTGCTTTGTTAGCAGCAGCTTGGCATTGCATGCCATTGCTGAGCCTATCATCTACTAGGACCCCCAGGTCATTTTCCATCCTAGATTCCCCCAGAGGTTCTCCCCCAGTGTATAGATTGCATTCATATTTTTGCCACCCAAATGCATTATTTTACATTTTTCTACATTGAACCTCATTTGCCATGTAGTCGCCCACCCCATTAATTTGTTCAGGTCTTTTTGCAAAGTTTCCACATCCTGCGGAGAAGTTATTGCCCTGCTTAGCTTAGTATCTTCTGCAAATACAGAGATTGAACTGTTTATCCCATCCTCCAGATCATTTATGAACAAGTTGAATAGGATTGGTCCCAGCACAGAACCCTGGGGAACCCCACTACCCACCCCTGACCATTCTGAGCACTCCCCATTTATCACCACCCTCTGAACTCGCCCTTGTAGCCAGTTTTCAATCCATGTACTCACCCTATGGTCCATGCCAACTGACCGTATTTTGTACAGTAAACATTTATAGGGAACTGTGTCAAATGCTTTTGCAAAATCCAGATACACCACGTCTACGGGCCTTCCTTTATCTAGATGGCAACTCACCTCCTCATAGAAGGTTAATAGATTGGTTTGGCAAGAACGATTCTTCATGAATCCATGCTGATTACTGCTAACGATACCGTTCTTATTACTAAAATCTTGTATATAGTCCCTTATCATCCCCTCCAAGAGTTTACATACTATTGATGTTAGGCTAACTGGTCTGTAATTCCCAGGGATGTATTTTGGGCCCTTTTTAAATATTGGTGCTACATTGGCTTTTCTCCAATCAGCTGGTACCATTCCAGTCAATAGATTGTAAAAATTAGGAACAACGGTCTGGCAATCACTTGACTGAGTTCCCTAAGTACTCTCGGATGCAAGCCATCTGGTCCCAGTGATTTATTAATGTTAAGTTTCTCAAGTCTAATTTTAATTCTGTCCTCTGTTAACCATAGAGGTGCTTCCTGTGTTGTGTCATGAGGATAAACACTGCAGTTTTGGTTACTGAAGCCCCCTGATTCACTCGTGAAGACTGAGGAGAAAAAAAAATTCAATACCTTCGCCATCTCCCTTTGTAGCCAGGTGTCCTTCCTCATTCTTTATGGGGCCAATATGGTCTGTCCTCCCTTTTTTACTGTTTACATACTTAAAGAATTTCTTGGGATTTTTTTTGCTCTCCTCCGCTATGTGTCTTTCATGTTCTATCTTAGCTGTCCTAATTGCATCCTTACATTTCTTGTTGCATTCTTTATAAAGTCTGAATGCTGAGGATGATCCCTCAACCTTGTATTTTTTGAAGGCCTTCTCCTTTGCTTTTATATGCATTTTTACATTGGAGTTAAGCCATCCAGGACTTTTGTTCGCTCGTTTAAATTTATTAACCAATGGGATACATTGGCTAATGCCCTTATTTAATATGCTCTTAAAGCAAACCCATCTCTCCTCCGTATTCTTTGTTCCTAATATATTATCCCAATTTATGCCTTTTAGCAAGGTTTGTAGTTTAGGGAAGTTGGCTCTTTTGAAATTCAGTGTCTTTGTATTCCCTTTATGTTTCCTATTTGTGTGATTTATACTGAAACTAATTGACCTGTGATCGCTGTTACCTTAATTGCCCCGTATTTCGTGATCAGGTCTGTATTGTTGGTAATCAGTAGATCCAGTAATGTTTTATTTCTAGTTGGTGCGTCTACCATCTGACCCATAAAATTGACCTGCAAGACATTAAGGAACTGGCGAGCCTTAAATGAATGCGCGGTTCCCTCCGCCCAGTCTATGTCTGGATAATTAAAATCCCCCATTATGATAACACTTCCCATCCTTGCTGCTAATCCAAATTGTGATAGGAGATCTGTCTCCAATTCCTCCCTCAGGTTAGGGGGCCTATAACATACTCCCAGTATTATTTTCCCCTTAGCTTCATCCCTTTTGAGCTCTACCCATAAGGATTCCACCTCCTCTCTAGCTCCCTCAGTGATGTCATCTCTCACATTCACTTGTACATTATTCTTGATATATAGACATACCCCTCCCCCCTTTTTACCCTCTCTATCCTTGCGGTATAGGGTATACCCTTGAATGTTTGCCAGCCAATCATGAGAGCTGTTGAACCAGGTCTCTGAAATTCCCACAAAATCCAAATCCTCCTCGTACAACAGTATCTCTAGTTCCCCCATCTTGTCCGCCATGCTCCTGGCATTGGTGAACATGCCACATACTTTAGACCGGTCGCATATTGTCCTCCTATTGGGTGTTTCGAGATTGCAACTAGGACTTGCTACTATACTCACCTTGTGTTGTGGTGCTTTGGTTAACCTACCACTAATGCCCCCAATACTACCCTTTGGAATATCTTCCGCGCTGGCTATCTCTGCCTCTAGACCCTCCCCCCATCGCCTAGTTTAAAAACCCCTCTAACTTTTTGGCCATCTTCATTCTCAGCAGATCTGCACCCTCCTCATTTAGGTGCAGTCCGTCCCTTCTATAGTACCGGTTACCGACTGAGAAGTCTGCCCAGTCCTCCAGGAACCCAAACCCCTCCTTACTACACCAGCTCTTCAGCCACTTGTTTACTTCCCTAATCTCCCTCTGTTGAGGCCACTGAACAAAAAGTGGGACAAACTATTTCAAGAGCAAACCAGAATACAGCCCGCATCCAAGATTTGCAGGATCAGCTGGACACTGCTATCGCTAAAATTGATGACCTGGAGAACCGTTCTAGACGTTATAACTTCCGCATTAGAGGACTCCCAGAAGCAGTAAAGGACACCCACCAAGCAGTCACATCCTTTCTCAAAGAAATGATCCCAAACATCCTGGATCATCGTTTGGAGCTGGATAGGGCTCATAGAGCTCTTCAACCCCCTTGCTCTAATGGACTGCCCAGAGATGTGGTGGTTAAACCACACTTATGGGGTCAAGGAAGAGGTCATGTGCAGGGCCAGAAATGCGGAGCAACTTTGCATTCAGGGTCATCCCATTCAAATTTTCGCAGACCTCTCCCCTCTCACCATCCAACGCTGGAGAGCCCTGAAACCACTGCTACAAATCTTGACACAAAAAACTATTAAATACTGGTGTTCATTCCCATTTCGCCTGTCGTTCGCCTTCAAAGATAAAACTTATGGCTTCTCTTTACTCCATGAAGGGGAACGACTGATGGTGCACTTGGGTCTTATATCCCTGGACTCTTCATCTAATGCGAGCCAAAAAAACGCAGGCCCGGCTAAACGACCACCACCGCAGAGCCCAATAGCTCCAGTCTGGAAAAAGCAGCATTTCAAGCATTCAAAGGAATTTTACCCTTCGTGATCAAGGGACACTAACATCCTCACTAACTTTCCATAATTACTTATGCTGTTACCCTCTTGGACAACTGGCACATGCACACCATGTGTACTCCTGCTGTTAAGGGACTCTGCTTCCTTGCCATGTGCCTGACTGTGCCTGACTGTCCATGGGGTGACCTGACTTAATTCCCCAACAAACATGGACAAGGCCCTCTCAAAGAAGAATTTATCGCCCAATGGGGGTCCAACCCATAGCTGGCCCAAACTTTAGAAGTGACCACTTTACAAACCATATGGCTGAAATTTTGGGCCTTTATTATCCGGTCACGGGGGGGTTGAAAGGGGAGTCTGAACGGTGGGGTCCGCTTTTGCGCCCCCCTCTGCAAGGTCCAGGTCACCACTTTCCTTACGGTTTTTGATCCATTATCTTTATTACACTCATTCATTTTACATAGTTCTTGTTGACATGGATTATAGCTCACGTTTTATTCTCTTTGTTAGTTGAGCACAATCTTGTTATATTGCTCTTTGGATGCTCCACCCTCAGGGAGCCCGGGGGGGCGGACATCGTTCCTTTAGGGGGCGGGTCTTCCCTTGTGGGCTGCTCCGGAGGTGGAGCTTCCCCTGGGAGGGGTTAGGGGGGACTTCATTTCTGCAAAGACATAAACTGTTTTAACATGTTATTCCCCATCTATTTAGCCTATATAGGCGGTCGGCGGAGCCGGAGTGGACGTAGTGCGCCTCCCTCTGTCCCCTCTGTAGGCAGGATCCCCGTGCGGAGGTAGAAGTTGATCTGCTTCTCAGGTGGATGCCTTAGTTAGGACTTGACAGGAGGGGGAGTGGTCGACAATGCCCCTCTCCTACTGGTCCAGGGAAGGCCTGCAATGTTGGTAAATCGTAACCTTCTTGTTCATTTTTTTTCTTTTCTTTTCTTTTCTCACTCTCCAATTACCCTTACTTTTACTTTTCCAGGCACCAGAGAAGATACATGAATTGGGGCTCCAGAAGAGGGATATTCTCCTTACTTGATCTGACTGAATTTACACGGTGGAAGGTAGGTCTCCGCTCGGTGAAGCTTTATGCACCCCCTCTGATCCATGACACCACGACGAAAAGGTTTCATCCATTAGAATAGCTTCCCATAATGTACAAGAAGGCCTGAACTCCCCACTTAAGCAACGGAAATATTTCCAAAACACATCAACTCAGCAGACGGAGGTACTCCTACTTCAGGAGACTCACTTCCCCTGGTCATATAATCCCTCGTTTGTCCATAATAGATTTCTGCAATTTTTTTGGCAAACGCCGAAGACAAAACTAGAGGGGTGGGTATCTTCTTGTCTAAAACTGTCACCTTCTCTATCACGGAGGTTATTCGGGATCCCGAAGGTAGATATATACTATTATCCGGCTCTGTGAATGGGACCATATACACTTTCATCTCCTGTTATACCCCGAATCGACGTCAGGCCAGTTTTTTTGCCTCTATGCTAGACACCCTGTCCCCACACTTAGTAGACACAATAGTCATGGGGGGGTGATTCAAATGTAGCTTTGGACCAAATGCTAGATAAATCAGGTGACAGCCACTCTAGAATGCTCCAACCCCTAAACAGAGCCTAAAGATAGCCGAAACCCTACACACCCACGGCTTAGTGGACATTTGGAGAGAACTTAATCCTTTGACGAAAGACTATACCCACTATTCAGCACCCCACCAAACCTTAGCAAGAATTGACCACATTTTTGTAAATGCTTCCTCTATTCCCCAGGCCACTAGAGCGTCCATCAAGGACTCACCATTGTCTGGCCACTCGGCTGTATTACTTGAACTCATGACTCTGACTGAATCGGATGGTACTTTTCGTTGGTGATTGAAGGAATCGCTGCTGAGCGATTCGGTCCAATGCACCATACTAGACAAAGAAATGAAAGAGTACTTTAGGATCAATGACAATGGTGGGGTCTCCCCTGCAATGCTCTGGGCCACACATAAAGCGGTACTACGGGGCAAAATAATCCAAATCTCCACTAACATCAAAAGAGAAAGACAAGCTAACCTAGTCAAACTAGAACAGGAATTTCAGACACTCTCCAAAACACACAGATGTAATCCTTCCAATGCTTTAGCGAGCCCTGTTGGAATCCAGCAGAGTTGCCTTAAACTTAGCGCTGACCACTCAAGCAGAAAAAAGCCTTAGATGGTCCAGTGCTCACTTTTATCTTCACAAAGATAAGATTGGACCCAGTCTGGCTTCAAAACTCCCAAGCCCAGGACGTTCTCTTTCCCTAAAGTACATGATGCCACTGGCACAAAACCTGAAATAGATAATGACAGCATTTCAAGATTTCTATGCAGATTTATACAAAACTAAGGTGACTCACAGACCCCATATCTTCCATGACTTCCTAGATGACATCCCTCTCCCTACATTAAAACAGGAACATAGCAAACAGCTTGATGAACTCTTTACTGACTCAGAAGTTTTAGGAGCAATTAAACACCTTAAGAGTGGCTCAGCACCAGGCCCCGACGG
Source organism: Aquarana catesbeiana (assembly GCF_042186555.1). Lineage (NCBI taxonomy): Eukaryota > Metazoa > Chordata > Amphibia > Anura > Ranidae > Aquarana > Aquarana catesbeiana. The sequence goes on along the minus strand of NC_133332.1, from coordinate 133,045,924 downwards.
ATTTTCCACTGGTTATTACAAAACATTTGCAACAACGCTAGCCCCCCAGTTGATGCAATTTTACAACACCCTTCGGGGTAGCTCTACACTGGACAGCTCCACCAACATGGCTTATGTGTCTGTCATCCCCAAGCCGGACAAAGATAGCTCTGAAGTGAGTAACTATAGACCCATTTCATTGATCAATAATGATCTCAAGATACTGACCATAATCAAGGCCAATAGACTATCAGAGTTTATAGGGGGATACATTCACAAGGACCAGGTGGGCTTCATTCCGAAGAGGTAGGGTCCCGATCAGATCCGCAGAGCGGTAGACGTCACTGCTGAAATCAAAATGGGATGGGAGCCCTCTCAGGAAGGATTTCTACTTTCAGTGGATCTGCAAAAAGCGTTTGACACTGTAGAGTGGCCTTACCTACTTGAAGTGCTTCGCAGATGGGGGTTTGGCCCTAACTTCATACAATTACTGAGGAATTTATACCTGAGCGCCCAAGTCAAACTTTAAGGCCACTGTTCAAACCCTTTCTCGATACACAGAGGCACAAGACAGGGATGCCCCCTCTCTCCCATTATCTTTGGCGTAGCAATTGAAACCCTAGCCACCGCTATAAGAAACCACCCAGATATACATGGGGTTAAATGCGGGCCCCGTGTTCACAAATGCGCCTTGTTTTCCGCTGATCTGCTGTTCTTCATTACTTCCCAACTCATATCCACCCCCAATCGTTTCAAACTCCTCCAGGAATTTAGCAAGGTCTCCGGGTTGGGAATTAACATGGCCAAATCAGTGGCTCTGAATGTCACCACCCTGACACTTATGGTAGAGTTTCTAAAAAAACACTTTGAATTTGCCTGGGAACCTTCCTCAATCCCATATTTAGGCATCAAATTGACAGGTAGTGTGGACCTACTATACAATGCCAATTACCCCCTCCCATGTACAAAAAGCTGAAGAAGGATCTAACGTATTGAAGAAAGGGTAATCTGTCCTGGATAGGCAAAATAAATGCAGTGAAAATTACACTTTTTCCCAGGATCCTTTATTTATTCAGATTCCTACCCATCCCAATCCTGAGACCTCCTTTGAGGGGTAATAAGGGATATCGCTGCCCTAAAAGTGTGCTCCCTAGAAGACGCACACAAGGGGGAATGGGTCTGCCGGACCTATGGAGGTACTACCAAGCAGCCCAATTATCCCAATTTTCGGTCGTATATTCCTAGGGTAATAGGCCGGACTGGGTAGACATGGAGAGGCAAGCTATCCCATTACACACAATTGAGTATCTAGCTTGGACCCCTCATAAACACAGACCCCCTATAATGGCCCCTACTTTATTGCATTCCATGGCCCTTTTTGACTTTTTATACAAATCTCCCAATCTTATATCTGAGCTTCACCCCATTGCGCACATATTTAATAACCCCAGCTTTCCCCCAGGTCAAGATATCAGGGCGTTTCAGTGGTGGACAAACAAGGGATTATTCCATATTGGTCACTTCCTCTCACACATGGGTCCACTTATGACAGGCCTTTGTAGTAGAAACCACATATGGTGGGAGTGTCCCCGTATTCGGGGCCTATGGAACAAGGTCTTTTTCTTGCTACATAAAGTGACTGGTATACCTGAAATTGCTCTACTGAATGGAATGTGGGTTGTCCTAGGCCTCTTTGGACACTCATTCATTTCATTGTACTGGGTACTAAAATCACGATAGCCTGAGCTTGGAAACAGCCTACAGTCCCTAGCTGCAGTTAAAAGGAAAATATCATGGGTGATGGTACAAGAAAAAACGGTCAGTATTCTCCAGTCCACTACAGAAAAGCATGATATGGTATGGGAACCCTGGAAAACCTATATACATAAACTCCCACACTATCCTTAAGAGATTTCAGCCACCCTACCCCCAGGTATCTCTCCGGTGCTTCCATATCCTATCACACTCACTCCTTTCTCTTTTTTTCCTCTTTCTCTTTTCTTCTCAACGTTCCCTGATAACGCTCTTGCGTGACTCCAAATGCAAACAACAGGGAATGATCTGTCACTTTTTAATTTTTTTTAATTTTCTTTTTGTTTTTTGCTATTTTTTTTGATTCCCCGATATTCTGAAAGAAGTTTCTTAGGACAAGGAACCACGTAGGACACACACCTTTGGTTGAGTGTTTTTCTTTGGCTTTTAGGGAGTGAAATCTTCCTCCCCCCTATTAATTTGATAAAAAGGAAGGAAGGTAGGAAGCATGCACCCCAGGAGATAACACGATATAGATGAAGATGGGCGGTACCAGTATATTAGAACTATGGACATTCCATGACAGCATTGCAAAACAACAATTGGCAGTCATTGGTTTATTGATATAAAAAAATTAAAACAATAATAGTAATACCATGATAAAATATTGACATAGTAAGTTCATAATGCAAACATTCTATAGAACAGAGTTCATTAGGATATATAAAATATGACAATGATAATAGTGGTATAATATACTAGTAACATAATGAGTTCATATTGTACACATTGTATAGAACCATTTTCATAAAAACGTGTCTCCTTAGTAAAAAACTGTATCTCTAGTTCATTGGTACCAATGAACTCCAATTGGTAAGTATGGCAATTGATGATGTTGCAAAATATGAGCGAAAAGGCATCTATTGTCTCGATGCATTTCGTGGTGAGTGCCACTCTTCAGGAGAAAGTATGGGGTAGATGTCTATAAGTATTGAAACACATAATTAATTTGTAAAAATAAAATAATATATTAGGTAATTTATGTAGGTAGAGGAGAGGGCAGATATCCCCAATTTACCAAGACTACTCACAGGAATGCCAATGAGATTGGGTGCAGGCATGGAGGGCCGGAAGGTCAACCAGAATCAATATCAGTCTCGGGAGCTGGGGTGGACAAACCTGACCGTAGATGGATAGCCAAGGGGAGACAATATTCCCCAGGGATAGGCCCCCATGGATAGAAAAAGAGAATGTGATCCACAGAATTGTAACCATCTATGAAGAAGAAGGTATATGGTAAGATATATGGAATATAGAAGTGGATATATTACAAAAAGTGACTGATAATATCAAAAATATTGATGGAATATTGAAGAAATTATGGTGCAGGGACTATCGATCATATGAAAATGTCATAGGGGGTAACCTATGGTGCAGGGTATTAGGGGTAACATAATAACCCCCATTGTGGTAGCAAAAATAATTTGAAAAAGCAAAAATTGCCAATTAACCCTGAAGCTAAGGTGTTGATAACAAAGAGAAGAAGGGATTGGAGCAAAACATGATGGTAAAAAGTGGAAAGGAAGGGTAAGGGAAGCCAATAAAATACCTGGAATACAGTAAAGCTGGTGAAATCCAATAGTGCACCATAACCACGGGGGTAACAACCCTGGAGGGAGTATGAATTGACTGGGAGGAGTATACCATGATAAAATATTGACATAGTAAGTTCATAATGCAAACACTATATAGAACAGAGTTCATTAGGATATATAAAATATGACAATAATAATAGTGGTATAATTTACTAGTAACATAATGAATTCATATTGTACACATTGTATAGAACCATTTTCATACAAATGTGTCTCCCTAGTAAAAAACTGTATCTCTAGTTCATTGGTACAATCCAACTGGTAAGTATGGTAATTGATGGTGTTGCAAAATATAAGCGAAAAGGCATCTTTTGGCTCGACACGTTTTGTGGCGAGTGCCACTCTTCAGGTGCAAGTATGGGGTAGATGTCTATAGGTATTGAAACACATAATTAATTTGTAAAAATAAAATAATATATTAGGTAATTTGTGTAGGTAGATGAGAGGGGAGATCTCCCCAATTTACCAAGACTACTCACAGGAATGTCAATGAGACTGGGTGCAGGCACGGAGGGCCAGAAGGCCGACCAGAATCAACATCAGTCCCGGGAGCTGGGGTGGACAAACCCGACCGTAGATGGATAGCCAAGAGGAGACAATATTCCCCAGGGATAGGCCCCCATGGATAGAAAAAGAGAACGTGATCCACAGAATTGTAACCATCTATGAAGAAGAAGGTATATGGTAAGATATATGAAATATAGAAGTGGATATATTACTAAAAGTGACTGATGTCAAAAATATTGATGGAAAAACTAAGAAATTATGGTGCAGGGACTATCGATGATATGGAAATCCTAAAATCCTTTTTATCAAATGAATAAGGATGGAGGCTCTTGGCGGTGTCAGTCTTGCGTTCTCATACAAAGTACCAACTGGCTGCTTTTGTTTTTTATATATCTTCCTCCCCCCGACACAGTCTGATCCCAATAGGGGTGTCGGAGAGAGGGAGAATAAACACTGTTGGTAAAATGATAAACAAGAACCCCACGTGTTTCCTTAACTTCCTAATGTTGTAAGCCATTGAAAGTTACTGTCTTGTTTGTATGGCTGACGTTTGAACAGCTATGTCATGTTAGAAGCTTATGTCTTTTTCTGTACAATCTCAATAAAAAATATTGAAACAAAACATTATATTCCAATAATTGACTATTTTTGGGTCTTTTATCTTTTTTCAATAATTTTCCTGGATTTTGCACACTACTTCCTTTGCATGGTAGTACGAATTTTATGATGGCTGGTTATATGAATTTGATGAGTTCACTTTTTTTACTGGCTTGAGGCATTATATGCACTTTATTCTTAAAGGGGTTGTAAAGGTTCGTAAAGTGCATCCTATGCATTAAGGTGAAAAAACACCTGTCAGTGACTGGCCCCCCCCCCCGTTTTACTTACCTGAACCCTCGAACTTGTCCCACAGGGACATCCTGTCTCTTTGCTAAGGGGTTCTTGGCTGTTGATTGGATAGATTGATAGCAATGCAGCCATTGGCTCCCGCTGCTGTCAATCAATTCCAATAACGCGGCTGCCGGGGGGCGAGGCAGAGTCCTGCATTCAGTGTCTATGGATGCCAAATGCTGGACTCAGGAGCACACCTGCAAGGTAACCCCCGGGAGAGGGCTTCTCCCAGGGGGTTATCTGATGTGGGGAGGAGCTGAGAGAGCCGCCAAAAGAGCAGGTTCGGGGCCACTCTGTGCAAAACGAGCTGCACAGTGGAGGTAAGTACGATATGTTTGTTATTAAAAAAAAAAAAACATGAACCTTCGATGTCACTTTAACTGTTTACTGGCAAGTATTTATGAGTTTGTATATGCGCTTATTTGATGACAGCGCAACTTTTTTTTCTTTTTATGTTAAAAATCTTGTGTTGAAAGGCGTTTATGTTTTCCTCATTTTCCCCACTGTACATAATTTAACCACTTGAGTCCCAGCCACTGTTTTAAAATTACACTGGAATAGTGGCTATTTGTTCCAGCACTAATTAAAAATAGCAATAGGAAACATCAGCTCCTATAGGTGCAGATAGGATTTGAGGCTGAAACTGCAAAAGCACCTAGAATACAGTCCTAGAACTAAAACAATCAGCTTCTGGGCTTCCTAAGCTTCTGGATCATTCCATAGGTGTGTGCTGTAGTGTTTACTCTGGAAGCATAGTGACTTCTTGAGTGGTGTTACCACCCTTACTGTTAGTACGGAAGCTCAGGCAGACTTGTAACCTCTCCATGTAGCAGCAGATCAAAATTAAAAAAAAAAAAAGAAGCAGATTTAATTTTTAGAAAAATAACTAAATATACAGTGTGTGTTTGTATGTGTGCATATATATATATTATATATATGTACAGTATATATTGACATAATGAAAGGCAAGGTGGTTGAGCGATGTTATATTTCCCTCTCATGTGGGAAACTAAGGTGGAATCGAATCTGCATATTCTAGGACCCCCTAGGCACTGTGGAGTCTGAGCTGGATTTTGCTCCTCATGTTTGATCATCAGTGGGTAGGATAAAAAAGAAAGAACTGGAACTGAAACTGAAACAAGAGGCTGCTCTGTCCTGGAATTCAGGAAAAGTCAACTCAGAGAGCTAAATACACAAAGAAGAGGGCGCCTCCATCTAAATGTAGACTGTTAAAAATTGTTTTATGATAAATAAAGAGATAGGTATTGCACTCACTTTGTTGGGCGTGTCATTCTTGAAAATGTCTGTAACATCCAGACTGGTAGCAACTGGTGGATGGAGTGGCTGGTTTAGACAGGGTTGATGTGTGACAAGCGGCGGCTGCAGGAGAGCGTCAGGACAGCTGGAACGCAAGCTATCAGGCTGTGTAGTGGCTTCTGAGTCCTGTGTCCTTCAATCTGGATGGATGAAGCTGTTGTGTTACTGGGAGCTGGAGCCCAAACTACCCTGCAGTGTAGTGGTGTCCAGGATGTGTTTCAGAGCTCTGCCCTTTTGTAAAACCATTACCATGCTAATGGATTAACAGAGGGGCAGAGCACTGAAATGCAAAACTAGATGACATCATCCTCATGGACAAGCAAAGCCTAGCCGACCATACCGAGCGGGCTGACTGGATATGGAATGAGCTACACTGCAGGGTAGCTTGCACTCCAGCTCCCAGCAACACAACAGCTTCATCCATCCAGCCACAGACTGAAGGACACAGAACTCGGAAGCTGCCACACCACCTGACAGATTGCACTCCAGCTTCCTCCAGCTCACCATCTCAGCTGCCCTTGCACCTCCTGCAGCTGCTGCTTGCTAATCTGTCACACATCAAAGAACTCTCGTGGGGGATTTGGCGCTGTTCAAAAGTGAATTCAAAGAAAACGGTATCCGAAAAAAGAGATGTATCAAAGTGCAAAAATATGTGGAAAATGCTATAAATGAATGCGTATATAATAGACAAAAAGTGTATCATGTGCAAATACCACATGTGCAAATTATCACATAATATATAAAAACATCACATAATATATAAAAATCAAATGTGAGTAAATATAGGTGTAGCTGAAACATCAATGATCCTATAAGGAATGAATACACCTGAAAATGATAATATGGATAAAAGAAAAAAACATGTAGTATTAGTGCTAGTTTAAAATATCCCAAAAGTGCTGCATGAGATATGCCAAAAAAATGCGCAATAGAGATCAATAAATATGGTCAGGTATTAGCGTGATAATTAACCGTGCAACCAAATATTCAAAAATAAAAATAAAATGATATAATAAGTGTCCGAGCAAAAAAATAAATAAAGTTCTGTATATGTGAAAAAAGAAAAAATCTGTGAGAAGTGTCTCTTCCAAAGGATCCCGTGTAAATTGTTACAGTTGTTATGTGATCTCCTCCAGTGGAACCCCCACTTGTGTCCCCACTCACCGGAAAGCCCAACCCCTGCAGGGGTAATGAGCATGCAAATGTAGATCCAATGGCAGGAATCGATCGATGTCCCCCTCACTGACTCCACGATCTCCTTCCTGGTTGTGTCACCACTGGTCCTTTAATGAAGTCCACCGGAGAGTATCCATATGCATTGAGAAGAGAGGAGCCTCATAGTATAATTCCAAAAGTTTATTTAGCCAATCAGCTTACATTTAAAACAAATGAGTAAAAATAAATGGTATCTAACTAAAAACTGACACTGTTACACCGGCTAGTAAGAAGCCAATAGCCGTGACAGTGGCGAGGCAGCGGCGTGCGTTCCACGGCCCGACTGCCGAAAACTGGAAGTATTCGAACAAGGCTAGAGCGATGTATGCGTACCAACGTGACCACATCTTACGCGTTTCGTCATCAAGACGTCATCTGAGGCGCCTGATGATCAATGATCTGAGGATCATTGATGTTTCAGCTACACCTATATTTACTCACATTTGATTTTTATATATTATGTGATGTTTTTATATATTATGTGATGATTTACACATGTGGTATTTGCACATGATACACTTTTTGTCTATAATATACGCATTCATTTATAGCATTTTCCACATATTTTTGCACTTTGATACACCTCTTTTTTGGGATACCGTTTTATTTGAATTCACTTTTGAACAGCGCCAAATCCCCCACGAGAGTTCTTTAGTCTTTTGGATTTCTTGGTGTTTTCCTTTTTTGGGGGGGCTGCAGTTCTTACAGGTCACCGTCCTAAGCACGGAACACTTGGGTTTACTGTCACATATCAACCCTGTCTACACCAGCCTCTCCATCTACCAGTCGCCACCAGCCTGGATATTACCAACATTTCCAATGATAACACGCATAACAGCTATTTCCACCAAGTGAGTGTAATACCTATCTCTTTATTTATTATGGCACTATTTTTAACATTCTAAATTTGGATGGAGGCACCCTCTTCATTGTGTATTTTTATGTGTATTAGGAACTCAGGACCTGTATAAGGGGACCTACCACCATCTGCACTAACCTTTACCAATCTTTACATCCCACTCTTCATTTATTTGCTTTTGATAAAAAACCTGAATTTCCCTGCCATTCAGTGGCATAACAGTAGTGTCATAGTTCTTCCTTTATAAACTCATAGAGCTGCATGTGGAGATTGTTGACTGTTTTGTTGTTGACTGGAAGAAGCCCATCATCCTTCAGAGAGGGATTTGTCCTGTTTAGTTAGCACCTGGATGGTGAGGATTTTTGTTTCAGTTTGGTTTCTGTTTATTTTTATTTAAAACCCTTTAAATACAGTAAAACTGACTACACGTCAGGATTTAAAGAAAATAATATAATATGCAAGTGAAATTTGCTACCAAAATATGTGGAACCCAGACATCACTGAATCGAAAGTCATTCTGGGACTCAAGACTCAATATGATTTTTCAGAGGGCAAAGCCCAGAGGGCTTAAAGTGATTGTAAAGGCTCATTTTTTTTTTTTTAATAACAAACATGTCATACTTACCTCCACTGTGCAGCTCGTTTTGCACAAAGTGGCCTCGATCCTCGACTTCTGGGGTCCCTCGGCAGCTCTCGCGGCTCATCCCCGCATCAGATAACCCCCTAGGAGAAGTGCTCTCCCAAAGGGGGTTACCTTGCGGGATGCTCACAAGTCCAGCATTCGGCATCCATAGACACAAATGCCAGACTCGGCTCCGCCCCACTGGTGCCCACGTCATTGGATTTGATTGACAGCAGCGGGAGCCAATGGCTGCACTGCTATCAATCTAGCCAATCAAGAGCTGAGACCCCATGCAGAGAGGGACAGCACATCTCTGCTGAGGCAAATATGGGGCTCAGGTAAGTAAAACGGGGGGCTGGGGGGCTGGTCACTGCCAGAACTGTACTGCAGTCACTACATAGGATGCAGTGAGGTGAAAAAACACAAGGGTTTACAACCCCTTTACGTGGTTAAAAAAATGACTAGCTCCCCGAAAAATAGCCATTATATTACCTTAGTACTACAGTGTATAACACTTTAAAATATGCATGAAAACAACAACTTATTATACCAGAAGTTATTATAATTGTGGTTAAAAGTTAAATCCAAGTTTAATATGAAAATTAAGTAAAGATATAACAATTGAACACAAAAACAATCTTATGACCCATACTATATGTCAAATACTCTACACAAACTTTACACAAATTAAAATAGAAAATAAAATACAGTCTTCTAAAAAATATTAGAAACAATGCTGCAATAATAAAATAATATCTAGCTATGCAATTTACCTATTATTACCAATTAACCTTGAACAATACCAAATTCAAGAGAGTGAACACAAATAATAATTTTCACGCATTTCCATACACAATCCATAAACCCACATCCAAATATACACAGACAAAGACTAAGTAGGCCTGGTTGCCAATCAAAACCAAATTGACAAGCAGAGCCTAGAGCCACTAAGGGAAAATGGGAATTAGCACACTTTAGTGAATCTGGGACTTGAACTATAAGAAAAATGATAGACATTGATTATCATCCTAGCATGACTCTTTTGTGATTTATTGCCAGAGTCCTGATATCATTTACTTTCCTTGTGCTGCCCCTAAAGAATCATATAAGGCTCAATAATATGTGTCTTTTCTGACATGGGAGTTCGGCATTGGCTTTAATTGTGCAAGGAAAGTAGATTAATAGTGATATGGTAGAATGCCATCATTCAGCTCTATGATTGAAATCAATCTGCTTGCTCTGTTCAATAAATCATTTTAAATGTTCAGCTGTGGATGTGCAGTATACTCAGTCATAGCCATGTTAGTCCCTGGGTAAGCCACATGTGTTTGCACAGAATATCTATTTTTTATTATATGCACTGTATAATGTTCAAGTAATCCATATCTGCTGCATGTAGAAATTGCTGCAATTCATTTCTTCTGGTTACAGGCCATTAAATATTGAAACAAATAAAAGCATGCAAAGCCTTTTTTTATATAAATAGTTTTACACCAGGCCAAGGATGTTTTTTAATATTATGATGTAATAAAGTATACGTTTTTAACAACAACAAAAAAAAAATCAATTTCCACTTAATAAAAACAAGTTAATTCATCTTAAGAATAGATGTGCCTGTGGCATATGTTTACAAGTTGGCAATGGTTTCTTTTTCAAAGTGTACATTAAAAATAATTATAAAGTTGAAAAGTGGCATGTGCATGGGAACTGAATAAGAGAATACTTAGTTGATATAATTAGGCTGAAATAGGAAATCTGAAACAACACAATGCTCATAAAAACCATCACATTTCTTATGTTTAGCAGTTATGCCTGACAATGGCCACAGCTTTGCTCTAGTTTTCACAGACCAGACCCACTGAGGAATCTAAAAAAAAACAAAAAAAACAAAAAAACAAAAAACAAAACTGTAGCTAAGGGAAAATAAGACATCAGTAATTTAATAAAAGAGAACATCTGAGTGTTGGTTGTGGGAAGCTGTCCACTCTTTCTACACTCTACAGTAAGAAAATATAAGAGCATAGTTCCTAAAGCCACATTCAACTTAAACTATTATTCCCATTTTGAGTAAGTAAAGTGATTGTAAAGGCTCTTTTTTTTCTATTAAAATGACAAACATGTTACACTTACCTGCTCTGTGCAGTGGTATTGCACAGGAAAGCCCGGATGATCCGCTTCTCGGGTCCCTAGCTGGTGCTCCTGGCACCTCCCTCCTGTTGAGTGCCCCCAGAACAAGCAGCTTGCTATGGGGGCACCTGAGCCAAGCTGCAGCTCCATTTATCCATTCAGACAGGGAGACATGGTTTGGCCCCACCCCCTCTCTCTTCTCATTGGCTAACTGAGTTTGATTGACACCAGCAGAAGCCAATGGCACCGTTGCTATGTCTCAGCCAATCAGGAGGGAGAGTTCTGGATGGCCGAGGCACTCGTGGACATTGTTGGATTGAGATAGGACTTTCAGTAAGTATTAGAGGGGCTGAGGGGGCTGCTGCACATAAAAGGCTTTTTATCTTAATGCATAGAATGCATTAGGATAAAAAACCTTCTGCCTTTACAACCACTTTAATGGGCTGAATCACCAATCACCTACTTTTACTCCTTGGACACTCCACTGGCGAGATTTCACCACACTAATTTCTCAGTTTACCTTTCTTACAAGGAATGAATTAGAGTAGGACTCACTTATTGGTATTCATCAGAACTATATTATACATATACACACACACACACACACACACATACATACATACATACATACATACATACACACACACTATATATATATATATATATATATATATATATATATATATATATATATATATATATATAAAGGTTTGTTTGAGATGAACATTATTTAAAGTTGGCTTGGTTAATTTAAGGCATCTTAGTCAGTTGCATAAATGTAAAATTGATAAATGAAATATATAGTCCCTAAATACTTGTGAATAAGACCCAATGTAAAATAGTTTCAGTCATATTAAAAAAGAATCATAGAAGATATTTGTGCTGTTCTTGCAGTATTCAAGACAACTGCTTATTAGTGCTGCCTGAAGGGAAACCATAAAAATACATAAATTATTTAAATAACATGCTTGTGGGATACACTAAGCCTGCTAGTATAGTTGTGAATTAGTACAATGTACTGCTTTGAAAGTGAAACTTAATAGAACTCTTGATGGCAAAACTCAGGCCTGCTTCAGTTTGTGAACAAAGCAGCTGGGGATCCTAGATGATGTCATTAACTATGCATGGTCACAATTATATTTAGTCAAAGATGTCATACAGATTCCCTGGTGCTGTTGTTTACATTCAGCAGCACTGGACTCTGATGCGAGTAGCAGTCTGGGAAAATGCGAGCTCTTCTACAGAATCATTTTTGTTTACCTTTATAAGATATTAGCTCAGCTTCAACATTCAAACAAGGGCTATGAGGTTGAAATAATGGGTGGTAAAATTCATATGTGTGCAAACACGTTCTGAAAGATTCTGTAAAGTTCCATAAAGCCTGCATTTAATAATAGGCTTCTAAGCAGATAGTTCACAAACCCCAACTGCTACTTACTGACACATGTAATTAAAAACAGGAAATGCATTTCCTCTCACATCGTGGGCACCCAGCCAAATATATTAACATCACAACAAATAAAAAAAGGTTGGGCATCAATCTTAATCTAAATAGACAAGTTTCTACTTCAGGCTTCTCCCTTTTTTTTTGTTACTTTCACCTCTGCAATTCTTTATCGGACACCTGAGGATAGTGGAGAGACACATGAAAGCAAGTAAAAAGTTACAACAGACACACATGTGTATACCATGTTGACAAATAATAAAAAATAGCTCTACCTGAAGTGCAGGGACCAAAAGCTTCTGGTCTGCTCTATTTAAAGAACAGCTAGGATCGTAGGCATGCACATGCCTAGGCAAATCCTAGTCACCTCGTAGGGCACAGATTTCCCCCTGCTGTCCTGGTCCCCCCGTGCCCCCCCCCCCCGCACTACCAGCTTCCCTCTTATTTTTTTCTGCTGCTGCTGCAGGCACACAGGGGGATGTTTCAGGATGGAGAGTGGGGGAAGGGGCTAAATATGTCATTTACTGGCCCCTTCCCTTTCTGAATGAACACTCATTGTTCATTATGATCACTCTTATGTCAATTCATAAGTGAAGCATACTGAACTGTGTTTACTATGCGTCAGTTTGTAAATGAACAGGAAGTTGCTCAGCACAGAGCACTTCCTGTTCATTTTTTGTCCAGTGCAGCTGAGGCTTTAGAGAAAGGGACTGAGGAATCTCTGGCTCAGTCCCTTTCTCTGTCTTAAAAGTGAAACATCAGGGGCCTATTTAGACCCCTGATATTTCAACATATCCATTAATGGGGCACCTAAAAAAATTGTAAAATCACAATATTGTAGAAAAATAATAAAATATTACAAATAAAAAAGAAACTACTCTCATCATGCACTGCCTTACTGACACCAACGTCTGCTCTACTGACACCGTCTTCTGCCCTACTGACAAAGTCCACTGCCTTACCAATACCAACCTCTGCCCTACTAACACCGTCCAAGTTCTAAAACATTATATAATTTTTATTTATATTTATTTATAAGAGTGTGTGTGTGTATAAATATTCCAAAAACTACTATAACATATTCCAGAAACTACTCAGATTTTTTCAACTCCATAAAATATGATAAATGGAACCAGTTTGTTCATTGCATCACCAACACCAGGGGGGAGCGATAGGTAGATTTTGCAAAGGTTATATGGCGTAAGATACCATCTGTTTAATATGGGCATTTTTGGGCATTATCCCAATGTTCAATGCAGGATGATGCCTTAGTGCTCAGAATTATGGCCTTATTCCATTGTTGCCAAAAAATAGATCAGTATTCAGTATATTTCAGTATATTATTGGTCTTAATAGATTAAGGGAATTTTGAGAAAAGTCTATATAATAAGGATATTCCTTTCTTATTAAAAGTGTATTTGTTCAGTAGGTACCTCCAGATTATTGATGGGATATTCATGCTTGATTCTGGGTCAAATTCCTTTAATCTTTTAAAAAAGTTAAAACTTTTTTTAGTACCAACTATTTATAGGCTAGGGGTAGGTTGGCATAGTAATTAAACCCCTGTGAAATCCAATTATTCACTGAGATACGGGCTCTACAGTAGTCCAGCACTCTTAAGGGCACAGGAATTTTAATTAGTTCACCTAGTTCTTTTGATTTAGATAATATGTGTTTCCAAGCTATCAACGTGGATTTAATGATGATGAGTTTTGGTATTACGACTTTAGGAAGCAAAGAATACGCTATAGCTAATGCACACATGTCATTGCCCTTGGTGAGGGAGGTTGCTATTTTGATCAGCAAGGCGGTGCCTAGTACGATTCATCAAGTCTTTCCTGACCCAGGGGGGAGGTTGCTGATAACTACACTTGTAAGTTGGTATTGGTTAATGTTTATTCTCCACCACCTTTCAGGTACAATTACATTCTATGATTCACTTAGTAAACTGGCTCCTTTCATGCACCTCTCCTGATGGCTGGGGACTTCAGTGCAACTCTGGATTCTTTGCAATTCTGTGCAATTCTGGATTCTTTGTTGGAGTCTTCTAACCCCACTAGGGCCCCATCCTCTGTACTTTTGATGTGGGTTGAGTCTGCCTCTCTGACGGAGTTGCAGTGATTAGGGATGAGCCGAACACCCCCCTGTTCGGTTCGCACCAGAACATGCGAACAGGAAAAAAGTTTGTTCGAACACGCGAACACCGTTAAAGTCTATGGGATACGAATATGAATAATCAAAAGTGCTAATTTTAAAGGCTTATATGCAAGTTATTGTCATAAAATGTGTTTGGGGACCTGGGTCCTGCCCCAGGGGACATGGATCAATGCAAAAAAAAGTTTTAAAAACGGCCGTTTTTTCAGGAGCAGTGATTTTAATAATGCTTAAAGTCAAACAATAAAAGTGTAATATCCCTTTAAATTTCCTAGCTGGGGGGTGTCTATAGTATGCCTGTAAAGGGGCGCATGTTTCCCGTGTTTAGAACAGTCTGACAGCAAAATGACATTTCGAAGGAAAAAACCCATTTAAAACTACTCGCGGCTATTGCATTGCCGACAATACACATAGAAGTTCATTGATAAAAACGGCATGGGAATTACCCACAGAGGAACCCCGAACCAAAATTAAAAAAAAAAAAATGACGTGGGGGTCCCCCTAAATTCCATACCAGGCCCTTCAGGTCTGGTATGGATATTAAGGGGAACCCCGGCCAAAATTTAAAAAAAAAATGACGTGGGGTTCCCCCTAAATTCCATACCAGACCCTTCAGGTCTGGTATGGATTTTAAGGGGAACCCCGCGCCAAAAAAACAACAAAAAAAAACGGCGTGGGGTCCCCCCAAAAATCTATACCAGACCCTTATCCGAGCATGCAACCTGGCAGGCCGCAGGAAAAGAGGGGGGACGAGAGTGTGCCCCCACCTCCTGAACCGTACCAGGCCACATGCCCTCAACATTGGGAGGGTGCTTTGGGGTAGCCCCCCAAAACACCTTGTCCCCATGTTGATGAGGACAAGGGCCTCATCCCCACAACCCTGGCCGGTGGTTGTGGGGGTCTGCGGGCGGGGGGCTTATCGGAATCTGGAAGCCCCCTTTAACAAGGGGACCCCCAGATCCCGCCCCCCCCTGTGTGAAATGGTAAGGGGGTACTTACCCCTACCATTTCACAAAAAAACTGTCAAAAATGTTAAAAATGACAAGAGACAGTTTTTGACAATTCCTTTATTTAAATGCTTCTTCTTTCTTCTATCTTCCTTCATCTTCTTCTCTTCTTCATTTTCTTCTCCGGGCTGCTCTGCACCAATGCTAGCATGGAAGGAGGCTCCCGCTGTGTGACGGCGTCTCCTCGTCTGACGGTTCTTAAATAACGGGGGGCGGGCCACCCGGTGACCCCACCCCCCTCTGACGCACGGTGACTTGACGGGATTTCCCTGTGACGTCACGGGGAATGCCACAGGGAAGTCCCATCATGTCACAGTGCGTCAGAGGGGGGCGGGGTCACCGGGTGGCCCCGCCCCCCATTATTTAAGAACCATCAGACGAGGAGACGCCGTCACACAGCGGGAGCCTCCCTCCATGCCAGCATGGGTGCGGAGTGGCCTGGAGAAGAAAATGAAGAAGAGAAGAGAAGAAGAGAAGAAGGAAGAAGAGAAGAAGATGAAGATGAAGAGAAGAGCGGGAGCCTCCCCCCATGCCATGGGTGTGGAGCGGCCCGAGGAGAAGAAGATAGAAGACGCCGCGGAGGAGATGCTGGACGAGAATGCCGGAGGAAGAACCAGAAGAAGAAGAAGATGAAGGAAGATAGAAGAAAGAAGAAGCATTTAAATAAAGGAATTGTCAAAACTGTCTCTTGTCATTTTTAAAATTTGTGACAGTTTTTTAGTGAAATGGTAGGGGTAAGTACCCCCTTACCATTTCACACAGGGGGGCGGGATCTGGGGGCCCCCTTGTTAAAGGGGGCTTCCAGATTCCGATAAGCCCCCCGCCCGCAGACCCCCACAACCACCGGCCAGGGTTGTGGGGATGAGGCCCTTGTCCTCATCAACATGGGGACAAGGTGTTTTGGGGGGCTACCCCAAAGCACCCTCCCAATGTTGAGGGCATGTGGCCTGGTATGGTTCAGGAGGGGGGCCGCACTCTCGTCCCCCCCTCTTTTTCTGCGGCCTGCCAGGTTGCATGCTCGGATAAGGGTCTGGTATGGATTTTTGGGGGGACCCCACGCCGTTTTTTGGGGTTTTTTTGGCGCGGGGTTCCCCTTAAAATCCATACTAGACCTGAAGGGCCTGGTATGGAATTTAGGGGGACTCCCACATTTTTTTTTTAATTTTGGTTCGGGGTTCCCCTGTGGGGAATTCCCATGCCGTTTTTATCAATGAACTTCTATGTGTATTGTCGGCAATTCAATAGCCGCGAGTAGTTTTAAATAGACATGTGCAGGATGAAAAAATTTGTTTAGTTTCGTTTAGTTTCGATTCGTTCTTTAACTAAATTCGTTTAGTTAAATTCGCTGCATTCGTTACATTCGTTTTCTGAATTCGTTTCGTTTCATATTCGAATTCGAAAAAATTCGACCGCATTTGAAAAAAACTATCAAATTCAAAAAAATTCTAACACGTTCGAAAAAAACTGTCAAATTTGAAAAAATTCTACCACATTCGAAAAAAACTATCAAATTCGAAAAAATTCTACCACATTCGAAAAAAGCTGTCAAATTCGAAAAAATTCTACCACATTCGAAAAAAACAATAACTGAATTTGAAAAAGTAAACTATATATAACCATTTTGCGAAATTTGAAATTTGTATAGAATGAAATCAAATTCCAATAGAAAAGATTAGGATAGAATAGAAAGTATAAAAGAATAGCATAGAAAAACAATAGAACAGAATAGAAAAAAATATAATATATTGTATTCTAATCTTTTCTATTTGAATTCATTCTGTACCAAATTCCAATTTTGGAAGATGGTTAAATATATATATTATATTTTTATTCTATTCCATTGTTTTTCTATGCTATTCTTTTCTATTCTATTCTAAACTTTTCTATTCGAATTTGAATTAATTCTATGCGAAATTCGAATTTCGGAAGATGGCTTCTAAAATTAGAATTTCATATAGAATGAATTTGAATTTGTATAATAAAAAAGATTAGAATAGAAAATAATAGAAATAGAATAGACTAGAAAAACAATAGAACAGAAGAGAATAAAATAAAATATATATATTATATATTTTTCTATTCTGTTTCATTGTTTTTCTATGCTATTCTTTTTTATTCTATTCTAAACTTTTCTATTCGAATTTGAATTCATTCTATACGAAATTCGAACTTCGGAAGATGGCTTCTGAAATTCGAATTTCGTATAGAATGAATTTGAATAGAAAAGAATAGACTAGAAAAACAATAGAACAGAACAGAATAAAATATAATATATATATTATATCTTATTCTATTCTGTTCTATTGTTTTTCTAGTCTATTCTTTCTACTCTACTTTAATATTTTCTATTCAAATTCAAATTCATTTTATACGAAATTTGAATTTTGGAAGATGGCTATATATATATATATATATATATATATATATATATATATATATATATATATATATATATATATATATATATATATATATGTGTGTAATATTTTTCTATTCTGTTCTATTGGTTTTCTATTATTCTGATCTTTTCTATTTGAATTCAAATTCATTCTATACAAAATTTGAATTTCGGAAAATGGTTATATAGAAATAGAATGAAATCAAATTCTAATAGAAAAGAATAGAATAGAAAAACAATAGAACAGTAGAACAGAATAGAAAGAAATATTATATATATATATATATATATATATACACACACACACATATACATATATACACATATTCTGTTCTATTGTTTGTCTAGTCTATTATTTTCTATTCTAATCTTTTCTATTCAAATTCATTCTATACGAAATTCCACTTTCAGAAGCCATCTTCCGAAATTCAAATTTCGTATAGAATGAATTCAAATTCGAATAGAAAAGTTTAGAATAGAATAGAAAAGAATAGCATAGAAAAACAATGAAACAGAATAGAAAATTATATATATATATATATATATATATATATATATATATATATATATATATATATATATATATATATATATATATATATATATATATATATATACATACATACACACACATACACAAATTCAAATTTCATATAGACCGAAATCAAATTTGAATATAAAAGATTAGAATAGAAAATAATAGAAAAGAATAGACTAGAAAAACAATAGAACAGAATAGAAGAAAATATAATATATATATTATATTTTCTTCTATTCTGTTCTATTGTTTTTCTAGTCTATTCTTTTCTATTATTTTCTGTTCTAATCTTTTTTATTCAAATTCGAATTCATTCTATACGAAATTCAAACTTCAGAAGCCATGTTCCGAAATTCGAATTTCGTATAGAATGAATTTGAATTTGAATTGAAAAGACTATTATAGAATATAAAATAATAGAAAAGAAAAGCGTAAAAAAAACAATAGAAGAGAATAATAAAATATATATATATATATATATATATATATATATATATATATATATATATATATATATATATATATATATATATTTCTATTGCTTTATTATTTTATATTCTATCTTATTGTTTTTTTTTAGAAAAACGTTTTCTATTTGTTTTCGAATTCGATTCGAATATGTTTTCGAATATGTTTTCGAATTCGATTAGAATATGTTTTCGAATTTGTTCGTTTTTTTTCGGATTCGTTTAAATTCTTTACTTTTGTAATTCGGAAATTCGGATGCATCCGAATTTCCGAATAATGAAAAATTCGTCCGAATTTCGATTCGGAACGAAACGAAATGCACATGCCTAGTTTTAAATGGGTTTTTTCCTTCGAAATGTCATTTTGCTGTCAGACTGTTCTAAACACGGGAAACATGCGCCCCTTTACAGGCATACTATGGACACCCCCCAGGTACGAAATTTAAAGGAATATTACACTTTTTTTGTTTCACTTTAAGCATTATTAAAATCACTGCTCCTGAAAAAACGGCCGTTTTTAAAACTTTTTTTGCATTGATCCATGTCCCCTGGGGCAGGACCCAGGTCCCCAAACACTTTTTATGACAATAACTTGCATATAAGCCTTTAAAATTAGCACTTTTGATTTCTCCCATAGACTTTTAAAGGGTGTTCCGCGGCATTCGAATTTGCCGCGAACACCCCAAATTGTTCGCTGTTCGGCGAACTTGCGAACAGCCAATGTTCGAGTCGAACATGAGTTCGACTCGAACTCGAAGCTCATCCCTAGTGGTGATGGAAGAATCCAATGCTGCAAAGTTATTTCACATTTGTCTAAGACCCATACTGTAAATCTTCTTATAGAATTGACCTGGCATTTGCCAGCTTTCAGTTATTACAGTTTGTGGACAAGGTGGGATACTTACCCAGGGGACTTTTGGATCATACCCCATTATCAGTTACGCTTGGGTTCCTGTCCAGAGGTAGAGGGTGTACATGGCGTTTAAATCCTGGCTGGCTGGAGGTGGAAGCGGTGACCGCGCAGGTCGAACCAGAGTTTGACAGGTATTGGGAGGAAAATGTTGACGCAACAACACCTCCGATGGTGTGGGATGCCTTTAAGGCGTGCATGCGGGGTCACTATATCTCAGCTATCAAGAGTGCAAGACTAAAGCACAAGGCTATGTTGCAGGTATTGTAGACACGAGAATGTGAATGTGCAGACTTACATGCTTCTTTAAATAATGAGAACACGTATAGGGATTTCCTGGAAGCATGTAGAATGTTGTCCTTACACCTTTCAGAATTGACTCAGACTTCCTTAGTTAAGAGGGCTGAGGCATTGTTTGACCAAGGGGACAAGAATGGCAAGCTTTTAGCTATTCTGGTTGCAGATCAGAGGGCACAAACTAATATCTCTTGTATCAAGACTGTGCAGGGGGTTCTAGTTACAGATCCTTTGGACATTATGGCCACATTTGTGCAGTTTTATTCAAAGCTGTATGCACAGCTTCCTGCATATCCAGAGGAGGATTTGGAGCGGTTGTTAGCCTCTTTGTCCATGCCTGCTTTGTCAGACCTAGATGGGAATATTTTGGTGGCGGACTTTATGGAAGAAGAGATTAAGTTGGTCATTAGAGGGCTTCCTTCACATAAAGTTTCCGGACTCAATGGGTTTATTATTGAGTGGTGTAGACAACATATTACACTACTGGTTCCCAGGCTCAGGTCCCTTTTCCATTACTGTTTAGAACATCGGGTATTACCTTCATCATTGCTAGAGGCTCATCTTAGTTCCTAAACCTGGTAAGGACCTGTTAGACTGTTCTTTGCATAGACCAATTGCCCTCCTGAATCAGGATCTGAAAATCTTAACAAAAGTGTTAGCAAATAGATTATCCAGAGTCATCACCACATTAATAGACATTGACCAGACAGGTTTTATGCCGGGGAAGTCCACTGACACAAATTTAAGGAGACACACATCTACGAGCTTAACATGAGCAGTCTGGGACCAGGGTTGTGCTTTCTCTAGATACAGAGAAAGCATTTGACTCTGTAGATTGGAAATTCATGGCTGCTGTGCTGAGTAGAATGGGATTCGGGTCTAGGTTCTTAATGTGGATTTCTTTATTATATAGCAGTCCTGTGGTGGCGCTGCACATCGGAAATTTTTCGGTGAGTAGGGGTATGAGACAGGGGTGCCCTTTGTCTCCTTCCCTATTTGCTTTGATGATTGAGCCTCTGGCGATAGCTCTGCATGTCTCTCCAGAGGTTCAGGAACTGGAGATTGGAGGCATTTGTGAATGCACTGCTCTCTATGCAGATGACATGTTACTTTTTCTTCAAGATCCAGGCTTTTCCTTACAAGCTTTTTTTGAAATATTGACATTTGTGAGGTTTTCCGGTCTGCAAGTCAATTGGACTAAGTCGAGTGTGATGTCAATTGATGATGGGGCTCAGGCGTTTGCTGATCCTAACATCCCTATTATATGGGTTCCCACATTTAAATACCTGGGTATTCAGATATCACCTAGAGTGGGGGATTATATGACCCTTAATCTATTACCTTTGATTCCAATGGTTAAACGTAGATTGCAGGCCTGGAGAAACTTATCTTTGTCATTGATTGGAAGGGTGAACCTTCTCAAAATGAAAATATTACCGCTGTTTCTATATTTTCTTCAAAACTCCCTGATATGGGTTTCACGGACTTACTTCAAACATATTGATAGTTTTTTTTAGCATGTTTTTATGGCCCGATTCGCATCCTAGCATCAGTATTCACACCTTACAAGAAGCAATGGGACAGGGGGGTTTAACACTGCCAGACCTGTATAAATATTTCCTAGCAGGACAAATGGTGTTTGCAAGGCGTTGGCTATTGAGGGATGATGAAGATGCTGCCACAGTTCTGGAGGCAGTAATTTGAGTAGAGTTTCAAAGGTACAATCCTTTTTAACGGGATCTATGGAAGTGACGATCAGGGCATGAGATAGGGTGCAAGAATTCATGACCCCTGGGATAAAGTCTGTCTCTCCATCATCTCCATTGTGGCTCAACCCCAAACTACAGCATTTCAGTGGAATTCCTGATTTGGTACTTTGGATGGGAGTCGGGATCAAGAGGTTGCAGGCTGTGGTAGAAGTGGGGAGGCTATGTACTTTTGATCGACTCAAGACCAGGTATCAGCTGGCAAACTGGTACCTGTGTAGATACCTGAAATTAAGGCATGCTTTTGTATCTCAGTTTGGCTCTGAAGTCCTGGATCTTAGATCATCTGCTTTGGAAGTGCTTTTACATGATGATTCCCTGGTTAAGCCTATGTCAACAATGTTTAAAGAACTGTTTTCTGTAAGACCAAAGGCTCTAACCAAATGTAGAGAGGTTTGGCTGCAGGACATTCCAAACTTTCAGGGAGAAGATTGGGATGGTATATGGGAGGTTCCGTTTAAGGCCCTGGTATGAATTAGAAATAGTTTCATACAGTTCAAAATAGTTAGAATTTATTACACCCCAGTGCGGTTAATGCGCTGCAGAAGCTCCTGTTGGTGCCAGTACCCCTGACCATTCCAGTCTGCCTTCTGGGGTTGGTGGAGAAATTGGTACCAAAGAGGGCACAAAGGACATTTTTATCTATTGCATTATTTTATGCACGAAAAGCTATTGTTTTATACCGTCATTTGCATTTTGGAAGGGTATGGTCAATAAATCATTACCTTTCTAAAAGGCAACATATGCGGGACCGGTTGTCAGCGCAAATTTTATAAGGTTTGGCAGGGGTGGCTGGCAGATTCGTCTACTGTTGGATGAGGTATTATCTGGCTCCTGGGAGGGGTTTGAATTAACCACTTCAGCCCCGGAAGGATTTACCCCCTTCCTGACCAGAGCACTTTTTACAAATTGGCACTGCGTCGCTTTAACTGCTAATTGCGCGGTCATGCAATGCTGTAACCAAACGAAATTTGCGTCCTTTTCTTCCCACAAATAGAGCTTTCTTTTGATGGTATTTGATCACCTCTGCCATTTTTATTTTTTGCGCTATACACGGAAAAAGACCGAAAATTTTGAAAAAAAATGATATTTTCTACTTTTTGTTCTAAAAAAAATCCAATAAACTCAATTTTAGTCATACATTTAGGCCAAAATGTATTTGGCCACATGTCTTTGGTAAAAAAAATGTCAATAAGTGTATATTTATTGGTTTGCGCAAAAGTTATAGCGCCTACAATCTAGGGTACATTTTCTGGAATTTACACAGCCTTTAATTTATGACTGCCTATGTCGTTTCTTGAGGTGCTAAAATGGCAGGGCAGTACAAAACCCCCACAAATGACCCCATTTTGGAAAGTAGACACCCCAAGGAAATTGCTGATAGGCATGTTGAGCCCATTGAATATTCATTTTTTTTGTCCCAAGTGATTGAATAATGACAAAAAAAAAAAAATTACAAAAAGTTGTCACTAAATGATATATTGCTCACACAGGCCATGGGCATATGTGGAATTGCACCCCAAAATACATTTAGCTGCTTCTCCTGAGTATGGGGATACCACATGTGTGGGACTTTTTGGGAGCCTAGCCGCATACGGGGCCCCGAAAACCAATCACCGCCTTCAGGATTTCTAAGGGCGTACATTTTTGATTTTACTCCTCACTACCTATCACAGTTTTGAAGGCCATAAAATGCCCAGATGGCACAAACCCCCCCCAAATGACCCCATTTTGGAAAGTAGACACCCCAAGCTATTTGCTGAGAGGCATGTTGAGTCCATGGAATATTTTATATTTTGACACAAGTTGCGGGAAAGTGACAATTTATTTATTTATTTTTTTTTTTTTGCACAAAGTTGTCACTAAATGATATATTGCTCACACAGGTCATGGGCATATGTGGAATTGCACCCCAAAATACATTCTGCTGCTTCTCCTGAGTATGGGGATACCACATGTGTGGGACTTTTTAGGAGCCTAGCCGCGTACGGGACCCCGAAAACCAATCACCGCCTTCAGGATTTCTAAGGGTGTACATTTTTGATTTCACTCTTCACTGCCTATCACAGTTTCGGAGGTCATGGAATGCCCAGGTGGCACAAACCCCCCCCAAATGACCCCATTTTGGAAAGTAGACACCCCAAGCTATTTGCTGAGAGGCATGGTGAGTATTTTGCAGCTCTCATTTGTTTTTGAAAATGAAGAAAGACAAAAAAAAAAATTTTTTTTTTCTTTTTTTAATTTTCAAAACTTTGTGACAAAAAGTGAGGTCTGCAAAATACTCACTATACCGCTCAGCAAATAGCTTTGGGTGTCTACTTTCCAAAATGGGGTCATTTGGGGGGGGTTTGTGCCACCTGGGCATTCCATGGCCTCCGAGACTGTGATAGGCAGTGAAGAGTGAAATCAAAAATTTACGCCCTTAGAAAGCCTGAAGGCGGTGCTTGGTTTTCGGGGTCCCATACGCGGCTAGGCTCCCAAAAAGTCTCACACATGTGGTATCCCCGTACTCAGGAGAAGCAGCAGAATGTATTTTGGGGTGTAATTTCACATATTCCCATGGCATGTTTGAGCAATATATAATTTAGTGACAACTTTGTGCAAAAAAAAAAAAAAAAAAAAAAAAAATTTGTCTCTTTCCCGCAACTTGTGTCACAATATAAAATATTCCATGGACTCGACATGCCTCTCAGCAAATAGCTTGGGGTGTCTACTTTCCAAAATGGGGTCATTTGGGGGGGTTTGAACTGTCCTGGCATTTTATGCACAACATTTAGAAGCTTATGTCACACATCACCCACTCTTCTAACCACTTGAAGACAATGCCCTTTCTGACACTTTTTGATTACATGAAAAAATTATTTTTTTTTGCAAGAAAATTACTTTGAACCCCCACACATTATATATTTTTTTAAAGCAAATGCCCTACAGATTAAAATGGTGGGTGTTTAATTTTTTTTTTTCACACAGTATTTGCGCAGCGATTTTTCAAACGCATTTTTTGGGGAAAAAACACACTTTTTTACATTTTAATGCACTAAAACACACTATATTGCCCAAATGTTTGATGAAATAAAAAAGATGATCTTAGGCCGAGTACATGGATACCAAACATGACATGCTTTACAATTGCGCACAAACGTGCAGTGGCAACAAAATAAATACATTTTTAAAAGCCTTTAAAAGCCTTTACAGGTTACCACTTTAGATTTACAGAGGAGGTCTACTGCTAAAATTACTGCCCTCGATCTAACCGTCGCGGTGATACCTCACATGCATGGTGCAATTGCTGTTTACATTTGACGCCAGACCGACGCTTGCGTTCGCCTTAGCGCGAGAGCAGGGGGGACAGGGGTGCTTTTTTTTTTTTTTTTTTTTTTTTCTTTATTATTTTTTTGCTTTTTTATCTTATTTTAAAACTGTTCCTTTCATTTTTTTTTTTTTTAATCATTTTTACTGTTATCTCAGGGAATGTAAATATCCCCTATGATAGCAATAGGTAGTGACAGGTACTCTTTTTTGAAAAAATTGGGGTCTATTAGACCCTAGATTTCTCCTCTGCCCTCAAAGCATCTGACCACACCAAGATCGGTGTGATAAAATGCTTCCCCAATTTCCCAATGGCGCTATTTACATCCGGCGAAATCTAAGTCATAAAATGCTCGTAGCTTCCGGTTTCTTAGGCCATAGAGATGTTTGGAGCCACTCTGGTCTCTGATCAGCTCTATGGTCAGCTGGCTGAATCACCGGCTGCATTCTCAGGTTCCCTGTTGAGACAGGAGAGCCAGAGAAAAACACGGAAGACGATGGGGGGGGGGGGGCATTCTCTCCCACTGCTTGTAAAAGCAGTCTAGAGGCTAATTAGCCGCTAGGATTGCTTTTACATGAAAGCCGACCGCTGGCTGAAAAGAATGATACCAAGATGATACCTAAACCTGCAAGCATCATTTTGGTATAACCACTCAAAGTCGTGAATGCTGTACCTGAAGACAAAAATATGGCTAACAATAAAGCACAGTAAATGGTAAAGTATAAAAAATTGCATACCTGAAAAGCAAACATGATAAAACACAATAACAATAAAACATTGCAGAATAGAATACAGTAAAAAAGAGCAGAACAATAGAGAGAATAGAGAGAGAGAGAATAGAGAGAGAACAATAAAACTACAACTATTACTTTTTATTTTATATTTTTGTTTGTGTTTTTTTTTTTTTTTACACTTTTTTTGTAACTGTAACTTTTATAACTGTAACCGGTTCCAGGTTCGGGTCTCTCAAAATGCGATGGCATCTTGGGAGACCCTGTGAAAGTGTGCCTAGTCTGTGCAATGCTGTACCCTACGCTAATACTCAGCTAGTGAATGGTAGCATTCAAAACATTCACCAATGCAAAGACCAGGATTGTCAGGACAGGAGGGACAATAATAGCGGGTGTCACGCCTATATCCGCGCTTACTGCAGACACGACATCTTTTTTGGGGGGGTTCGTTGGGTAGGGGTACTCGGGAGGACATAAAGAAAATGCCTCTCATGCAGCCGACTGCATTTGGTTGGGGATGTGAATGGGGGAAGTACGGGCGCTGCAGAAGCGGTGGGTTCCCAATTAGGATTGGCGAATGCAGCAGGAAGGGCATTATGGGCACGACGGGCCTGTGTTTGTCTTCTTTGTGGCAGCGGGACACTACTTGTGCTTGCCACCTCACCAGCTTGAACTGCACTTATGGGACTCGCCACGTCACCAAGTGTTACTGCAGTGCTGGTTTGACTATGACCGGGGTGTACTAGGCCGCTGGCGCTTGCCAGTTCACCAAAACGCTACCAAAAAAACTGTTAACGATCGCAGGGATCAGGCCTGACTCTGTGAACGCTGCAGTTATGCGTTTAGTGTTTTGTAAGTGACAGTGATCGATCGATACTGCACTTGGGTGGGCTGGGCTGGGCCGGGCGGAGGGGCAAAACGCAGGTGCTAGCAGGTATCTGGGCTGATCCCACTAACACTGCGTTTTTGGGAACCCTAAACTGCTGGGGATGCCAGTATAGATCTGATCGGATCAGATCAGATATTGATCAGTTCAGATACTATACCACTAAGGGAGGTGTACGGTGCGTGCGTGGGTGTTAGCGCTACTGGCACTAACCTGACGCTGCCTGGGGCTGGTGCTTGCCAGTTCACCAAAACGCTACCAAAAAAACTGTTAGCGATCGCAGGGATCAGGCCTGACTCTGCGAACGCTGCAGTTATGCGTTTAGTGTTTTGTAAGTGACAGTGATCGATCGATACTGCACTTGGGTGGGCTGGGCCGGGCGGAGGGGCAAAACGCAGGTGCTAGCAGGTATCTGGGCTGATCCCGCTAACACTGCGTTTTTGGGAATCCTAAACTGTTGGGGACGCTAGTATAGATCTGATCGGATCAGATATTGATGCGTTCAGATACTATACCACTAAGGGAGGTGTACGGTGCGTGCGTGGGTGTTAGCGCTACTGGCACTAACCTGACGCTGCCTGGGGCTGGTGCTTGCCATTTCACCAAAACGCTACCAAAAAAACTGTTAGCGATCACAGGGATCAGGCCTGACTCTGCGAATGCTGCAGTTATGCGTTTAGTGTTTTGTAAGTGACCGTGATCGATCGATACTGCACTTGGGTGGGCTGGGCCGAGCCGGGCGGAGGGGCAAAACGCAGGTGCTAGCAGGTATCTGGGCTGATCCCGCTAACACTGTGTTTTTGGGAACCCTAAACTGCTGGGGACGCTAGTATAGATCTGATCAGATCAGATATTGATGCGATCAGATACTATACCACTAAGGGAGGCGTATGCTGCGTGCGTGGGTGTTAGCGTTACTGGCGCTAATCTGACGCTGCCTGGGGCGACGCATATCACCGCCGGGCGATCAGGGGGCTAAATCTTTATTCGGCGGGTGCCCTGACACTATAAAAAATAAACAAACTAACCAGCGTCACCCGTAACAGTTATACGGTGATCAGTGGTGAAAGGGTTAACTAGGGGGCAATCAAGGGGTTAAAACATTTATTAGGTAGTATATGGGGGTCCCTGTCGCTATAAAA
This sequence comes from Aquarana catesbeiana, assembly GCF_042186555.1. Lineage (NCBI taxonomy): Eukaryota > Metazoa > Chordata > Amphibia > Anura > Ranidae > Aquarana > Aquarana catesbeiana. Next base: position 133,017,950 of record NC_133332.1, on the reverse strand, counting down.
CGCTGACGGCGAACCTAAATATTTACCTCACTAACTAGCGTCACCAGCGACACTAATACAGCGATCAGAAAAATGATCGCTTAGCGACACTGGTGACAGGGGGTGATCAAGGGGTTAAAACTTTATTAGGGGGGGTTAGGGGGGTACCCTAGACCTAAAGGGGGGTAATACTAACTGTCCTAACACTGTAAATGTCACAAACTGACACCAATACAGTAATCAGAAAAAAAAAAAAAAAAAAACCTGCTTGGTGTCAGTTTGTGACAGGGGGGGGGGTGATTGGGGGGGGATCGGGGGGCGATCGGGGTGTTTTGTGTGCCTGGCATGTTCTACTGTGTGTGTGTGTGTTGTGCACTCACATTGCAGTCTTCTCTCCTCGGCCCGGAACGGAAAATACCGAGCCGAGGAGAGATGACATCATTTCCTCTGCCTCTGTGTACAATACAGAGGCAGGGAAATGATCCCATTGGCTGAGAGCGATCGCGAGGGGGGGGCCACGAATGGATGGCCTCCCCCTCACCTCCGATCGCCGGGGGAGATTTGCCGACCGCCGCTGGCACCGGGGGGGGGTCCGATCGGACCCCCCACCCGCGGGCAGGCAAGGACGTACATGTAAGTCCTTTTGCCTGCCCGTGCCATTCTGCCGACGTATATAGTCGTGCGGCGGTCGGCAAGTGGTTAAAGGAGATACTTTGTAGCAATTACACCTGATAAGTAATGTAGGTGGTTATTTGGGGATTGTTTTTATCAAAATATTGGTGTTAGGTGGGAAGGTCTTCACCCTACTGTGTGGGGAAGGGCATATTGCACAGAGGAGTGGGAAGAGTGGGAAGAGGGGGTGTGTGTGTGTGTGTGTGTGTGTGTGTGTGTGGATAGTCAGCCGTTTATATATAGTTAGTCTGGTCCTTGTGATCTTTTGAGCCTGGGTATGCCAATTAGGCTCAGTGTTGTATGGATTATTTATTTTCTTTTAATAAGAATAAAAATAATTTTCAAAAAAATAAAACAGGAACAGAGTACCACTGCACAACAAACAGATAGGAACAGAAATTGTAACAGGACACACATACTAACAGTCAGGAATAGATGTATAAGCCAATACAGGCAGAATACAGAAACTGAAGTTAATATGGGATACAGGAGGTGCAAGAGTTACTAGAAGGGATGGAACACAGATTAATCAGGCTAGAAAAGCCCTGATAGGGGAGACACAGCACATTTGAGATGTTAGGTGGAAACATGCACCAAACTTGGGGTACTATTTTGCACAATATACCAGGAATCATGATCTTGCTCAAGTTGGGTTTCTGTATAATTATTTTGGTGGAAAAATGTGAAAAAAAATACTTTGTATGAATTCCATTATGTAACTAACAATTTCTTAGTTTAACCCCTTGCCACCGAGCGTACGCAGATATGCGGCCTCGGCTTTCAGGGGTTATACCAGCTGCAGGCATCATCCCAATACTATCTTTTAGAGCCAGCGATCGGCTTTCCAGGGATAACCGATGCGGCTAAAAGCCACGCGGCTGTTATACTGGAGGAGTGGGAGGGGACCCCCCTTCCACCACCTCCCGCTGCTCTTACCGGGAGGCCGGATCAACAATTCACCGCCTCCGGCGGCTAGGCACAGACTGGAACAAAGCTGTAAGTGGCTTCGTTCCAGTGTCCTAATTGTAAACACGGAAGCGATGTCACTTCCCGTTTACTCGGCTGCTAATGGTGCCGGGTTTTAAAAAAAAAAACACAGTATTCAGAATCGCCGATCCCTCCACAACATACAAAAGGGGGTCATTTACTATAGCGCCAAAAAATTATCCTGCAGTACCAAAAAATAGCTCTCAAAAAAGGCCAGAAAGACTTCAACTCTCAGAAAGTCAGCGCTAATGCAAATGGAAAGCAGCGCTATTGCTGGCAATAATGCCTGTCAGATCACATATGCTGGAATAATGGAAGTCAATGGAGCTCGAACCTGCAAAATCCAAAGTTCTCACTGAAGGCTTATATGAAAGTTCTTTGCCATAAAAAGTGTTTGGAGACCCGGGTCCTGCCCCAGGGGACATGTATCAATGCAAAAAAAAACTGACTTTTTTTTTTCGGGAGCAGTGATTTTAATAATGCTTAAAGTGAAACAAAAAAAGTGTAATATTCCTTTAAATTTCGTACCTGGGGGGTGTCCATAGTATGCCTGTAAAGGGGCACATGTTTCCCGTGTTTAGAACAGTCTGACAGCAAAATGACATTTCAAAGGAAAAAGTACTAGTTACTTACCGGTAACTGTCTTTCTGGGAAATCTTCCAGGACGGCACACCTGAGAGATGAGAGGCTCCTCCCCACAGGAAACACAATCAATCAACAGCTGTTTTAAGTCCACACCCTTCCCCCTGATCCTCAGTTTGTAGAGAAGTAACTCCTGAACCTGGTTCACAAGGGAAATCATTCCTCATAGGCACTCACCTTCTAGTGTTCTAAAATTTTCCCTCCTCCAACGGGTGGGAAGTAGGCCTGCCGTCCTGGAAGATTTCCCAGAAAGACAGTTACCGGTAAGTAACTAGTACTTTTCTCAAGTCATCTTCCAGGACGGCACACCTGAGAGGATAATCAAGTACCTCAGGCCTACCTTAGGGTGGGACCACTGCAAGACTCTTGGCGAACCTCGGTTCTGCAGTAAGCTTTACCTTTACTCCATATGCTTGATGAAGGTATCTTAGCTGGATCATGCGGCTGATCTGCCGGTCTACTCCACCGGTGTCCCTGCCTTCTCTGTTTCGGATGCAGGATCTAGGTGGAGTGGGCTCTTAAAGATGGAATCAGAAAACATGTTAAACTTGTAGGTTATCAATGTTGCCTGTCACACATCTACCAACAATGGCCTATTCTGCCTATAGGTGCTGTTTAGAACCACTAAAAAGATTAATCGGAGACCTGAGTTGTAAGACAAGGACACTACATTGATCCATAAGGGGGCCTGTCTTAACACAACCCTGTCCAGGGAAATAAAACTGCCAAAAAAGGGGGGCCCCTGACAGACAACCCCTTTTTGTTCATTTTTATCTTTATGTCAGCAAAGACTGAAGGGAAACCTACTTAAGGGAAATAGATTAACAAAAACTTAATCCCTGGGTTTAAGGCATGCCCAATCTATAGTTTTACTTACGCCTGAGAGCCTACTCAGGAGATTAACATCTATAGCAGGAGAAGAACACTCATATTGCTACATCTAGTTTTGCTAGAAGGGCAAAATGAAGGCCATGCACCGAGCTGTAACCTATTTGGTCGGGTATACATGTTTATACTTCATCTTCAGGCCATAAAAACTCCTCTGAACCAAACTTCCTAAGTTCTTATTAAACAGGGCGATTCATTATCGCCTTCCTCCAGTGACCCATAACTCTACTGGGCTTCAACCCTAGGAAATGGCTCTGGCATCCCTGAATGTAAGGGGTCGAGGCTTTCTGACATGTGACATCTGCACCAGAACTCCTGGCCCTTTCACGGAAGAGAAGGCTTAAATGCTGCGCATTTCTGAAGTGCAGCTAGCTAGGTCATAACTGGTAAATACAGAAAGGACGGGAACCCCCTTTTACAGTGGTGTTTTACTGATGTACAGCAAAACAAGGCTATAAAGAGAAGACAGAAAGACCCAAACTTCTATGTTGCGTATTTATGACGAACCACCAAGTACAGTTATAAGACAATCCTTCCTGTTATGCAGTTCTGTAGTGCAGTTACATAGAACCAACAGAGAAAGAACACAAGCAACCTACAGCATTGTGTTTTTCTGAAGTGCCATAAGGTAAGGCAATATGAAACAGAAAGCACCAACAAGCTTCAATGTTGAGTACTTCTGCTGTGCAGCAACATAAAAACAAACAACAGACAGCCTTTACAGCTGCGATCTTTCTGGTCTACTGCAAAATAAGGCAATAACTCCACAATGAGTATTCCTGCAGCATTGCAAAACCTGAACCAGAAGGGACAGATAAGCTTAGGGTTCCCACACCGTGCGACCCAACCTGCCACTTGGGACTGCAAGACGCATGAGAAGTCATACTATGGCTTCCAAAGGGTATCATTCGTAACTGTGCGACTCCAGGTCGCAGCGTATCCAGCAGTCCCTGCTTACGGAACCACAGACCTCAAGATTACACAGGTCGCAGGAAAAGCAGTTTTCGGGTCGAACAAACAAGGGGTCCCCATGCTGTGGCTCCCTGGAGGAGTGCAGCCAACAACCCCCTACTGTGTATACCTAAGAAACAGCAAGGAATATCAATGAGAAACACCACTTACTGCTGTGCCTTTCTGATATACGGACGATAAGTCAGTAAATATAGGACATACAGGACACAAACAATGTTCAATCTTTGTGTATGTCTGATGTGTAGCATATACCAATACTGAGCAGAGATGTCATTACCCTCAATGTGTCTCCCTGCTGAGCAGCAAAAACAAATCAGAAAAAGACAAACAACCTTCACTGTTGTGTCCTTTCTGATATGCAGCCAATAAGGCAGTAAACCTTCAAATTTGTATGTGTCTGATGTGCAACAATAATCTTGAATAGAGATAGCACATCCATATTTAAGTGATTTGGCATGTGACTCAACATGTCAAATCGCATGCCTAAAATTGGCAGCCATTGCCGTTAATAGCACTGTCTGAATCAGCCCGGGCCACTTTGTGGTGCTGCACTGATTACCAATGGCAGTATGTGTACTACCCCTGGCACAGGTTCAATTTTGTATTTTCCAACAAAATCAGGACCATCTGTCATCACTGCTGCCTTTCTGATAAGCAACCAATAAGGCAGTAATACAGGACCCACAGACAGACCTCAATCTTGTATATCTCTGATGTGCAATAATATAACAGTTCTGAATAGAGATAGCACATCCATATTGAAGTGATTTGGCATGTAACTCAACATGTCAAAATCAAATGTGTGGGGATGCCAAACAAATCAATGAACCCCACCCACACCAAATCTAACTACCACATCCACCCCACATTGATTAAGCACAAGTACATATAATACCCTTATCTTTGCTAAAGAGGGACCTCGCCATGTCCACCTAGATAGAGATCCTGACCAGCACAGGAACTTCCTGGTGAATGACTTATTTCTGGGTCAGACGGGCGAAACCACACTCTTTTGATCGCTGCTGCAAATATTTGATCGCAACCACAATTAGAATTTTATTATTTTTGTTTATTTGCAGATATGCAAATTTGTATTTCTACTTATGATATTTAAAGGCGTTCGATAAGAAATGGTGTTCCTGGGTTAGCAGCAGGTGAATGACAAAAACAAAAAGGCCCAGTTTGAGCCCTGGTTCACGCTGACAGAGGGAGGAAATCGTTCAGCTGAAATCACACAATTTCATTCCCGCATGTCAGTCCCGACTGCAGGGGGAATTTCAGAGACATCTGTGCAGGTTTCTGCACTGATATCAATACAAAATGCACTCCAAAGTTGCACCAATTTAAACAGTGCAATTGCCACCGCTTTGATATGTCAAATCGCACCAATGTGAACTAAAGCTAACACATACAATACTGCCTATCCACCAGCTGAATTCATTACCTGCAATTCTCCACAGCTGTTTATATTATATATAAATATATATATAAATAAATATAAAGATTCCACCTTTATCATTTACTTGCAGGTGTGCAGAAGCCTAGGTTTACATTGGAGCAATTTGTCATGCGAATTGAGAGATCAAATCGCGTGACTATTGGCAGCAATGGCACTGTTCCAATCGATGCGATACCGATTTTGTGGCACCGCACCAATTTGCTAAAGTAGTTCCTGCACTACTTTTGCAGATTTCAGGTGCGACTTCAATAGACATTTGTGTATGAAGCCACACGGATGTTTATCAAGTAGCACCTGAAATCACGCTGACCTTGCTACTTTGAAATCGTGCTACTGTATTAATGTACTTTTATTTTTACCAGCAGAAAAGAAAAAAAAAAATTTACATTAATTTACTAGCTTCAAAAAAAATTTGGACAGGACATATGGTGCTACATTTAGCAATGGGATTTTAAGGGCCCTGCTCATAGGAGCTTACAATCTAAAATTTGACAAAACCTTAGAGTGGACACAGCTTTAATTTCAGTGTATAACGGGCAACACATCACATTTTTATCTGCAAGATTATAGAAACATACTTAACAGTCATTCTTACAAAGCATTCCAACATAATATTACAAAAGACTTATTCAAAACACCCACCACCAGCCCATAATCTACACATACATACATTGGTGACCATGTCCTGCTGGAAGCTGCATTTCTGTGTACACGATTAAACAACGAGATCAAAAAGAGTAGGTCAGCAGATGCTTCCAAACGATGTTTGCATGATCAGACAGGAACAACACACACAACATTGACAGCATGTCCACATAAACCCACTTTTGATTGAAAAAATGCACAAGAATTTCATCAAATATCCCTAGTTGGGCATTTGTCAATATGCACAATATCATTCCTTCTCCCCCACAAATCACAGCAAAAAACCTGACCATCTCAGGCCAAATGAACCCCCCTACTGCAGGCCTTTATATAAGAGAGGTTGTATTGTTAGCACACTGACACACTCAATAGTACACGCCCACCAGTATCTTTCAATCTCTCTCTTCATGTATGTCTAAAGTGATTGCACCTGATGAGCAGGAACACATAATACTATTTGCAACTGTGTGTTAGCCCTTGGCTATGTACATCAAATCTCCAACTACAGAACAAAGATCAAAGTCCATTTGCATCCACATAAACAAAGCAACAGTTTTCTAAGCATACGTACCTGTGCAGTGTAAACCCTAAAATTTTGAAATGTCCAAGTCCCTGGGCACGATTAGTGCTAATAAACATTAACATCAGTCCCTGGCTGCAATGAGCTTCCAATATAAAGTCCAAAATTAACTTTCGACAGGAGACAAATAGAATGCCAGCATGTCTTTGGATTGTGGAGAGAAACCCACACAGGGAGAATATACAAACCAACACAAGGATTAGTATGTTGGGGAATTGAACCAACATCCCAGGTGCTGCTAGACAGAACTGCTACCCACTTAGCCACCAGGCAGCCTCACACATGTTTTTTGCATCTCTGTGGTGTGAACCAGCCCTAAGTCCATAGCCATGGTCCGTGTCACAAGCAATATACAATATATTGGCCTAAGTATTGGGACGCCTGCCTTTAAACGCACATGAACTGTAATGGCATTCCAGTATTAGTATTGGGTTCAAAACTCATTTGGCCCACCCTTTGCAGCTATAACAGTTTCAACTCTTCTGGGAAGGCTGTCCACAAGGTTTAGGAGTGTGTCTATGGGAATGTTTGACCATTCTTCCATTCTTCCAGTCAGGCACTGATGTAAGACGAGAAGGCCTAACTTACAGTCTCCTCTCTAATTCATCCCCAAGGTGTTCTGTTGAGGTCAGGACTCTGTCCAGGCCAATCAGGTTCTTCCACCCCAAAATCACACATCCATGTCTTTATGGACCTTGCTTTGTGCACTGGTCCAAATGATTTGGTGGAGGGGGGATTATGATGTGGGGTTGTTTTTCAGGGGTTGGGCTTGGCCTCTTAGTTCCAGTTAAGGGAACTCTTAAGGCGTCAGCATATCAAGACATGTTGGACAATTTCATGCTCCCAACTTTGTGGGAACAGTTTGGGGAAAGCCCCTTCCTGTTCCAACATGACTGCACACCAGTGCACAAAGCAAAGTCCATAAAGACATGGATGAGCAAGTTTGGGGTGGAGAAACTTGACTGGCCTACACAGAGTCCTGGCCTCAACCCGATAGAACACCCTGGCTGAGTAGAGACTGCAAGCCAGGCCTTCTCATCCAACATCAGTGCCTGGCCTCACAAATGCACTTCTGGAAGAATGATCAAACATTCCCATAGACACACTAAACCTTGTGGAAAGCCTTCCCAGAAGCTGTTCTAGCTGCAAAGGGTGGGTCAAATCAAATTTTATCCCTACAGACTAAGACTGGGTTGCCATAAAAGTTCATGTGTGTGTAAAGGCAGGCATCCCCATACTTTTGGCTAAATAGTGTATCTGGAAAAGACTTACAATGGTGGTGGAACCCTCCTACACATAAATACTACATTTAGACATAGTTATAGGACCTGGGAGATGAGACAACTTCTCTAGATGAATCAACAAGGTTTGGATTTGAACCCAGACACTTAGGGATACTAAGCAGAAGTTCTAACCTCTAAGCTATGGAGCTGCCACATGTGAGAACTTCCTACACATAAATACACATAAAAACACATAAATACTGCATTTCTTTGGACATACAGGTGATGGAATTACATTACTCAAGAGTTATTCTTCTTGATTTATTGTGATATTTGGTGTTTTTTGTAGGTGAGAGTAGAATATTACCCTCAAATTTTTGGGAATTACATTTTGCTTTCTGATGTTGGTACACATATCACATTTTTTGGGGGCTCAAATTATGAATATTTGGAAATAATAAAAAGCACAGAAAATTGTGATTAATTTTAAATTTGCATCAGTAATGGTATTGTTTGTGGATTATAAAGACACCTGTGTGAGTTTGGGTAAAGATTGTTGTTAGATGGAGAGTAACAAGTGAAAGTGACAGAGAAAAATATATTTTTCCAAAACATCAAAACATTCCACATTCTAGAATTCTTAAAAACGAAATATTTTAAGTAGAAGCAACAATGTTGTAAGGAAAATTTATTTCAGGGAAAGATACATTTCATCTCAACATTAAAAGGTTTTTTTTTTTTGTGAAAGTTATAGGGCGTACACACGGTCGGACTTTGTTCGGACATTCCGACAACAAAATCCTAGGATTTTTTCCGACGGATGTTGGCTCAAACGTGTCTTGCATACACACGGTCACACAAAGTTGTCGGAAAATCCGATCGTTCTGAACGCGGTGACGTAAAACACGTACGTCGGGACTATAAACGGGGCAGTGGCCAATAGCTTTCATCTCTTTATTTATTCTGAGCATGCGTGGCACTTTGTCCGTCGGATTTGTGTACACACGATCGGAATTTCCGACAACGGATTTTGTTGTCGGAAAATTTTATCTCCTGCTCTCCAACTTTGTGTGTCGGAAAATCCGATGGAAAATGTCCGATGGAGCCCACACACGGTCGGAATTTCCGACAACACACTCCGATCGGACATTATCCATCGGAAAATCCGACCGTGTGTACGGGGCATTAGAATTGTTCCATTAGAATCAATGGCTGAAACTTGTTTTGGACTAGAATAGAGCAGATTTTCACTTCAAAAAAATGCTCTCTAATTAGCTCTCATTTTGGTATTTACTATAGCACCGGGTAAAAAAGACACTTGAGTTAAAATGAGAGCTATTTTCAGGTCTGAGCATGCTCAGTTGTGTTGGCACCTAGTTGTCCAAAACGGGGAATTTTTTCACTTCTCAGACTTTTAAAGATATTTCAGTGTAGAAATCACTTTTTCACACAGTTTAAAAGCAGATTATCTTTAAATAATATACCGCATATTTCAGTACCATTTAGGCAATTATATCATGCTCTAAACATTATTTCCACGTGCACTACTCCAGGTTTTAGCAGAGTAAGGGTTTGGCGCTATTTGGTTTCAGGGAACTATAGTAAATTCGATTTTGGGAGTATTTTCTCACCAGCGCTATAGTGAATACCGTTAATTAGCACTATTAGTGGCAATTAGCGCTAATTAGCGCCGCAACTCTATAGTAAATGACCCCCAAAGCCATTCACAACTCTGCCCTGAGCTACATCACCAATCTTGTCTCCAAATATCACCCAAATCGACCTCCCTGCTCTTCTCAAGACCTTCTGCTCTCAAGTTCTCTCATCTCCCATGCTCGTCTCCAGGATTTCTCCAGAGCCTCTCCCATCCTCTGGAACTCGCTACCTCCATCTATCCGGCTATCCCCTGCTCTTGCTACCTTCAGGCGATCCCTGAAAACTCATCTCTTCAGGAAAGCCTATCACGTCTCCAACTAATCTCCTACCACTTCCAACAGCTCATTCCCCACAGTTAATACCTTTTGTACCACCTGCCCCACCCTATTAGATTGTAAGCTCTTCTGAGCAGGGCCCTCTTAATCCTCTTGTATTTTATTGTATTATAACTGTATTGTCTCCCTTTTATATTGTAAAGCGCTGCGTAAACTGTTGGCGCCATATAAATCATGTATAATAATAATAATTATAATAATAAAGAGTACCTGTCACCACCTATTACTGTCACAAGGGATGTTTACATTCCTTGTGACAGCAATAAAAGTGATCAAAAAATAATAATTAAACACAATTTATTAATATAAAAATAAAGAAAAAAAAAATAAAGCGTCCCTGCCGCCGTGAGCTCACGCAGCAAAGAAAACGCATACGGAAGTCATGCCTGCATATGTAAACAGTGTTCAAATCACACGTTAGGTATTGGCACGATCGTCAGAGTGAGAGCAATAATTCTAGCACTAGACCTCCTCTGTAACTCTAACCTGGTAACTGTAAAAAAAAAAAAAAATTTAAAGCGTCGCCTATGGAGATTTTTAGGTACCGTAGTTTGTCGCCATTCCACGTGACATGTTTGGTATCTATTTACTCGGCATAACATCATATTTCACATTATACAAAAAAATTGGGCTAAGTTTACTGTTTGTTTTTTTTAAACTCATGAAAGTGTCCCTTTTCCCAAAAAGTTGTGTTTAAAACACCGCTGCACAAATACCGTGTGACATAAAATAATGCAACAATCGCCATTTTATTCTCTAGGTTCTCTGCTAAAAAATATATATAATGTTTGGGGGCTCCAAGTAACTTTCTAGCAAAAAATACGGATTTTAACTTGTAAACACAAAATGTCAAAAATAGGCTTAGTCATGAAAGGGTTAAAATATAAATATGTAGCGCACCTCCTAAAGAGCTGCTGATTAATAACCTCTTTGAACTAATGTACAACAGGTAATATCAATGTTACCATCTTGACCACTCTGGCTCTTGATGTTACCTTTAATGTTGCGGATCTATTCTCCAAAATTTCTGAAATGCTCGACAGACGACTGTCTCAGAATACTGACAGGATCACGGGGGAAATTATGTCAGATTTCCAGAACCTGGGAGCCAGAATAGAGCATATGGAACATAAGTTAGACATAACTATCTCCAGAGCAAACCAAAACACAGACCACCTGCATTTTATGCAGGAACAGCTTGAAGCAGCCTAGGCTAGAATTGACGATCTCGAGAATCGATCGAGGAGGGGCAATTTTAGAATTAATGGTATCCCAGAATCAGTCACTGATGTCCTGTCCGTGGTACAGGAAGATATCAAAAGCCTGATCCCCTCCATCCCATCCCACAAGCTGGAACTGGACAGAGCCCACAGATCACTAGGTCCTCCCAGGAAAGATGGCTCCCCGAGAGACATCGTGGTGAAGCCACATTACTATTCCATCAAGGAAGAAGTGATGAAATGTTCCCACCAGCAGGACCGTATACAGTTCAAGAGTCAAGATATACAGATTTTCGCGGACATCTCCCCCTTCACCATTCAAAAAAGGAGATCCCTGAAGCCCCTTCTTGCTGTTCTCACAAAGAAAGACATTAAATATCGCTGGGCATTCCCTTTTGCGCTGACATTTTTTTACAAAGGCAAACAGCATGCAATATACAACTTCCCAGAGGGAGAACGCTTACTTTTGGATCTTCAACTCATCACACAAGACCTGGAGATGGACACGTCCAACATTCATCAGAGCTCAGCCAAAGGTCCTACGCCCCAGAGCCCTACATTACCATTATGGAGAAAGAACAAGACTAAAAGAGCCATAGATAACTTGCCCCCCTTATATGGCTTCTTTCAGTTTTTCTATACCTTGTTGCTTCTCTCCCACCTCTTATTTGCTGAGGCTAGGAGCATCACCTGAGAACTACACCTGAAATTGGATAGAACTTCCAATCCACTACTTGAACTTCCACCGACAAGTTACTTTGGAACCAGTTGTCCCCCACCCTTGTTGACATTGCAGTATCTACTTTAAGTCCCATCTAGTAGATACCCCCCCTTCCTGGACGGATTCACCCCAGTTGATCACTTTATTCTATATCATCACGATGGGAACCTGATGGTTGTTTCTGCCTTACTTATGGTTGCAAAGATGTTTTAATGCTGTTTAAGACCGGGGCTGATGCCTTGCGCCCCACTCCACTTCTCAGACAGGACCTACCCTCTCTGGGCAGTGGATCTTTAGCCCGGACTATGGGCTATACAAAGAATTTTGTCTTGATTGTAGGGAAGAAGTCCTCCTCCTCCCCTCAATCTGGGCCTGTCATAGGCTTTATGTTTTTTAAAATGTTGTTGCTATGTCCCTTCTTTCCCCTTTTCTTTCTGGCTAATCTCTTATCTTTCAGCCTGCCTACCGATGTTTGTCCCCTGCAAGGAGACCTAGATCTTCCCTGAAGCTCATTGTGAGACCAACCACCCCCACACTCCCTTCCAGGATGGGGTAGATGACCATGGGTTTATTTACATTCTCTCCCTGACGCTCCATGGCTACTGACAACACCACCTCACCTCCCCTATGTATAATCTCTCACAACACACAAAGACTTAACTCTCCTGTTAAGAGACGGAAAGCCTTTCAGGCCTAACACTCACGTCACATAGATGTACTCCTCTTACAGGGGACTCATTTCCCAGTGCAGTACACCCATTTTTTTTCCATGCTCACTTCCCCTTATTTTACTTGGCTAATGCCAAAGATAAAACGAGAGGGGTAGCGATTTTATTCTCAAAACACTGCAAGTTTTCTTCACAGTCAGAATACAGAGACCCAGAGGGGAGGTTTCTCCTCGTTAAAAGGTACTATTGACAATCAGCTATTTACCTTTATTTCCTTTTATGCCCCTAACAGAGGTCAGACAAGGTTCTTTCACCAAATGTTCCAAGCCTTAGATCCATTGACAGAAGGAATCACAATTATGGGGAGAGACGCTAACACAGCTTTTGACACAGGCCTTGATAAATCCAAATCCAGTCATGCACGTCTAATCAGACCTAGTAAAGCCAGTGTCCAAATTGCCCGACTAATCTTCCAGTCCCGCTTAGCAGATTTCTGGAGGGGATTGAATCCATCTATTCAGGATTGACCACATCCTTCTCTCCACTTCCCATATCCCATCAGCTATCTCATCAAAAATCTTCGATCTGACTTGGTTGGATCACACTGTGGTCGTCCTTGTGCTGCCCAAAGACTCCCCTGGAGGGCATTCCTCACGTTGGACTCTCAACCAATCTATCCTGACTGAAATTCAGAGGGCTCTGTGGGAATACTTCCGCCTCAATGATGTGGGAGATGTTTCTGCCGAGACTGTCTGGGCAACGCAAAAAGTGACCATCAGAGGTAAGCTGATCCAAGTAGCGGCACAGAAAAAGAGGGATAGGCTAGGAGACCTAGAAAGACTAAAGAGGGAGCTCTGCGATATGCGCAAGCAACATAAAAATGACCCTTCCAAAGTACCCGGTCATATGCTAGATGTGGCTAGAATGGCCCTGAATTTGGCCCTCATGGCATGGGCTGAGAAATCTATAAGATGGACTGGAGCTAAATTTTACCACAGACGTGACAGAATAGGACCTATGCTTGCCTCTAAGCTATCCCCCAGATTTTTCTCACACTCACTGCCCGAAATTAGACAGGCAGATGGCACCCTTACCCTGAACCCTCAGCGCATCATGAGAACTTTTCATTACTTTTACAAAGATTTATATAAAGCAGACAAATACAAACCATAATCAGAGGAATTTATGTCAACTCTAAACCTACCACACTTATCAAATTGTCACAGAGCCAAGATGGATGCATCTGTCTCGATGGAGGCGGAGGTTATCAAAAACTTAAAGGGGAAAACAGCACCGGGGCTGGATGGGTTTTTGACTCCCTATTACAAAACATTTGCTGAAACCTTGCATCATATCTTACCAGATTCTTCAATCACTTGATAAAGGGAGACCCCATTGGGATTCAGCTCAACATGGCTTATATTTCGGCAATTCCCAAGCCAAGCAAGGACGCAGGCCTTATAGGGAATTATAGGCCTATCTCTTTGATTAATAATGACCTGAAAATTTTAACTAAAGTTTTGGCAAATCGATTGGCGTCTTTTATAGGCCTATATGTACACAAAGATCAGGTGGGCTTTATTCCTGGTAGACAGGGACCTGACCAAGTGAGGAGAGCGGTAGATCTTATTTCGGCAATGCAATCAAATTAGGCAGGGGGACACAAACAGGAGGGCATGTTACTATCATTGGACCTTCAAAAGGCCTTCGATTCTGTGTCCTGGCCATATCTCTTCTTGGTTTTGAGACATTGGGGGTTTGGTCCAAACTTTATAGGAATCCTGGAGGCTCTATACTCAAAGCCTGAGGCTAAAGTAAACTTCAGGGACTCTTTTCAGATACGATACCAATAGCTAGGGGTATGCGTCAGGGTTGCCCTCTGTCACCTCTGATATTCGCCATGATGATTGAATCCCTGGCAATTGCAATTTGAGGTAATCCGGATATTAAGCATGTCCACTTTGGTCAATCCATACATAAATGCGCCCTATTTGCAGATGACCTGCTGCTATTTGTGACCTCTCCGACCTCCTCCATCCAGGCGATCTGTGCATTGTTAAAAGAGTTTGCTGTAATCTCAGGCTTACATGTTAATATGTCCAAGTCGCAAGCTTTGAATGTGTCTCTTCCTAGTTCTCTGATTTCCCTCCTCCAATACCAATTTGAATGGAGTCACACTTCCATTAAATACTTGGGGCTCAATATCACAGCGAAAATAAAAAATCTTTACCAGGCAAATTATCCCCCAAGGTACCAGAAACTAGAGGCGGATCTCAGAAGCTGGGAATCACATGAGATTTCTTGGATGGGTAGAATTAATTTATATGGAACAAGAAAGGTCCTCATATGGCTAACCGCAATCTTTTTAATATCACATCTTGGGGGGATGGGCCTAAATTCACACTTGACTTTTTATTATGTGCCCAAGTAAAAGCAGACCTCCCATTCTTGCTCCGACCCTCTCTCACTCTATGGGACACACTAAGGAAGCTCCCCTCCCTGGTCTCTGAATACAAACCACTGGCTCATTTATTTCACAACCCATTTTTCCAATCAGGCATGGACATCAGAGCCTTCAAATGGTGGCTGGACTAGGGGGTGTACCGCATAGGACATTTCTTCTCTTGCATGGGCCCCTTACCCCTTAAACATTTTGAAAAGGAGCATGAGCTCCCCTCACTGAGAGATTTAGGTTCCACCAAATTTCTCTATTCATTCACTCACTTTGGTCAAACAAACCTAACCCTCCAGGGTTCACGAAATACGAGTGTTGGTGTGACCAATCCATGGAGCAATGGGGAGGGATCTCTAAGCTACGAGTCACTTGCTTCAAATCCCAATAAATTGCCATATATGGTCGCCTTGGAGAGGGATCTCCAGACCAGACTAGTATGACTCTTATTCTAGATCAACCAAAGGAATCTACAATGCTTCATTGTTAGAGGCCAATATCAAACTTATGACCAGATGGAACCTAGTCCCAACTAGATTGGCTTGCATATTTCCAGCCTCATTTCCTCTGTGTTTTAGGGGTTGTCAAGGTCTAGGTACTATGCTTCACACATGGTGGGAATGCCCTAGAATCGGGGGTCCTGGAATAAGGTTTTTCACCTTATTCGCAAAATCACAGGCTGCACTATGCCTCAGAATCCAGCCTTGCTGAATGGTCTAGTTCCAGGCATACCTAAACTCACCCATAAACTGATCATGTTTATTCTGACAGGGGCCAAAATATCTATCGCTAAGTCTTGGAAGCTACCATCGGTCTCTATATCAGCCATGAAAAGAAAGATTTCATGGATAATGGCACAAGAGAAACCCATAAGTTCCCTTTTGCACAATTCCGAATGATTTAAAGCAATATGGGAACCATGGGCTCAGTACATCGGAATTGCTCTAATTCCGGGTATTGCAGAGCCAGGAGATACTTGATCTAGGGGATATACATCGGTTAGAAAGGCGCCCTCCCCCACCCTTCTCCTTATCTCTTACTCCTTTCTTTTCTCCACTTTCCTCTCCCCTCTTCTTTGTTCTCACAATAATTTTGCAGATGAGTCCTTGGGACCCTGAGATTTTTCACTAATCAACGTTGTTCCTGCTTTACACCCAAGGTTGGTGACAGAGTTTCCCTCAGAACATACTTTTCTGGGAGATTTAGGAGTCTCACCTATGTCTCTGATAGACCCCCTAAGGATTGTATAAACCAAAAAGGTGTAGGGCTCTAGATCCCCTCTGGACACAGTAAGATCCCTTTAGGGGTGTCCAGTGGAGACCGGGACATCAAAGGATCTCTGGCACTAAGGCTCTATACAAGTAACTCTGTTCTGGTGTAATAACAGTTATGGGAGCCCAATTGAACTGATACTCTTTTGACTTTATGACCTATATCCCATTATATTTCTTGTATTTCACAATAGGACTACTTGATTATTCCTGAAGTCATGTTATGTCATTTATCTCTGTAAAACAATAACATTTTTGATGGTGGAGCACAATTGGTAGAGCTTAATGATCCTCTCCTGCTTAAAGCCAGTAGGACAATTGTAGCAGGAAAAACTGAATGGGGTTTGTCTCAGAGGAACTCAAACTATTCACAAAAATATAGCAAGTTCAGGGGGTTGACTGGAGGAAAGACTGTCGATTGTAGTGGTATCAAGATAGGATGGGAGAGGATATTGGGGAAATAAACAATAGTCTTGAGGCTACAAACAAACATGAATTGCCCGTGGGACTTTCGATGAGGTTCAACACACTCAATAAAAAAAAATTAAGTAAAGATTTATTGGTAAATACAATTATCAACAGATCAGCAGTGACAGAATTGCCATGTAGTCAAGCAGATAGGACAATATATACTGTACAGATTAATTGGGTAGCCAGGTACAGTGTTTCAAAGATCAATCTATAACAGGTGTGAACTTGCATTGATGTAAGTTCACACCTATTATGGATTGATCTTTGAAACACTGCACCTAACTACAGAATGAATGTTTATATTGATCTATCTGCTTGACTATATGGCAATTCTGTCACTGTTAATCTGTTGGAAATTGTATTTGCCAATAAATATTTACTCTATTGATTTTATTATTCAGTGTGTTGTGCCTCATCAAAAGTCCCACAGGCAATTCATGTTTCTTTGTATATTGTATGGGGATGGAGGCGTTTCATGGGGTACATCCAACCATATTTTGCTAGATAGTCTTGAGGCTGGTCAGGTTTGAATGGGTGACTCTCAAATGTCAAAAGGGTAGGACAATAATGAGCTCTGGTGTCACTGGCAAATGTTCAGTATAAAGGAAAGGTTAACAACCCTCTCACCAACCCCTGCCCTTCAGCGGTATGTCCCGACTGTGAAGAAGCCTCCCATGGACTTTTGGGATGACTCCACTACACCTGCTTGGCTCTCCTGAGACAGTTGGGATGGACTGTCAAGCCAGTTCTGTGTCTCGGGAACACCAGGGAATAGATCTCTGGTCTAGTATGTCTCTGGTATGGCTGAAATTGGACTGGCGGCTCTGCTCTGTCTTCCCCTGGAACAGCTGAAGTCAGATTGAGGATTCTGCTCTTTGCTTCTGGGCTGCTCTGAGTAGACCACATGGGCGTACAGGTGCTACGGGATCAGCACATCCCCACTTCTTCCTCCTTTCCTGATCTGGAATGAAGTGTCAGTCTTCCCCTCCTCCAGCTGTATTTACCCCTGGAAACTGTAGTTTTCTTTTCCACAGAGCACAGTTCCAACCAGGTCTGGCACCTGGTCTGAGCAAATAAGAAGGGTGTAATGAAAGTTAAATAGGAACAGAATAGGCGGGCATGCCAAGCTTTGCTGTCCCACCCCAGTTCAATGTAATTCAATTAGTCTTTACTAGAAAAGGCTTAAGCCCTGTACACATGGTCCGAATGTCAGTCATTTGGCCTGCTTCTGTTAGACGAGCATGCTGGAAAACCAGCAGCTGACCGGCTCCCGATCAGCACTCTCAGCCAATGGCCGAGATTGCCGAACAGAGTGTTTTGGTGGGGGAGCCACCCTCCTGTCAGAACACAAAAGAACAACAGGGGAGATCACTGTACTAACGTACGATCGTTGGTACAGTGGCTCCAACCAGAGCTGTCAATTTTTTTGAATGAAAAAAAAATTAGTGGTGTGTACCAGGCTTTAATGCCAGTGACTGGCTGCACATCGAAATGTGTCCAAATGCAAATATTACTGTAGACAACTGTATTTTGCCAAGAATGTAGGCATTTTCTAGGCATATAACCATATAACAGCAGCAACATTACTTTTTTTTTGGGGGGGGGGGTTGTTTAACATGCAAACAAAATATTGTTAAATAAGGAATAGCCTGGAAGCTACTATCCATTTTTAGTTGCCTAGAAATATCAGGGTGCAAGTCCTTTTTGATCTTTTTTTATATTTATTTTTTAACAGCTAGTACAGAAATATACTTAAATGCATTTAAATTTATCTCAGAAATGGCAAGGTCATTTCAACATAAGTATTTGGGATTTTTTAAGTGAAACCTAAATAGTAGTAGTAACATCAAGGCTCTTTTTATAGTAGGAAATAATTTTGCAGAAACCTAACAATGCATAAAAATACAGGCATCTTTAATCAACAAGCTATTCTTTTTTTATTTTTTATATTGCTTTTTACATTACTATTATAAAATCTGTGTTTTACATGTTGATTTTTCTATCAAACTGAATAATTTTTTTATCCAGTTTAGCCTACAGACTGGTTCTTAACTACATTTTTGCAAGAAACATGTTCACAAAAAATTGTAATATAGAAAATACACAATAGAAAATAATTTAATAATTGATGTTTTTTTTTTTTACAGATTTTGCATTACATTTTCTCTGGTACAAAGTAGACCTTAATTTCTTCCTAATAGTGTAGGAAGACTACGGATTCTCACAGAGAATACATTCTGCTATGTTGAGACATGAAATTGATGAGCAGTTATTTTGTCTCAACCTTTAGGTCTTTACATTCTTCACTACACTGGATTGCCTATACCTGTGTAACTTTGTTCTTGCGTGTCGGATCTTTGGAATTCCTATCTTGGTGTGTTGTTGAGTTTGAAAAATCTAAATCTGATATCTGTAAACCTTCACACACAAACCCTTGAGCCAAACTGTACCGCATAACAAGCAAATTGACTCAATAGTCTGGTGCCCCTTTAAAAACTTTAGTACCAGCCTGTAATACCCTTTCATTATTGGGCAATTTTTCAGTTTTCAGCACTATAGTAGATTGACTGACAATTACTCAGGTCATGCAACTGATAAGTTTATGTTTGAGACTGCCAGAGCTTTCTTTTGGTGGTAATAACCACTGTCTCTTGTTTTCTGTTTTTTTTATATTTTGTTATATCCACTTCAGTTCCGGAAGATTTTACCCCTTCAAGACCAGGCACTTTTTTGCTATTGGGCACTTTTCAACGTTAGCTGGAGATTGTGCAGTCATGCAATGCTGTACCCAAACGAAATGTATATTTTTTTTACACAAATGGAGCTTTAATTTTTGCATTTATTGTGCATTGATTTTTTTTCTGAAGGTAAACCTAGTCTTTAAAGAAGCTGTGCCTCTGTAATGTTTCACTTTAAGTATTATTAAAATTTCTGCTCCTTACGAATTTTTTTTTCATTTTTTCCATGTCCCTAAGGGCAGTGCCCAAATCCACATGCCATTTGTTTAGCAATCCTTTGCCTATTATCCTAGAAAATTGTCATTACTGTTTTCTAAGATTTGGCTTCCTGTGACTTTAAAAGAGATCAAAATGATCATCTGTGAGCTGTGACTATTTGTACAGCACAACATGTTGTATTCTTTGCTACCTTCCTTCTGTATTGCTTCAATACTTCAATAAAAATCCATGTTAAAAAAGAAAAGCTCATCACTAGTACAGAGTAACTTAGATCAGCTCTTTATATTGAGTCTGTGATCTGAGGCATCCGATGATGACTCAGATCACAACGATTAATGAGCACAGTGCCAGCTTGTGCATTTTTTTTGCAGTGACATTACCAGCACTGCATAAATACTTGTTCTCCACTAGGGTGGTAGTGACATGGGTACAGGCCAGTGAAACAATAGATGATCCCTGTGAAATGTACTAGATGGCACACCTAGTACCTGTGGCCTTGACTCAGAAAGTAGTATAGACTTAGGAAGAGAGAGATGAAAAGAGGGCCAAAGAGGAACAACCAAGGTACAGACAGTTGAGGTTGAGGAGACTACAGACAGGGAAGCAGAATGTGAACAATCCACAAAAGGCCATTCAGATGGCAGTTGACCAGTAAAAGAATTTTGACAAGATCATGCTGTCCATTTCCTTGCTACATTGCACCTGGTTAAATAATAAACCACATGCTATACATTTGAATGGGATATTCTTAAAACATCTATTCATTTTTGAACACATATGAATTAATGATAAGATAAATTCAAACCTGTGGTTTGTGTTGTTGTTGTTCCAAGTAATATAATGCAATAAGAAAATCTTGGAGGCATTTTTTAAAAAGGTCCATAATGGGCAAATGCTTTGACTTCCATGGACCTGTATCATTTTTCAACCAACTAAATATGTAGCTATGTAACAATACAGGAACTATTGGATGAGGATCAATGTGCTGATGAAGTAAGTCTTTACTGAAAGTATCAGAGTCAATAGTCAGGCTCTGTGGTCCTGGCAGGGGCCCTGCCAGTAATTAGCCCTAGAACCTCAAATGTCCCCATTTGTCTGGACAGACAATATTACTATTATTATAATACAGGATTTATATAGCGCCAACAGTTTGCAAAGAGCTTTACAAAATGAAATCAGATAGTATAGTTGCAATACAATTCAATACAAAAGGAATCAGAGGACCATGCTTACTAATACTTTCAATCTAAGAAAGAGTGTCAAGTGATACAAAAGATGTAGAAGGTGAGCTGATGAAGAAAGTTAAAAGACAGTGTATTTGTTAGAAACAGGATACTCTTCTCTAAAGAGATGGGTTTTCAGGGATCACCTAACTGTAGATGGAGTGGGAAATAGACTGATAGGGGTAAGGATTTCTAGAGGATGGGAAAGACTCTAGAGAAATCCTGGAGGTGAGCATGGGAGCTGATGTTGAGGGAGCTAGAGAGCAGAAGGTCTTGTGAGGAACAAAGAAAATGGTTTTGTTGGTATTTTGAGACTAGGTTAGTGATGTAACAGGGGGTAGAGTTGGGAGTGGCTTTGTAGGTTGTTGAATTTTATTAGCTGGGTGAGCAGAAGCCAAAGGATGGAGAGGCAGAGAGGGGTAGCAGACACTGAACGGTTGGTAAGGAGGCAGTAGACTACCTCTTGGATATAGCAAATGTTTGAAGTGTTGCTTTATCTCTAATCTGGATAATGTGAATGGGCAGGCAGGATTGTTGATGTTTTGGATACAAGTTTGACCAATACATTCTCACTGTTACCTATATTATAGTTACAGGGTTTATAGTGTGGTGCTGCCACTAAAGGTGCTGCTTACTTTCCGCTGTAAACTCTCAACACTTATTTTGTGCTTGCAAAGAGAATGATTATATTTCTTTATCGTACATCATGGGACACAGAGGAGCCATAATAACTAACTGGGTTATACACCATCTATAGGTGAATGGACACTAACAAACCAAAAAGAGAGGAAGTTGTCCCCTATATAACCCCTCCTACACAGGAAGTACCTAATTTGTATGCCAGTGTCTTGTAATGTGATGGTCATGGTTGTAGAAGCTCTCCGTGATCTAGCTAAAAGAATGGTCCTGGAACAGATCCTGAAGAATTTAAAGGGCTTTATAAATCAGATCCATCCGGACGGTGATACACTAAAATGGATGGTACCCGAACCTTGTTTACACAAGAAGATTACGAGGTATTGCCTGTAATGTGACCCTTTGGGCGCTGGACCCTGGGATCTGGACCCTTGGTAAGAAAAAAAGATCCCAAAGGAGTTCCGGCAGGGTGCTTTACAGCTCCAAGGGAGTGGCCCCACATTCAGGGGGACCCGATACTTGAAGGTCCAAAAGACAGAGACCCGCCGTGATGAGGGAAAATTGGAATATAGCCTTTTAGCAGAATCCTGTGGTGGGACTGGTAAGTAAGTGTTTTAAAAAAACTCTTTTTGCACTTGTGTAAACCAAAAAATGTATTTGAAGTCTCTTACTTTTTTTATAGAACCAGGTGTCATATTTTTTCTGTCCACTGGGGCAGTGGTGTTGCGATATGGCAATGCTTCTCTGTGGAGGCTTCCAGTCAGGATGATCCTAACAGGAGGCGGGCAGCTCTTTGGATTCTCCCGCCCCTGTACACCTAGTTCCTACACTGGCGCCTTTGGTGGCCTTTTCCCTCTACTATTTATGCTGTCGTAGAGGGCAAGCACGTGCGGGTGCACAGGAATGGTGGGAACGAGCATGCACGAGGGACATGCAGATAGGAGGAACGTGATAGGTGTACAGGATGCTACGAGCATGCACGTGGTAAACGTGCACGCCGGACATGCGCAGTAGGGGCAGAAGCGGCCATATTAGGAGCTGTTACAGCCCTAGGCTTCTGTAAGCAGGCTGGAAGGGACACAGAGCAGCATAAGCTGGGCACGTGAGTCACTGTGGGTGGATGGACCAGGGCACCACAGGTCCTGTAAGAGCTGTGTACTGCAAAGACTACGTGTAGTCTTTGCAGGACGGTTGAAGTGCATAAAGTGGAGTTTTTTTATTACCTCAAGTTTTTGTCTCAGGCATGTCTTCCCGGAAGAGGAGTGGGGGAGGGACAGCAGGAAGGGGTGTAAATACACCACCATCGGTATTGGAGGATGCTAGCCTTACATGTGCTGTGTTTAACCCTCCTGAAAGACCTGAGGCAACTGGCCAGTCTGAGCCATTATGGTTGTCAGGCATTGTAGCAACAGCTAATGCTTCTGCTCCAGCCTACGTCACAAAGGACAATTTAGCATCAGCTTTAGCTGGACTGGGGGGAAAAATAGCAGGTCTGATTGCTAGAGATGAGCCGAACACCCCCCGGTTCGGTTTGCACCAGAACCTGCGAATGGACCGAAAATTTGCACGAACGTTAGAACCCCATTGACATCTATTGGACTCGAACGTTCAAAATCACAAGTGCTAATTTTGAAGGCTAATTTGCATTTTATTGTCCTAAAAAGGGTTTGGGGACCTGGATCCTGCCCCAGGGGACATGTATCAATGCAAAAAAAAGTTTTAAAAACGGACGTTTTTTCGGGAGCAGTGATTTTAATGATGCTTAAAGTAAGAAAAAAAAAAAAAAGTGAAATATTCCTTTAAATATTGTACCTGGGGGGTGTCTGTAGTATGCCTGTAAAGTGGCGTGTGTTTCCCATGCTTAGAACAGTCCCTGCACAAAATGACATTTTTAAAGGAATAAAAGTCATTTAAAACTGCTTGCGGCTTTAATGTAATGTCGGGTCCTGGCAATATGGATTAAAATCAGTGAGACAAACAGCATGGGTACTCCCCAGTCCATTACCAGGCCCTTTGGGTCTTGTATGGATATTAAGGGGAACCCCACACCCAAATTAAAAAAAGAAAGGTGTAGGGCCCTCAGGCCCTATATACTCTGAAAAGCAGTATGCAGGCGGTGCAAACAAGACAGGGACTGTAGGTTTGTTGTTAAGTAGAATCTGTTTGTAATTTTGAACTGGTAGATTTTTAACATGTTTAGCTCCAGCCAAAAAATCTATTTTAAGCTTTTTGGAAAACATAGGGAAGGGTTATCACCCCTGTGACATTTGTTTTGCTGCCTCCTCATCACTGGAGCAAACCTGGCAGTATGCTGCAGCAGGGGGAGCATGACTGCCAGATTGCTGTCCTTCTTGGGCACCCCCTCTGTCCATGCTCACGTTACTGCCTTCATCTAGCGCAGTATCATCAGAGCCTTCTAAACGCTGGGCATCCTCCTGGGGCATGTACCCAACACTGTGGTCAAACAGTTCGAGGGACTCCTCAGGAGGACATGGTGGGGCTAGGGAAGGAGTCACTGATGCCATTGAGCCGAGGGAAGAGGCCGCGTTGGCAGCTGCTTTGCCAGACAAAGTACCCTGAGCATGGGTGAGAGAGGATGAGGAGGATGAGGACGGCTTGGTCATCCACTCGACCAAGTCTTCCGCATGTTGTGGCTCAACATGGCCAGCTGCCGAAAAAAAGGCCAAGCGTGTCCCACGGCCATGTGCTGAGGAGGATGCACCGTGTCCACGACCAGCACTGTTGCCTCTAGACACAGAGCCTGCTTGCCCTCTTTTATTGGCTTGTGACTGTCTGCCTCTCCTTGTTGGCCTTCCAGACATACTAATGGCCTACAGTGAGATGTAGCTGCACTAAGCTGGGAGATTATATATTACTGATACTGCAGCTAGCAAAATCAACTGCCTGCCTGTAGTATTAATATGAGAACACCACCAATCTTCTACAGGTAGCTTTAGCTGAACACTGTGCAGAGGTCGCACTACACCAATTTGGAGCTTTAGCTGAACACTGTGCACAGGTCGCACTACACTAACGTGTAAATAATGTAGCTGCCTGCGGTAGTGATAGGATCAGGAAAACAACACCAACCTTCTACAGGTAGCTTTAGCTGAACACTGTGCAGAGGTCGCACTACACTAACTTGGAGCTTTAGCTGAACACTGTGCAGAGGTCACACTACACTAACTGTAAATATTGTAATGATCAGAAGGAATTACCGCGCCAATCACATAAACTTAAAGAGCAGCCAACACTGCAATTAGACAAAAATTGTGCAGAATAAATAGGTGTAGGAAGTGTAGCGCTAATAATGAAACATATATATGAATGAAATTCCAAACACTAAAAATGTTAGTAAACAATTCACACCTGTGTGAGGGAAATAATAAAAACTTAAAATTTCTCCCATATAAGGGAGAGTGCAACACTAAAATATGAAAAATTCTGAAATGTGCAACACTAAAATATAATGTGTTAATTTATGTATTGTGTTTTCATGTATACCAGATCATCTCAAATGGAATATCACAGTCTCTTATGATAAGAGACTCAAACCATGAAGCAAAGAAATATACAAGTAAAAAATAATGCTAATCTTAGAGAGTACACAACTCAAATTCAAGAATGTGCCCACAATCTCTCAATCAAGTTCATAATTCATATGATGAAAATTTAGTCCAAAAAAATTTTTTGTAAAAATGGCTGGAACAGCCCAAAGGTGCAAAATAAGTGCAAAACAGATGATGCAGTGCTATTCTTCTCAATGATGATCCCAAACAAAAAGGAGGATGAAATACTTTTACCGACTTCGGTGGACTCACAGTCGAACCCTATATCCCAGCTGAAGTCTCCTTAGATGAAACACGTCGGTTCTCTTTGCTGTACCCAGCCACTTTTACCACGCTTTGTTTTAAATCATCTTCATTGGAATCAATTCTAATTTTTATACTGTCTGTCGGATGATCTTGTTTGATCAATAAACCCCAACTGATTTTTTGGATTTACACCATGTGGAGGCTCCCTGTTTTTCTTTCTTACATATCATAAGCATGGTTCGCTTGTATTGGTGACGGCAGTGATCGTATCAGCCACTTGGGCAGGCACCTGGTCCCCCATCCAAGGAGGAGGTTCGCTACCATCACAGACCACACTCATACTGTCATCCATCTTATGACAGTTCAAGCTCGTTCGACTCACCGCCAACGGCCTGCGAGTCCACCGAAGTCGGTAAGAGTATTTCATCCTCTATTTTGTTTGGGATCATCATTCAGAAGAATAGCACTGCATCATGTGTTTTGCACTTGTTTTGCACCTTTGGGCTGTTCCAACCATTTTTACAATAATTTTTTTTGGACTAAATTTTCAACATATGAATTATGAACTTGATTGAGAGATTGTGGGCACATTCTTGAATTTGAGTTGTGTACTCTCTAATATTAGCATTATTTTTTACTTGTATATTTCTTTGCTTCATGGTTTGAGTCTCTTATCATAAGAGACTGTGATATTCCATTTGAGATGATCTGGCATACATGAAAACACAATACTGAAATTTACACATTATATTTTAGTGTTGCACATTTCAGAATTTTTCATATTTTAGTGTTGCACTCTCCCTTATATGGGAGAAATTTAAGTTTATTATTTCCCTCACACAGGTGTGAATTGTTTACTAACATTTTTAGTGTTTGGAATTTCATTCATATATATGTTTCATTATTAGCACTACACTTCCTACACCTGTAAATACTGTAGCTAATAGGATCAGAAGAACACCAGCAATTTTCTTCAAATACTTTAACACCTGCCTGCCTGTTTGAAGATAACAGGAACGTATCTAGCTAAACTGAATACAGTGTATAAATTATATTTATGGTTGGAGCCCTATGTCCGATATGGATATAGATAACATTTATAGTTAACATAAGACTTACCATCGGAAATAGACCTGGAAGTGTGGACTTACCATATGAAACGGACCTGAAAGTGTGCCTTGGTCTGATGGACGGTATGCCAAAATAAGGGGGCAAAAACATTCAGGTAGGGGTATAATATTTTATTGGTTTTCAGTTATTCATTGGGCCAATTATGAAAATGCCTGTGCCATCTCTACTTGAGGATTAGGGATATACCAGGTGAAGTAGGCTGACTTCCACCTGCCTAGTCTTTTAATGACGTGGTCTGGGACCCCGTGGCGGGATGCTGCGGAGGCTGCTCCGATACGAAAGGAGTGTCCAGAATACTGACTAGGGTTAAGGTGAAGGTTGCGGAGAAGTATCCTTATGTGTTTCACAAACTGACAGGCGCTTAAGGGTTTAATTGGGAACGGTAGAAGAGGACTGGTGTCCGGTTGTTAAGGCAGGAGTGACAGAAGACGGTTGAGTACGGTGACTGGACACCAGCTGTTATTGGTTTTGTAAAAGTGAATGTCCACTCCAGAGCCTGTTTGCTGCGTCTTAGAAACCTCGAGGTGAAGGACGAAATGGTCTTGGTAGCGAACCAAGTGCTGTCTGCATAGTACTTGGCCTGCGGGATTGATACTGGTGAATTTGCCAGGTCGCAAGAACCCGTAGTAGGCCAAATATATGGCTGCTTGTAGGACCATACTGGGGAGAAGACCAAATGGAGATGTAGTCAGGATGGTCGACATATCCCTGAAGATGGGCCCTGTAATGGGTAAGCGTTTGGTGCTGATCACAGACTGGTGTTTCTAAATGCCACGTAGGATGGCTCGGATAGCGTGGGACGAGAACAGTGAAGACTTTGCGGGGTCTTGAAGAGTCAAGAAATGTTGTATGTCGGCTAGGTATAGCCGAATGGTATTATAAGATAAGGCCAGCTGAGTGTGGCAATATGAAATGAAAGCCAGTACTTGCTTGACATCTGTTCCTTTGCAGCAGGGTGCCAGGAATTTATTGAACGCCTTCCAAACTGTCTGGTAGGCTTTGAGTGTGTTATAGGAGAGTGAGTGATTGATAAGCTGCGTTGCTCCTTGTAAATGTTCTACTAGTCCAGGGTCAGCTGTGACCAGACAGGGATAGGGGCTGACACTGGATCGGCTCTGGGAAAAAGGAGGTGTAATTAAAACGTGACAGTGCGTCAGCAGCTAGATTGTATTTGCCTGGAATAAATGAACAGTGGATGTTAAACTGATGTTGTAAAGACAGTTGTACCAATCTGCGCAGGAAAGACATGACTGACAGGGACTTGGACGTGCCTTTGTTGACAATGTCTGCCGTGGCCTGATTGTCGGTGGTGAAGACCACGGTTTGCCCTGTCCAACGGTGACCCCAGAGCTGTGCGGCTGCCACTATGGGATAGAGCTCGAAGAGGGAGGATGTTCGGGTAAAGCCAGGTATCAACAGTATCTGATGAGGCCAGGGTCCTGAAAACCATTGGTGGCCAAAAATTGCCGCAAAGCCTGTAGAAGCTGCGGCATCTGTCACCACCTGGGGTGAAAGGGCCGAAACCGTGGGTATAAACAGGGATATGCCATTCCAGGCTGACAAGAATTCCTCCCACATAGATAGGTCCGCTATTGCTGCGGAGTCTAGATCTGATCGGGGTCTTGTGTTTCTGACAGGAATCTCAGCAGACGTGACACAAAGGTGCGGCCTTGTGGAATAATTCGCATGGCGAAATTAAGCATTCCCAGGAGAGATTGCAACTGCTTTTTGGTACACCCCCTAGTGTGGGTGACTTTGTGAAGGACCGCCCTAATGCGGGTTAGTTTGTCAAGGGGGAGACTGGCCTGCATGGTGCAGGTGTCTAAATTGACCCCGAGAAAGGTGATGTGTATTGGGCCGTCGACTTTGTGCTCAGCGATGGGAACATTGAGATTTCCGAATACAACTCTGAGTTTGTCGAGGTCTCCTGGGGGCCTGCTGGGTGGTTCTATTAGTAAGAAGTCGTCCAGGTAGTGGATGACTTCTTGGCACTGAGCCTTGTGTAAGAGTATCCAAGCGATTAACTGAGCGAATGTGTCG
The DNA here is from genome assembly GCF_042186555.1 of Aquarana catesbeiana. NCBI lineage: Eukaryota > Metazoa > Chordata > Amphibia > Anura > Ranidae > Aquarana > Aquarana catesbeiana. The sequence continues at coordinate 132,989,307 of NC_133332.1, read as the reverse complement.
AAGAGCCAAGGGCTACTCTTCGAACCGAATGTCAGTTTTGTGGCAAAATAGTATGCCTCCTTCCACTTGATGCCATGCCAGCACCAGAGGGATGGGTGAATAGGCAGGAGCTTGAAGGCATCCGAGATATCGGCTTTGGAGAGCCAGGCGCCTGTACCTGCTTTGATGATTGCTTGGATTGCCATGTCCATGGAGGAATATTTTAGGGAGAATTCTTCGGAGGGGATCAGGGAATTGAGACTGGGAATGTGTGAAGAATGAGGTGCAGACAGGTCATACATCAAACGTAATTTATTTGAGAACTTGCCCTTGACAAGCCCAATAGGGCTGACTCTCCATGTACTGAAAGGGGGCTGAGTGAAGGGGCCTATGACGAACTCTCGGTCTACTTCTGTCTGTAAGAGCCGATCTATGGCCTGTTCGTCAGTAGATGTTGAACGAAGATTCCTACATTCGTAGGTACTGTGGGGTAGTGAATTGAGGCCTCTGTAAAACCCTACTGTGACTCCCTGGATGAGGTAGGTGGCCAGGGAGGGGGTGGGGTGTGAGGTGAGGTAGAGTCCTAGCCACAAGACGTTGATCCGGCTTAGTCATGCCCTCTTCTGTTTGACTTCGCACAAGTTTCTTGGGTGCGTTCTTTGGCATAAGGTGCAGATGTGGAGTAGGCGGCACTGACTGAAGTTGCAGGACCCATAGTTGTAATTGTTGCAGATGGCTGCCCCTCCCATGGTTCGGACTGGGCATCCGAATTTGTCCACCTGAGGTGTTTGTTTAGGGGCCGACTGACCCTGAAGTACACCAGAGGTAGAGGGAAATTCGAAGGGATGTCCGATTGTCGCATTGGCGCATCAGGTGGCAGTGTGAGTGGAGGACTGGCAAATCGCACACAGGGGTGAGTGTAAGCCGGTAAAATGGCGGCAGAACAGCTCTGTGTCCATGAGACTCCAATTTGTTGTAGTTTAAAACTGTGTGAGTCTGGCTGCCGCCTTTGCGGAAAAGGAACGGTGGTAGTCGTAAAAGGAAAATCCTCCATACTTGTAGCCCAAGTCTACTACCGTATGGAGGTATAAGTCCAGCTCTTCCCTTCTGCTGGGAGTGGCCGAACATAGGACATCCCTCAGCATGCCAAAGGCCAATGTGAACTCTGGGACAGATAATTTCCGATTCAGGCTGGGGTCTTTGGCTTTAAGGACCACCGATACATCACCCCAGGTATAGGCCTTATTTTCTGCCAGATCGTGAACAGAAATCAGGAGAGAGGCCAGGTTGACGTCCTTGCCGTCCAAAATATCCTTCCCGATGCTGGTTGGAACCAAATGGGAGGGGTAGACAATGGGGCTCCACCCTGTGGTACCTGCAGGAAGGGGTGTCAAAGCTTGGGTTGCGGTTGGGTAGGGAATAGCCGCAGCCGGCCGAGCCTCCAGGAGTGCCACCCTGGTTTGAACGTCCGTGACCGAGGAAGACAGGGACGACACCATAGTGTGAAGTTGTGAGATGGCAGAGGATATTGACTGGAGAAATGCCTGCTGGGTACTGGATCCTGCTGCAGCTGGTGGGGGGGGAAGAGGAGCTTGAAGAGCTCGCCTTTCCTAGCTGTAGCGGAGAAGGGCACTCCTCTGCATCTTAGCTCTGCCGTCAACTTGGGGATAGTCCATCCCCTGAGGGACTGTACGCTGCCGCTCTCTGAGACCGGAGAAGGTGACAGAGGGGCCGTGAGGTCTTCGCTGCCGGCCTGGGACATGGTTGATCTGGTAAAGATATCCTGTCCTTGAGATCGTGTTTTTTGGTTGACTGTAACCTATTGGGGGTGATATGAATTTCAAGTTTGCTTTGTTTCCCTGAACCATACTTACCCAACTTGTTTTCTTCCCTTTTTTTTTTTTTTTTTTTACCTGGGGGGATATCGTCCAACCTGGTGCAGGGTGGACCTACTGAACTTTGACTGACCTGGAGGAAAATGAAAGGTGATAATTCGTGAAGGGTTTGCTGACTAGCTTGAAGCAGTAACTAGTATGGTGATTGCGGTATAGCGACAACGAAATGATTTGAAATGTTTGCCATGATTAATGAAATGAGTGAAATCTCTTGCCATGACAGAGGTCAGGCTCGGTCATGCCACGACTGCGGCTGACCACGAACTGGGCTCTGGAGCATGTACTGAAATGAGGCAACCGAAAGACCCATTGGTGCACACCGGGACGAATCGGTGCATGATGCAACTGGATTCGAATCGGAGCGCAGTGTGAAACAACGAAATGACAGAAATGTTTCACCTTGACCGAGGCTCGAATTGATTGTGCCGCCTCTGCGACTGACAACGAACCGAGCTCTGGTATAGGTGTGGAAACAGCCGAAACAATTGGGGCATTCCGTGACAAATCGGTGCATCTTGGATGCGACTGGCTTCGAAACTGTAATGCGAAATGTGGGAGTGAAACGAATGGTAATAATTCTCATGACAGAGATGCGGATCGGTCGCCCGATATCTGCGACTAACTACTATCCGGACCCTGGAGCATGTACTGAAATGAGGCCGAGCCCTGGGGCATGCCATAACGAATTGATGCATCATAGATGCGACTGGATTCGAACCGGAGCGCGGTGAGTGCAGGTGTAATGGTTTAATTTGCCATGACAGAGGCGTGAATCGATCATGCCGCTATTGCGGGTGACTACGAATCGGACTCTGGAGCATGTACTGAAATGTGGCAAGTACCTGGGGCACGCCGAGATGAATCGGTGCATTTAATGCGACTGGATTAGTATCGGAGCGTGATACGTGGCAGTGAAATGTTGGCCATGACAGAGGCACGAATCGGTGAGTCGTAATGAGCGACTGACAACGAATGTGACTCTGGAGCATGTACTGAAATGAGGCCGTAAGCAACTGGGGCACACCGTAGCGAATCAGTGCATCTTTGGATGCGACTGGATTCAGATCGGAGCGCGGTACGTGACTGAAATGAATGAAATGATTCGAAATGGTTTGAAATGTTTTAGAAATGTTCTGAAATGAGAAATGACTTAGTATCGACCTGACGTGAGTCGATAAGAAATAGCGAATTACGAATCACAACAGTTGATTACTGACGCATGGTAACAATTTGTTAGACATGCCTGAATGGAGCGATGTCTACGTTGCGGAGTTTTACAGATAACGAAATGGTAACATGACGATGGTGCGAGTAGTATACATTACGGTTATGTAGTGAAATTTGCGAGTGATTCGTAAGTTTGATATCACGGTTTTAGTGACATGATATCTAACAATGCGTGAAAACAAAGATTTATTAAAGACTTCACTATTGCCGGGTCTGCTGCACACTTGGCAGTGGCAGCTATTGGTATCTGTCAGTCTTTTTAGGAACAGGTGAATCGGGTAACTAAGGCGTATCTGTGGAGCATTTGGCAGAATAATCTCAGGCCTTATGTTTCGCAGTAGATGCCCTTAAGGATTCCATAAAAATAGGTGTCCCGGTTGGCCCTGCTGTCAGTACATATGCGCAGGATTCTTTGGTTAAAAAACTGGTCTGCAGAATTACCCTGCAAAAGACTATTAGCTGGTTTCCCCTTTCACAGGGAGCAGCTATTTGGAGAAGACCTGAATAGGTATATCCAGAAGATTTCAGGGGGTAAGAGTGCACTTCTACTAGTTAAGAAGAGGAGCAGACAACCTTCCTTTAAGATGTCTAGTGCTAGTATCAACGGCCTCAGCCATCCTGGCCGAAGGGAAAGCCTCCAGGCCAGGGGCAGCAAAAGCCCTGGGCCCAGAGACCCCCTAAAGTCAGTCCCAAGCCCTCCTTATGAAGGTTCCCCCCCTCACATGGGTGGGGGGGAGGCTATTATGCCACGTACACACAATCGGAATTTCCAATGGGAAATGCTCGATGTGAGCTTGTTGGAAAGTCCGACCTTGTGTATGCTCCATCGAACATTTGCTGTCGGAATTTCCACACACAAATGTTTGAGAGCAGGTTCTCAAATTTTCCGACAACTTCACTTTGTTGTCGGAAATTCCGATCGTGTGTACACAAGTCCGACGCACAAAAGTCCACGCAGGCTCTGAATCAAGTACGAGATGGAAGCGATCGGTCTTGTAAAACTATTGTTCGTAATGGAGATTTCACATTCATCATGCTGCAAATTTTAAAATCTTTAAATGCAGCGCATTCTCTTCTTCTTTATAATGCTAGAATAATGAAGTTGCTTTGCTGCTGATATTCACAGAGATCTGACAAATGGATTTTTTATTACTTCTCGTGATCTCCTGAATAATATGTTTTTGTTGTTTTTCTCAAGATCTCCAGAATAATCTTTATTTTAACTTTTTATAGTGATCTCCTTTTTTTTCTGAAGATCTCCTGAATTTTTATTTATTTTTTTATCGTGATCTCCATAATAGTTTTTGTTGTTTTGTGTGTCAAGTTACTACAACACCATTATTATCTTAGTTTTTTTTAACCTCAAAGAGGTTGGTTGGTGTTGGTGTCTCTTGTTGATTTGACATTTTATTTTTGAAATGTACCTGCCTACTCACAAACAAACTATCCTTTTTGAACTAAAACAAATAGCCAAGTATTTGTCAAAACAAACATTTTAAATTTATTAGGGGTCGTAACAAAATAAAGAGGAAGGCAACACTGGAGAAACAGTTGGAATTGTTGAAGCCTTTGTACCCTAGGGCAGACATAAATTATTTGACAGGCAAAATTGGTAACCCGAGGAGTCCATTTAATAGGGAGCACAATACGGTCCAGCATTCCGAGAGATCGGGAGCAGCAGCAGATGACATATATGTCCTGAGGCTGTGGTCTTACAACAGCCTGCGTCTTTTGCCAGACCACACCAAACCCAGCCATCACTATCAACACTTCCTTCCATGCTTCCTTCCAGGCTGCTGTGGTGGGTTGGGTGGCTGTGTTGTTGGAGGTTTTTGCTGGAGGTGGTGGAGGAGTATGGTCCAACTCATACACGTGGCTTTTATTGGTGAGTTGGCCCCTCACCCCCTTGTTTAGGGTCTGAAGTATTACCTTCTCACAGATGAGATGTTGGCCCTTCTCCATTCCTTCCATTTTACTGGCTGTCATACAGCCAAAGGACTCGTGGACACTAGGGGTGGTTGTGAGGACCGCAGTAGCCTGCTGAATCAAAGTAGTCGCTGACTCCTCCATGTTCCTCCATGGTCCTTTTTGTTGGAAGGCCGAGGGGAGGAACCTGGGATTCGGTCAGGCTACTGGGCACAGCCACCTCCTGGCTGCCACTTTCCATGGCCTCCTGCTGGCTGAGACATTCCTGTGTATGAAAATGGTACATAGTTTTAGTTTTTTGGTCATCACACACAATTTTGAGATCATGGCTGTTGCAAATTGAATATTAACAAATAGAAAAGACTATCATTCTGACCCCAGCATTTTTCATTCTTGTCACAATCATTTTTGGCTACTACTGTCTATTGATATGTAAACCACTTTGTTAAATCAGAAAATTGTGATCAATAATAGCATCTAGTTAACATCATTCAATTTTGACAAGAAATATGTTGAACAATGCTATACTTGGCTCAAGCTTGGGTCCTCCACATCTTCTTCCTGGGTGGAAGGCCCAGGTTGGACTTCTGAAGCCTCATCTGATGTGGAAGGAAGTGTGGAAGGAAGGGTTGAGAGTGATGGCCTGGGTTCACTCTGGTCTGACAAAAACCGCAGTCTGTCGTAGTACCAGAGCCTGGGTACATATACGTTATCTGCTGCTGCTCCTAATCTCATGGAATCCTGGACCTTTTTGCGCTCCCTACTATTTGTGCTCCTCAGGCCACCAATTTTGGCCTTCAAATAGGGGATGTCTGCCATGGGAGTCACCGGCTTCACTAATGCCAACAGTTGCTCCAGCTTTGCCTTCCTCTTTAGCTTGTTGAGTATTATCTGGTTTTCACTTGCCAGAGACATGGCAACTCCATGTACTTATTTATAAAGGTTGGCAGGAAGTCAGGGTCAGTACATTTATCCATTTTCTCTACAAGACACAACAAAAGACAAACCCTAATGTCAGTCTAAACGCTCACAATATAGTCCGCAATCTATAAGCAGTATAGGCCACTAACCACTGATGCCCCAAGTTAAAATTGTAACTTTGTTTGCACGATCAGTGCTTACGCTACTCTGTCCTCTGCTCACAGATCGTACGTAATGCTTTATATACACTGCGCATGCATGTAAACTCCACCGCTGACCTTCTTTCTAGTGTATTCCCTGCCCCTTCTCGTTCAGCGCAGTGGGAGAGCACATGGCGGAGAGACAGCAGATGCATGCAGAGAGCAGCAATGATGGAAGTCTGGAGCAAGAAACGTCCCAAACCAGGGACCTATAAGGCCTCAAATATGTCTTTTGTAGAAATGGTGGAGATGGTGGACATCTTGAAGAGGGACGACTATGATGGGAAGTATGGACTGTACGCAAACCCAAATGTGAGAAAGGCCAAGATCATGACTAAAGTTGTGAGAAGTCTGCACAGGAATTTTGGGGTATGACGATCCAAGGAGCAATTGAGGAAACGCTGGTCAGACCTGAAATTGAGGGAGCAAGATCAGTATTGAAAGATCAGGAAAGTGCTTCTAAAAAGTAAGTATTTGTCATGTGTTCCTATTTTTATTATTACTTTAGTGCTGCTCCATGTGCTTTTCTTTACTGTTGTACAGTTTAAAATGGCAAGTTTCAGGTTCGTGGGCACAGTAATCGTTCATAGTAAACATCGTTTGTTTGCCCACTAATACAATGTTTTTGGCAGATGCAGGTTAACTACATTTGTTCATGCCTATTTGTATTAAAAGAAGTTTAGTACATTGTTGTCTAGATGGGTTTGTAACTAGAATGAAATGCAAACTTGATTCAGTGTAAGGAGAGGACACTCAGCAGCTGTTTACACATTTGGATGCAGGAGAACTAGTGTGGGACACCAGAACAACCTTTTTAGGGTGTCCCACACAGGTGCTCCAGTGGATACTAGGGGTCTCTACCTGTGTGAAACTAACAAAAAAGTATTCCAGCTTTAGAAAGGTAAAAAAAACAAGTCTTCAGCTTGGAACTCTGCCAAATAAGAAAACTTGTATGACACTTCCAAGCAATGTTTCATAGTCCTATTTCTTGCCTCAACTACCTGTGGGCTAAGTATACCTTTTTGTATTCACATAGGGGAGAAAAGAATCTGGACATCTAAGGACTAGGGATGAGCCGAACACCCCCCTGTTCGGTTCGCACCAGAACTTGCGAACAAGCAAAACATTTGTTCGAACACGCGAACACCGTTAAAGTCTATAGGACACGAACATGAATAATCAAAAGTGCTAATTTTAAAGGCTTATATGCAAGTTATTGTCATAAAAAAAGTGTTTGGGGACCTGGGTCCTGCCCCAGGGGACAAGGATCAATGCAAAAAAAAGTTTTAATAACGGCCGTTTTTTCAGGAGCTGTGATTTTAATAATACTTAAAGTGTAACAATAAAAGTGCAATATGCCTTTAAATTTCGTACCTGGGGGGTGTCTATAGTATGCCTGTAAAGGGGCGCACGTTTCCCGTGTTTAGAACAGTCTGACAGCCAAATGACATTTCAAAAGGAAAAAAGTCATTTAAACTACTCGCGGCTATTAATGAATTGCCGGTCCGACAATACACATAAAAGCTACCCGGTGACCCCGCCCCCTCTGACACATAGTGACTTGACGGGACTTCCCTGTGGCATCACAGGGAATGCCACAGGGAAGTCCCGTCAAGTCCCCGTGCATCAGAGGGGGGCGGGGTCACCGCCCCCCCGTTATTTAGGAACTGTCAGAAGAGGAGAAGCGTCACACAGCGGGAGCCTCCCTCCATGCCATCATGGATGCAGAGCGGCCCGAAAAAATTGTTCGCTGTTCGGCGAACTTGCGAACAGCTGATGTTAGAGTTGAAAATGAGTTTGACTCGAACTCGAAGCTCATCCCTACTGAGGACACCAGGAACCCCACTACTCATGAAGAAGGGGAAATCCCCACACACCATGAAGAAGATGTGGAGGGAGAGGTTAATGAAGTGGGTGAAATAGTGACCACAACAGGTGAGCGTCTGAGACCACAGCTTCAGGTAATAGATTTATGCCTGCATTTCTAATACATGATGTGTTTTTTTTATTTTAGGTGATGTGGATGTGTTGTGGATGTTGTGGAAGAAACTCATTTCAACAGTGCAAGTGCACAGATCTTCATCAGTGAGATCATGGTGTGCAATCGGGATGTAGAGATGGTCAAGCAAAATATCACTGATGTACAAAAAAATTAATAACATCATTGATGTTTTAGGCAGAATCTAAAACCACCAAAAATTGAAAGTTGCTGGTTGTATTTTTTATTTTTGCTAAAGTTTTAAAGTAATTTGAAAGCCAAATTTTAAAGATGCACACATGTGCTATCTGCCGTCATGGGATACCAATGTATGCTTTTTGTGGGTGCAACCCCTTCCTCGCAGCTCAAGTAGGTGAGAGGAAGGGGTTGCACCCCCGAAACATGTCCATTGATCGCCCATGATGGGAGCTAGCACACATTGACATTAGGCATGGGATCAGGAGGGAAATCCACATTTTGACTCCCAATTGGTGTGCATCTTCAAAATTTGGCCTTTACAGGGGTGACATCACCCCATCTGATGTAGGCAAGATAAACACAGTTTTGACATACTAATGTCTCACATGGCCTTCACTTTATAAGTTGAACTTTGTAAGTTCATGAGTTGTGTATGTTATGGTTTTAAACATGCCGTTTAGCCAAAAAACAGCTATATCTACTATCAAACATAAAATGTTAAATACACCAAAGATGTTGGTTTGTTAAAAAAAAAAAAAAAACACACATTTGAATGTGCTTGGAGTAAAATGTTTTATACTCAATGTGTGGCTTCTTCTTTCAATGCTCAATACCAGTTTTTGGAGTAAGTTGGTATAGTTACAGTTACAATAGGGGTATTTACTAAAGGCAAATCCACTTTGCACTGCAAGTGCACTTTTAAGTGCACTTGCGGTGCAAAGTGGATTTGCATTTAGTAAAATAACCCCACAGTATTCTAAAATTTGACCCAATCAGGCCAATTTAGGGACTCAAAGCAGTTAATTCATTAAACTGAAAAGGATGATTTTTAGCAATAATGCATTACATACATTAACAACAAAAACAATGTGTGTGTGTGTAGCAGACCCACAACATAACATAATAGTTAGCTGAAGAAGAGATTGTCATCCCATGTATCAAATAAGTTACGTTTGCACTATTGAAGAAAATGGACAAAAAGAAAAGGCTATTAGAGAACCTAGGAGACAGCTAAAAGAAACACAAGCAGTAAATCAAATGAAATAGGAGTTCAGAAACCTTTGGCGAACTTCACAGGCGCTTTGGGGGGGCAAGCCAGGACAGCCAGGTTCAAGAGCCATCAGAGTTGTTGGATCCGGTAATAAGCCATCCTCAGTCCCAACTGAGACCACATAGTTTGCTACATTTTTGCGCAAAAAGTTATGTGAAATGCAGGATGCAAGAATTATGTGATTGAGTTTATATTCCGCCATGTTGATAGTAGTGAGGAATAGGTGGAACTAGCTGGCCATTATTCCAAAGGCATTTTCAACCACTCTTCTGGCTCTGGCCAGCCGGTAATTAAAAACCCTCTGGTCCGGGGTGAGGGTTCTCATCGGGAATGGCCGCAGAAGATGGTCCCCCAGAGCAAAAGCTTCATCCACGACAAAGACGAACGGGAGTACCACCACATCGTCTTCCAGAGGTGGCAAGCCCAAGCTGCCATTCTGGAGCTGTCTGTAAAACTCCAACTGGGAAATGAATCCACCATCCATTATCCAGCCATTTTTTTCCCATGTCTACATACAGAAACTCATACGTCGCAGACACCACCGCCAACAACACTATACCCCTTATAATTATAATAGTATGACCCCGAGTTGGGGGGGGTGGGAGGATGTGGATGTGCTTCCCATTTATTGCCCCACCGCAGTTTGGGAAGTCCCATTGCTGGGCAAACTGGGAGGCCACAGTCTGCCATTCCTGTGGGTTTGAAGGAAACTGTGGAGTCAAACAAGAAAAAAAAAAATATATATATAGTACTTTTGCACATAACATTACAAGGAGATTAGACGCAAACATTCTAGGCCAACATAAGTAGAACATTTATTGAAATGGGTATTTAAAGACAAAAGTATAAGGTACACTTATCAGATTCCTCACCCCCTCTGATGGCCCATTGTAAAAACTTTAGGGGGTGAGATGTTTTGGACAGGTAACCCTCTCCACTTCATTGAAAGCTGAATACATAAATAATGTGTGTTACTTTGGCCAGCCCCTCCTTACTTACACTATTGGCAGCCCACTGGACAGGTAAGAAGTGTCATACTAAAATATGAATACACACTGTACAAATTAAAGCACATTTTTACATTCTGCAATTACCTATCAAGATAATAGGGGAACAAAACTTCAAACAGTACCATTTGAAAGTATTCAGGCAGGTCCTTGCACTACATGCGTTGGTGAATTCATCCATAAATCTGACCACAAAAGAGGTAGGTATAGTGTGTATGGGTTTGGAAAAGTCAGTAGATAGAGTATTGGTATCGGTTAACTTAGATCCTCTTGCACTCTGCATGAATTAATAATAACAATAACATTTGGACACATTTTAGGGGGTGTTTAGGGTAAGCACTACAATGGAGTTGACAAAATACATTGTTAAGTGACTAGGCTAGGTGTGTATGGGCCCAGGATAGCATGCTGGGGAGGTTAGTGAAGGCAAATATGCATGAAGGACAAAAAAGCAGCATTAAAAGCTTACAGCATGCATAAGGACAAAGAGGACATCCACAGCATATTACAATCATGGTAATTATGGAATGAAGAAATGAATACAATACATTAGCAATCATTAAATACATAGAATGTGATGTTAAAGGATACCATAATATAGTCCTTCTGCAGGACCTGAATAATGACTGAACAGGTCTCTGGTATAATGATTCCCAGAGCCCTGGGGGAGGGGGGGATTCCAGCTGTGAACTTAATATCCTGGAGACTTCTCCCTGTCGCCAAGTGCCGCAAGGTGGTGACGAGCCTCTGCTCGGGAGTGATGGCTTGCCGCATGCAGGTGTCCTGCTTCGCAATATAAGGGGACAGCAAAGCCAACAGACAGTGAAAAACGGGGTCCGTCATCCAGAGATAATTACTGAAATCAGGATTGTTCTCCTGGATCTCCCGCAACAAAGGCATGTGCGAGAATTGGTTCCCCTTAGCAATCAATTCTTCGTCCATGAGCTCCTCCTCGCCCTGTTCATGGACTGGACTTGGGTCAAAGCAAGAACTCCAATACCAAGCCCAAGCACAGTACGAACTCTAAGATGAGTAGGTACCTTCAACATGGCTTGAAAATGGTCGGCTGGCCATTCAGAACGCACTGAAAATCAGAAAGGACCTGAGAAGAACAATCTGAAAATCAGAAACGAATGGACAAGAGCGCACTGAAAAACAGAAGCAAACTATTAAATAGAATGCACTGAAAGACAGGAACAAGCTGACAACACGCATTGAAGAACAGATACAAACCCACAAGCACAAACTGAAATGCAGAAACAAACTGAAAAGCACGAGGCTGAAAAGCGCGAATCGTCTCTCACCAAACTTCTACTAACACGAGATAAACACAAGATTAAAAAGGAGCCCAAAGGGTGGCGCACTGGCTATTGAACTCTTTTTTTTTTTTTTTTTGAAAAATGTTTATTGGGTTTTTTACATTACATTAGTACATGGTAAATGAGTTGACTCATATACAGTCACGTAAAAACAGAAAGAAAAATCAATAGCACAGTAATTACCTGTATAACAATATTATAGCATCAGGATGATATGACTGTACAAACCTTAGTGCCTTTAGGAGCAAAAGCAACGTTTGGAGTATTAAAATAAAAATACTAACCTCGGGTATTAAACTGGCTGTATAAGTGGCGGTGGGTGAAGTTTACAGGTGAGGGTATGGAAGAATCACGGGCCCTCAAGGAGCTTCAAAGATTTGTTTCCATGGTTCAGGGTGGCAGAAATGCAGAGGGATCAGATAGATTGGATAATTTAAGGTTGCCTAGGGAGTTTGTAAGGTCTCGTTTGAGATCCCAATCTGTATAGTGGAAAGGTTGCATGAGTTTTTGTAGATCCTTTTGGGCAAACGTGCATTGCATGAATTTCCACCATCTCATGAAGAATTGTGAGGTAGAGTGAAAGTTCAGTACAATGGTGTCTAATATTTCCAGATAGAAAAGCGTTAAGAGGGCTTTTTTCACCACCGGTAAATTTGGCGGTGTTGATTTGATCCAATGGGACATGATAGTACTGCGGGCCACCAGGAGGCAAATATGCATCCAGTGGGAGATGCGAAGCGGACTCTTTATTGGTGGCGTGGATAAGGGTGGTTCACATCCATATAGACATAAGGTAATGTCTTGGGATCCGTATTTTAGTGATCTTGTAGATAAAGTTCAGTACACAGTCCCAGTATGTAATGAGGGGTTTGCACTCCCAGAGGCGGTGAAGCAGTGTTGGGTGTGGTGTGGAACACCAGGGGCACCGCTCTTGGGCTGGTTCTGCCTTGTTGATACGGAAAGGGTAGAATGCCCTGTGGATAATTTTGAATTGCGTCTCAGGCCATGTTTAGGATATAGTAAGTTTGTGCACTTGACTGTATCCTTCAAGGATTTTCTCTGAAAGGTCTTCATCCTTAAATAATTGAGACCACTTTTGGAATGGTTTAAGATGAAATTTGGCAGTCTGATGGGCAATAAGGGTAGAGTATAGGCTGGAAATGGAGTACTCGTCTCTGCATAATACAGTATCAATAAAGGACTTTTGGGGGGGGATCCATCCCAGGTCCATAGCATGAGCGTAGGTAACTGACCAAATTAGAGGTAGAAGAAGGCGTTTGTCTCTGGTCGAGAGAATTCCCTTGATAGGGTTTGGAAGGATTTAAACTTGCCAGGGGTATTAAGGTACATTGAGGTAATGTTGGTAAGACCCTTAGCGCTCCATCGTTCAAAGGCTTTGTGTAGAGTGGATGGGAGAAACATAGTGTTGCCTTGGATTGGCAGGTGGCAAGAAACACTGGAGGGTAACCCCAGCAGTCTCCACACCTCTCTCCAGGCTATAATTGTGTCCTTGATGAGCACACTCGATTTGAGGTATGTTGGTAGTTTGTTAGGATTTGAGTGGAGAATGGCTGGTAGAGCATGTGGAAAGGTTGAGGCACCCTTGAGTACTGTATTGGAGCATCTAGATCTGCCAGATAACCAGTCAAGGCCTTGTCTGATTAGGCAGGCAAGATTGTAAAAACGTATATTGGGCAGGCCCGCCCCCCCTTCAACTTCGGGAGACACAGTTTTTGTAGGGCAATGCGTTATTTTTTGCGAGACCATAGGAAGGCAGAAAGTGCCCTATGAATTTTTTTACATCCGAGTGCTTTAATAAAAAAAAAAGGTATGGTCTGCATAGGGTAGCGTAGGCATGCAAACAACACCATTTTAAAAAGGTGACATTTCCCAAAGAGCAAGAGGGGGAGGGCTGCCCAAGCTTCCAGCTCCTTTACAATTTTTGATATTAAAGGTGGGAAGTTAAGTGTATATAAAATGAATGGTTCTCAGCCGATGTTAATGCCCAGATAAGTTATGTGTTGTGTTGCTATGGCAAAAACAGACTGGTGTCGCCATTTGGCAGACATCCTGAGATGGAGTGTTAGAACTTCACTTTTGTCAAAGTTAATTCGAAAGCCTGAGCACAGTCAGAAAGTTTGAAAGAGTTTTCAGAGTTTATCAAAGTCTGAGAGGGGTTGTGTGGAGAACAACAACATGTCGTCTGCAAATAGTGCAGAACTGAGAGTTTGGTTACCTAGTGTGATGCCACTGACCCCGTCAGGTAAGTTGAGTAGTCTGGATAAAGGCTCAATAACAATGTTAAAAAGTAGAGGGGAGAGGGGGCATCCCTGTCTAGTCCTATTTGTTAGGAGGATCAGATCAGAGATAAAGTCGGGGGGGGACCAGACGCGGGGATTCATACATTCACTGTAAAAAACGCACAATTGGGCCCAAAAAAAACAAAAGTCAGTCATCACTCTGAATAGCCAGGACCAACTGATATTGTCAAAAGCCTTTTCAGCATCTAGTCACATTAAGGCGATGTCTTATTCAGGGTTCGATCTAGCATATTCTAAGGCCATCAGAACCTTGCATATGTTTAGAGTGGGCGATCGTTCCTGATCAAATCCTGAATGAGCCGGGTGTAATAAAGAGGGGAGTAGGTGGGCTAAGCGTGACGCAATTATCTTGGATAGTATTTTGACGTCTACAGTGATTAAGGAGATTGGCCGATGCGAACCTGGAAGTGAGGGGTCTTTAACTTTTTTAGCGATTAGTCCAATATGTGCCTGCGTCCCTGTAGGGAGATAGGAGCCCCCATCCCACATGGCTGCATATATATGTTTCAGGGTATCAGGAATAAAGTCTTTATCCTGCTTGTAGAATTCAGCTTTGTAGCTGTCCAGGCCTGGGGATTTAGCAGATGCCAAAGATTTGATCGTCAGTTGGATATCCTCTAAGGTGATGGTCACGTTAAGAGCAGCTAAATGGTCCTCTTAAAGCTTAGGCAAGCGGATCTTAGCTAGGAGGGCTTCGACAGTAGATTGGTCATTCGGGTCCACCGAGTATAGAGTAGTGTAGTAGTCTGCTAGTAGTTTACTAATTTCAGTAGGTGAGGTAACCAGTGCGCCAGCTGCATTTTTTCAGGGCAGAGATATGGGTGGGTTGTCTCGGTCCCCTGCAGAGTTTTGCCAGCAGTTTGCCCGCCTTGTTATCATACCTATGAAAGTGTAAAGTAGAATAGGAGGTCTTAGACATTTATTGTTGCTCAGCCCATAGGTCGAATTCTCGTTTGGCTTTTCTGCAGAAGTGTATGTTGTTGGGTGTACGGTT
This sequence comes from Aquarana catesbeiana, assembly GCF_042186555.1. NCBI lineage: Eukaryota > Metazoa > Chordata > Amphibia > Anura > Ranidae > Aquarana > Aquarana catesbeiana. Next base: position 132,974,291 of record NC_133332.1, on the reverse strand, counting down.
AAGTGTAAGTAGTGTGCTGAGCGTAGAGCTTCACTAGCTCGCATGTAGTGTTGTTTGGCGTTCCTCTTAAATTGGGTGGTGTAAGAAATAATTTTCCCTCTCATGAAGGCTTTCCCTGCCTCCCAGAAAAGGTTTGGGTCTGTAAGGTGCGTCTCGTTGGTAGAGGCATATTTAGTCCATGCTCCATAGAGCATGTGGCGAAAGTCCTCATTATCTGCTAGGTAAGAAGGGAAGCGCTATATGTGTGAGGGAGAAGAGGGTTGGGTATTGATCAATTGTATTGCGATGGGGCTGTGGTCTGAGATTCTGGCATTGTTGAGTTCCAGGTCGCATAGCATTGATAGAAGTGCGGGAGAGGCAAAAGAAAATAGTCGATTCAAGAGACGGAATTGGGGGGGGGGGAGTAGAAGGTATAGTCCCGATCCGTTGGGTGTGTTAAGCGCCATACATTTATTAAGTGCATGGAATCTATGGCTTGTGTTAGGAGCGTTGGGGTCAAAGTTGGTCATCCTATGTGCCTTGTCACCTACTCGGTCAATTGTTGTGGACATAACTGAATTAAAGTCCCCACCTACTAGAGGTAGAGTCTCTGGGACAGTCAATATCCAAGCCACCATGTTTTGAAATAATGAGGTGTCTGGCGAGTTGGGAGCATATATATATTAGTAATAGCCATTTCTTTGTTAGCTAAGGTCATGTGTGGTGTTATTTTGCGGCCTGTCAGGTCAGTCCTCATGTCCTTGATAGTATGTTTCAGGTTTTTGTGTAGTAAGATGGCTACTCCAGCTTTGCTCTCTATGGCTGATGAGCCATATACAGTTCCCACCCATAGTTTGAATAAAACAAAAAGAAATAACCCCTGAATGGAACTTTGAAAGACCACCAGTTCTAAGGTATACAAAAAATATCCTTTAAAGATAAAAAGACGTATAACATCTACACATCACATAAATACATCAAACAAAAAACAGAACACCAATACAAAGAATGAAATGCACAATAACATATGTACTCTCCGAAGGGTGGTGTACCCAAGAACCCGACGCATTTCCAGTATTATGATACCTTCATCAGGGATTGAGAGTTGAGTATGTATACTCAATGTATAATATTCATTGTTTTTTGGTGGAACTTCATCGTGGCCAAGCACATTTTATAACACAGATGTGGTAAATGCATTTCAAGCCTCCTACTATTTCGGTCTGGCGTCCACTTGACATTTGTCTGGGTCTAACTGCCTCCTTTGTTCTTTGAACATGGAATCACTCCAATCGAATTAAAACATATGTATACATACTCAACTCTCAATCCCTGTTGAAGGTATCATAATACTAGAAACGCGTCGGGTTCTTGGGTACACCACCCTTCGGAGAGTACATATGTTATTGTGCATTTCATTCTTTGTATTGGTGTTCTGTTTTTTGTTTGGTGTATTTATGTGATGTGTAGACGTTATACGTCTTTTTATCTTTATCATTAAAGGATTTTTTTTATACCTTAGAGCTGGTGGTGTTTAAATGTCCCATTCAGGGGGTATTTCTTTTTGTTCTATTGCACCAGGGAAGGGACCACCATACTCTATATCTGACATGGTGGAAGTCTCTCTTTTTTCCATAGTTTGCGTAAACGTGTCAAATCGTCTTCGGACAGATGTGTCTCCTGAAGCAGGGCCACATCTGCCCGGAGACGCCTCAAGTGTCTAAGAATGGACATGCACTTACTTGGAGAGCGAAGCCCCTTAATGTTCCACGATACGATCTTTAGGTGATTCTCATCGGTTGAGGAGGCCATGTCCGGTCTGGAGCTATATACTGAGCTTGAAGTGTGGAATGAAGTCTCCCTTAAGGCATCGCATCATCAATCCGAGGGTCACCCAAGTATTGGAGGTTTCCTGAGGTTATAGGCACAAAACAGGTAATTAGAAATATTACAAACATTAAACTAAAACAATAAAAAAAAAAACAAAATAAAAAAAACAACAACAAAACAGAGGTCCGGTGCACAAAGCACCTAACAGCAAGGACTTCACTTTTTTCCACATGGGGTTAAATTGCATGGCAGAGCCCCCGCCATACGCCTGCTTCTCTCCTAAGGATGAAGTGCGAGCTTCAAAAGGAGGAAAATGGGGAGAAAGGGTGGAGGGGAAAAGGGAGGGAAAAGGGGTGATTGCTAGTTGAGTGGGAATAAGTTAGGCAACACTGCAGAGATGAGTGGGGGGAGCTTAGTTTCTGGGAGGTCGCAGCACATTTCAAGGGTCATCTCAAGAAGGGAGCAGGATATTTGGCTAACAAGAGGTATCATGAGGGTGACCGCACATATAAGCGGAGAGTATCCTAGGCAGTTAAAGTGGGAAAATAAAAACAAAGGGGGAAGAAAACCTAGCACCCACATTTAGGTGGTGTAGGGTATTAGTCCAGTATGTGGAACAGAGTTCAGGCAGTGTAATAATAATATTATTATTAATAATAAATAGTGGTGTGGGAGATGTAAAAAACTGAGAAAAAGGGGTGCTGATACTACCCATCTCCCATGGGCCTCCGTCCATAGGTAGTCTCTGAGACTTGTTTTCAGCGATTGCCGGAATGATCCACCTGATGGGTAAAGCAACTTCATTTGTATGGCGACTTGGTCGGACTGCAGTGTTGTTTGCGGGATGCAGAGGGAGAGGTAGCTGGAGATGAGGAAGAGCCTTCTACAGAGTTGGTGTGTTCCATTTCTGTGCCAGCTGCTGCAAGGTATTGATCCGCTTCATCAGGCAAAGTAAAAGTGAGGTGTTTCCCTGACTGCATTTGGATACGTAGGGTGGCTGGATATGCCAGGGAGAATTTCACTTGATTGTCGTATAAAGTTGAATAGATTGTTGAGAACACTTTACGTTGTTTCATCACCTCGATCGAGTAGTCTGCAAAGAGCAAACGTTTTGCCCAATCTAGCAATAGGGAGCTCATGCGGCGGAATGCCTGCATAATGGCGTAATTCAGGCACGACTTTCCATGTACTGACCAATGCGATGGGTGCGCTCGATAGTGTAGGGTATGTGGAGTCCCAGTTGTTCTGGGATAACTTTAGCGCATATGTTTGTGAGCTGGTTGTTAGCTATTGATTCTGGCAGTCTAATTATGCACAAATTGTTTCTTCTGGAACAATTTTCTAGATCATCCAATTTGTCCCATATTTCTCCGTTTTCAGCGGTTATGCGGGCTATTGCTGCTGACTGTGCAGTGGTATCATCTTCCAGGGATGATATTCTGTCCTCTGCCTGTGTGATTCTCTGGGCTTGTGCTTGTACCTCCAGGTGGAGCTGTTCTAGCCCCCTATGTACTGTGGCATCCACAGTGGCAGCCAGAGTGGGTCCCAGCAGGACGATTACTTCCTGGGCAATACCTGCTGGTGATGCAGGATCAATTGCCTGTGTTGCTGAAGCAGCGTGTGGCTGTGAGGATTCCCCTGTACATGAAGCGGCCACCATTTTGCCTGAGCCTGGAGCTGCGTCTCCCACCGGGGGTGCCGAGGAGACCGCTCGAGCGTACGATCACTCCACAAAGCAGTCCATATGTGCCCGCTATGCTGCGGGAGTGGATGGGGTTACCCCGAAGCTCTGGCTTTTTTTAGCTGAAATCGGAGGGAGGGCAGCGGGAGTTGTGTCTGTGTCTAGCTACCGCTGTCCCATGTGGCGCTGGAATCGGAAGTAATTTCCTTTTTCTAGTCCCGTTGTACATCACCGCATTCTTCACATTCAGAATTTCTGAAAAGATTTGTTGTCGAAAAAAATCTGATCATGTGTACGCGGCATTAGAGTTCTCAGACGGCTGGGACGTAGTGATCCAAGACAGGTGGGTTGTGTTTACCATGTCTCAGAGGTACAAAATAGAATTCCGTGAGCTTCCCACCTCTCAGTTCTTAAAGTGCAATGTCCCCACAGACCCAGTAAAAAAAAAAAAAAAAAAAAAAAAAAAAAAAGGAAGAGGTTTTTAATAGATCAACTAAGGTCCTAAGGAGTGATTTCAGAGGTTCCAGTCAACAAAAGATTTGAGGGTTTTTACTCAAATCTTTTCATAATCCCAAAATCAAATGGAGATGTAAGGCCTATTCTGGACCGCAAGGCTCTGAATTAGTTTCTAGTCATTCGTTCTTTCCGGATGGAGTCAATTCGTTCAGTCGTAGCCTCCTTGCACGGAGAGGAATTCTTGGATTCCATAGACATCAAAGACGCGTATCTACACATGCCAGTCTGCAGGTTCCATCAAAGGTTTCTGCGATTCGCAGTGGGTGACCAACATTTTCAGTTTATGGCACTACCTTTCAGGTTAGCCACGGCACCTCGGGTATTTACTAAGGTATTGGCTCTGGTATTGGCAGTTCTAAAATCTCTGGGAATATCGGTTCTACCATTGATAGATCAAACAGTTCCAGACCTGGGGTAGAATGTAGCCCCGGGCGGTTCAATTCTTGGAGCGACTGGGTTAGATTCTGAACTGGTCAAAATCAGCCCTGCAGCCAGTTCAGTGCCTAGAGTATCTGGAGCTAACACTAGACATGGTCAAGGCAAAGGTATTTTTGCCTCCAGAGAAGGTCAGAGTCATGAAAAACCTCGTTCAGGTCATAAAAGGGAAAAGATATCCCTCCATTCGCCTGTGTATGGGGCTACTGGGGAAAAAGGTATCTTCATTTGAAGCAGTCCCTTATGCACAGTCCCACTCCAGACCAAACATCCTGTCTGTCTGGAACAAGAATGTCCAGACTCTGGACTGGCACATGTCTCTTCAGCTGAAGGTGCATCAGGGCCTCAGTTGGTGGATGTTAACCAAGAATCTGGTAAAAGGAAAGTCCTTTTTGCCTGTGGCCTGGAGAGTGGTGACAACAGATGCCAGTCTCTCTGGATGGTGGGCAGGCCTAGAGGAGGCCACCATCCAGGGAGGGTAGTCCTGGGAGGGAGAGGAGCTTGCCCATAAACATTTTGGAGATTCAGGAAGCTTGCTTGGCTCTAAGCTTCTGGACTTCCAGACTACAGGGATGTCCTGTGAGGGTCCAGTCGGACAATGCCACGGCTGTGGCATACATCAATCACCAGGGAGGCACCAGGAGTCAGACAGCCCAGAAGGAAGTGGATTGAATGCTGCCCTGGGCAGAAAGATTTGTTCCATCCCTATTGGCGGTGTTTATTCTGGGAGTGGAGAATTGGCATGCCAATTTTCTGAGTCGCCAGCAAATGTTTCCAGGTAAGTGGTTCCTAAAATCCGAGATCTTTGCATCGATCTGCTGCAGATGGGGTATTCCGAATGTAGACCTGCTGGCAGGTTTAACAGGAAACTAGACAGTTTTGTGTCCAGAACCTGGGACCCGCTTTCATTAGGGGCAGATGCCTTGGTAGTTCCGTGGGATCAGTTTTCCCTGATATATGCCTTCCCTCCAATCTGATTGTTGCCAAGGCTACTATGCAGAATCCGGGAAGAGAGAAAGCAGGTGATCTTAGTAGCTCCAGCCTGGCCCAGAAGGACTTGGTATGCACAGATTATAAGACTGGAGGTGGGAAAGCCCTGGGTTCTTCCACTCCATCCAGATCTGCTCTCACAGGGTCCAATATTCCACCCCGATTTATGGTCTCTAAGTTTAACCATTTGGCTGTTGAAACCAGGATCTTAAAGGATCGGGCATTTCTGGGTCAGTATGGTCTACCATGTTGAATGCTAGAAAGCCAGTTTCTAGAAGTATCTACTATAGAGTCTGGAGATCCTATATTGCCTGGTGTGAGGCCAGGAGGTGAGACCCCCCAGAGATAGATCATTGGGAGAGTTTTGGCTTTTCTGCAAATAGGGGTGGATATGAATCTGGCCTTAAGTACAATTAAGGGTCAAATTTTGGCCTTAGCAAAATTTTTTAAAAGGCCTATTGCTTCTCACTCCTTAGTATGTTTGTACAGGGGATGATTCGTGTTTTCTTGGTGGCAGCGACGATGGCCAGGAGGGTGTCAGAGTTGGCGGCTCTGTCCTGTAAAGAAGATTATTTGATCTTGCACCAGGATAGGGTGGTTTTGCGGCCACAACCAGAATTTTGCCCAAGGTAGTGACCAGTTTTTATCTAAATCAGGATATCATTCTACCTTCCTTTTTTCCCCAAATCCACAGTCTGCAGAGGAGAAATTATTTCACTTTCTTGATGTAGTATGGGCTATCAGGGTCTATCTGAGAATGATGGCTCAGATGCGGAAGACTGATGTTCTGTTTGTATTGCCAGAAGGTCCCAAGATGGGACAGGCAGCATCTAAGTCAACTATTTGTCAATGGATTCGCCGAGCGATTGTTCAGGCGTATGGATTAAGGGGTAAGGCCCGCCTTTTCCGGTAAGGGCACACGCTACCAGAAGAGTGAGTGCTTCATGGGCAGTTCATCATCAAGCATCGATGGCTCAGATTTGCAAGGCTGCTACTTGGTCATTGGTGCATACATTCACTAGGGTTTATCAAGTTAACGTTAGGACTCAGGAAGATGTTGCATTTGGACGCAGTGTACTGCAGGCAGCAATATAGATCCTGTTGTTCTGATGGTGTTTCTTTGGTCATAAGGGGTTCCCTTCTCTCAAAAAGCATTGCTTGGGGACATCCCAGTTAGTTTAATGGCTGCTCTGTGTCCCGTGATGTACAATAAAGAAATTAGGATTTTTTTCTACAGCTTACCTGTAAAATCATTTTCTAGGAGTACATCACGGGACACAGAGATCCCTCCTCTCATCTGGGAAGTTTATTGCTTGCTACAAAACTGAGGTATTTCCTGTGTAGGAGGTGTTATATAGGGGAGGACTTCCTGTCTTTTTGGTTTGCCAGTGTCCATTCACCTATAGGTGGCGTATAACCCAGTTACTTATTATGGCTGTTCTGTGTCCCGTGTTGTACTCCAAGAAAAGGATTTTACAGGTAAGCTGTAGAAAAAAAAAATCTAATATTACCTTACAACTTTAAATTATTCAAGTTTATATGCCACATGGTTCAGTCAACGAAGAATAATAATAAAGAAATAAAAACAAACCTTACAATACATAGCTGTTTTTTTTTGGACAATTATTATATTTGAGGAGGATTTTTCAAAACTGTCAGTTTTCAGGAAATATACAATTTTAAAATGCAGAATTCATAACATGGTTGAAGCGGTACGATATCAGTTTAAAAACATTTTGGGAGGTTTGTAAATAGTTGAAAACAAATGTAGTCTAGAACTTGCCTTGAATATAATATTATTATTATTATTATTATTATTAATAATAATGCGCATGCGCTCCGTCATGGCCGCCTGAGCCGTGAGCTCTGCACCACCCCGGACTAAAGAGCCACACATTACCCTCCTTAGCCCATGGGGGAACATCCCATCTGCCCGAACAGGTACGGGAACACTGGGGGAGCGCCCTGTGATGTCCAGTCCCCCAGTTCAACAGGACCTCGGACCGCTATTCAATACGGCGGGGAGGGACGGGTGTACCAAGATGGCCGCCGGCACGGAATAAATCCAGCCTCATGCTGCCTCACAGGCCAGGGCGCCAGAAAACAGGCCAGTACTTACCCCAGTGACTTTAACTTATGCCCAAGCGGCACAGGGCACACCCAGCATGTCCTAGGCAACACCTCATGGACCCCACAAGCACCAGGCCCCCTCTCCGGCATCTACGGAGTCCTTGATTGAGAAGGCACGGACGGGGATAGTGTATAGTCCTCCAAGTGCCTGCCAACCTCTCCCCTCTGCTAACCTGTCCCCTGGCTTTTCAGTCAGGGACATCACCTCACTTCAGGAAGACCTTTTTGCTAAATTCTCTACTCTGCTAGAGAGAGGACTGGCCAATACAGCAACACAAATCACAAACACTATTGAATCAGATCTCTCTAGTTTGGGTTCCAGAATAGATGCCATGAAGGACAAAATTGAGAATACAGTCTCCAGAACCAACCAAAATGCAGCGCGCATTCAGACCCTTCAGGATCAACTTGATACAGCCCTCTCCAGGATTGAGGACCTTGAAAATAGGTCCAGAAGGTATCATTTCAGAATTAGAGGCCTTCCTGAATCCTTCACCGATATTCCCCTCATGGTTCAGGACATTATCTCAGATCTCATCCCAAAATATCCCGCCGCATCGTCTAGAACTGGACAGAGCGCACAGGGCACTGGGACCCCCCAGAAAAGATGGATCACCCATAGATATCATAGTAAAACCGCACTTTTATGGTGTCAAGGAGGAGGTCATGCTCCAATCACGCCTGAAGCCTAAAATACAGCACCAGGGGCACCAGTTGCAGATTTTCGCAGATTTGGCTCCATCCACCATCCATAGAAGAAGATCGCTCAAACCACTCCTGACGGTCCTAATTCAACGAGACATTAAGTACCATTGGTCCTTTCCCTTTGCTGTGAAGTTCACAATTCACGGTAAAACCCACTCATTTTCTAGCCTTCCTGAAGGTGAAAGACTGCTCTTGTCTCTGAAATTAATCTCCCAGGAGGCTCCCGTGGACTTCTCCACATCGTCATCGGGGTCTTCCAAACGTCCCCCTCCCGCGGGCACCTCCTTTGGGATAGTAGTCCCTTCTGTTGATGGAGTGTAAGCTCCAACCCCCAACCCCAAATTTTGGTCCGGTTTGGTCCCCAGTCCCAGGACATACTTTGTTTCTATTGTCCTCTCTTCAACAAGTTCCCACTGCCCAAAGATGAGAGACTTCAGTGACTTCCTGCCCAACTACACTTCGGACACTTCAGCAGCAGGAATTTGTTGCCCTCTTCCCTCCTGTTGAGTTTTCAAATCAGAAGGGTTCTATTACTCCTGGGAAGTGAAGGTTCCTTCCCCTCCAGGATGGTTCTTTGGTGATTGGAACAAATAGGTCCAAATTTTTGAGGGGCTTATTTTCTACTTCCTTCAATTTTTTTTTTTAATTTATTTATTTTTTTTTTTTAGAACCCTTACTTCCACCTCATTTTGCTAGGGCCTTGTCCCTTTTTCCCCTCGGCGCTCCTGGCCTCTCCGACCTCCCTCCCCTGCATAGCGGGGAGTGGGGGTTGGATGGGTCGGGAGGTGTCGGGTGAGGGTAGTTAGCTCTTCAGTCACTACAGGTTACTATTTTTTCTTATGCGCCCTGTTTTGTGCAATTGGTTGATTACATTTCTGTTGAACGTTTGTTTTTTTTTGTTTTTTTTGATGTGCAAAGTCTTTATTTTAGACACATGTTGTTGCAATGGTCCCCTTGCACCTCTACCCACTCCTGGAAAACTGAATGTGTTTTCTTCGTGTGGGACGTTTAAGATTTGGGGTTTGGCGGATATCCCCTCCGCCACTCTCCACGGGTCTTGTTAGAAGACCATTGTATTTGTTTTTGTATTTGTTCGACTTTCTCCCCCCCCCTTTTTTTTCCTCCTATCTACTCCTTTTTTTCTCTTCAAGCCTTTCAACGGGAGACGACCCCTCTCAAGCTCCAAACCGAAAAAGGCTGTTTCAATACCATTCATCCCCTACCTGACGGTAGAAATCGCCATCTGGTAAGTGGCTGCCAGTTCGATGGCCTCCCCCCCCCTCTGTTCCTATGGCTGATAACATATCGAAGGGAGTTGATCTCAGGGTGGCATCTCATAACGTTCAGGGCCTGAATTCCCCTAGGAAAAATGAGAGTAGCATTTGAACACTACAGATCCCTTAAGCTGGACATAGTGCTACTTCAGGAGACGCACTTTCCGATTCGATACAACCCCAAATTCCTCCATCCACATTATCCATCCTTTTACTTAGCAAATGCACCAAACAAGACAAAAGGGGTCGCAATTCTTTTCTCAAAAAATAGCAAATTTTCCCACATCTCTGATTTCAGAGATCCAGAGGGCAGGTTTATTCTTGTAAAAGGCACTTTGGAGGGAGTAGTATATTCTATAATTTCTTACTACGCCCCTAATAAGGGTCAAGCCACTTTTTTCCAGAACCTCTTTACGACTCTAAACCCCCTCCTGGAGGGCAAGGTCATTTTTTGGGGAAAGATTCTAATGTGGCCTTTGACCAAGGTCTAGATAAAACAAGACCCCATAAGGACCAGCTCATGCGCCCTATGAAACTCAGCACCAAATTAGCTAAAATACTACATACCAATAGCTTAGTTGACATTTGGAGGGAACTGAACCCCAAGAGTAGAGACTTTACACACTTCTCCTCCCCCCACCTTTCCTACGCCAGGATTGATCACTTATTTATTCCTACAAATCTCATTCCACTGACTAATAAGGCTTCCATATTGGACACACCATGGTCGGACCATTCGCTGGTCCTCCTTTCCTTGAGAAATACACTAACAGGGAAACTGGGTTCATATTGGCGATTGAATCAGTCGCTCCTTAGCGACCCAATCCATACCAAGGTGATAGCAGGCGCCATCAAAGATTACTTTCATTTAAATGATATTGATAACATCTCCCCTGAGACCCTCTGGGCTGCCCACAAGGCTACCATCCGAGGTGAGCTCATCCAAATAGCTACCCAGGTCAAGAAGGAGCGTCTGATTGACATCCAAAAGTTGGAAAAATCCTTTGTAACCTCAAAAGCCGAACACAAAAAACACCCTTCTAAGGTGACAACAGACCATCTAGACGCGATTAGGCTTGAGCTCAATCTAGCATTAACAGCTAAAGCGGAGAAACACATCCGCTGGAGCAGCACCAAATATTGCCAAAAAGACAAAATAGGACCGATGTTAGCCTCAAAGCTTACTCCCAAATACCACTCCCATTCTTTCCCCAAACTGGGCATAGCAGGACAGCCTCCGACAGCCAACCCAATCAAAATCATGAATGCCTTTCATGAATTCTTCTCCAAACTTTACAATTCTACCCAACCAGAGAGAGGCCCCTTGACCATTTCTTTCCTCCAGAACCTCCAGTTACCCTCCATTTCCCTGGAACACAAAGACTTAATGGAAAAATCCTTTACCGCGGAAGAGATAAGGGAGGTTATTAAAGGCCTTAAGACTGGCTCAGCTCCAGGACCTGATGGTCTATCAGTCCCCTATTGCAAGTCATTCGGAGAAATATTAGCCCCCCACATGGCAAAATTTTTTAACTCTAAAAGCTCAGGCTCCCCACTAGATCCACACTTGAACACTGCATTTATCTCAGTAATCCCCAAACCCAACAAAAACCATGAGGAAGTTGAAAATTATAGACCCATCTCCCTAATTAATAATGACCTGAAAATTTTGACAAAAATTCTAGCTAACCGTCTAGCATCCTTTATCAAATTGTATGTCCACAAAGACCAGGTGGGTTTTAGCCCAGGCAGGCAAGGGCCAGACCAAATTAGCAGGGTGATCGACATAGTCTCCCTTCTCCAATCTAATTGGGTAGGGGGCCCCAAGCAAGAAGAAATTATCCTATCTCTGGACTTAAATAAAGCCTTCGATTCGATCAAGTGGCCTTATCTATTTTCCATATTGGAGAGGTGGGGTTTTGGGACCAGATTTTTAGGGGTCCTTGGATCCCTTTACTCTGCTCCGAAGGCGGTGATCCGCCTACAAGGTCAAAATTCCAACCCCCTTAATATATCAAGAGGCACTAGACAGGGCTGCCCGCTCTCTCCTCTAATTTTTGCCATGGCGATTGAAACACTGGCAATAGCAATAAGATCTAACCCCAACATCCATGGTGTGTCCTGTGGGAATCAAGTCCACAAATGCGGTCTTTTTGCGGACGATATGCTCCTTTTCATCACGTCCCTGATCATCTCCCTCCCTAACCTTTGTAAACTTCTGAAGGAGTTCTCCATGATTTCAGGGTTAAAGGTTAACTACTCTAAGTCATATGCTTTAAATATTTCTCTCAAGACAAACACAGTAGTTGCACTTCAAAGTGCCTTTGAATTTAAGTGGAGCGAATACTCCATAGATTATCTGGGGTTTAAACTCACTGCTAAAATGGAGCATTTGTACAATGCTAACTTCCCTCACATATACCGTAAGCTTGAAGCTGACTTGGGAAACTGGACAAAAGGGGAGGTATCCTGGCTTGGGAGAATCCATGCTGTTTAAATGACATTACTACCACGACTCCTCTACCTTTTCAGGGCCCTTCCAATAAACATTATTAAGGATCATTTGACATCTTTCCAAAGAAAAGTCAACAAATTCATTTGGGGTGGAAAAGGACATAGAATCCAGCAAAGATCCCTGTTTCTACTCAGACCACAAGGGGGTTTGGGGCTTCCCCAGCTATTTTGGTATTTTCAAGCTGCCAGGTTGGCAAAACTCTCCTCAGTCTACTCAAGGGCTGAGAAACTAGACTGGATTCAAATAGAAAGACAGGCTGCACCATCTTACACCCTTGACTTCCTACTCTGGGTTCCCCCAATACTTTCCCCTACCCTCTCCCAATCACTGAAAATCTGGGACAATTTGAGAAATAACCCTGCTTTAGCTTCGAGTAGCCGCCCTCTAGCACATGTTTTCAATAACTGACTTTAAGCCGGGCCTAGACATTAAAGCCTTTAAATGGTGGCTGGACAAGGGGTTGTATTGAATTGGACACTTCTTCACATCCGTTGGCCCTATTTCCCTGGATTTGTGTGTTAATCAAATTGAGATCCCAAATTCTGAATGTTATAGATTTTACCAAATAAGCCACTTCCTTCATCACATCTGGGTGGAGAAAACCTCGCCTCCCAGATTCACACCGTACGAATTATGGTGTGGGCAGTCCACAGAACAGAGGGTCAGAATCTCCATCATCTATCAGTCACTGTCTCACCAATCCTCAAAGACCCCATACATGCTCGCTTGGGAGAGCGACCTATCCCTCAACTGGGACATAGAGAGATGGAGGGTCTCCTTTAATAGATACTTTAAGGGCATTATGAATATCTCCCTAATTGAATCCAGCCTCAAGGTCATTACTAGATGGCACATTACCCCGGACAGACTGGCCAAAATGTTCCCTTTAGCAGACCCCAGGTGCTTCCGAAGGTGTCAACTCTCAGGCTCCATAGTTCATATATGGTGGGAATGTCGGAGATTAAGGCCCTACTGGAGCAAAATTTTCTCCCCAATTCGAAAAGTTACGAAGGCTCAGATTCCGAAAACCCCAGCCATAGCCCTCCTTAATGTAAATTTAGCCAAAACAACTAAACAGATGCGCAAATTAATACATTTCATCCTCCTTGGTGCCAAGCTCACCATTGCCAAAGCTTGGAAACAACCCAAGGTTTCCTTCAAAGACGCTACACGTTAAATATCTTGGATTATGTCCCAAGAGAAACTTATTACATATTTGGCAGGGTTATAGTGGCTTCATAGGTGCCTGTTATTGTGTTAGACATTAACCTGTTCCATACTTTGTGTTTTTGGCTTATCATGTACCCATCACAGGGGACTGTATTGTACTGTTTGGTTTTCTTTATCCTCTATTGTTTTATATTATTGAAAAATCAATAAAATATTTTGAAAGACATTATTATTATTATGTCTTTGTATTATGAAACCATTCAAGGCTTGAAATAAAACAATTTCCGGTTAATAAAAGTTACTGCTTCTACCATACATTCCTACATGCATAAAACTGCTATAGAAGATAATGAAACAGTAGTGCAAAGCATAATGATCACATTATTGAATGTAGGTTAATTTGTCATCAAAGTGTAATAGCTAATTACAGCAATGTATAATAGCTTACTAATTCATCTGCCCTCATGTTACAAAATAAAATTCACTAAGCAGTGCATTTGGGGCCAGATACAATCTGTAGCAGGGTAGAACTTAACACAAGACCCAGAAACTGTGACATATGGGACAGGGTGGCATGTCTAAAGCAATGCAAATACCTACTTTACTGAAGATTGGATTTGCATAAGAAGCTGCCAGAGGCTCCAGTGAGGCAGAGAATATAGGACGTAAATTCTGACACATTATGGTGCTAAAAACACACACAATTCTGAAATAAATACATAAACCTAGTTGATATTTATATGTGCCCCAAACATGTTATTGCATACCCTTGGTGGTAAAAAAAATTTAAAGTGGTTGTGAAGTCACATAACACAATTACTTGTAACCGCTCTGTTTTAGCAAGATCTAAAGTACTGTGTGTAGTTTTTTAAAATTATAATCCTAAATACCTTCTTTCACCACTCTATGGCCATGTGACCTCCCTCCACTCTCTTTTCCCAATCTAAGAAGAGCAGCAGAAGGGGCTGAAATTCCCCTCCAACATCAGCCGGCCAGCAAAGGAAGGTCACATGACTGCAGGGCGAAGGCATTTAGGCTTACAATTTAAAAAAAAAAAAAAAAAAACTGACACATATTACTTTAGATCTTGCTAAAACAGAGAGGATTCAAGTAATTGTGTAATGTATTGCAGCAGAATAGTTGCAGGGCGGAAAGGGGAGGGGCGGGGAGGAGATCGGCTCTCACTACACAGACTCGAAATGATAGGCAGGGAGGGAGGGGGAGAGGGGGAAGAAGGGGAGACTGTACACACAGCAGGATTATGGAGGCATGTAAACTGACCAAGGCATCATGGATCAGCAGCAGCAGCAGATTATGTCTTTCGCATACCTGGTGACAATTGGAATGTTGTTGAGGCCTCTCTTGCACCTCTTGCCCAATACTCCTGAAGGTAGAGACAGAGTGTGGGGGAACAGATTGGTATTAGTGCCAGAATAGCTGGCTGGTGAAGTGAGCCCTTTAGGTGGATAAAGCTGAGGGGGGCCACAGTCCTCAGAAAAAGATACTGAAGCAGCTTGGCACCAGAGCAGGAGATGGTAGCAGAGCTGATATGCAGGCAGTGACCAGCGGCAGCCAGGCAACAATGGACCGAGTCAGTAGGCAGAGCAAGTCCAGGAAGCAGGTCAAGGTCAGTAAATCCGGGCAGCGTAGTACTAAGTCAGCAGACAAAGACATATCCATTAAAGAGGCCAGGGTCAGAGAGATCAAATGAACAAGGTTTCGGTGGTCTCAGGGGGGGGCATCGATAGTTTCAAAAAACTATTAGATAAGCACCTGAATGACCACAACATACAAGGATATACAATGTAATACTGAAATATAATCACACACATAAGTTGGACTTGATGGACTTTAGTTTTTAACCTGAACTAAAAAGGGTGAGTTAGGGACTTTAAATGAGACATATGGGTCACATGTCTCCATCCATAAATCTGCAAAAAGAGAGGGGGGGCTTTTTTCAACCTAACCTACTATGTAACTATGCATGTAATTCAGGAGCAAAGGCAAGGTCCAGGAGAAATCCGGGTCATACAGAGATAAGCAGGTTCAATGGATCGGGTCTCAGCAATACAGGTACAATCTGAAGACCATTTAGCAACTGCTCATGGTGACAGACCAGTTTAACTCCTTCCTGCCCGGCCTATAGCAGAATGATGGCCAGGCAGGTGCTTTACCATCCCGACTGGATGTTATATGATAATCTTCATATCGCGCTGCTCTGGCACGCCCCTGGGGGTATGCAGCATGGTGAACAGTGGTGAGCTGTGTCCCTCGGAAACAGGGCCTCACTGATCAGGGTAAAGAGCCGATGACGTAGGCTCTTTACCATGTGATTGTGTCAAATCACAGCTGGTCACATGTAAACAAATGATGGTTATTAACATTTCCTTTCCTCAGAGCTGTCAGTGTCAGAGGACAGGAAAGCCGATAACTGGCTTTCCAGTTGCAGGGGACATTTACATTGATAATCAGTGCCCTGATGATCAGCGCAGCCCCATCAGTGCAGCATATCAGTGCCCATTAATTCAGCATATCAGTGCCACCTATCAGTGCCCATTGTTGTTGAAATTTTAAGATGTATTCAATATGTATTGTCATAGTGTCTCCCAGTGTTAGTTCTTCTTGCGGCTCGCTCATAAGGAGGAATGCGGCACCAGTGAAGGACCATTGGTGGTGAAAACCTTCCTCTTGGATGTGGAGAGGTGTTTGCTCTGCAAGGGCCCCTCACTGGTGCAGAGTTGTTTGTTTGGTGGGGATATGTTCGCTCTGCGAAGACATTATCAGTTTGATACCTATCTGCTTTTGGGGAATGTACGCTTGTGTCTTTCTGTGTGCCTTATCAATATGTAGAGGGACCATGAGCGTGTCTCTGCAGATAGCCTAGCATCCATAGGAACGGTAGTATAATCCAGCTATGCATTGTTCTCTGAACAATGCAGAATAAGTATTTGCGCCAATGGTAGAAGCGGGAGCGTGTGTGTGCGCGAGCTTGGTCGAAACAGCGTTCACGATTTCTTAGGTGTCAATCTCATTACATGTGAGTTTCTTTGTTAAACTGTAGAGCACAGTTTAACAGGTACAAAGGGTGGGAAATTGTACACACTGGTCTGCACGGACACACCAAGACACTCCCCTAGTCATTGTTCTTTTTGAATATACACACGTGTTTCTATTGGTTGAGTTTTGTATAACACCTACTTTTTGAAGGAATGCCTGGGCTTGATTGGCTGAACTGAATAGTCTTCAAGCCTCTTTTGTTATCCCTGTTCAAAGTCCTAGAAATAAACGGAGCTCCCATAACAACCCAGGACTGTCTTTGGAGCTTGCAATGTGAGAACAACTATTGTGTCTGTCTTACTTGGTAAGCACGAGTGCACTCGAAATGCATTATCCAAAAGAGCTGAAAAGTGCGCTTATTAGCACAAGAGAAATTGATTATGCATAGCGTATATTAATTTCCACAACACCACCAGTGCCACCTTATCATGGCAGCCTAATCAGTTTCAATAAGTGCAGCTTATCAGTGCCACCTCATCAGTGTCCATCAGTGTAGCCCCATCAGCGCACATCAGTGAAGAAGAAAAATTACTTATTTTCAAAGTTGTATAATAGAAATGTTTTATTTTTTGCAAAATGTTCTGTCTCTTTTCATTTGTTTAGAAAAAAAAAAAAAAAAAGAAAAACCCAGTGGTATTAACCACTTCAGCCCTGGAAAGCCGCATACACACGAGCAGACGTTTTGACTGGACTGGTCCGAAAGACCGAGTCCGGCGGACAATTCCACCGTGTGTGGGCTTCATTGGACCTGCAGCGGACTTTTTCGGTCAAAAATCTGACGGACTTTAGATTTGGAACATGTTTCAAATCTTTATATCGGAAATTGGCCGGACCCAGTTCCTATCGAAAAGTCCGCTCGTCTGTATGCTAGTCCGGACGACGAAAACCGATGCTAGGGCAGCTATTGGCTATCAACTTCCTTATTTTAGTCCGGTTGTACATCATCACGTACGAATCCGTCGGACTTTGGTGTGATCGTGTGTAGGTAATAGGGATGAGCCGAACACCCCCCCTGTTCAGTTCGCACCAGAACCTGCGAACGGACTGAAAGTTTGCACGAACGTTAGAACCCCATTGAAGTCTATGGGACTCGAACATTCGAAATCAAAAGTGCTAATTTTAAAGGCTAATTTGCATGGTATTGTCCTAAAAAGGGTTTGGGGACCCGGGTCCTGCCCCAGGGGACATGTATCAATGCAAAAAAAGTTTTAAAAACGGCCGTTTTTTCAGGAGCAGTGATTTTAATGATGCTTAAAGTGAAAAAAAAAAAAAAAGTGAAATATTTCTTTAAATATCATACCTGGGGGGTGTCTATAGTATGTCTGTAAAGTGGCACATGTTTCCCGTGCTTAAAACAATCCCTGCACAAAATGACATTTTTAAAGTAATAAAAGTCATTTAAAACTGCTTACGACTTTAATGTAATGTCCGGTCCCGGTAATATGGATGAAAGTAAGTGAGACAAATGGCATGGGTACACCCCCCAGTCCATTACCAGGCCCTTTGGGTCTAGTATGGATATTAAGGGGAGTCCCACACCCAAATTAAAAAAAGGAAAAGCATGGGGTCCCAGGCCCTCTGAACAGCAGTATACAGGAGGTGCAAACAAGACAGGGACTGTAGGTTTGTTGTTAAGTAGAATCTGTTTGTAATTTTGAACTGGTACATTTTTAAAGCATAGCTCCAGCCAAAAAATCTATTTTTAAGCTTTTTGGAAAACATAGGGAAGAGTTATCACCCCTGTGACATTTGTTTTGCTGTCTGTGCACCTCTTCAGAAGATTTTACCTCAAATTGTGTCCAAATGACACTTTTTTTTGACAATTTGGGGTTTTTAGTGAAACAAGGACTGGTGATAAAGCATAAGTGGAAAGGAGACACGTTTTTTTCCCATATTAACTCTTACAGGAGAGAATTTCCCTTCCTAGGGGGTAGATTTCATCTCACTTCCTGTTGTCTCCTTCCGTTTCCAAGTAGGAGTCATTTGTAAGTTGAATATTTGAAAGTAGGGGCCTGCCCTATATACTCTGCAGAAATTGGGGCCTTAGGTGTTGGTGTTGCCACAACACTGTATGCCCTCACAGTTACCCTTGTTGGGCGCAGGAACGGGATCTGCTGTGAAATATTAGATCAAGAATTGTAATTACATGTCCCTTTTGAACAGGGGCAGAAAAATTGGGCCTTAGGCACTGGTGCTACAACACTGCAACCCCTCACAGATAATCTAGTTGTAGCGCAGAAACGAGCCCTGCTGCAAAGTATTGCATCAAAAATTGTAATTACACGCCCCTGTTAAACAGGGGCTGAAAAATTAGGCCTTAGCCACTGGTGGCGGCGCCCAGAACCAAAAATATTCTTACAAGCTATCAGCATGATCATTGAGGAGGAAGAGGATAGTCACTCAGCATAAAAGGATAGTCACTCAGCATCAGCATAGGCAGTCTTGAAGGGATCTGACTTTTAAAAAAAACCCTAGTTAGACTTACCGGTAACGGTATTTCTACGAGTCTTTCAGGACAGCACCTGGAGAGAGCGCAGCTCCACCCACTTTTCCCAGGAAACACTGCAGTCAGTTTTTTCTTTAAAGACCGGATGCTTCCACCATGGCCTCAGTTGTTCACAGAGTACCTCCAGCCATGCTGAAATTAGATAAGCAAAACATAGCAATAACACCACATGTTACAAAAACAATTAGGGCGGGTCATCGGTGCTGTCCTGAAAGACTCGTAGAAATACAGTTACCGGTAAGTCTAACTAGGGTTTTTCTCCCCTCGTCTTTCAGGACAGCACCTGGAGATGATAAAAGAGTACTTGCGCTAGGGTGAGACCACCGCCTGCAGAAATTTCCTGCCGAAAGATTTTTCCAATGCTGATAGCAAGTCCAACCTGTAGTGGCGGGTGAAGGTGGAGAAGCTTGTCCACGTGGCCGCTTTACAGATCCGACCTGGAGAAGCCCCTGCTCTTTCCGCCCAGGACGTTGCTACTGCCCTTGTTGAATGGGCCAGTACCCCCATGGGAGGATCAGCCCCTGAAGCTTTATAGGCTTCACTGATAGCCATTCTTAGCCATATGCCTATAGTGCTTTTGGAAGCACAATGACCCTTACGAGATCCAGAGAAAAGAATAAAAAGAGAATTTGACTTCCTAAACTCTCTCGTGATTTCTAAATAATGAAGTAAACATCTTCTCACATCCAGAGTATAAAAAGACTCCTCTTTAGAGTTGGATGGTGTAAGACAAAAAGTAGGTAAAATTATCTCTTGTGCCCTATGAAAAGCGGTTGCAACTACTGCACTACCCGGTCTGGAAATATAAAGCAAAAGGGTTCCATTATAGATAGAGCTTGTAATTCACTTACTCTTCTGGCCAAGGTAAATGCTACCAACAGAACTAATTTGAGCGACCATAATTTTATAGTCGCTTCCTCTGGGGGCTCAAAAGGTGATTTGATCAACCCCTGTAGAACCAATGATAAATCCCATTTTAGGAAAAGATTTACAAGGTATTAGCCTAAGCCTGGCCAAGGCTTTAAAAAAATCTAATTATAAACGGCTCTTGAGATAACTCTCTCTCAAGAAAAAACGACAAGGCAGCCACTTGGACTTTCAGGGTACTGCCAACCCCATCTCCATTCCTTCATTGAGAAACTCTAATATCAAAGGCAATTCCTGTGGTGAACATTTTTTAGTCATGCACCAGGAATTAAACCGCTTCCATGTTTTAAAATAAATACCTCTGGTAACCTTTTTTCAGCTACTTAACAGGGTCGACACCAGTTTATCTGAGAAGCCTTTTCTTTTTAGAATCTGCTCTTCAGTAACCACCCCGTCAGCTTGAGCTGGTCGATATTTGGATGCTGAAGGGGTCCCTGGGTTAAGAGATCTTTTTGAAGTGGAAGAACCCAATGTGGTTCCACCGCCATCCTCTGTATAGTTGCAAACCAGGGCCTCTTAGGCCAAAAAGGAGCCACTAGGATCATACTTGTGGTCTCTTGTTGTAGTTTCTTTAAAACCAAAAGGGATCATTTGAAAGGGGGAAAGGCGTAGCACAAGTGGAAGTTCCACGGTTGTGCCAGCGCATCCAACCCTCTCGCCTGATCTTGCCTGTTTAGTGAATAATAGGCTTTCACCTTTGAATTCTTCTGGAATGCGAACAGGTCTATCTGAGGAGCTCCCCGTTTCTCTGTTAATTTTTGGAATACCTCTTTGTTTAGACTCCATTCTGCCTCTAGTATCCTTTCTCTGCTTAGAAAGTCGGCTACTAGATTCAGATCTCCCTTTAAGTGTACAGCTGTTAGGGACTTTAAATTGTTTTCTGCCCAGGATAGAATCTGAAGGAACAAGGCTAGCAAGACTTTGCTTCTCGTACCTCCTTGTCTTGTCACATATGCCACTGTTGTGGCATTATCTGATAGTACTTGAACATGGTGACCCTGGACTAGTTTCTCGAAAGCCCATAGTCCTAGGAGAATAGCCCTTAGTTCCCTCCAATTGGAGGATCTCCTGGCTTCTCTGTTCGTACAATTCCCCTGAGCCATCTGTCCTTCCAGGTGGGCGCCCCAACCCCAGGAACTCGCATCCGTTGTTAACCTCCTCTCCCGGGGAAAACACCAGAGCAGGCCCCCGTCCAGATTGGAGTGACTCCTCCACCACCAGAGTTTCCTCTGAACTCGGGGGGATATTATTATCATCATTTTTTCTAGGGACTTTCCATAGGACCAATTTTTCAAGATTGTCTGCTGAAGATCCCTTGCGTGTAAACGTGCCCACTGTACTGCTGGTATCGCTGCAGTAAGGAGCCCCAAGATGGACATCACTGCCCTGATGGAAATCAGCAGGTTTGTCTGGGTCTTTTTTACCGCATTCTGAAGTTTTACAATCTTTTCCTCAGGGAGGAAGATTCTTTCCTGTATGGAATCAATAGTGTAACCGAGTAATTTTATTATCTGTGATGGAATCATGTTTGATTTTCCCTTGTTTATTAACCAGCCCAGGCTCTCCAGATGTCTCTTTGTCCTTTCCAGATCCTTCTCTAATACGTGCCTTGTTTTGGCAAATAATAGAAGATCGTCTAAATATAGGACAATCGAGATTCTAAGGCTAAGGCCTCTGCTAAGATCTTCGTTAATATCCTCAGGAGGGGGACAGCCCAAAAGGGAGAGCTCTGAACTGAAGATGTATGAAAGACTCTCCCATCCTGATTGCAAATCTGAGGTGTTTTTGTGATGCTGGGGCTATAGGCACATGGAGATATGCATCCCTCAGGTCTATGGATACCATAAAACAGTTTGGGGTCAGGAGACCCTTTACTGAAAAGATCGTATCCATCTTGAATTTTTTTGTACCTGACAGATCTGTTGAGAATCTTCAGGTTCAGGATTAATCTGAATTTGCCTGAAAGCTTCTTTACCAGAAATATGTGCGAAAAGCACCCCTGTTCCACTTCTTTGGGGGGAACATTTATGATCACCTTTTGCTGAATTAATTCCTGTAGAATTGTAGTCATAGCTGCAAGCTTTTCTGGATCTCTGGGAGCTTGAGTTATAAAAAGCCGAACCGAAGGTGGTTGGGCAAACTCCAGTCTGTAACCCTCTTTTATAGTTTTGAGGATAAACGGACTGTCTGTTATCCTCTGCCACTGTGGAAAGAAAGTCTGTAACTTTGCTCCCACAGTCGGAGGACAGTCACTGGCTCTTTGTATTCGGGGTAGGGGGGCGAAATAGCACTCCTGACTTGCCCCTGCCTCTCTGAGACCTCCAAGGTCTTTTATAACCTGTCTCCTTTGTGTCTGAGGTTTTCCGAAAAGGACGAACATTTTTACTGCCCTGAGGGATCACCTTTTTCTTAATGGGGAAGGCCTTTTTCTTGTCGGCCGTTCTTTCCAGTATGGCTTCAAGACCTGGGCCAAAAACCAAATCCCCTTCAAAGGGTAGACCACACAACTTGGTTTTTGAGGCTGTATCTCCGGTCCAAGTTTTGACCCATAGAGCTCTACAAGTTGAATTAATTAAGGCAGAGGATCTGGCTGACATCCTGACTGATTCAGCTGAAGCATCTGCTATATATTCTACTGCTTTCAGTAGCACCAGTAGTGTCTCTAAAAGATCCTTACGAGGGGTACCTGCCTCGATGTGAGCTTTTAGTTGTTCCAGCCAATGCTCTAAGTTTCTGGCCACCACTGTTGAGGCCATAGCTGGCTTTAAATTTGCTAGGGTGGAATCCCAAACTTTCTTCAGCAGGGAGTCAGCCCTTTTATCCATGGGATCCTTGAGGATACCCATGTCCTCAAAACGCAAGGTCGGTGTTTCTCGACACTTGAGAGAAAGCCGCATCCAGTCTTGTTTTTTTGTTCCAGACCTGTGTGCCATGTTCTTCAAAGGGAAACCTGCGTTTGAGGGATCTAGAAAAGAAAGAGGCCCTCTCTGGGTCCTTCCATTCCCTTTTAATTGTTTCTGACAGAAACTTATGCACCAGAAACACCCTGTGCTACACTTCACCCATGCCTTGAAACATTTTGTCATAGGAAGAGGAAGAGGAAGAGAAAGAGGAAGAGGAAGACGAGGGAACGAGGTACTGAGCTGCTACCTGCAGCTGGACGTTTGTCAAGGCAAGACCAAAATGACTCAAAAGTATCAGCCAAATCTTTTCTGAAAGAGCTCAGTAAATCTTGCTAAAGCACAGGCGTAGTAGGAGTGGTTTCCTCTTTCACTATATCTGCAATACATCCTTTGCATAACACTTTTGCCCAAGACTCTTTAAGCACATTGTTTACAAGATGGGCATTTCCTTTTAACAGAAAAAGAGGAATGTTTGGTCTTTTCTTTTGCCTTCTGAAATACATAAGCAAATAAAACAGTATGTTTTTATCCCTACAAAAAAAACAGAATGCTGAAAAAAAATATGGAGGAGCTAACACTTTAACCCCTCTACTTAAACTCAGCCAGTAAATCCCCCCACAGATTTATTTCACAATCCTTAAAACACACTTACTTCCTGCTTCAATACACAGGAAGAGTGTTGCAGGCTCTTAAAATTCCCAGAATTTAACAAAGAGGGAAACTAAAACATGCCCATAGAGTAAGTTACAGAGACCCCTGTCCCCGCTTACCTGGGCCTGGCTGACTTGTGTGGCTCCTGCTCCTGCCACCACCGATTGTTCCTCCTCCATGCTGCCAGGATTCACAATGGCGTTTGGTGCCTGTATTTAAAATCTCCTGGTCCGCTCGCCGCTGCTAGGGCGGAAATGACGTCAGCCAGAAGAGACCGCCCTCTCCTCCTGCGTTCCAGCGGCCAGAACCGGAAGCCGCATCACGACGCTAGAGGTCCCGCCCCCGGCCGTAGTGATGCGGTTGCCACCGGAACCCGGAAGGCTGAGCTTTGGGGATGAAAAGGAGACGCCGCTCCTCCCTAGCTAGCCGCCGGTCTGAAGGAGCGGGGACCCCCAGCAGCCTGACCCTCACTGGTATGAAGAGGAGAGGATGCCGGAGCAACCCCCGCACGTAAGGGAGGAAGCTGGGCTGGCCTGTGTAACAGAAAAAACAAAATACCGGTATGCCCCCAACTCTCTCCACCTGGAGAAAGTGCAGCACACCCCTGGCTCCCTGCAGCGCTTCCACCATGGTGGAGGAAACACTACAACCGAGGCCATGGTGGAAGCGTCTGGTCTTTAAAGAAAAAACTGACTGCAGTGTTTCCTGGGAAAAGTGGGTGGAGCTGCGCTCTCTCCAGGTGCTGTCCTGAAAGACGAGGGGAGAAAAATTATTCTGTTACATCAGCATCAGGTGCTTGGTAGCTGGTGGTGATCCAAGATTCATTTTTATGAAGGTCAGTCGATCGACCGAGTCGGTGGACAGGCGCACCCTGTGATTGGTTACAAAACCTCCAGCAGCACTGAATGTGCGTTCCGAAAGAACGCTGGATGCAGGATAGGCCAGTAGCTCAATTGCATACTGTGCAAGCTCTGGCCAGTGATCCATCCTCAAGACCCAGTAACCCAGAGGATTTTCGGTGGGAAAGGTGTCCAAGTCAGATCCGACGGACCAGCGCCTATACATCACTTCCTGGCAGCACAGTGGGAGGAATACATCTCCAGCTGATCGCTACTTCCCCCACTTGTACCTGCTTGGGTTTCAGTGACTGAACAGTGACTGAACAACCAAACACCAACGAAACTCACTTTTGAATGATATCCCTCCCCAGTGGCCAAGGGGGGGTGAACGAACGGGACCTGTTGGATGTTTGCAACCTTTTTTTTATATTTATTTTTATTTTTGTTTTATATTTTTTGTCTTTTATACTACTTTTTAAATAAATACTTTTTGGGACTATATTATACTATGGAAGCCTTTTTCTTTCCCTGATATGAGGGCTAATTGCAACATGATCATTGGAGCCATCTGAAGCATCGCAGCAGTAGCAGTCTCCCGTGCAGCATTACAGGCTTGATACCCCTGTAGGGGTTCCGACATCTGGGCTAATTGCAACATGATCATTGGAGCCATCTGAAGCATCGCAGCAGTAGCAGTCATCCGTGCAGCATTACAGGCCTGATACCCCTGTAGGGGTTCCGACATCTGGTGAGTGAGCAATCTGAGGGGGATCACAGAAGTCACCATCCTACCCTGTACACACCAAGTCACTTTGGGGATAATATCAAGTCTGATTGCCGCATGAAATACATGAGACTATTACACATTTGTGCAATTGCTACAACATATGAACTATATGTGCACTGAGACATAGAGATACTGTTGCGATATTGTATATAGAATCCTTTTCCCCATAGGAACCAACATAAGTGGATCCACGCATGTTTCATGCATTTTTGTCGCTACAAACTAGATGTCTTTATTTTGTACTAAGTGCTGAATGTGTGTTGTGATAGGTAAAACTACACTGTCCTATGAAAAGCATATGATATTGTAGCACATACAGAGTCTTTTCTGATTATCTCTGTATGCGATTATATACTGACCCACACATATGTACTTTAGCCAATTGAGTGTGACTCTGCAACATTTTCCGTTTTCCATTTAATTACAGCACCCTTTCACCCATATTGGTTTGAAATCTTGTGATATATATAAAATTACATTTATACAACGTTCCCTGTATAGGCTGAGCCAAACAGGTCTCTCGGGTAGCGCCGTTTTTTCCCTATTTATCCCCTAATATTTCCTATATCTGCAGGACATTCCTAGGGAGTGTCTCTGTTTAAGGGAGGCAGCAACCTGTAAACACTTGGCCTATATACTTGGTTCACCCATAGGAACCAACATAAGTGGATCCACGCATGTTTCATGCATTTTTGTCGCTATAAACAAGATGTCTTTATTTTGTACTAAGTGCTGAATGTGTGTTGTGATGGGTAAAAATACACTGTCCTATGAAAAGCATATGATATTTTAGCACATACAGAGTCTTTTCTGATTATCTCTGTATGCGATTATATACTGACCCACACATATGTACTTTAGCTAATGGAGTGTGACTCTGCAACATTTTTTGTTTTTCCATTTAATTACAGCACCCTTTCACCCATACTGGGTTGAAATCTTGTGATATATATAAAATTACGTTTATACAACGTTCCCTGTATAGGCTGAGCCAAACAGGTCTTTCGGGTAGCGCCGTTTTTTCCCTATTTATCCCCTAATATTTCATATTTCTGCAGGACATTCCTAGGGAGTGTCTCTGTTTAAGGGAGGCAGCAACCTGTAAACACTTGGCCTATATACTTGTCCTAAGCGCGATTTTTTTCAACTTCACTTATTCCAAGTCAGATCTTGCCCCTAGGTATTCCTGCACCATGTAAAACAGACGCTGGAGATGGTTGCTGGAACCGATCATACCTTGGGGCTGCGGACTAAAAAAAATTGTCTGAACGCATCGGTCAGACGGCCACCTTCTCCACCGCTCCTTCTTTGACTGACCGAAGCCTCAGCAACATGTTGTCCAGGAACAGGAGTTTGTAACCTCCCAGTCTCTGGGAATGCGTTGCACAGACCTTTCTGCAAGGCCTCCCAAAGATGTTTCATCCTCTGCGATGGCAAGATAAGGTCCGCAACCTTACCCTTGTAATTTGGATCAAGGAGGGTTGCCAGCCAGTATTGATCCCTCTCCTTGATACCACGAATGAGGATCCTTCCGCAGGCTTTGAAGGATAAGGGAGGCCATGCAGCGTAGGTTTGCTGAGGCATTCGGTCCGGAATCCTAAGGACGACATGATCCGCAGCCACCTCCTCCCAGCCACATACAAGTCCATGGGTTACTTGGGACTGTAAATGATCACTTAAAGACTGATGCCGAGTGCCAGGCTGTACCTCCATCCTGACACAATACTCCTCCTTGTCCTCTTCCTGTGTGATTGGTGGGCACCAGTGTCTGGATAAAGGGGGCCTTGAGAGCTAAGGAAGTCCTCCTCTTCCTGCCTCTGTTCTGCCTCAAGTGCCCTGTCCATTATTCCACGCAGCGTGTGCTCCAACAGGTGGACAAGGGGAACAGTGTCACTGATGCAAGCACTGTCACTGCTCACCATCCTCGTGGCCTCCTCAAATGGTGATAGGACAGTGCATGCATCTCTGATCATGGCCCACATGCATGGGGAAAAAAAAAAACAAGCGCCCTGACCTTGTCCTGGTGCTATAGTCACACAGGTACTCATTGATGGCCCTCTGCTGTGTGTGCAGCCGCTGCAGCATGGGCCAACGTTGAGTTCCACCTGGTGGGCATGTCACAGATTATACGGAATGCACGCAGACTTTCCTGGCCTGCCTCAGGACATCCTGTAAGCCTGGGTACCTGCCCAAGAACCGCTTCACCCCCAAGTTAAGGACGTGAGCCAAACAGGGCACATGGGTCAGTTGTCCCTGTTGGAGAGGGGAGAGGAGGTTGGTGCCATTGTCACAAACCACCATAACTGCCTTAAGCTGGTGTGGCGTCAACCACCTTTGAACCTGCCCCTGCAGAGATGACAGAATTTCTGCCCCTGTGTGGCTCCTGTCCCCCAAGCACTTCAGCTCAAGCACCGCATGGCATCTTTTGGCCTGCGTGTTTGCGTAGCCCCTGGAACGCCTACGGAGCACCGCTGGTTCCGAAGTAAAATCAGCACAAGAAGAGGCCATGGAGGAAGAAGAAGAAGAGGGGGTGGAGGAGAGAGGTGTGGCAGAATCACCACTAGTAGAATTTTGGAGGCATGGTGGCGGAACAACCTCCAACACTACTGCATCCTGTCCTGCATCTTTCCCAGCTGCCAGAAGAGTCACCCAGTGCACGGTGAAAGATAGGCAATGTCCCTGTCCATGCCTGCTGGATCATGAGTCAGTAATATTAGTCGGTAATATGCACCTTACCGCTGACCGCCCTGTCCAGCGAGGCCAAGACATTGCCTTCCACATGCCGGTAGAGAGCTGGAATCGCCTTCCGTGAGAAAAAGTGGCATTTGGGAACCTGATACTGAGGAACCACACATTCCACAAACTCACGGAAGGGGGCAGAGTCTACCAACTGAAAAGGCAGCAGCTGAACTGCTAGCAATTTTGCCAAGCTAACATTCAACCGCTGGGCATGTGGATGGCTTGGAGCGAACTTCTTTCGGCGGTGCAGCAGCTGGGGGCAGGGAAATTTACCTGGTACAATGTGACATTGGTGTACCGATAGCAGATTGCCCCCAAGTACTTGGCTGTGACACACCTAATTCTACACCTTCATTCCTCTCAGTGCAGGTCTCAGAGAGGACTGAAGGTATAGTGGGGTTGGAGATCCCAGCTGATGAGGAGCAAGGAGAGGTCCTCTTTGTTCTTTGGTGTGGGTCTTTTAGGTACGAACTGCATGGCAGGTCAACATATGTCTGGTCAAGCATGTGGTGCCCAAGCGGCAGATGTTTTGTCCACGAGAGAAATGCTTGAGACATATGTTGCAAATAGCAGCGGTGGGATTTGATGCACTCATCTCAAAAAAGGCCCACACCAAAGAACTTTTGGAATAACGCGCAGAGACAGCAGCGCCCTGCACATGCGGAGCTCTGCGGTGTGATGTAGTCAGTGTGCTTCCCTTATGCTGGCCCCTGGAGGGCATTCTGCCTCGTTGGTGATGTGCCTCCTCCTCCATCTCCTCTCTCCTATCAGGAACCCACGTGGAGTCAGTGACCTCATCATCCCCTCCCTCCTCATCACTGGAGCAAAGCAGGCAGTTTTCTGCAGCTGGGGGAACATGACTGCCAGATTGCTGTCCTTCTTGGGCACCCCCTCTCTCTGGGCTCACGTTACTGCCTTCCTCTAGCTGGGTACCATCATCGAAGCCTTCAAAATGCTAGGCATCCTCCTGGAGCATGTACCCAACACTGTGGTCAAACAGTTCAAGGGACTCCTCAGGAGGACATGGTGGGGCTAGGGAAGGAGTGACCGATGCCATTGAGCCAAGGGAAGAGGCCACGTTGGCAGCTGCTTTGCCAGACAAAGTACCCTGAGCCTGAGTGAGGGAGGATGAAGAGGATGAGGACGGCTTGGTCATCCACTCTACCAAGTCTTCCGCATGTTGCGGCTCAACACGGCCAGCTTCCAAAAAAAGGACAAGCTAGTCCCACGGCCACGTGCTGATGAGGATGCACCGTCTCCACAACCAGCACTGTTGCCTCTAGACACAGAGCCTGCTTGCCCTCTTATTGGCTTGTTTGCCTCTCCTTGTTGGCTTTCCAGACATACTAATGGCCTGCAGGGAGATGTAGCTGCACAAAGCAGTACATATACACACACACACATATACATACATATTTTTTTTTTTTTGATACTGCAGCTAGCAGAATCAACTGCCTGTAGTATTATTAGTATGAGAACACCAGCAACTGTCTTCAGGTAGCTTTAGGTGCACACTGTGCAGAGGACACAGTACACTAACTGTAAATACTGTAACTGCCTTCGGTATTAATGGGAGGAGAACAGCAATTGTCTTCAGGTAGCTTTAGGTGCACACTGCAGAGGACGCAGTACACTAACTGTAAATACTGTAGCTGCCTGCGGTATTAATAGGATCAGAAGAACACCACTAATTTTCTTCAAGTAGCTTTAGGTGCACACTGTGCAGGGGACGCACTGTGCAGGGGACGCACTACACTAAATTGTAAATACTGCAGCTGCCTGCAGTACTGTACTAATAGGATCAGAAGAACACCACTAATTTTGTTTAGGTAGCTTTAGGTGCACACTGTGCAGAGGACACAGCGCACTAACTGTAAATACTGTAGCTGCCTGCGGTATTAATAGGAGCAGAACAATTGTCTCCAGGTAGCTTTAGGTGCACACGACGCACTACACTAACTGTAAATACTGTAGCTAATAGGACCAGAAGAACACCAGCAATTTTCTTCAGGTAGCTGTAAATACAACTGTCTGCCAGTAGTAAGAAGAGAATAACAGAAACGGATCTAGCTAAACTCAATACTTTATATATATATATATATATATATATATATATATATATATATATATATATATATGCAGCTAACTGACTCGCCTGCCTACTCTTTATAACTTAAATCAAATGACACTGTCTCTCTGTCTATCTCTCTATGCCAGAACACTCTACACAGGGCCGTCGTGCAGGCGGCCTTATATAGTGTGGGGCATGTACTAAACCCCCTTAGCCATAATTGGCCAAAGCTCATCCCTAGTAGGCAAGTCCGTTTGTGACTCGCATGCTTGGCCAACCACAGCGCCGTCTGTACAGAGCAACCCTGGCTTTGGCCAATTACGGCTCTCTGTACAGACGGCGCTGTGATTGGCCAAGCATGCGGGTCATAGTGCATGCTTGGCCAATCATCAGCCATCAATGCACTGCGATGCCGCTGTGAATTATGGGCCGTGCCGCGCCACTTGAATTTGGCACGAACGGCCCATATCATTCGGAATTCACCGAACAGGCAATGTTCGAGTCGAACATGCGTTCGATTCGAACACAAAGCTCATCCCTAGTAGGCAAGTCCATTTGTTCGGAAAGTCCATCAGAAGTCCACTGAAAGTCCGTCGGATAGACCGTCAGACCAGTCTGGTCAAAAAGTCCGCTTGTGTGTACGCGGCAGAAGGATTTACCCCCTTCCTGACCAAGCCATTTTGTGCGATTCAGCACTGCTTTAAAAAAAAAAAAAAAAAAAGCAATAAGCGTATATTGATTGGTTTGCACAAAAGTTATAACGTCTACAAAATAAGGGATAGATTGATGGCATTTTTAATAAATGTATAATATATATATATATATATATATATATATATATATATATATATATATATAATTTTTTTTTTTTTACTAGTAATGGAGGCGATCTGCGATTTTTATCAGGACAGACAGATCGAACACTTTTGACACTTTTTTGGGACCAATGACATTTATACAGCAATCAGAGCTATAAAATTGCACTAATTACTATGTAAAGGTCACTGGCAGGGAAGGGGTTAAAAATTAGGGGCGATCAAGGGGTTAAATATGTTCCCTGACTGTGTGTTCCAACTGTGGGGGGGTGGGACTGACTTGGGGAGGAGACCGATCGATGTTCCTATATACTAGGAACACACGATCTGTCTCCTCTCCCCTGACTGGACTTGGATTTGTGTGTTTACACACACAAATCCCCATTCTCGCTCTGTTAGGAGCGATCGCGGGTGCCCGGCGGAGATTGTGGCCGCCAGGCACGAGCATTGGCTCCTTAGGGACGCGGCGGCACGTAGGCCCCCTATACTCCTTAAAGCGCCCATTGTAAAGCTACGGCGATTTGCACAGGAGTGCCATTCTGCCGCCGTCATTCGATGGCGGGCAGTAAGCAAGTGGTTAAACACCACCAAAAGAAAGCTTTATTTGTCTCAAAAAAATAATAAACATTTCATATGGGTACAGTGTTGCGTGACTGTGCAATTGCCATTTAAAGTGCAACAGCGCTGAAAGCTGAAAATTTGCCTGGGCTGGAAGGAGGTTAAAGTGCCCTGTATTGAAGTGATTAAATAGGCCACTGGGTGCCAAGTGCACACACTAATTGGTACGTGTACATGTGTGAGTGCGTGATGAACTGGAATAGTACATCTATTGCCTTTTTGCCCAGAAGTATGAGCAATGCACACACGCACAAATATGAGCATAAGCCTGCACTGGTTTTCTGGTGCTGGGAATTTGGTTTACTTTACAGTGCCCCTGGTAAGAGTCAAACCCAGGACCCAGAGCCCAATGCACTTAACCACCTACCAAATTTAAGTACATTTTTACCACTTGCTTACTGGGCACCTATAACCCCTTCCTGCCCAGGCCAATTTTCAGCTTTCAGCACTGTCACACTGAATGACAATTGCGTGATTGATGTAGCAATATGACATTTTTATCATTTTTTCACACAAATAGAAATTTCTTTTGGTGGTATTTAATCATTACTCGTTTTTTTATTTTTTGCTAAACAAACAAAAAAAAAAAGACTGAAAATCTTGAAATAAAAAATGTTTTTTTAAGTTTTGTTATACACTTTTGCAAACAGGTATTTTTTCTCCTTCACTGATGGATACTGATCAGGTGGCATTGATGGGCACGGATAGGCTGCACTGATGGGCACTCATCAGGAGCCACTGATGAATCTGTACAGATAGGTGCCGCTGATGGGCACTGATAGCCAGCACAGAGAGGTGGCACTAATAAGCAGCACTGATAGGCACTGAAGGGTGGCAGTGATGAAAGTTGTCAGAAAATCCGATCGTTCTGAACGCAGTGACGTAAAACACGTACGTCCGGACTATAAACGGGGCAGTAGCTAATAGCTTTCGTCTCTTAATTTATTCTGAGCATGCATGGCACTTTGTGCATCCACATACGGTCGGAATTTACGTAAATGGATTATGTTGTCGGAAAATTTATAGCCTGCTCTCAAACTTTGTGTGGCGGAAATTCCGATGGAAAAAGTCAGATGGAGACCACACACGGTCAGAATTTCTGACAAAAAGCTCCGATCACACATATTCTGTCGGAAAGTCCGACTGTGTGTACAGGGCATAAGGCTTAATGTACACTAGACGTCTTAAAACCTCTCCTGAATGATTTAACGTGACAGATAGTAACCAACATTTAAAAAAGTCAGTTTTGCCGTATTTACATTCCGTGTTTAGCCGCATTTGCGTTTAGAAGCATTTTTATTTTCAAATAGTCAAAAATGTATCTCCATTAAAAACACCTGTAAATGAAGTGTGGCTAAACGTGAGTTGCCGCGTTTACAAGCATTTGGCATTTCAAATGCCTCTGAACATCCGTCCTGAATGCATTTTTTGCTTTCTAAAAAAATGCTTCTAAACTCAACTGCCTAGGCTTTATTCAGCAAACAGAAAATTGACAAGCTTTGTCTTTATAAGCAGTGTAAACAACAGAAAAACTCTTCTTAGCAGTATAAAACAGTCCATATATATATATATATATATATATATATATATATATATATATATATATATATACACTCTGCATCCAGTGTAGCCTATATCTACAGTACATTCCGTGGTGCACTGTTTCTAATACACTTCAGGTGGTGTACACAGTATCTAATACAGTGTGTACAGTGTTATGCCCCATACACACGGTCGGATTTTCCGATGGAAAATGTCCGATCGGAGCGTGTTGTCAGAAATTCCGACCGTGTGTGGGCTCCATCGGACATTTTCCATCGGATTTTCCGACACACAAAGTTGGAGAGCAGGAGATAAAATTTTCCGACAACAAAATCCGTTGTCGGAAATTCCGATCGTGTGTACACAAATCCGACGGACAAAGTGCCACGCATGCTCAGAATAAATAAAGAGATGAAAGCTATTGGCCACTGCCCCGTTTATAGTCCCGACGTACGTGTTTTACGTCACCGCGTTTAGAACGATCGGATTTTCCGACAACTTTGTGTGACCGTGTGTATGCAAGACAAGTTTGAGCCAACATCCGTCAGAAAAAATCCTAGGATTTTGTTGTCGGAATGTCCAAACAAAGTCCGACCGTGTGTACAGGGCATTACAGTGTCTACACTTCTGGTGGTGTACACAGTATAGAATACAGTGCAGCCATTGTACAGTTTCTAATACAGTGCAGGTGGTGTACACAGTATCTAATACAGTGTGTACAGTTTATAAGACATTTCTGGTGGTATACACAGTGCACAATACAGGGCAGCTGTAGTACAGTTGCTAATACAGTGCAGGCGGTGTACACAGTATCTAATACAGTGTGTGCAGTTTCTACTACACTTCTGATGGTGTACACAGTACACAATACAGTGCAGCCATAGTACAAGAGCCAATACAGTGCAGGCGGTGTACACAGTATCTAATACGGTGTGTACAGTTTCTACGGCACTTCTGGTGGTGTACACAGTACACAATACAGTGCAGCCATAGTACAGTTGCTAATACAGTGCAGGCGGTGTACACAGTATCTAATACAGTGTGTGCAGTTTCTACTACACTTCTGATGGTGTACACAGTACACAATACAGTGCAGCCATAGTACAAGAGCCAATACAGTGCAGGCGGTGTACACAGTATCTAATACGGTGTGTACAGTTTCTACTACACTTCTGATGGTGTACACAGTACACAATACAGTGCAGCGGTAGTACAGTTGCTAATACAGTGAAGGTGGTGTACACAGTATCTAATACAGTGTGTACAGTTTCTACGGCACTTCTGGTGGTGTACACAGTACACAATACAGTGCAGCCATAGTACAGTTGCTAATACAGTGCAGGCAGTGTACACAGTATCTAATACAGTATGTACAGTTTCTACTACACTTCTGGTGGTGTACACAATACAGTGCAGCCATAGTACAGTTGCTAATACAGTGCAGGAGGTGTACACAGTATCTAATACAGTGTGTACAGTTTCTACTACACTTTTGGTGGTGTACACAGTACACAATGCTGTGCAACCATAGTACAGTTGCTAATACAGTGCAGACGGTGTACACAGTATCTAATACAATGTGTACAGTTTCTACTACACTTCTGGTGGTGTACACAGTACACAATGCAGGGCAGCTATAGTATAGTTGCTAATAGTTGCTAATACAAAATATACATCATGTCTGGAAGGCCACCAAGGAGAGGCAGATGCTCACAGGCCTCTAAAAGAGGGCAAGCAGCCTCTGTGTCTACAGTCAACAGTGGTGGTCGTGGACATGGTGCATCCTCTGCAGGTAGCCGTGGGGCACTCTTGTCTTTTTTTTTCTGCTGCAGTGGGTAACAAAGCCATCCTCATCCTCCTCATCCTCTGTCACCCAGGCTCAGAGTAGTTTGCCTTCCAACGCAGTTGCCAAAGCGACCTATTCCACCGGCTCCTTGTCCACAGTCACTCCTTCCGTAGGCCCACCATCATGCATGGAGGAGTCCCCAGAATTATTCGACCACAATGTCGCGTACATGTTGCTGGAGCATGTGCAGTGATTTGAAGGCTCTGATGTAGGTTCCCAGGTTGAGGAAAGGAGTAACCTAAGCCTAGAGAGAGGGGGTGCCAAAGAAGGACAACTAACTGTCAGTCATGTTCCCACAGCTGCAGCATACTGCCGAGTTTGCTCCAATGACGAGGAGGGAGAGGATGATGAGGTCACTGACTGTACTTGGGTGCCTGAGAGAAGAGAGGAGGAAGCACAACTCCAACGAGGCATGATGTCCTCTAGGGGGCAGTTTAAGGGCAGCCACCCTATTGTATTATACCGCAGAGCTCCGCGGGTGCAGGGCGCTGCTGATTTCCCGCTGACTTTTAAAAGTTTGTTGGTGTGGGCCTTTTTAACACGTGTGCAGCAGATCACACCATTGCTGTTTGCAACCTATGTCTGAAGAGGATCAAGCGTGGCCAGAACAGTAGCCGCTTGGGCATCACATGCTTGACGAGATATATGACGACCTTCCATGCAGACCCAAAGGGCCTGGTAATGAACTGTGGGGGAATCCCATGCCATTTTTTTCAATGACTTTTATGTGTATTGCCAGGACCGACAATTCATTATAGCCTTGAGTACTTTTAAATTACTTTTTTTCCTTTAGAAATGTCATTTTGCTCTCGGACTGTTCCAAACACGGGAAACATGTGCCACTTTACAGGCATACTATAGATACCCCCCCACGTACGAAATTTAAAGGAATATTTCACTTTTATTGTTTCACTTTAAGCATTATTAAAATCACTGTTCCCGAAAAAACGGCCATTTTTAAAACTTTTTTTTGCATTGATACATGTCCCCTGGGGCAGGACCCTGGTCCC
Source organism: Aquarana catesbeiana (assembly GCF_042186555.1). Classification (NCBI taxonomy): domain Eukaryota; kingdom Metazoa; phylum Chordata; class Amphibia; order Anura; family Ranidae; genus Aquarana; species Aquarana catesbeiana. Next base: position 132,938,755 of record NC_133332.1, on the reverse strand, counting down.
CAAACACTTTTTATTTATTTTTTTTGTTTCAATATTGTTTATTGTTGTTTTCATAGTTAAACAAAGTACAAAAGATACATTGGTATATGCATCATTTAATATACGTCCTTATATTATCATTTAGGTAATTTCGCCATTAATCAGTCATTTTGGCCAAATAGACCAACAGTTGTCAAATATTTTACAGTTCATAGAATTAATAGCTATGAGACGTTCAAAGGTATAGTTTCTGTGTACTGCTGTAACGATGTCAGATATGTTCATGGCTTTGCTGGATTTCCAGTTGCGCAAAATCAGTAAGCATGTTTCTAGGAGTATGTGAGTTATGACTGGTCTGAAGGTGTTCTGGAATTTGTCTATGTTTAAGTGTAGAAATGCTAGAGCTGGGTCTGGCTTTGTAATTATTCCTGTTAGAGAGGAGATTAATTGGAATACCTGGTTCCAAAGGCTTATTATACTTGGGCATTGACAAAACATATGTAGCAGGTTTCCTATGTGGCCACATTCTCACCAGCATTTCAGTGACATTCCTGGAAAGTAGGCAGCTATTCTATATGGGGTGTAATGCCATCTATTAGCCATTTTAATTAGAAGTTCCCAATGTTTAACACAATGAGAGGCTTTATGGGTTTCTCTAAAGGTGTGTAACCATTGTTAATCAGAGAAAGTGGTACCTAGGTCTAGTTCCCATTTTTTCATTGCTATGGTTTTTGTGAACTGTAATTTATCTCGTATTAGACTATAAAAGAATGATATACCCTTTGTGTCTTGTTTGGATGTGGAGTAAAATTACCATACCTTACCAGGAAGGGATATAGTTGGGGGAGTTTGTAATTTAAGGAAATGGTTCATTCTCAGGCACGTGAACAGTTTGTCATTCGTAAGGTGATTTTGTGCCATAATTTGGTCCGCAGACTTGTGTTGTGTTCCCTCATATAGGTCAGATATAAGTGTAATGCCCTGGTCAATCAGGTCTTTGACTTTTATCATTGGTATTTTGGCTTCCAATAGGGTTAGGGGTAGATTATAGTTTGTGTCTTGGGTATCCTGATGTTTTTGTTCTAAGATAAATCTCCTTGCCTTCATTGACGTCTGCATTGGAGGTAATAATATGTTTGTGTCCCATGGTGCCCATCTGTCACCCATAAGCAGTAGTGTCAGGTCTTTTGTAGGTGATATAGCCTTTTCAATGTCTACCCATAATGGCGTGTTAGCCTCTTGTAACCAACATTTGATCTGGTCTAAGCGTACTGACCAGAGATAGTCATAGATGTCCACCAGTCCCGCCCCTCCTGCTTTTCTGTGGGAAGTTAGATTGTTTTGTGAACATCTGGCTTTTTTCCCATACCATATGTATCTCCAACTGAGATTTGTTATGCTCTTGATGTAATGATGTGGGATGTGAATCGACAGGGTGGGGAACATATACAATATTCATGGCAATATCAACATTTTGTAAGCAGTTATCCTGCCTAGCCATGATATTTCATTTTTTGATATATCCTTGAACTGAGCTTCCAGTCTGGCTATCAGCGGGGGCATGTTGGCTTTAGCAAGTGCGGACATTTTGTTAGTAATCGTAATTCCTAAGTAGGTGATGCCTCCTGTGCTCCATGTATAAGGCAGTTGTGCTTGAAGGGTGGCTCGAGTGTGGGGAGGCACTCCCAGGTCCAGTATTAGGGATTTAGTAAAATTGACCTTGTAGTAGGAGATATCCCCAAAAGTAGTGAGGACTGTGTGTGCCTCGTTTAGAGATGTGAGCGGGTTGGTCAGGAGGAGGATTGCATCATCTGCGAATAGGTTGATGGTGTGCTTGCTAAAGCCAAACTGGAAGCCAGTGATCAAGGGATGAGTTCTGATAGCTTCAGCCAGAGGTTCTATCATTAGATTAAAAATGGTCGGAGACAGAGGGCAACCTCGTCTAGTCCCATTAGAAATTTTGAAAGGTGTGGATAGAAAACCTGCAGAGTATACCTGTGCAGATGGGCAGGAGTAGAGGGCCATAATTGCTTTCAGTATGGAGCCCTTGAAACCAAACTTAACCAAAACCATTTCCATATAGGTCCAATGAACTCTGTCGAACGCCTTCTCTGCGTCAATAGATAGCAACAGAGAAGGCGTTCTAGTTTGCTCAGCAAGATGTATCACATTAATGATTCTCCTAGTTGCATCAGAAGTCTGTCTCCCCTTCACAAAGCCCATCTGGTCGCTCTTGATTATTGTAGGTATGATATTCATTAGTCTCTTGGCTAGTAACTTCGCATAAACCTTGGTATCTGAGTTGAGAAGGGATATGGGCCTACACTTGGCTGGTGTATTAGGGTCTTTGCCCGGTTTCGGTAGCGTCACTATATGTGCTCTCAGCATCTCTTGAGGTAGGGTTGCGGAAGTTGTGGCTTTATTAAAGACTTTGGACATGTGAGGTGAAAGTATGGTTTTGAACGTTTTAAAGTATTCATTGGAGAATCCATCGGGACCGGGTGATTTCCCATTCGGTAAAGATTGTATATTTTTTTCTATCTCTTGGGCTGTGATTGGTGCGTTTAATATATCTAGGTGAGGTTCTGAAAGAGATGGGAGGTTTATCTTCTTCTGGAACGTTTGTATTTTATCTGCTGTTGGTTGAGGCGTAGTAGTGTCAGTGTGAAGGTTGTACAATGAACTGTAATATGCAGCAAATTGGTTTGCTATGTCTTGGGGGTTGACAACTTTGTGTGTGGAGGTGGGGTGTTTTAAGTATGAGATTCTAGTTTTGGTGCGAGCCGCTTTAGGTCTGTTTGCTAGGTATTTACCTGCTCTATTGGCATTAGCGTAGTAGTTTAGATTTAAACGCCTAAGATGTTTATCATATTGTTGCGTTAGTAGTTCTCTAAGTTTTTCCCTGAGTGCCGTCAGTTGGTTAGTCAAGGACACTGATGGTGATTTTTTGTTTTGTGATTCTATGTTATGTAAGTCTGAGAGAATCTTATTAAATTGTTGGGCCTGTCTCTTCTTTTCTCTAGCTCCTATTTGTATTAGGATGCCTCTCATAAAGGCCTTGTGTGCGTTCCATACAATATATGGGTCTGTAACTGAATCTGTATTCTCTGAAAAGTAGTTGTTAAGATGCTGAGATAAGGATTTTTGGAAGTGTGGTTCTTGGAGAAGTCGTGTATTGCAGCACCAGATGGGGGGTGAATAGGAGACTCCTTTTTCCGCAACAGATATGGCAGCATGGTCCGACCATGTGATATTGTGTATTTTCTTTGTTTCAATGTTTTGTAGCAGCCATTTGTCTGTTAAGAACATGTCTATTCGGGAATATGAGCCATGTCTGTTTGAGAAAAAGGTATAGCTTCTTTCGTTGGCATGAAGGCATTTCCACATAATAATTCCTCATTTTGGAGCAGTGCCTGAAGGGACAGGGTGCCTTTAGGTTTACCTGAGGAAGAGTCCAATAACGGATCTGAAGTTACGTTAAAGTCTCCACAGATCAAAAGGTTGCCATATTTCATGGCATTGGCTTTTGTGAGAACTTTCTTTATAAAACGTAGTTGATGTGAATTTGGGGCATGCAACGTAACAACCGTGTATGGTTTGGAGTTAAAGTCTCCTGTGACAATGATATATCTTCCTCCCCCATCTAGAGCAACATTTTTGGGTTGGAAAGAAAGGGAGTTTCTGGTGGCCAATAGAACGCCTCCTCTTTTGCTGTTTGGGGTACAAGCCATGTAGCTAATTGGGTAGGCTTTATGCGAACATTGCGGGATGTTGTTTAGTAGAAAATGTGTTTCCTGAACACAAAGAATGTCCGCCCCTTGTTTACAGGCTTCTTTCCATAGGCAGAATCTCTTTTTGGGGTGGTTTAGAACTCGGGCGTTAATTGATAGAAATTTGATCGTCATTGTAAAGGTGGAAGCGTTCTCATGGTTGTGTTGTGTAGGTACTTACAGTTCCAGTAGGGTTCTTTCCGGATTACTGCTAATTCAAGTGGGGATGGTATCTGGTGTGTATCTTCTTCAGCGATGGAATATATGTTACTTCGGTGGATGCTGCGTATATCCAATAAACAAAAGGAAGAACAAAGAAAAACAAAAAGAGTCAAGGTTAACATAAGAAATGGATCCATAAACTGATCCTCGTGCAGTTATAGCTGCTACAGGAAGGTTAGTGGTGTAAAGGAGAATCAAATTAAGATATCTCAATCCCGGAGATATTTGAATACTAATGTGGATCAAATTGATGATTGCCCATCATTTTTTTTTCTTAGGAGAGCGTTTCTTGGATACCACCTGCCATTCGTTTTGCATGGTTTGTGGACGGTGGTGGTTGAATGGTTTGGTCAGGAAGAATGCCCCATTGACGTAGGCTTTGAGCCCTTCTTCCAACTTGGACACGGATATGGTGGCCCTGTTGTGGGTAATGGATAGGGTTGCAGGGTATTTCCATTTGTGGAGGATATTGTGGTTCCTCAATGCTTTGGTGATCAGCAAGAAAGAAGAAAGAAGATAGAAGAAAGAAGAAGCATTTAAATAAAGGAATTGTCAAAAACTGTCTCTTGTCATTTTTAACATTTTTGACAGTTTTTTTGTGAAATGGTAGGTGTACTTTTATATCCCCTTACCATTTCACACAGGGGGAGGGCCGGAATCTGGGGGTTCCTTTGTTAAAGGGGGCTTCCAGATTCCGATAAGCACCCTGCCCGCAGACCCCCACAACCACCGGGCAAGGGTTGTGGGGATGAGGCGCTTGTCCCCATCAACATGGGGACAAGGTGTTTTGGGGGGCTACCCCAAAGCACCCTCCCAATATTGAGGGCATGTGGCCTGGTACGGTTCAGGAGGGGGGGTGCTCTCTCATCCCACCCTCTTTTCCTGTGGCCTGCCAGGTTGCATGCTTGGATAAGGGTCTGGTATGGATTTTTAGGGGAACCCCACGCCATTTTTTTTTTTAAATTTTGGCACGGGGTTCCCCTTAAAATCCATACCAGACCTGAAGGGTCTGGTATAGATTATTGAGGGGGACCCCACACCATTTTTTTTTTTAATTTTGGCCGGGGTTCCCCTTAATATCCATACCAGACCTGAAGGGCCTGGTATGGAATTTAAGGGGACCCTCACGTTATTTTTTAAAAAATTTTGGTCCCCTGTGGGGAATTACCATGCCGTTTTTATCAATGAACTTTTATGTGTATTGTCGGACCGGCAATTCATTAATAGCTGCGAGTAGTTTTAAATGACTTTTTTTCCTTTGAAATGTCATTTTGATGTCAGACTGTTCTAAACACGGGAAACATGTGCCCCTTTACAGGCATACTATAGACACCCCCAGATACGAAATTTAAAGGAATATTACACTTTTATTGTTTCACTTTAAGCATTATTAAAATCACTGCTCCCAAAAAAAGTCAGTTTTTAAAACTTTTTTTTTGCATTGATCCATGTCCCCTGGGGCAGGACCCTGGTCCCCAAACACTTTTTATGACAATAACTTGCATATAAGCCTTTAAAATTAGCACTTTTGATTATTCATGTTCGTGTCCCATAGACTTTAACGGTGTTCGCATGTTCAAAAACATTTTTTGCCTGTTCACAAGTTGCGAACCGAACAGGGGGGTGTTCGGCTCATCCCTAATAGCCATAGACATCTTGTGGAATAATAATGGAATATACCTAAGTTTTTCTTGTATCCAGGCTACTGTTTACTGTGCAATTCTTCTATGACAAAAAAGTCATTAATAAATATGCTCACAAACTGTCTTAACAAACTGTAACAAGCTTTAATAAATAATGTCCAGCTGTATTGTTATAGAGAGGTATAAATACATCATCTTGAATGTAGAGTATCTATTCAACACACTACTTTAAAGTGTAAAAAGACTGTTCATACATGTGTGCCAGTAACGTACTTGTTATTCCACCATAAGACAATTGACATGGCTGAAAAACAAGTAGGAAAAAAAAATGAAATGAAAGTCCTACAGTGAGAAAAGATCTGATCTCTTGACTTAGAAAATGAATATGAATATGCCATAACTAGAATGACTTCAAAAATCAGATTTCCCACTGATATTTATATAATTTCAAAATAAATTACTAAGTAAAAATAATTTCTTTATTGCTTCAGTTTGGAATATAATTTGCTTTAAAATCTATTATTAATTCAATGAGAAAATTATTTAACACAACAAGCCTTCTCACATAAATCTGCTCAAGTTTTCACAGGTATCCTCGATGATGATACTTTAGTTTTTAAAGTTATTAAAAATGCCTTTTTACAATGGAAAATCGGATAATTAGCAAAACTTCACTTTAACTTCAGTAACCCATATTTTTCATTTGTGATTTACAATGAAACTGCGTGGAGAGATCTCTAAGGTCTTGAAAGCTTTATGTATGATTAAGATATCTATGCGTTTTTGGGAATGTTAAATGCCAGAATACAGTTTAAGATTATTTTAGGTGCTTTAAAAAGGTATCAGTTGCTTTGTAAATGTAACAGAAATGGAAGGCCCAACCCCATCTTCTCTCCTGAGGAAAAGCCTTAAAGCCCAGAAAAGATTTTATTCAAAATGCATGGAAGATTTATATTATATATATAATAAAAATTATATTATTATATTATATTACAAATGGAGGGAGACAACAGGAAGTAAGAGGAAATCTACCCCTAAGAAGGGAAATTTACTCTTGTAAGAGTTGTTATGGGTGTCTCCACTGATGCTTTATCACCAATCCTTGTTTCCACAACAACCCAAAGTTTTCAAAATTTCAAAATCCAATTGTCATAGTGACCGGAAGTGAGGTGAAATCTTCTGAACAGGAGCTCAGACAGCAAAACAGGCATTACAGGGGTGTTAACCCTTCCCTATGCTATCCAAAAAGTTTAAAAATAGTTTTTTTGGCTGGAGTTACACTTAAAAAATGTACCTGTTCCGACTTACAAACAGATCCAACTTAAGAACAAACCTACAGACCCTATCTTGTTTGTAACCCGGGGACCGCCTGTATACCTATATAGATATAGATTTAGATATAGATATAGATCTAGATATAGATCTATATCTATATATATATTAGGGATGAGCCAAACACACCCCCAGTTCAGTTCGCAGCAGAACATGCGAACAGGCAAAAAATTTGTTCGAACACGCTAACACCGTTAAAGTCACGAACATGACACGAACACGAATAATCAAAAGTGCTCATTTTAAAGGCTTATATGCAAGTTATTGCCATAAAAAGTGTTTGGGGACCTGGGTCCTGCCCCACGGACATGTATCAATGCAAAAAAAGTTTTAAAAATTGCCATTTTTTCGGGAGTAGTGATTTTACTGATGCTTAAAGTGAAACAATAAAAGTAAAATATTTTTTTTTATTTCGTACCTGGGGCATGTCTATAGTATGCCTGTAAAGTGGTGCATGTTTCCCGTTTTTGTTTAGAACAGTCCAAAAGCAAAATGACATTTCTAAAGGAAAAAAAGTAATTTAAAAGTCCTTGCAGCTATAATGAATCGGTCCCGGCAATACACATAAAAGTCATGGAAAAAAACGGCATGGGATTCCCCCACAGTTCATTACCAGACCATTTGGGTCTGGTATGAATATTAAGGTGATGTAACTGAGTGACCCTGCCCCCTCTGAGTCTACAAGGAAGCCATACGGAGACGTCATCGGTTGGCCCCCACCCTCAGTTATAAAAGAGCTGTCACCTGAGACGCCAGTCATTACAGCGGGTGCCTCCCAGATCAGGCAGATCAGTGGCGGTGTGTGGCTTTTTTTTATTTTCTTTTTCGGTCCGTTGGAGCGAGGGAAGACGAAGATGAATGCACTTCATGGGACAAAGTGAAACAATAAAAGTGAAATATTCCTTTAAATTTTGTACCTGGGGGTGTCTATAGTATGCCTGTAAAGTGGGGCATGTTTCCCATGTTTAGAACAGTCCCTGCACAAAATTGCATTTCTAAAGGAAAAAAGTCATTTAAAACTACTATATATAATGACTACTATAATGAATTGTCGCGGCATTACAGATAAAATAAGTCATTGAAAAAAATGGCATGGGATCCCCCCAGTCCATTACCAGTCCCTTCGGGTCTGGTATGAATATTAAGGGGAACCCCGAAACAAAATTTAAAAAAAAAATGGTGTGGGGTCCCCCTCAGGTCTGGTATAGATTTTAAGGGGAACCCCACCTCCTCTGATGCCCTGGGAAAGCCATAAGTCCCTGTGTGTCAGAGGTAGGTGGGGTCACCTGGGAACGTCATGGTGTGGCCCTGCCCTCAGTTATAAAAGAACTGTCACAGTGAAGACGCGTCATTCGGCGGGAGCCTCCCATGGAGGCGGGTCGGTCACTTTTTTTTTGGTCTGTCGGCAGAGCAAGAGAAGAAGAAGAAGATTTTGTGGGACATTTTTATTTTCAAATTTTTTTAATAAAGGACTTGTCCCAAGCCATGTCTTGTTGTTTGTACCATTTTGACACTTCTTTTGTGAAATGGTAGGGGTACATTTGTACCCCGTTACCATTTCACACAGGGGGAGGCCAGGATCTGGGGGTCCCCTTGTTAAAGGGGGCTTTCAGATTCTGATAAGCCCCCTGCCTACAGACCCCCACAACCACCAGGCATGGGTTGTGGGGATGAGGCCCTTGTTCCCATCAACATGAGGACAAGGTGCTTTGGGGGGCTACCCCAAAGCACCCTCCCCAAGTTGAGGGCATGTGGCCTGGTACGGTTCAGGAGGGGGGGAATCTCTCATCCACCCCTCTTTTCCTGTGGCCTGCCAGGTTGCGTGCTCAGATAAGGGTCTGGTATGGATTTTTGAGGTGACCCCCACGACATTTTAAAAAAAAATTTGGTGCAGGGTTTCCCTTAAAATCCATACCAGACCTTCATGGGGCATTTTTATTTTTTGATTTTTTAATAAAGGACTTGTCCCAAGCCGAGTCTTGTCATTTGTACCACTTTGACACTTAACTTATTTTGTGAAATGGTAGGGGTACATTTGTACCCCATTACCATTTTACACAGGGGGAGGCCAGGATCTAGGGGTCCCCTTGTTAAAGGGGGCTTCCAGATTCCAATAAGCCCCCTGCCCGCAGACCCCCACAACCACCGGGCAAGGGTTCTGGGGATGAGGCCCTTGTCCTCATCAACATGGGGACAAGGTGCTTGGGGGGCTACCCCAAGCACCCTCCCCAAGTTGAGGGCATGTGGCCTGGTACGGTTCAGGAGGGGGGAACTCTCTCGTCCCACCTCTTTTCCTGCGGCCTGCCTGGTTGCGTGCTTGGATAAGGGTCTGGTATGGATTTTTGAGGGGACCCCCATGCCATTTTTTAAAAAATTTTGGCGCAGGGTTCCCCTTAAAATCCATACCAGACCTTCGTGGGGCATTTTTATTTTTTAATTTTTTAATAAAGGACTTGTCCCAAGCCGTGTCTTGTCATTTGTACCATTTTGACACTTAACTTATTTTGTGAAATGGTAGGGGTACATTTGTACATGGATACATGTACATGGGCACATGGGTACATGGTATGGATTTTTGAGGGAACCCCCGTGCCATTTCTTTTTAAATTTTGGTTTGGGGTTCCCCTTAAAATCCATACCAGACCCAAAGGGACTGGTAATTGACTGGGGGGATCCCATGCCATTTTTTTAATGACTTCTTTTATCTGTATTGCCAGGGCCGACAATTCATTATAGCCGTAAGTACTTTTAAATGACTTTTTTTCCTTTAGAAATGTCATTTTGTGCCGGGACTGTTCTAAACACGGGTAACATGCGCCACTTCACAGGCATACTATAGACACCCCCCAGGTATGAAATTTATGGACAATACCACGCATATAAGCCTTTAAAGTTAGCACTTTTGATTTCTCCCATAGACTTTTAAAGGGTGTTCCGCGGCTTTCGAATTTGCCACAAACACCCCAAATTGTTCGCTATTCAGCGAACAGGTGAACACCTGATGTTCAAGTAGTATATATTTTATATATATATATATATATATATATATACATATATATATATATATATATATATATATATATATATATATATATATATATATATTTTTATTTATTTTATTTTTTTATTTTTTTTTGGACTCGTCAAAAACTGTGTTGTGTTTTTATTTATATTTAAATTTGAAAAGAGAACTATCATATTTAAGAATAAAATTGACACCAACCATTGAGAAGTTATAGCTGGCAAATTATATCCAATTACTGAATGAGATTAAAGCAGAATTAAAAAGGGGTTCACTGCAATCTATATCATGAATAGGAAGGATAACTATGTTCAAAATGGTGATCCTCCCCAAAATAATATATAAATTCCAAATGCTCCCAATAGCTATATCACAGAGTTTTTTTACATAACAATAAAAACAATAAAGATAAAATGCATATGGCAAAATAAAAAACTGAGATTAAAATTTGCACTAATCACTGGGAAAAAGAAACACGGAGGTTTAACAACACCAGACATAAACAGATATTACAAGTCAGTAATCATTTTACGGATGGTAGAATGTGTCAATGAAAAAGTGAAAAAAAAAGTGGATTAAGATTGAAAACACATTAAGTAGAACAACACTGTATAAAAATATTTGGGTACCACGAAAGCACAGAACATTAGATTCAGCGGCACATGATTTGACTAAAAATGTATTCAAAATCCGGGACACATTATATAGACAAAAAAACTGGGCATATAACTCACCGCTAATTGCACTCACTGGAACACATTTTTTTCACTCAGGAAAGGGGACAGTTTTTGGCGCTAAAATGGGGAATGCACAAATAAGAGATATCACCACACATGGGAAGATGAGAACAATGTCGGAATTAAAGGGAATAAATAAATGGGAGATAAGTTATTGGGTATATTTTCAATTAAAACACCTGATAAATACACTTCCTCAACCAATTAAAGATGGAAAAAATTTAGACCCACTGGAAAAACTCTGTGGCGTACAAAGTCCACTGAAACATGGTATATCCAAAGTATATGGAATATTGATAGAACTGGAGGGACAAGAGATACCTCCCTATATAGGGAAATGGGAAAAAGAAAAAGGTATGAAACTAGAGGACCGACAAGTTGAGAGAATGATAGGAGCAGCACATAGCTAGGCAACAGACAAAAAAAAAAACAATAGAAATTAACTATAAACTATTGTCAAGATGGTATCAGACCCCGGACAAAATTCATAAATATCAACTCCACAGTGTTGGAGGGAATGTGGACAGAGGGCCACAATGACACATATCTGGTGGGAATTCCCAAAAATCAAGCAATACTGGCAGGAAATCTTGGAACATATAAAAGAGATAACTGGAGAAAAGACAATCAACGCCTTACAGACATGTCTATTTCATGAATCAAAAACCCTAAATAAACAATATGGAAAAACATTGACCCCAATATTGCTGAATGCTGCAAAAGGATTAATTCCAAAGTTGTGGTTAAGTACAGAAAAAATGAATGTAAAGGAATGGTTTGAGCGAATAGAATACTACAGCAGAATGGAAAAACCTATGCAGCAGAGAAAAAGGGCAACCAGGAAGATAAAATAGTACCTGGGGAAAATGGAAAACTTTTAAAACCTTGGAAAAATACTTAGAAAAAATGACAGAATGTAGTAGTGTCTGAGCAGGAATATGAATAAGAAAGAGGGCCGAGAGAAGAACAAATAGGGTGGGGGAGGGGGGATAGTGGGGGGGGCGAGATAGAAATAGGCAGGAGGATAGGCTATATGGGTAGTGAAAGAAGAAAATTCCTTGGAAGACTGATATAAAGTAATGCTAGTGAATATGATTTTAATATTAAAATTTTGGAAAACCTGATAATAGAAGAAATTAAAAATAAATAAACTCCTGTGAAAACACCACAATGATGCGAAACTGAGAAGAAGACAGTTAATGAACGTAAAGTTGAATAAGTCTCTCGACAGTATTAGCTGATGTGGTTTAAAAAAAAATCAGATTTTCCACTGATATTTATATAACCATTTCAAAATAAATTACTAAGTAAGAATAATTTTCTTAATTGCTTCAGTTTAGTATATAATTAGCTTTAAAATCTATTAATAATTTAATGAGAAAAATATTTAATACAACAAGCCTTCTCACATAAATCTGCTCAAGTTTTCACAGGTATCCTTGATGATGATACATTAGTTTTTAAAATTATAAAAAATGCCTTTTTACAATGGAACATCGGATAATTAGCAAAACTTCACTTTAACTTCAGTGACCCATATTTTTCATTTGTGATTTACAATGAAACTGTGTGGAGAGATCTCTAAGGTCTTGAAAGCTTTATGTATGATTAAGGTATCTATGCATTTTTGGAAATGTTGAATGCCAGAATAAAGGCTTAAGATTCTTTTTGGTGCTTTAAAAAGGTATCAGTTGCTTTGTTAAGTGACAATAAATGTAACAGAAGACCCAATCCCATCTTCTCTCCTGAGGAAAAGCCTTAAAACCCAAAAAAGATTTTATTCAAAATGCACAATCTGGATGATTTGAGAATGAATATATACAATATATATATATATATATATATATATATATATATATATATATATATATATATATATATATATACAGGCGGTCCCCTAGTTACAAACATCCGACTTACAAACGACTCCTACTTACAAACGGAGGGAGACAACAGGAAGTGAGAGGAAATTCACTCTTCTAAGAGTTGTTATGGGAAAAGGGTGTCTCCACTGATGCTTTATCACCAATCCTTGTTTCCACAACAACCCAAAGTTTTCAAAATTTCAAAATCCAATTGTCATAGTGACCGGAAGTGAGGTGAAATCTTCTGAACAGGAGCTCAGACAGCAAAACAGGCATTACAGGGGTGTTAACCCTTCCCTATGCTATCCAAAAAGCTTAAAAATAGTTTTTTTGGCTGGAGTTACACTTAAAAAATGTACATGTTCCAACTTACAAACAGATTCAACTTAAGAACAAACCTACAGACCCTATCTTGTTTGTAACCTGGGGACCACCTGTATATCTAAATCTCTATCTATCTTTCTATCTATCTATCTATCTATCTATCTATCTATCTATCTATCTATCTATCTATCTATCTATATGGATCGATCTATCTATCTATCTATCTATCTATCTATCTATCTATCTATCTATCTATCTATCTATCTATCTATCTATCTATCTATCTATCTATCTATCTATCTATCTATCTATCTATCTATCTATCTATCTATCTATCCATCTATATAAATCTATATATATATATATATATATATATATATATATATATATATATATATATATATATATATATATATATATATCTCATGACTCACTCTATTCACTCTATTCACAGTATATATTTTAGTACAGAGATGTGGAAGGCATGAATTCTCCCAAACCAAGATATCTGGAGGGAAAACCAGTTAGCAAGGAGGCTGGAGAGGTCACTGAAAAGGGCTGTATATTAAGCCTGATATGGTCATTTGCAAATAGACAGAAACCTATTATTACAGTAGTGGTACGCCCCATCCAAGGAACATTGAGCAGCAGGCCCTCCACTTGCATAAAAGAATGTAACAGAGCGGCTATTGAATACAGGAGTTACATTAATTGTAAATATTGTATTTATTGTCAATAAAGCAAAATGCAAAATATAAACATAATAAACAATAAGTAACAATTCTTTGCAGTTCAAAACTGCCACATGTATTTGGAGTATTGCTAATATAGACTGTTTACATTTCAGAATTTCAGCAATCAGTGCAATTTTTGCTTGTGTTTGTCATCGATAGCAGAGGTTGCACAAGAATGGTTAAACTTGTAAGGATGGGGCACATGCATGGTGTAGTGCAGGCTGGACACTTTATGTAGCAGCTCGGCTACACTCAGAGACAACAGCTGGATCTTCAGAGCCATTAAGCACCTGATTCCAAACAAACCTCTCTCAGTGATATTCCCATGCATGTCGATGGGCAAGACGGTGTTTGCACAAAGGAAAGAGTAAGGATGTCTCATGATGGCGGACAGGACCAGTTGGCTCTCCCAGACAGTCAAGGCTCCCCTCCAGCATACTGAGGCAACTCCAAGAAGTGTGAGTACATTCCACAGCTCACCAAGGCTGATTTACATGCGGGTCTGGCATATATATATGAGGAAATGTCTGACAAATTCCAAACAAGGCTGCATAAAACTATATACATTTATACACATATACTTTCTCACTCAGGAGTTAGCAGTCCTGGGCAACCGCATAGATTGGCTAGAGACTAAGCACAATGAACTTAATCTAGCATACAATAACCTAAAGAAATATCATGAGATGTTCGCTGACAACTTTCTGCAGGTTCAGGCACAGGCTGAAGATTTAGACAACTGAAACAGACACAATAATGTGTGAGTTTGCAGTATCCCTGAAGCAGTAACTGATCTTATGCCAGCTATCTTCAAACTGTTTTACTCTATTTTACCTGACATACCACTGCCCTCTGTCCTCTTTGCCATTAATTTAGATGGCATTAAAATCCAATTATTTCTGGATGCTTTTCTTACCAGCCTTGATCAGAGATACAAAATTAAAGAAATCACAACAGTGCTATTGTCTGCTGGCAATTGCTGATTGTGCCCCACGATGGCTTCATCCTTATAGCCCCAGGCAAATAAAAATCACTCTGTTAACTTACTAACCACTTGCCTACCAGGCCAATGCTGACATTTCTCTCCTACAAGTAAAAATGGTCTTTTTTTGCTTGAAAATTACATAGAACCCCTAAACATTATATATGTTTTTTCAGCAGAGACCAAGTTGCCACTTTTTATCTTGCACAGTATTTGCACAGCTTATTGAAGGTATTGAAGTGGTTAAAGTGAAAGCATAAAAATGAAAAATTCCTTCCAATATAGTGCCTGGGGAGTCCCCTTAGTCAACCTGTAAAGTGGCAGATCTGTACCATGTGTAGAATCTGCTGCAGCAATAATTGCATTTATAAAGCCAAAAAAATGACATGTTCCCTGCAAGTTGCCTTTATTTTGCTCAGCAACAGCTGGGGAGCCAGTGTGTATGATGAGGCCACAATGTAGTGCACTGGGAACAAGATTAGAGATTTTTTTGGACACATTCTGGTGTCACTTTGACTTTGGATAGAAGTAATGGGTGAGTAAAAGTTGGTCTTTGGGTGTCGGTGGTGCCTTCCCACCGTAACCCTCTAGAGGTAATCTTGATGAAAGCAAGAATTGGCCTTGCTGTAAAAATTGCAATAATATGCACTTGTCAAATGGGTGCAGAAAAATTGGTCTTTGGGTGTCGGTGGAGCCTTCCCACCATAACCTTATAGAGGTACTCTTGATGAAAGCAAGAATTAGCCTTTCTGTAATAAATTGCAATGATATGAACCTGTCAAACAGGTGCTGTAAAATTGGTCTTTGGGTGTTAATTGTGCCCATGAAACCTATACTAAAAAAATTCTTCCAGATGAAATGATTAAACACCATCAAAGCTAGGCAGCCTTGAAGTCCTGCAGAGATTCCACATCCCAAAAAGACTTAATCAGTGACATCGGCATCAGGAGCTTCATAGCTGGTAATCCAGGACTGATTCATTTTTTATAAAAGTCAAACAGTCCACGGAGTCTGTAGACAGATGCGTTCTATGATCAGTAATGCATCCGTTCTATGATCTTTAATGCATGGATCCTTAAGGATCAGCCGTTGGAGTAGGGAAAAAAAGCTGAGGCGGTCTGAGCCTGTCGTTGTCCTGTACTCGCACAGGTTCTCATTAATGGCCCTCTGCTGCATGTATAGCAGCTGCAGCATTGCCAAAGTCGAGTTCCACCTGGTGGGCATGTCACAAATCAGGCCGATAACGGGCAGGTGGAATTCCCGCTAAATTTCAGCCAACCGAGCACTGGCTGTGTATGACAGCATGGAATGGCTACAGACTCTTCTGGCCAGCTTTAGCACATCTTGCAACCCTGAGTACGTATTTAGGAAACACTGCACCACCAAACTGAGTACATGTGCCAGGCATGGCACATGTGCCAACTTTCCCTGTCTAAGGGCGGGCAGGAGGTTTGAGCCATTATCGTACGCCACAATTCCTGGCTCCAGCTGGCATGGTGTGAACCATCTCTGGGCCTGTCCCTGCAGAGTGTTGTAATATGTTCACCGATTTATGTGGGACATTATATTATTATATGTATGTACACATACAGTACGATGACGATGATTGATGATGGTTGATTTGTCTGAGCCAACTGAATTTTAACATAGCAAGGGGACAGCTGAAGACCCTTTGATGTGTTAATCTTATGCAAGTCTACCTAGGTGTGTGAGGTATGGCCTGTTAACCTAATTGAACATTTCAAAGGGTGTTCAGGTGGTATCTGTTAATCTAATCTAATTACACATATCAAAGGGGACTTGTTGATGTTGATATGCAGGAGTGCAAATTGGGGCGGTTTATGACTGCAGCTGTTCACGGCTGGGGGTTGTTGTCTGTCTGAAAGACTAAAGCATATCAAAGGCCTGAATGGAAACGGCCAATCAAATTGCTCAGCCATTCAGTGTCTATTGAATATAACATGGCGTTCAGTCTATAGTATAGTCTTGTCTGTGTATGACTATGAAGGCGCAGACCTAGGAAAAATGGGACTCTGATATTTACTCTGCTGGATATTTTTGTCATCTGTGGACTTTGAACCTTGTTCTGTGTTGGAAGTCAATAAAGTGCATCTCTCTGGAAGAATTGGGTTGCTGCGGAAGAGTACTTACATCATCATTATAATAACTACTAAATTAATTATCCACCCAATTTACATTATATCACTACATTGGTGCCGTTCAAGTGACCAGAAGAGCATTTTCGGACTTAGTAACAGAAGTCGGTGGTGACAACAATCCTGTGAGGTGGACAGAAGCCTGATGAAGAACCAAGAGCTGTGCTGTGACTCTAATGTCTGGTTGTGACATAAGAGAGTCTGATCTACAAAATTAAACAAGTTGGGAACCCCAAAATTATTCTCTGGAGACTGGAAACAACAAAAAAAGGACTGCGTCATGTACCAGAAGACCTGAACTGGAAGCTGAAGGAGTAACTAATGCGGTGAGTAAAATATTTCCTTTTTTAAAAAAAAATTAGTAATATAGTCAAAATGCTTAATCAGTGTGAAGCTAGTGTCAGTTCTGATAAAGTTAACAGATGGGTATTAAAATGTATTAACCACTTGCCGACCGCCTCACGACGATATATGTCGGCAGAATGGCACGGGCAGGCAGAATCACGTACCTGTACGTGATCTGCCTCCCGCGGGCGGGGGGTCCGATCAGACCCCCGGTACCCGAGGCAGTCGGCACTTCCCCCCCCAGCGATCAGAGGTGAGGGGGAGGCCATCCATTCGTGGCCACCCCCTCGCAATCGCTCCCAGCCAATCAGATCATTCCCCTGCCTCTGTAATGTAAACAGAGGCAGAGGAAGTGATGTCATCTCTCCTCAAGCCGGTTCCGGCGCCGAGGAGAGAAGACATCAAGTAAGTGCACCAAACACTACACTTCCAGTAGAACACGCCAGGCACACTTTTCACCCCCCATCACCCCCCGATCACTCCCCGATCACCCCCCTGTACCCCCTGTCACAGTGACACCAATAGCAGTTTTTTTTTTGCATTGGTGTCAGTTTGTGACAGTTATAAGTGGTAGGGCAGTTAGGATTAGCCCCTTTAGGTCTGGGGTACCCCCCCTTTAGGTCTAGGGTACCCCCCTAACCCCCCCTAATAAAGGTTAACCCCTTGATCACTCCCCGTCACCAGTGTCACTAAGCTATCGTTTTTCTGATCGCTGTATTAGTGACACAGGTGACACTAGTTAGGGAGGTAAGTATATAGGTTCGCCGTCAGCATTTTATAGCGACAGGGAACCCCATATACTACCTACTAAAGGTTTTAACCCCCTGATTGTCCCCTAGTTAACCTTTTCACCAGCGATCACCGTATAAGTGTTACGGGTGACGCTGGTTAGTTAGTTTGTTTATTATAGTTTATTACAGTTTTAGGGCACCCGCCGTTTATTACCTAATAAAGGTTTAACCCCCTAATTGCCTGACGGTGATATAAGTTACGTTTTTAGGGTCAGATAAGGTCTGCGTCGCCCCAGGCAGTGTTAGGTTAGTGCCAGTACCGCTAACACCCACGCACGCACCTTACACCTCCCTTAGTGCTATAGTATTTGAACAGATCAATATCTGATCCGATCAGATCTATACTAGCGTCCCCAGCAGTTTAGGGTTCCCATAAACACAGTGTTAGCGGGATCAGCCCAGATACCTGCTAGCACCTGCGTTTTGCCCCTCGTCCCAGCCCTGCCCAGCCCACCCAAGTGCAGAATCGATCGATCACTGACACTTACAAAACACTAAGCACACATAACTGCAGCGTTCGCAGAGTCAGGCCTGATCCCTGCGATCACTAACAGTTTTTTGGTAGCATTTTAAATCAGTCGCTAACAGTCAGGAGCTTTTTTGCCTGTGAGTCTCACTAGTGTACTCCTAAATTTAGAGCCCAAAATGGCAAATTGAAGGTACACTAGTGAAGAGGCCTACACATTTCTGAGCATGACAGATAGTGAAGAGGAAGTCACTCATCTGTCAGATTCAGGCTCAGAATATGATCCTGTAGAGGACAGCGGCTCCATGACAGATAGCTCTGACGACGGAGTTGTGGTCCCTGCCAAGGTCAGGCGTACCAGACCCCAAACTTCCTCTTCTGTCCTTGATGTGCAAGAACCGCAGGTCCCTCATATGGAGCAGAGCAGTACTAGCGCCGCTATTCCTTCTGGTGAACTGGCAAGCACCAGCGGCCTAGTATGCCCTGGTCGTACATCACTGCAGTATCACGTGGTGACGTGGCGAGTCCCATAAGTGCAGTTCAAGCTGGCGAGGTGGCAAGCACTAGTAGTGTCCCGCTGCCACCACGAAGACGAACACAGGCCCGTTGTGCCCATAGTGCCCTTCCTGCTGCATTCGCCAATCCGAATTGGGAACCCACCACTTCTGCAGCACCCGTACTTCCCCCATTCACTGGCCAACCCGGAATTCAGGTGGAAACAGTTGATTTTACGCCACTGGATTTTTATTTGCTATTTTTCACCGAAGATCTCTGTAGATCTATTGTGGACCAAAGCAATTTATACGCTGGTCAACACATCGCCACTATTCCCCAGTCCTCCCTTGCCAGAGATTGGAGACCAATTACGGTCTCCGAATTTAAGATCTTTCTGGGCCTTTCCCTCAATATGGGCATAACCAAAAAGAGTGAGTTGCGGTCATATTGGTCCACTGACCCAATTCACCATATGCCCTTGTTCTCTGCCTCCATGACCAGGGCACGAGCAGATTTTGCGGTTCATGCACTTCAACAACAAAGAACTCTGTCATCCCCATGGAGACCCTGAATACGATCGGCTCTACAAAACCACTTCAACCAGCGTTTTGCAGACTTGTTTACTCCCCATCAAGTTGTCTGCGTTGATGAGTCCCGGATTAAATTTTCTGGCCACTTGTCATTCAAACAGTACCTTCCCAGCAAGCGTGCCAGATACGGGGTCAAGATGTATAAGCTCTGTGACAGGGCCACAGGCTATACATGTAGTTTTATGGTTTACGAGGGCAAAGATAGTCACGTAGAGCCGACAAACTGCCCTGACTACATAGGAAGCGCTGGCAAGATTGTGTGGGACTTGGTGTCACCCTTATTCGCAAAGGGGTACCACTTGTACGTGGACAATTATTAGTCACCTTTTTGATCAACAGATTGGAGCATGTGGCACCGTGCGACCTAATCACTGGGGCTTTCCCCAGCGGCTTGTAGATTCTCGTCTTAGGCTGGGGGAGAAAACCTGCTTGCGGTGTAATAATTTGCTCGCTATGAAGTGGAGGGATAATAAGAATGTTTTCGTTCTTACCTCCCTTCATGCAGACATGATGGTCCAAATTACTACGGTGACTGGTGTTGTGGAGAAACCCCTCTGTGTCCACGAATATAACCAAAATATGGGAGGGGTGGACCTCAACGACCAGTTGTTGGCGCTGTACCTAGTTGCCCGTAAGGCCAGACGCTGGTACAAAAAGTGTCTATTTATTTATTTAAATTGGCTTTGCTGAATGCTCATGTGCTATACAGAGCTTCGGGACGGACTGGATCCTTCCTTAAATTCCAGGAAGAGATCGTCAGAGCCCTTCTGTTTCCAGACGGTGCTCCACCTCACCTTCCCCAACCAAATGCAGTAAGCCGGCTGCATGAGAGGCATTTTCCTTATGTCCTCCCGAGTACCCCTACCCAACGAGCCCCCCAAAAAAGATGTTGTGTCTGCAGCAAGCGTGGATATAGGCGTGACACCCGGTATTATTGTCCCTCCTGTCCTGCACAGACTAGGACACACTTTCACAGGCACATTTTAGGCACAGGTTGCATTAAATGTTTTATTTTTTACTATTTTTTTTGTATTTGCTTTGCAGGTATGGTAAGTCTTACTGTTATACTGTAATGTTACTTTGTTTTATTGTTAACCATCATTTGCATAGCAGGTACGCCATTCAGTTGCAGTGCGGATTTATTTATCTTGACAGCAACAGCGTTTGCTCCCACGATATATAAAGCCGTGACTCCAGCGCTGTCGGAGGTGATTTCACCACCACAGTTACATACTTCAGCATATATTCCAAAGCTTGGGGGCAGCAGGGGGTGGAGGAGCGATTTGCTCCTACCTTTTGCGGGAGGATGCCCCCATGCTTCAGAATACATATACGGTGCATGTATGCCCATCATTAGAAGTGGGTGGATGAAGGGAGGTATTCTAATGGTGGGCATACCTGCCGATCAATCTCTTTTTTTCATGCAGCCCACAGGCTGCATGAAAAAAAAGTTTACAATATATGCCCAACAAGGACCAGCAACGTAGTGGTATGTTGCTGGACTTTGAGTGGTTATACCAGAAGGATGCCTGAAGGTTTAGGTATCATCTTGGTATCATTCTTTTCAGCCAGAGGTCAGATTTCATGTAAAAGCAATCCTAGTGGCTAATTAGCCTCTAGACTGCTTTTACAAGCAGTGGGAGGGAATCCCCCCAACCCCCCCACCGTCTTTCATGTTTTTCTCTGGCTCTCCTGTCCCAACAGGGAACCTGAGAATGCAGCCGGTGATTCAGCCAGCTGACCATAGAGCTGATCAGAGACCAGAGTGGCTCCAAACATCTCTATGGCCTAAGAAACCGAAAGCTACGAGTATTTCTTGACTTAGATTTCGCCGGATGTAAACAGCGCCATTGGGAGATTGGGAAAGCATTTTATCACACCGATCTTGATGTGGTCAGATGCTTTGAGGGCAGAGGAGAGATCTATGGTCTAATAGACCCCAGTTTTTTCAAAAAAAAGTACCTGTCACTACCTATTGCTATCATAGGGGATATTTACATTCCCTGTGATAACAATAAAAATGATTAAAAAAAAATGAAAGGAACAGTTTAAAAGTAATAATGATAAAAAAGCAAAAAAAAACAATAAAAAAAAAGCACCCCTGCCCCCCCTGCTCTCGCGCAAAGGTGAACGCAAGTGTCAGTCTGGCGTCAAATGTAAACAGCACTTGCACCATGCATGTGAGGTATCACCGCGAAGGTCAGATCGAGAGCAGTAATTTTAGCAGTAGACCTCCTCTGTAAATCTAAAGTGGTAACCTGTAAAGGCTTTTAAAGGCTTTTAAAAATGTATTTAGTTTGTCGCCACTGCACGTTTGTGCGCAATTTTAAAGCATGTCATGTTTGGTATCCATGTACTCGGCCTAAGATCATATTTTTTATTTCATCAAACATTTGGGCAATATAGTGTGTTTTAGTGCATTAAAATTTTAAAAAGTGTGTTTTTTCCCAAAAAAATGTGTTTGAAAAATCGCTGGGCAAATACTATGTGAAGAAAAAAAAAATAAACACCCACCATTTTAATCTGTAGGGCATTTGCTTTAAAAAATATATCATGTTTGAGGGTTCAAAGTAATTTTCTCGCAAAAAAAAAAAAATTTTTCATGTAAACAAAAAGTGTCAGAAAGGGCTTTGTCTTCAAGTGGTTAGAAGAGTGGGTGATAGAGCAAATGGGCGTGTGTGTGTGAGTGAGTGAGTGAGCGCCCCTCCCCCCCCTCATGTTCGCTGAGAGAGCTGTGACACGGAGAGAGAGGGCTTATCTATCTACCTGTTTGCTTGTTTGGCGTCGGACCTGCTGTGTGCTGGAAAGTGAAAGTGAAAGGAGAAAGGAGAGTGAAGTGAGAGGGGATTGATGGCTTCTCCTGGTCCCTTCCTGATACCTCCCTTATATCCCTCCATGCAACTTCACTGCTGTGTTACTGCTGATTGATTCACCGCTTCAATACACTACAGCTCCCACTATATCATTGCATGAGGATGACAACCCGCAGACAAGCAGCTTCACAGACAACAGCAGGGAGAGGAAGGAAATCAATGGATGGCATTAAGGCTTTCATGTCCCCCCCGCACACCTGAGTCAACAGGAAGGCTGGATATTAAAAAACAGAGCGGAGCCACCACAACTGACGGTGTGGAAAAAACAGAGTGGGAGTCTGGGACAAAACAGGTGAATGCACAGATGAAAGGAGACAGTGTCATCAGGAACGGTAAGAGACCTCCTACAGCGGGAAGAGCGAGGAGTACCCTGGAGCAAAGCCCTCCCGGTAGTGGTGGTGGGAGCCCCCAGGAAATAGGGGCTAAAAGTATAGGCCAGCTGACTCATGGCAACGGACACTAATTAACGGCTATACAAAGTACACCAACAGGAAGGCCGGGTACAGTGACACAGGGGGAGGATAATAGACAGACACAAGAGGAGTCTCAGACCATAGACATGGAGAGGAGGAAAGCAGGAGAAAGAGAGGACCCAACCCCCATTATGAACCGAAGTAACAGTCAGGAACATTTAAGTACAACAGGAGGGGGTATGGGAAGACGTGGGCCACCACAGAGACATGTTATGGACTGTGACCAGGAGAGCCTCCAAGACGGTGAAGGGAACCTACAAGGATGGATTGGGCAGAGTGTAGACCCAGAAAGGGACATCTGGGGTCTGTTGAAGGCCCTCCCCACTAAAAATGATATCCAGCAATTAATAAATCCTGTTGAACAATCTTGCATGCAAGCAATAGCAAGCTTAAAAGAGGACGTCAGGGACTTGGGATACAGAGTAGAGGGGATGGAAAAAGAACAAGAAGTTACTATACAGGCGGTGGCGGAGACTCAAGAGGCCATGAAAAAATATGAAGAAACATTAAATGCATACAGGGACCAGCTGGATGAATATGAGAATAGGGATAAACGAAAAAATATACGCATAAAGGGACTGAAAGAGTCAATCACAGCAATAGAACTATCCCCAGCGGTACAAAAAATGTTTGGAGAGATTTTAGGGGATCAAGTCCCTAATGTTATAGAAATAGATTGGGTACATAGGGCCCACCCCAAGAGTATAAAAACTGATGTCCCCAGAGATATGATATGCAAGGTTCACAAATATGCAGTCAAGGAGAGTATAATGAAGATGGCACGTGATAACCCTAGGATTACATTTCAAGGCTCAAATATAGCTTTGTATCCAGATTTATCGAAAAGGACTCTCTTTAAACGTGGGGCGGTTCGCCCACTGCTGGAGACCTTACGGAAGGCGGAGATTAAATATAGGTGGGGGTTCCCTTTCAGCTTAACAGCCTCCAGGGATGGAAGAACCGCAACATTGCGAATGAAGGATGATCTAAAAGTATTTGTGGAAAAATTAGACCTCCCGATGGTGGACTTTGTGGACTGGAGAACAAGTTGTCTAGGGCCCCCCCTACAACGAGCAGAGAAATGGCAAGAAGTACCAGCAAGGCTTAATAGGGGAATAGCCCAAAGAAGGACGTAAAGGACCTAGAGGACTTTTTTTTTTTTTTCTTCTGGTCCTTTCCACTTAGGAGAGGGTCAGAAGAGTAATGCCGGGGAAAGGGGGGGGGGAGTGTAATGGGAAATGTGGGCCTTAGGTAGGTCAATAGGTCAGCCCCAATCAAAGGGGAGAATAATCCTGCGGGAAGCAGGGAAGGGAGGTAGTGGGCGCGCAGGATGTGTGGGTGCGCGCAAACTATGTACCCGATTTTTAGATATACCCCTAGTGAGAGGTTTGTGGTATGATATGTGGTATATTTTTTGTTTCTGTTATGTTTTTTTTTGTTTTTTAGGTATAAATATATGTTTAATGAAGTAATGAATGTTGGGAGGGAGTAGAAGGGGGGATGGGACTGGCAGAGGAGAAGATAGAGAACAATGGCAAGGGGCCGGAGGCCATAAAAGTGAAATAAAATGACAGCCATTTTGAAAATTTTGTCATACAATGTGAGGGGTTTGAATTCACAAATTAAAAGAGGGCGCCTATGGGTTGAGCTGCAGCATTGGGGAGCTGATGTTGTTTTCTTGCAGGAGACCCATTTTAAGAGCAGCTCAATCCCAAGCCTACCCCAGAATATGCTGAATCAGTGGTATCATGCGGTATCCCCAATAGCGAGGGCAAGAGGGGTCACAATTGCGTTCAAGAAATCATGCCCTTGGATTACTGAGACCTTGCAAAGTGACCCAGAAGATCGGTATTTGTTTGTAAAGGGTACGCTACAGGGGAGACGATATACCTTTGCTTCAATATATGCGCCAAATGTTGAGACAGCTACATTTCTGGTTAAAGTATTTGGACAACTGGAAGAATTTAAGGAAGGGTGTGTAGTGGTAGGAGGAGATTTCAATATGGTGTTAGAGCCGAGTGTAGATACCTCTACGGGTAGAACTACTATGTCTTTTAAAGCTATAAAGCGGGTTAAACAAACCTTATGCTCACAACACCTTGTGGATACCTGGAGAGCTTTACACCCAGGCACCAGGGACTATAGCTATTATTCCAAAGTACACAATATGTATTCTCGGTTAGACCTTTTTCTGGTGGATCAATTCTACTTGGGGAATGTCAGCACAAGTACAGTTGAAGCAATAACGATGTCTGACCACGCCCCAATAATTTTGACCCTTCAACCAACTCAAATGACCCGGGTGGAACGAATATGGCGTCTGAACGAGTCATTGTTGGACAAGGAAGACATAGTGGAGAAACTAAGGGGCAAGATAAAGGAGTATTTTGAAATAAATAAAACAGAAGACGTGTCAGATCAAGTGGTGTGGGAAGCTCACAAGGCGGTTTTGAGGGGGGATTTAATTGCCTTTGGTACATATATAAAGAAGAAAAGCAAAAGAGAAATAGATGAACTACTAGAGAAGATCAGAACCCTAGAAATAAAACATAAAGAAAACCTTGACCCAATGATTGGCAGATGTCTGGAGAATGCACGGGCAGAGCTTTCGCAATATTTAGAGTATAAAGCAAAGAACAAAATTAGGTTCTTCGCAAATAGAGCATATGAACAAGGAAATAAATGCGGTAGGCTACTGGCAAAACAACTTAAAAAACAACAGGACTCCAGACACGTGCATAGCTTACTAGTTCAGGGCAGGAAAATAATAGACACAAAGGCCATAGCAAAAGAATTTGGTAAATTCTATGAGGCACTATATAATATCTCCAAAACAGAACCACCTGTAAGGGAAAGCGAGGGACAAGGGAGGGATAAGATAGAGGAGTACATCGAGAATGCTGATATGCCCATACTACCCAGAGAAATAACCGAGATTATGGAACGTCCAATCACGGTGGAAGAGTTGAGCGGAGTGATAGCGGCCCTGCCCCCTGGGAAAAGCCCAGGCCCAGACGGGCTGACAAACATATATTACAAGAAATTCCTCCCAATTTTGGTAAAGCCACTTTGTGATTATTTCAACTCCATAGGTGCTGGAAGTCCACTTTCCTCAGAAGCATCACTGGCTTACATAACGGTTTTGCCGAAAGAGGGAAAAGATCCCCAGGTATGTGCTAATTACAGGCCGATCTCTCTGCTGAACTCAGACACCAAGATATTGGCAAAAATTCTGGCCCTGAGACTGCAGGAAGATGTAGGAGATTTAGTGCACCCAGACCAAGCAGGGTTTGTAAAGGGACGAGAAGCAAGAGACAATACCACCCGCGCACTCCATATATTGCATTGGATGCGATACGGCCCAGGTAGGGCCCCAGGAATCACTCTGTCGATGGATGCCGAAAAGGCCTTCGACAGAGTGAACTGGGGCTTTATGAGAGAGATACTGGGGAGGATAGGACTGGGGGAGAGGATGCTGGGTTGGATTATGTCATTATACGCGAAACCAAGAGCAAGAATTAAGGTAAATGGGACTGTATCGGAATGTTTTAACATACAAAACGGTACCAGGCAGGGGTGCCCGCTGTCCTCCCTGATATTGGCAATAGTAATGGAACCATTTCTGCGTAGAATTAGAAAGAATAAGGAGATAGTAGGGACGCATATAGGCCATACGGAACACAAAGTAGCAGCGTATGCGGATGATTTATTATTTTTCCTCTCCGCTCCCCAGACATCTATAGCCGCATTGATGGTGGAAGTACAGAAATTTGGAAGGGTGTCTGGCTTTAAGATTAATTTCAAGAAATCAGTCATCCTTCCTAGTCATGTCCCAGTGGAGATAGAGAGATCACTGAAGGAGAAATACCCATTTATATGGAACAAGGAGTCGCTGACATATCTGGGGGTACAGATAAGCGCAGACTATGAACTGCTGGTGGAGTATAACTATGGCTCATTAGTGAAAGAAATTAAAGAAGAATTAAAGAAGTGGAAGGGGAAATACTTGCCCTGGTTTGGAAGAATCAGTGCCATAAAAATGAGCATACTGCCCAGAATAGTTTATGTGCTGCGTACAGTGCCAATCAGGTTGCCAGCGAGTCTCCTTAAACAAATACGTCGGCTATTCGTGGCCTTTGTGTGGAACGATAAAAGGCCTAGACTGGCCTACGATATTTTAAGAAGGAGTAGAGCGGAGGGTGGCTTAGGACTCCCGGATATAACATTCTATTATAGGGCCATGGCGCTAGTTAGAATAACGGACTGGTGCTATGACCCAAATAGAAAACCATGGGTACAGGCAGAAATGGTGATGGCGGGGAGAAACTTGGCAGGAGCACCATGGATCCAAGGGCCATTGAGAGGGCTGTCACAATGGACATCACCAATGACCCTGAATACATTAGAAGTATGGGATAGAATGAATAAAGAGGGCAGGTATGCTCCTCAGACCTCCCCTCTGGCTCCTCTGGAGGGATTTCCGTGGTTCCCCCCGGGGGAGAAGACGGGAAGTCTGGGGGCGTGGGGACAAGACGGGAATATTAGATGCGGTAAGTTTGCCCCAAGTGGAGTCTTACTATCACTGACTGAGATGATATTGAAATTCGGGGAGACAAGAATGGCGGAATGGAAACACCGTCAAATGACAAGTTTCCTTAAGAAAATAAAACCATTAAGACCCATAAATACACTTACCGCGTTTGAGAGGCAGTGTGCACAGACATCAGAAGCTGGGCATACATTATCTCGGATGTACAGAATGATCCAAGGAGAGCAAGAAAAGAAACCTCCATATTTTATAAAAGAATGGGAGAGGGAGCTAGGCCAAGTGTGGACAGATAAACAAATAAATAAAATGATATTGTTAACATTTACAACCTCCATAAGTACAAAGGTGCAAGAAATGGCATATAAATTCCTAGCGAGATGGTATAAGACACCAGTTAAGATAGCAAAAATCTCTTCAGAAGCTAATGACAAATGCTGGAGGGGCTATGGACAGAGGGGAACTTCTCTTCATCTATGGTGGTCATGCCCGATAATTAAGCGATTCTGGGAATTAGTGGCCCCGTGGATTAAGAAAATGACGACGGACCACATGGAGTTTGGGCCGATACAATATTTATTTCATGGAACGTCCGTTTCTGTCAAAAAGTATAGAGAAAGTGTAATCCCACACTTATTAAATGCAGCGAAAAAATTAATCCCGAAGTACTGGAGACAGGACCGGATTCCGTCAGTCATAGAGTGGAGAAATGAGGTTAATATAATAAAGGAAGCAGAGAGATGGGTTCATGTGGTTAAAAACCAAAGAAAGAAATTTGAAACGACATGGGCAAACTGGGAACAATGCGCCAAGGAGAAATTAGAAGAGGGAAATATAGATGAGTAAGGGAGGAAGAAATGGTATAGTCATTTAGAATAGAGATATAAGAAGACTGGCCCTGAAAAGTAGATGTAAATAGTGAAATAACTTCTCTAATGCTAATCAAGAGGGAAGGGGGTAAGATAATGTATGGTTATATGTATATGTGGTTTTTGGACTTTGGATTTTTTACTACTTCCCCCAGCCCCAGTCTTGACAGATTTTTTTTTTTTTTTTTTTGCGAGGGGAGAGGGGGGAGAAAAGGGAAGGAAAAGGGAATTACACATATAAATAAATACATTTATAGACACTAGAAGATTAGATGGGAGGGGGATTTCTCCCTCACTCATTATTTTATAAAGGGGGAAGGGAGGAGAGGGGGGAAAGGAAACACAGATACACGATTTATAATAATTATGAACTATAGGGATATTATTCCCTTCCTTAAGCACGAATGTATTTTGAGGGGGGGGGGTGCTTTTTTTTTTTTTTCTCCATTTTGGAAAGTAGACACCCCAAGCTATTTGCTGAGAGGCATGTAGAGTCCATGGAATATTATGCCCTTAGAAATCTTGGCATTTTATGGCCTTCAAAACTGTGATAGGTAGTGAGGAGTGAAATAAAAAATTTACGCCCTTAGAAATCCTGAAGGCGGTGCTTGATTTCGGTGCCCCGTACACGGCTAGGCTCCCAAAAAGTCCCACACATGTGGTATCCCCGTACTCAGGAGAAGCAGCAGAATGTATTTTGGGGTGTAATTCCACATATGCCCATTGCATGTTTGAGCAATATATCATTTAGTGACAACTTTGTGCAAAAAAAAATTGTCACTTTCCTGCAACTTGTGTCAAAATATAAGATATTCCATGGACTCAACATGCCTCTCAGCAAATAGTTTGGGGTCTCTACTTTCCAAAATGGGGTCATTTGGGGGGGGGGGGGGTTGTGCTATCTTGGCATTTTATGGCCTTCAAAACTTTGATAGGTAGTGAGGAGTGAAATCAAAAATTTACGCCCTTAGAAATCCTGAAGGCGGTGCTTGGTTTTCGGGGCCCCGTACGCGGCTAGGCTCCCAAAAAGTCCCACACATGTGGTATCCCCATACTCAGGAGAAGCAGCTAAATGTATTTGGGGTGCAATTCCACATATGCCCATGGCCTGTGTGAGCAATATATCATTTAGTAACAACTTTTTGTAAATTATTTTTTTTTGTCATTATTCAATCACTTGGGACAAAAAAAATAATATTCAATGGGCTCAACATGCCTCTCAGCAATTTCCTTGGGGTGTCTACTTTCCAAAATGGGGTCATTTGGGGGGTTTGTACTGCCCTGCCATTTTAGCACCTCAAGAAATGACATAGGCAGTCATAAACTAAAAGCTGTGTAAATTCCATAAAATGTACCCTAGTTTGTAGACACTATAACTTTTGCGCAAACCAATAAATATATGCTTATTGACATTTTTTTTTTTACCAAAGACATGTGGCAGAATACATTTTGGCTTAAATGTATGACTAAAATTGAGTTTATTGGATTTTTTTTATAACAAAAAGTAGAAAATATAAATATATATATATATATATATATATATATATATATATATATATATATATAAAAATAAATATAAATAAAATAATGGTAGAAAGATCTTAAAAAAAATGCATATGTTGAGGCTGTAATGCTACAGGTGAAAGCTCACTAAACAACAACAAAAATACAACATATCGCTTGGTAAATCTGTATCCCTTCTCCTGGGAAGGGGAGCTCTATGAACCCTTTCAAATTCAAAGACTACTGTGGCCAACCAAGGATGTTTTTAAAAATAGGCTGGATCATAGCTTATATCTGTTTTGCCTCTCTTGGCTCTAATAGTCTCCTAATTCTCAAGTTGCAGTGCAGTTTGTGTTACCCAGATCCTCCACATGCCTTTGCATTTGATTATATGTGTATTGTCAAGCACTGCTGACTGCTGCAGGCCCTGGAGCAGGGTATCATGGCACTCTCTTCCCTTTTCTATATTCAACATGTCTGAGATGATAGAATGTGAGTTT
The DNA here is from genome assembly GCF_042186555.1 of Aquarana catesbeiana. Taxonomy (NCBI): domain Eukaryota; kingdom Metazoa; phylum Chordata; class Amphibia; order Anura; family Ranidae; genus Aquarana; species Aquarana catesbeiana. The sequence goes on along the minus strand of NC_133332.1, from coordinate 132,908,538 downwards.
TCAGTTAGGGTCCTTTTTATGTCTGTGGCTATGGTTTGGCGATAAGACATCCTGGGCATCTGATTGAAAAGGTATGTTGGTGAGATCTGTGGGTCCAGTCTCAGCTGCAGGCAATTGATCCATCGTTTCTAGGAGCTGGGGTCCTGAGAGTTACTTGGTGGCTTTGAGGCTGGGTATAGAAAATCTCTGGCAAATTGCACCCCAGGTGGGACTGGAGGGCTTTTGTGGAAGGTACTGTGCATCCTATTTTCCTTGTCAAAAGAAGTTTATTGAGTATACAATGTTATAAAGGTACATAAAGTAAGTTTACAAGGATCTATAAAGTAAGCTCATTGTTTTACAGTAGGGTTTATATAGGTAAATATCATGAAATTTCAAATATTAAACATTGGGTTCACGTAAACCTAAATTAAAGATATATATCATTTCCTTAGTTACTTTTGTAGGTATTTAAATGATTTATACCTACTATACATATTGTTTACAAGTAGAGTGTATATAGGTCAAATAAATTCTGATAATGAGCTTTAATCGTAAGGTGGAGAAAAGGAAAGAGAAAGAAGAAAAAGGGTTGAAAGGTAGAGGTATGGTCCACAAGGTTGTCCCGCTCGTCAGTTTATTATTCTTTTTAGTTCTCTTTGAAGCCTTAGAATGGGTGTCTCTGTAAGTCATTTAATCTGTTACCATGGCAACAGGACAGAGTCATTGAAGTTTGACAGGAACTGTTGTTTTATCCAAGGATGCCAAAGTTTTTCAAATTTTGGAATTTGATTTTGATCGATGGCTACCATCTTAGCATGGGACATTGTATTATTCATTCTGTGAATTGTTTCTGCTAGTACCAATGTAGGAGATTTCCATGCCTTGGCCTCTGTTTGTTTTGCAGCCGTTTTTAGTTGGATCATAAGTTTGAATTGAGAGAGTGTTAACCATTCCGGTTTTAGATTAAGTAAAGTTAAATATGGATCTGGTTGTATTATTTTTTTAAATATTTTAGATGCAATCACGAAGACTTCCTTCCAGAAGGTTTGGATTACTGGGCACGTCCACCATATGTGTAAATATGTGCCTATTTCTGGGCATCCTCGAAAACAAAGAGCTGAGGTATTAGGTGAATATTTTGCCACTCTAGCGGGTACAAGGTACCAGCGAGTTAGGACTTTATAATTTGTCTCCAGTGCTAAGATGTTGGGTGAAGATGACTTAGATGTGAGCCATATGTTAGACCAGTCCGTGTCTTCTAAAGTTCGTCCCAGGTCCTCCTCCCACCTCTGAACGTAAGAGGGTCTATTAAGATTTGCTACTCCATATAATTGATTATGAAGTGATGAAATTGTACCTTTAGCAAATGGATCTTTTGTACAGGTTGATTCAAAAATGGATAATTGGGATAATGGTGTATCCCCCTTTAGGAATGGTGTATAGAAATTTTTGATTTGGAGATATCTAAATATCTCAGAGTTTGGTAGATCATATTTTTCTCTAAGCGATGGGAATGAAAGGAATGATTTAGATGCTATGAAGTCATTTAGTGTCTGAATGCCTGATGTTGTCCAAGCTTTAAAAGAATTTGGGTAGATCCATGCCGGATAAAAGGCCGGATTTCTGATAAAAGAAAGGAGAGGATTGTGTGGAGATTGTAACTGATATTTGGTTTTTAGTTTATCCCAGAGAGATAAGAAGTGTTTAGTTATGGGATTATGAATTTTAAAGCGGTCTTTAGGATCAAGCCATAATAAATTTGATATTAATAGAGGGTCATTTTCTGAAGCCTCTATAAAAACCCATAATGGGATTTCCTGTTTTGCATGGTATTTGGACAGACTGGCCAAATGTGCCGCTCTGTAGTAGTTAGTAAAATTAGGGTATCCCAGGCCTCCTTTATTTTTGGGAAGATGTAGTGTGTGTATAGGTATACGTGGTTTAGAAGAGCCCCATATAAACGAAGTTGCTCTTTTTTGTACTATTCTCAAAAAATAGGAAGGAATTGGAATAGGGAGGACTCTGAATAGATAAAGCAATTTGGTTAGAATAGTCATTTTGATTGCATTAATCTTCCCCATCCAGGATAAAGGAAGTTGCGACCATTGTTTTATTAGATTTGTGATCTGTCTTAATACAGGAGGATAATTGGTTGAGAATAAGTCAGAATGAGAGGCTGTTAAATGAATTCCAAGATATGGGATTGATTTTTCTGCCCATGTGAATGGGAGTGCAGCCCTAGCCGGGATCAATTCCATGTTTGTGAGTGAAATATTAAGCACTAGGCATTTCTTAGGATTAATCATAAGGCCGGATAGGGCTGCAAATCCATCAAGAGCTGGTATTAAGTTAGGACCAGAGACCTGTGGTGATGATAGAAAAAGTAATATATCGTCTGCAAATATACATAATTTGTGTGTAATACCTCCTACTTCAAAGCCAGTTATAGTTTGGTTTGTTCTGATATATTGGGCCATGGGTTCGAGTATAAGGGCAAATAATAAGGGAGATAATGGGCAACCCTGTCGGGTACCTCTTTCGATATTAAAGGCTTCAGATTTGTATCCAGCATATTTTATATAGGCTTTGGGTTTATTATATAATGCTTTGATCCATGTTAAAAAGTGGGGTCCAAAACCCCATTTTTGTAATGAATATTGCATATATTGCCAGGATACTGTGTCAAATGCCCTCTTAACCACTTGAGCCCCGGACCATTATGCTGCCTAAGGACCAGAGGTCTTTTTCCAATTTGGCACTGCGTCGCTTTAACTGCTAATTGCGCGGTCATGCAATGCTGTACCCAAACGAAATTTGCGTCCTTTTCTTCCCACAAATAGAGCTTTCTTTTGATGGTATTTGATCACCTCTGCAGTTTTTATTTTTTGCGCTATAAACGGAAAAAGACCGAAAATTTTGAAAAAAAATGATATTTTCTACTTTTTATTATAAAAAAAATCCAATAAACTCAATTTTAGTCATACATTTAGGCCAAAATGTATTCGGCCACATGTCTTTGGTAAAAAAAATGTCAATAAGCGTATATTTATTGGTTTGCGCAAAAGTTATAGCGTCTACAAACTAGGGTACATTTTCTGGAATTTACACAGCTTTTAGTTTATGACTGCCTATGTCATTTCTTGAGGTGCTAAAATGGCAGGGCAGTACAAAACCCCCCCAAATGACCCCATTTTGGAAAGTAGACACCCCAAGGAAATTGCTGATAGGCATGTTGAACCCATTGAATATTTATTTTTTTTGTCCCAAGTGATTGAATAATGACAAAAAAAAAAAAAAAAAAAAATATTTACAAAAAGTTGTCACTAAATGATATATTGCTCACACAGGCCATGGGCCTATGTGGAATTGCACCCCAAAATATATTCAGCTACTTCTCCTGAGTACGGGGATACCACATGTGTGGGACTTTTTGGGAGCCTAGCCGCGTATGGGACCCCGAAAACCAATCACCGCCTTCAGGATTTCTAAGGGTGTAACTTTTTGATTTCACTCTTCACTGCCTATCACAGTTTCGGAGGCCATGGAATGCCCAGGTGGCACAACCCCCCCCAAATGACCCCATTTTGGAAAGTAGACACCCCAAGCTATTTGCTGAGAGGCATATTGAGTCCATGGAATATTTTATATTTTGACACAAGTTGCGGGAAAGTGACACTTTTTTTTTTTTTTTTTTGAACAAAGTTGTCACTAAATGATATATTGCTCACACAGGCCATGGGCCTATGTGGAATTGCACCCCAAAATACATTTAGCTGCTTCTCCTGAGTATAGGGATACCACATGTGTGGGACTTTTTGGGAGCCTAGCCGCGTACGGGGCCCCGAAAACCAATCACCGCCTTCAGCGTTTTTAAGGGCGTGAATTTTTGATTTTACTCTTCACTGCCTAACACCGTTTCGGAGGCCATGGAATGCCCAGGTGGCACAAAACCCCCCCAAATGACCCCATTTTGGAAAGTAGACACCCCAAGCTATTTGCTGAGAGGCATGGTGAGTATTTTGCAGCTCTCATTTGTTTTTGAAAATGAAGAAAGACAAGAAAAAACTTTTTTTTTTTCTTTTTTCAAATTTCAAAACTTTGTGACAAAAAGTGAGGTCTGCAAAATACTCACTATACCTCTCAGCAAATAGCTTGGGGTGTCTACTTTCCAAAATGGGGTCATTTGGGGGGGTTTTGTGCCACCTGGGCATTCCATGGCCTCCGAAACTGTGATAGGCAGTGAAGAGTGAAATCAAAAATTCACGCCCTTAGAAAGCCTGAAGGCGGTGCTTGGTTTTCGGGGTCCCGTACGCGGCTAGGCTCCCAAAAAGTCTCACACATGTGGTATCCCCGTACTCAGGAGAAGCAGCAGAATGTATTTTGGGGTGTAATTTCACATATTCCCATGGCATGTTTGAGCAATATATCATTTAGTGACAACTTTGTGCAAAAAAAAAAAAAAAAAAAAAAAATTTGTCTCTTTCCCGCAACTTGTGTCGCAATATAAAATATTCCATGGACTCGACATGCCTCTCAGCAAATAGCTTGGGGTGTCTACTTTCCAAAATGGGGTCATTTGGGGGGGGTTTTGAACTGTCCTGGCATTTTATGCACAACATTTAGAAGCTTATGTCACACATCACCCACTCTTCTAACCACTTGAAGACAAAGCCCTTTCTGACACTTATTTTTTACATGAAAACGTTTTTTTTTTTTGCAAGAAAATTACTTTGAACCCCCAAACATTATATATTTTTTTAAAGCAAATGCCCTACAGATTAAAATGGTGGGTGTTTCATTTTTTTTTTCACACAGTATTTGCGCAGCGATTTTTCAAACGCATTTTTTGGGGAAAAAACACACTTTTTTAAATTTTAATGCACTAAAACACACTATATTGCCCAAATGTTTGATGAAATAAAAAAGATGATCTTAGACCGAGTACATGGATACCAAACATGACATGCTTTACAATTGCGCACAAACGTGCAGTGGCAACAAAATAAATACATTTTTAAAAGCCTTTAAAAGCCTTTACAGGTTACCACTTTAGATTTGCAGAGGAGGTCTACTGCAAAAATTACTGCCCTCGATCTGACCTTCGCGGCGATACCTCACATGCATGGTGCAATTGCTGTTTACGTTTGACGACAGACCGCCGCTTGCGTTCGCCTTAGCGCAAGAGCAGGGGGCGACAGGGGTGCTTTTTTTTTTTTTTTTTTTTTTCTTTATTATTTTTTTGCTTTTTTATCTTATTTTTAAACTGTTCCTTTCATTTTTTTTTTTTTTTAAATCATTTTTATTGTTATCTCGGGGAATGTAAATATCCCCTATGATAGCAATAGGTAGTGACAGGTACTCTTTTTTGAAAAAATTGGGGTCTATTAGACCCTAGATCTCTCCTCTGCCTTCAAAGCATCTGACCACACCAAGATCGGTGTGATAAAATGCTTCCCCAATTTCCCAATGGCGCTATTTACATCCGGCGAAATCTAAGTCATAAAATGCTCGTAGCTTCCAGTTTCTTAGGCCATAGAGATGTTTGGAGCCACTCTTGTCTCTGATCAGCTCTATGGTCAGCTGGCTGAATCACCGGCTGCATTCTCAGGTTCCCTGTTGAGACAGGAGAGCCAGAGAAAAACACGGAAGACGGTGGGGGGGGGGGCATTCCCTCCCACGGCTTGTAAAGGCAGTCTAGAGGCTAATTAGCCGCTAGGATTGCTTTTACATGAAAGCCGACCGCTGGCTGAAAAGAATGATACCAAGATGATACCTAAACCTGCAGGCATCATTCTGGTATAACCACTCAAAGTTGTGAATGGCGTACCTGAAGACAAAAAAATGGTTAACAATAAAGCACAGTAAACAGTAAAGTATAAATAATTACATACCTGAAAAACAAACATGATAAAACATAATAACAATACCAATAACAATAAAACACTGCAGAATAGAATACAGTAAAAAAAGAGCAGAACAATAGAGAGAGAGAATAGAGAGAGAGAACAATAAAACGACAACTATTTTTTTTTATTTTATATATATATATATTTTTTTTTACACTTTTTTTGTAACTAACTTTTATAACGGTAACCGGTTCCAGGTTCGGGTCTCTCAAAATGCGATGGCATCTTGGGAGACCCTGTGAAAGTGTGCCTAGTCTGTGCAATGCTGTACCCTACGCTAATACTCAACTAGTGTATGGTAGCGTTCAAAACATTCACCAATGCAAAGACCAGGATTGTCAGGACAGGAGGGACAATAATAGCGGGTGTCACGCCTATATCCGCGTTTGCTGCAGACACAACATCTTTTTGGGGGGGTTCGTTGGGTAGGGGTACTCGGGAGCACATAAAAATGCCTCTCATGCAGCCGACTGCATTTGGTTGGGGATGTGAATGGGGGAAGTACGGGTGCTGCAGAAGCGGTGGGTTCCCAATTAGGATTGGCGAATGCAGCAGGAAGGGCACTATGGGCACGACGGGCCTGTGTTTGTCTTTTTGGTGGCAGCGGGACACTACTTGTGCTTGCCACCTCACCAGCTTGAACTGCACTTATGGGACTCGCCACGTCACCAAGTGTTACTGCAGCGCTGGTTTGACTACGACCGGGGTATACTAGGCCGCTGGTGCTTGCCAGTTCAATAAAAAGCTTCCAAAAAAACTGTTAGCGATCGCAGGGATCAGGTCTGACTCTGCAAACGCTGCAGTTATGCGTTTAGTGTTTTGTAAGTGTCAGTGATCGATCGATACTGCACTTGGGTGGGCTGGACTGGGCCGGGCGGAGGGGCAAAACGCAGGTGCTAGCAGGTATCTGGGCTGATCCCGCTAACACTGCGTTTTTGGAAACCCTAAACTGCTGGGGACGCTAGTATAGATCTGATCGGATCAGATATTGATCCGTTCAGATACTATACCACTAAAGGAGGCGTATGCTGCGTGCGTGGGTGTTAGTGGTACTGGCGCTAACCTGACGCTGCCTGGGGCCGGTGCTTGCTAGTTCACCAAAATGCTACCAAAAAAACTGTTAGCGATCGCAGGGATCAGGCCTGACTCTGCGAACGCTGCAGTTATGCGTTTAGTGCCTTGTAAGTGACAGTGATCGATCGATACTGCACTTGGGTGGGCTGGGCTGGGCCGGGCGGAGGGGCACAACGCAGGTGCTAGCAGGTATCTGGGCTGATCCCGCTAACACTGCGTTTTTGGGAACCCTAAACTGCTGGGGACGCTAGTATAGATCTGATCGGATCAGATATTGATCCGATCAGATACTATACCACTAAGGGAGGTGTACGGTGCGTGCGTGGGTGTTAGCGCTACTGGCGCTAACCTGACGCTGCCTGGTGCTTGCTTGCCAGTTCACCAAAATGCTACCAAAAAAACTGTTAGCGATCGTAGGGATCAGGCCTGACTCTGCGAACGCTGCAGTTATGCGTTTAGTGTTTTGTAAGTGACAGTGATCGATCGATACTGCACTTGGGTGGGCTGGGCGGAGGGGCAAAACGCAGGTGCTAGCGGGTATCTGGGCTGATCCCGCTAACACTGTGTTTTTGGGAACCCTAAACTGCTGGGGACGCCAGTATAGATCTGATCGGATCAGATATTGATCCGATCAGATACTATACCACTAAGGGAGGCGCATGCTGCGTGCGTGGGTGTTAGCGGTACTGGCGCTAATCTGACGCTGCCTGGGGCGACGCATATCACCGCCGGGCGATCAGGGGGCTAAACCTTTATTCGGTAATAAACGGCGGGTGCCCTGACACTATAAAAAATAAACGAACTAACCTGCGTCACCCGTAACGGTTATACGGTGATCAGTGGTGAAAGGGTTAACTAGGGGGCAATCAAGGGGTTAAAACATTTATTAGGTAGTATATGGGGGTCCCTGTCACTTTAAAACACTGACGGCGAACCTAAATATTTACCTCACTAACTAGCGTCACCAGTGACACTAATACAGCGATCAGAAAAATGATCGCTTAGCGACACTGGCGATGGGGGGTGATCAAGGGGTTAAAACTTTATTAGGGGGGGTTAGGGGGGTATCCTAGACCTAAAGGGGGGTAATACTAACTGTCCCAACACTGTAACTGTCACAAACTGACACTATGCAGTAATCAGAAAAAAAAAAAAAAAAACCTGCTGGTGTCAGTTTGTGACAGGGGGGGGGTGATTTGGGGGGGATCGGGGGGCGATCGGGGGGGGATCGGGGTGTTTTGTATGCCTGGCATGTTCTACTGTGTGTGTGTTGTGCACTCACATTGATGTCTTCTCCCCTCGGCGCTGGAACGGAAACTACCGAGCCGAGGGGAGATGACATCATTTCCTTTGCTGCTGTTTAGCATACAGCAGCAAAGGAGTGTTCCCATTGGCCGGCGGCGATCGCGAGGGGGGGGCCACGAACGGATGGCCTCCCCCTCATCTCGGATCGCCGGGGAACAGAACGGGACCGCTTCGGGCACCGGGGGGGTCCGATCGGACCCCCCACCCGCGAGAGGCAAATCACGTACATGTACGTGATTTTGCCTGCCCGTGCCGCCTTGCCGACGTAAATCGGCGTTAGGCGGTCCTTAAGTGGTTAATATCGAGAGATAGAAAACATAAAGGGATTTTCCGTTTTTTAGCAATATGTGCCAATAACACTGCCCTGCGTATATTATCGCCTGCCTGTCTATTTGGCATGAAGCCTACTTGATCTCTATATATTAATTTTCCTATAATGCTATTGAGGCGTTTTGCTATTATTTTTGCTAATAATTTAATATCGAGGTTTAACAGAGAGATAGGCCGATAATTCACACAGGAAGTATCATCAGAAAGGGGTTTTGGGATCATACAAACAATTGCCATTAGTGTTTCTTGCCGAAAAGAATGTCCATCTAGAAGTTTTTTAAAAGTTTCAGTGAGAATGGGAGAGAGTATTTCTGAGAATGTTTTATAGTATAAAGCCGAGTAGCTGTCTGGGCCTGGTCTTTTGTTAAGTTTTAGGTCTTTTATGGCGTTAGCAACTTCATCTATAGTTATAGGCTCATCCAAACTGCTTTTTTGATTCTGAGATAACTCAGGTAAGGTTATTTTTGAGAAGAAGGATTCAGCCTCTGTAGGATTAAATTCATTGTTTGTCTTGTATAAAGTTGCGAGATGTGAGTGAAATTTATGGACTATTTTAACTGGATTACAAGTGTAAACATTTTTTGATAATTTCAAACGTATTGGTTTGAAAGATTTGTTAGTTGAATTTAATGCCCGAGCCAAATATGTACCTGGTTTGTTTGTATTCATGTAGAAATTGTGTTTGGAGCATTTGAGGGATTTATCAACTGACTCAGTGAGAAATAGATCGTATTCCAATCTAGATTTTTCCAGATGAGATTTTGTACTCTGAGATGGATTATCTTGAAATGATATGTAGGCTGCATTAAAATTGAGTTCTAGTTTTTTTGCTAGATTTTTGCGTTCCCGTTTAAATAGTGCCATTTGTCTTTGTATTGTACCACGCAAGACAGGCTTATGAGCTTCCCACAGTGTTATTGGGGAGATGTCTGTTGTATTATTAATTGATATGTATTCCTTTAAAGCTTGTTCAATGGCCATCTGATGTAGTGGGTGTTTGAGCATTATGTCCGGTAAGTACCACGTTGGGTCATGCGCTTTTGGTATGGCTGAGGCTATAGTAGTGTATACTGCATTATGGTCAGACCATGGAATCGGAATTATATCTGATGCAATAATTTCTGGTATTATTCCTATTGTTAGAAAAATATGATCTATTCTGGTGAAGGTTTGATGAGGGTGCGAGAAATAAGTGAATTTCTTTTTCATTGGGTTACTTTCTCTCCATGAATCTACCAGATTGTATTTGGAAAGAAGTTGAGAAAAAGGTAATCTAGAGGTTATTTTGGATGGTGTAAAAGGTGATTTATCTAGAAATGGGAGGAGGACCTGGTTCGAATCCCCACACATTATCACTGTTCCTATTTTGTGTGTATTAATCACTTGTAATATATGTGAGAGGAATGGTGTAGGTTGTTTGTTAGGAGCGTAGTAGGAAATCACCGTGATTGCTGTATCCATTATATAACCCATGAGTATCAGGTATCTACCTTCTGGGTCTTTAATTTCTGATGATAAGGTGAATGGTGTGGATCGGTGAAATGCAATTAGAGTTCCCCTTTGCTTGGTACAGGCAGAAGCCGTGTAAATTTGTTGATAAAAAGGAGAAATATATTTTGGAGTAGAATCTTTGGTGAAGTGTGTTTCTTGGAGGCATACTATGTGAGCCTTCTTGTTATGGAAAGTACGGAAGGCTTTGGTCCTTTTTTGAGGGACATTTATTCCCTGAACATTCAGGGAAAGTATATTCAGTGGTGCCATGGCAATAGATCAAATAGTTTTGACTTACTTTTTGTTATGCAGAGCTGACTGCGCAGATCAACCTGTGTGGACTGAAGAGATGAATAGATAGAAAAGAAACCAGTGAATTCTGGAGTAAAGAGTAAACAAAAAACATATGAGATTAGATGATACATTTTATTTTTTGCAAGTAATCACAATTTACCCGTGAAAGAGAATAAATATCTCTCTCAGGGGAATAAGTGCCTTCGTCACACTCCCACATAATATGGTTGGGAGAATGAGGAGGGCTAATGGGGGTACACGGATCTTCCGCTTACAGGAGAGAAGTGCTATGTCAAAAGACATCAAAATGATGTTTCATTAGTTGGAGTGCAGAATATAGTTTTTGTTGAAATTATTTATTCCAGGGTGGTTGTATATGGTTAGTCTTGCCCTAGGCTAAATAATTCAGTTAGAAAGGTACTGTTAATAACTTTGGTATTGATGAAGATAGTTTGAATTATTTTGGGATTTTAACCCTTTTAGAGTAAACAATTACATATTTTATTCATATGAAACTGTTTAGATATGTTAATTCATAAAATTGAGGTTGTATTGCTTCAGATTAGAATAAACAAAAACATAATTCTAGGAACTAGTTAGGTAATAATATATTTGTTTTAAGAAAAGAAAGAAAAAAAAAAAAAAAAGCTTCCATTACTTCTGGATTATTGAACATATTTGTCCTAAAAAGTAATAAATCTATGTTATTACCTGATAATATATAACTGAACAAGAATTTCCTTATTTCACTTATATATTCTAAGGCTATATGAATCAGTAAAAAAAAGTAATAAGAAATATAACTGGAATGTAACATGATCCCACACAGTGTGTGACTATCAGAATGCAGTTACATTCAGTTATAAATATAGGTTTTTTATAGAGAACCATCTCTTAGTATAATAAATGAAGAGATATCAGGAATTAGGATGTCAGTCCATTGAATCTTCTTGGTCCATGGATGATGTGGCATAACGGCCTCTTTTGTGAGAATGATGATTCCCATTTTGTTCTGGAATTTTCTGGGTGCTGCCTGAAGGTGAAGATGATGCCATTCTTCTGCGTGTGGGAGTGTTGCTGCTTGTGGGTTCTGTCAGATTTAATTTTAAAAGGGTTTGTTGTAGTTCATCTGCTGATCTGCTTCTGTAAATTGTACCTTGGTAGTTAAATCTGACTGAAAAGGGGAAGCCCCATTGATACATAATGTTGTGGCGTTGCAGTTCCATTAGTTGGGGTTTCATGGATCGTCTTTTAGTAATAGTAAGTTGGGATAGGTCAGCAAATTGTGTCCTTGAAAATTAAGTTCCTTTTTTTCTCTTGCAGCAATTAGTATTTGTTCTTTCGTTCTGTAATAATGAAATTTTGTGATTATATCACGTGGGGGTCCATCTTTCTTTTTGGCTGTGAGGGCTCTGTGTACTCTTTCCAGTTCTAAACGTTCAATAGAGATATCTGGTTTTAGTTCTTGTAATAGAGCAGTAATAGTAGATTGCAGGTCTGTCACAGTTTCAGGTATTCCCCTTATGCGCAAGTTTGAACGTCTGGCTCTATTTTCGTAATCTTCGAGCTTAGTTTGAAGTATTAAATTCTCTTTTTTTAATTGTTCCAATTCTGTTATATTTACTTGGGTTGTAATTTCAATTTCATCCATTTTTATTTCTAAGGCTGCGGTGCGGCTTCCCAGCTCTCTTATTTCTTTGGTTAGGCTGTTTGTTATTTGGTCTGAGGTTTGTTTTAAAGCCTTATGAAGCACCTTTTCAAATTGTAATAATATTACTGGGGATACTGAGGAGGCTTGTGGAGAAGTTTGTGAGAGGATTTGTTCTGTATCTGACTCAAATGGAGAGTCTTGCTGTGACATTTTCTGTCTGTGAGAGCGCCCTGGTGCTGTATCTTGTGAGGTGACTGGAGCTGCTTTAGTTGCAGTGAGTGCCTGTGAGCTCTTTGTGAGGTGATTTTTATTTCTGCCACGGTTTCCTCCCAGTACCATGTTTCCTCCCCAAACTTTCACAGTTTGTTCCCTGGGGCAAAAAGGTTCAAATGGATACCTTTTGAGCCTGCAGGCTCCGCTTTGTCCTTCTCTTCTCTCCTCAGCGATGTGGAGCTCTAACAATGCATGTCTGCTCCGCTAGGCTCCACCTCCTGCCCCCCCCATCCTATTTTCTCTATAGAAATTACTAAAGCAGTCCAAAAACAAATGATTCATTCTTAAAGAAAAGTACTTATGGACTATTGGGTGGACCACTTGGTTTGCACAGTAGCGCTAATTTTTATTTCACAAATAATTCACAATAATTTTTATTTTCATCAATATTGGATCTGTAACCAATCCCACTGAACTATGGAATGCCCACAAAGCCTGTATCAGAGGGCTTATCATCCAAATAGGGGTCAATGAGAAAAAACAGCACAGTGCTATGACTTATCACTTACTAGACCAAATACATACTCTTGAAAAAGCTAACAAGTCCCAATCTATTCCTCTCCTTATCTCTGACCTCTGTGCTGCTAGACAAACCCTTAGTGACCACCTCCATACCAGTTTTGATCTCCACCTTAAATGACTACGTCTACAATTTTATTCCCAGAACAATAAACCCAGAACCTACTTGGCTAAACAACTTAAACGTAGATTGGTTTATGCCAAAATTCCCTATCTCACTGATCAATCTGGTACCTGACTCACCAACCCTAAAGATATTGCTGACCAATTTGGTTCTTTCTATGCCAAGCTATACAACCTCACATCCTCTACCACAGCATCAACTCCTTCATTTGCTGATATTGAGAGCCTCTCAAATAATTTACAGCTACCCTCACTTCCACAGGAACAGATACATGCTCTCTCATCCCCCCTTCACCTCACCAGGAGTTGATAAAGCTATTGCTTCGTTGCCATTCCATAAGGTCCCAGGACCTGATGGTTTAGTAATGAGTACTACAAACTATTCTCCAAACTTCTTAGCCCCCATTTAAATAATTAATTCAACCATATTGCCTCTACTGGCTCCTTACCTGCAGAATCCTTACAAGCCACAATCACCACCATTCCAAAACCAGGCAAGCCACACAACGATCCTGCTAGCTACAAACACATCTCCTTATTGAACACTGACACCAAGCTATTCAGTAATCTTCTAGCTATGTGGCTCTCCAATATCATTTCCTCCTTAGTACATATCAATCAGTTGGGTTTTGTGGCTGGTAGACAAGCATTGGATGACACTATGAGGTTTATTGATCTATTACAATGGGCAGAGCACCATCGAACGCCTTTTGTGCTCATCTCCCTTGATGCAGTGAAGGCATTTGACAGAGTTGACTGGAGCTACCTTAGAGCCGTTTTTCAAAAAATGTGGCCTCTCTGAAACGATCCTAACAGCCATCTATACTCTTCCCCCAGCACTAGGGTCATAACCTCAGGCATACTTGCCGACCCCTTCCACATCACCAATGGGACACACTAGGGATGTTCACTTTCCCCCTTAATATTTGCCCTAATTATGGAGCCCCTGGCTCATTCCATCCGCATTACCCCCTTATCTCAGGTATTGAAATTGGTGATCGCTTGCATAAAATCGGCCTCTAGGTTGATTATGTGATTATATCCCTCATTGATCCTGTCAAGTCTCTACTTGAACTCCACCACACCCTGGACCTATTCAGTAAAGCCTCCCTATATAAGATCAACCATACTAAATCTAGCATGCTGGGCATAGGCCTAGATCCAGCCATCAGACAGAGCATTGATGCATGTACCTCTTTCTCATGGACCCCTAATTCTACCCTCTCCTACCTGGGTATTCAATTAATCTCCCCCTCCTCTCAACAAATCTCTCTCAACTTCTCTAACCTCATCCAAAAACACCAAAAAACAATAAAAGACCTCCGACATACTCAAGCATTATGGGAGGGTCAAACTGCCCTGTCTATGATTTACTTACTTCCGTATATACTGTACACCTTTAGAACTATCCCACTTCCCTTCCTTTAAGTGCAACTCAAGAAACTCCAACTATTATAACCTCATTCATCTGGAATGGAAATGCTCACAGCTAAGATGTAATACATTGTGCATGCCTATCTCCTCTGGTGGTATGGATGCACCGGATATCCCAGCCTACTACAAAGCAACTATCCTTGATCAAGGTAAAAGCTGGTGGGCACCCACCCAACAATCTACTTGGCTCCAAATCAAAAATGCAGCTCTAGCCTCCCATCCTAAACTGATCCTAAGTGCTTTATTTCTACACCACCATAGGGAGTACTCTTATCTACATACCATCAACGCCACCATCAGAACATGGAGAGCTACTCTTCAAAGCACTGAATGAATACCATATTCCTTACTCTCCTTTATACCTCTCACTACACTGCAACGTCTTAATCCTGATATTTCCCTTTCTAACTGGATTGCCTCTGTCCTGACAACAATCGGGGACTTTTATAAAAATTCCCTACTACTTACGTTTCAACAACTACAGACCAACAGCAACATCACCTCTAAAGACTTCTTCAAACATCTTAGACTCTCTTCAGTCCTCTCTTGTGTAGTCTGGTCAGACAGTCCTACACCCTTGCAACTAATAAAATTCTACAATCAGACCTTTCCACACCATAGAGGTATTTCCTACATCTACAAACTCCTCAGTGATGCTTTCCATGACCTGAAGACACCACCAATGGAAAGATGGGAACAACTATTGCAATGCACCTACACTCCCCAACAATGGTATCATTCCCTCCAAGCACTGTTAAAATCTTCCTGCTGCCTACTTCACTGGGAATCAGTCCAGAAAATATTCCATAACTGGTATCTTACTCCCCCTAAACTCGCGCACATCTAAAAACATCTATCCCTCTACAACCAATATGTGCTGGAGAAACTGTGGGCACTATGGATCTCCCCTGCACATATGGTGGAACTGCCCCACATTAACTCTATATTGGTCTACTGTAACTAAATTTCTCCTGTCTATTATTTCTCACTATAAATGGTTATTTTGGGTCTGGATATTGATACTTGGCCACAGAGATCCTACACACTGATTTCCCATGTATTCATAGCTGTCCATCTAGCTATTGATAGAAACTGGATATCTCCACACCCCTCTTCCATCTCAGAAGTCATCTTGATCCTTAACAACAACTGTCTGATGAAATATACAGTCAGGTCCATAAATATTGGAACATTGACACAATTCTAATCTTTTTGGCTCTATACACCACCACAATGGATTTGAAATGAAACAAATGAGATGTGCTTTAAAGGGGTTGTAAAGGTATTTTTTTTTTTTTTTTAAATAACAAACATGTTATACTTACCTTCACTGTGCAGCTCGTTCTGCACAGAGTGGCCCCGAACCTGGTCTTCTGGGGTCCCTCGGCGGCTGTTTCAGCTCCTCCCCGCAAGCATTTACCACCTCAATGCGAGCTCCCTCGCATGGTGGTGAGTGCTTGCGGGCGCTCTCCCATGATACAGCCGGCGGCTATAGCCGCTTGCTGTATCACTCGGCCCCGCCCCCCGGCACGCTGCGTCATCGGATGTGATTGACAGCAGCGCGAGCCAATGGCTGCGCTGCTTTCAATCCATCCACTGCAGCCAATCAGCGACCAGGCTGAGCTGCAATGAAGATGACGAGGACGAGCAGCGAAGATTCGAGGCGTCAGGTAAGTAAAACGGGGGGGCTGGGGGCGGCGGTACTGTCAAAAGTTTTTTCACCTTAATGCATAGAATGCATTAAGGTGAAAACATTTTTACCTTTACAACCCCTTTAACTGCAGACTTTCAGCTTTAATTTGAGGGTATTTACACCAAAATCAGGTGAACGGTGTAGGAATTACAACAGTTTGTATAGAGCCAAAAAGATTAGAATTGTGTCGATGTCCCAATATTTATGGACCTGACTGTATGTATGCCAAGGCCCATTTACAACTCCCAAAATTCCACAAACAATGGGGACTTTGGCCCCTAAGTGTCTAAACCTCACGTGACTTTCTCTTACCTTATGGCCTTTGTCATTTATCCACATTCAATTTGAACACCCACACTTGGCATACTGCTTTTCCCTTAATTCTACATTAACCTCATAAGGTCAACGCCTCTCCATGTTATTACCACAGTTCATTACCTGTTGAACTCTTTAATATATAGTCCAAATGTATTCTTTGTATATTGTAACGATACAAAATATTTACCTTCTGTAGCTTTATGTTTTACGTACAGAATGTATTCATAACAAACTACTGTATCGCTTTGTCTACACTTTTGGAAAATTAAATAAATCTCAAGTTGAAAAAAAAATGTACCTGCTCACATATCACTGGGACCAGATGGCCTATCATATTCCTATTATAAAACGTTTTTTCCGATCTTAAAGCGGGGTTCCACCCAAATTTTGAACAATATCTGTATGTATTCTCTTCCTTGCCTAGATACTGACATGCCGTTTAAAAAAATTTAAATCGCCGTAATTACCTTTTATTTTTCTATTCTTCTTTGCACTTCCTGGTTCTCCTCCCGTGGGAGTAGGCGTGTTTCTAGCCTCTCCCAGACTCCTGGGAGCTAGTCTCAGGCTTCCCAGGATGCCTCTGAGCATGTGCGAGAATGAGCGGTGAATGCTGGGAGCACAGCATTCACCACATCCAGGAAATAAATGCTTGCGGGCTTCAAATGCCCACAATGAAGATGGAAACCGCCTGCAGTGAATAATATAAGTTATTCTTTCCGACGAAATCTGACACAGGCGGACATATTACACACAATATGTGAGTATGTAATGCTGAGAAGAAAAGTTTGTGAATGAACTTAAAAAAAAAAAAAAAAAACGATAGATAGGTGGACCCCCGCTTTAAGCCCTTATCTACTTGACTTATTTGCCTCCTTAATGAAAGGAACCATTCCACACTCTTAGTTTCTCCATGTCTATATCACAGTTATCCCCAAACCCAGAAAAAATCCCTCCCTCCCGACAATTACTGACCTTTAGCATTACCTATCTCTGACTATAAAATATTCACTAAAATCCTGGCTAGTAGGCCTACCTAAATACTTCCTAGACTCGTATATAAGGACCAGGTGTGATATGTTACTGACCAGACATGCTGGTGACAACACGAGACGTACTATTGACCTCATTGACTTGCTCAATAAAACCACCCACCCATATCTTGTCCTGAGCTTAAAATGAAAATATTTGCCAGCACACCATGGAATGGCGTAGATAGCATCCAAACGTGTAATTTATTGCATGATCACAACACAAAGAGAGTGCAACATTTCGGAGTCACGCAGGACCCCTTCGCCTGACGAAGGGGTCCTGCATGACTCAGAAACGTTGCACTCTCTTTGTGTTGTGATCATACAATAAATTACACATTTGGACGATATCTACGCCGTTCCATGGTGTACTGGCAAATATTTTCATTTTGACTTGAACCAGTATCCAGCTGGCTGTTGCTACAGCACCCATATTTCGTGAGCTCATCCAGGAAAGTGTGCGATGGGAATACGAAGTATTACTTGTCCTGAGCTTAGACACACAGAAAACTTTTGACAGGCTTAGTTGGCCTTTTATGTTTGTCACCCTTTCTAGATATGGATTTACGGGCCCATTCATAGAGGCGTGCTACGCTTTGTACTCTCAGCCACTCAGCCATCCTCCCAAGTACTTTTGTCTTCCTTTCTATCACTATCATTCCCCCTGAGAAATGGCATTAGACAAGGTTGTCCTTTGTCTCCTTTTCTTTTTATACCATGCTTAGAACTCTTGGCTGAGGCCATTGACTCTCATTTTGACATTCATGGGGTTTTTTTGTGACAGAGGGAATATAAGTTGTCTCTTTTGACATTGCCCAGTCCACACACCCCTTCCTAATCTCCATAACTTACTGACAACTTTGGGTTTACTTTCAGGTTATAAGGTTAACACAAGCAAAACAAAGGCTCTACTGTTACATATCCTTCCCCCTATCCTTGCCACTTTGCAACAGAATTTCCGATACCACTGGTGTTTCCAGTCCCTTAAGTACCTGGGGATTAACCTCAGCTCCTCATATTCCACCCTTTATCAAGCCAATTATCCCCCTCTTGTTAGGAACATTGATCACCTCCTATGCCAATGGGATAATTATCCTCTCCCCCTTTTAGGACAGATAAATTACCTTAAAATGTCCACACTACCAAAACTTTTATACCTATTTGAAACTTATCAGTCCCTATCCCCATGAAGCAGCTGAAATCTGTAAAGATATCATTTCTTAATTTTATTTAACACAATAAGTTTCATCACAGCTCTGTGGTACTTCCCCATCAGATATTCCTGCTAGCCTATCCTATAGTAGAATGTCCCCTTGGTCACAAGCTGACATCTTCCAACTTCAAAATATGGTTCACCCACTTACCCACAAACTTTATTCTTTTACAGACATCCAACACAAACACCAGGTCTCTAAGCAACTCTTGTATTCCTATCTCCAATTTAAACATTACTTGGCCTCTAAATCTCTGTCCTTAGCCCTAGATAAGCCCACTGCATTTGAACTCTTATGTATCGAAGGTCCCTATCAAATCCACCTAATATCATCCATTTATATAATCCTTCACAATGTTATTCTGCTTAATGATTCTTACTACCTTTATATGCAAAAATGGTCTCAAATTATTAAATGACCCATATCTCTCCCAAATTTTGGACTCTTTTCAGGTATAGAACTCTGCAGGTTCTTCAGGTATATATAAAATGGAAGGTGCAGTGCTGTACATATGACACAAAAAATTATAAATAGTGGTGAATCAATAAATCAAATAACCAACAACGGTGAATAGCATCCAGAGAATCAATATTATCAAATCGACTGGTATATATTAAATCAATTGGGTGCTCATAAAATGTTGCAAGAACATAATAAAATATAAAACATAGTGAAAAAATAGTTCATATGATAAAAGTGAAGGTGAAATAAAGTCCCGGGGACAATCTTCCACCGCTAGTGCTGCTCACCACCTGGTGATGAAGTAATGGAGGCTTAACGGCAAAGCCTGCGACAACCCTTATTCAGGGTGGTCAAAACAGGCTTAGTAGAGAGCTATGGACCACAGGGGATGTCCTGCAGGAGACACTGCTGAAAAGACCACCAACCTCCTTCATGGACAGCTAGTCAACGGCAACTTCGAGCACTTGACAAGATGTAGTCCCAAGATCACTTCACATAGGGCAATCAATGTGTGCTTCCACAAATCCAGCGAAGGTGAGCCATAAAAAACAAAAGAAGAAAGACTCCACTAGTGTAGAAAATCTTTGGCTGGTTTATTGAAGTTTAAAAGCATAAACATATAGTTTATAGCAAGGACAGTGTAAGAAAACTCCACCGCCGTGGAGATATCTTGTATCCGAATCTCCAATCCATGGATAATCAGCATTAAAGTAGTTGGATGCTTCTCTGCTGTATTAGATGATAACCACCAGGGTGTGCTCCGTCACCATATAGCTGATAATCATACTCTTACATAAAAACAAAGAAAAAAACAAAGAAAAAAAAGCAGGATTTCAAACAGTGCAGCGTTTAGCACCGTTCTCACGTCACTTCCAGTATCAACATCCAGTATTACCGTCCACTCCCGGCCACTTCCTGTCCGGGAGTGGACGTCACTAGATACCGGAAGTGACGTGAGAACGGTTCTCTGCTAAAACGCTGCACTGTTTGAAATCCTGCTTTTTTATCTTTGTTTTTATGTAAGAGTTGAATTTGTTTAATAAATGGGTTCAATATGTCAATATACTACACCTTTGGAGGTTTTTCTTCTCCCTTTCCCCTTACATGATACATTCATTGTGGAGGTGTATAGATTTAGATACAAGATATCTGTATGATTATCAGCTATATGGTGACGGAGCACACCCTGGTGGTTATCACCTAATACAGCAGAGAAGCATCCAACTACTTTAACGCTGATTATCCATGGATTGAAGATTCGGATACAAGATATCTGTATGATTATCAGCTATATGGTGACGGAGCACACTGAAGTAGAATAGTAAAGTATCGAACCAGGCAGAACTTCAGCAATGCAGGTTTATTAACAGCTGATAACATACAGGTTCATGTTCAAAATATTACAATATACAGGTCTAATTTATACAGTTTCTTACAATGCATGCATATTAGATATAAGTATTCTTATCCTCTAACCAAATTGAAACAATTGTGAAGTGTTCTCACCTTGAACCAGAATGGGTCTTTACTGCCAATTCTTGGGAACCTGTCACCTGATAGGGACCAGCCGGTTGACCAGTGGTCTGGTCCCCTCACAGAGTTCTGGGTTCCAGCTCGACCAAGTTTTTGAGGGAAATTCACCTGAGACCACATTCTGGAACAAGTCAAGAAGTCTTCTCTGACTCGTACGAGGAGACAAGTTGTGGACAGATACTTGCCCATTGGTTCTGACCCGTGCAATAGGGCAGCATACATAGAGTTCAGCCTTATGAGCTCCTATCTGACTTGTCCGAGGGGACAAGTTAGGACAGATACTTGCCCATTGGTTCTGACCTCTATGACCCATGCAATAGGGCAGCATACATAGAGTTCAGCCTTATGAGCTCCTATCTGACTTGTCCGAGGGGACAAGTTAGGAAAGATACTTGCCCATTGGTTCTGACCTCTATGACCCGTGCAATAGGGCAGCATACATAGAGTTCAGCCTTATGAGCTTCTATCTGACTTGTCTGTCTAGCAATTACAGAGCTTGCATTTATATACCATTTCACAAGTCTTATCTCAACTATCTGTCTTACATATGATTGGTCACTAAGATCTACGTCAAAGTAACCAACCATAAATCTGACACTTGTTCTACAACCAGATAAACTTAATTATTCCCAAAATTCCTATATGTTCATTAAAGTGTTTTATAACTGGGTTTGTCCAATTAAAAACAGCTGTGTAGAGACAGTCTGGCACCTAGCTGTCTTATCAAGCTCTTCTTATATTGATACTAGCTTCAAGGGGTTGCAGATTTACGACTGAGACAATGAACTTTCAATAACCCCACCAGATGTGTTATATGTCTCACTATATGTATGTATTTTAACAGTTTTAATGAGGGCACAAGCAGACCTTTGTTTGACCTTGTCAAACTTAATTTAATGTACTGTACATAACTTTAATTATTTCTAAACCACCTGTTTTCATATCTTTATCTGTCTGATTTATATGCATTTCAGACTTGAGACAATTCTATATTACTTGAATCTATCCTAATGAACTTTCACCCAGTAAACTATCTTAATACATTTTCGAGAACACCTGTATACAAGTACTTGTCATAAAGCAGAGGTCATTTAAAGTTCAACACTTATAAATGAAGACTTTCTAAATCTATGGAAAACACAGTTTACATTATTAAAGATTAATAATTGTTGCTTTACTTATTGAATAATAATATTGATAAAACCACTACTATATAATAATAATAATAATAATAATAATAATAATAATAATTATCAATAAAATATATGCAAATCAATATATATAATATGAAATACATTGGCTAATATGAGATTCCACAACATTTCCCCCCTGTTGAGGCATAAGCCTCACAGCAATTACAGTACAGATCACCCACCATGCTCCTCAGAGACCCCATGCACCCAACACTGATCACATAAATTGTCCAAAAAAAAATAAAAATAAATCAGTCCAAAAAATAAAAAATAAATTAAATCAGTCCAATCAAAAACACACTGCATCTTCTTCTGTAGCTGCAAAGTCCTTCTCCATATGTGGCACGGAAAACATAGTTGTCAGTCTCAGTGGCATCGTGATCATTCTTGCCACAAACTACTTGCAACAGGCAACAGTTACTCAGCAACATCACATCAAGGATATCAGGGAAGAGGAACAATCCGTTTAGTTAGTGAATGAAAGCCAAGTATGTGGTCCCAAGGAGCATTCAGCAGACTCAGTCCCATAAGGCTCTGCCTTTTCTTGCATAGGTCTTTTCAGCTTAGCCAAGTGCTTGATGTTTTTTGGAGAGATCTCCTTCTTCATCATCAGTTGCTGGTCCAGTATCATAGCACAAGCTGCTTTGGCTGCTGTAAGACACAAGTTCAGTGCATACCTGTTCTGCAAGGGTACAAGTCTCAGATGTTCCTTTATTGCATGAAATCCTTCCTTTGTAGCAATTACCATTTGTAACAAGTTGCATCATGTCTTCTGCGATCACCCGATATTTGTCTGGATATTAAATACACTTCAAAAATATAGTTATAAAAATAAAAATAAAGTCAGTGTCAAGATACAATAGGCCTCTGGCAAGCATTTCAGGGCAACCTACAAAGCAATGGCTCCTACACTCTCATCTTATCTAATAACTTAATTTAGTGTGTTCCTCATACTTCTACAACATCCGCTAAAATAATATACATGTATCTATATAGTTTTATCATAATACAATACTCTTACAATATTAATAATATTTATTATTATAAATCCCTTGAAGTACATGTTTTCACTACAAAGTATTTTATATAGACTATTCTTTTTACATTTCCCAACCTATACTATTTCCCATACAATAATTGTAAAATTTTTATCATTTCTTAACCTTGACTCCAACTATCAGTCACTATTACCCTGGTCATGTCATACTGTCAATATAGTCAGTCCAGAAATTTCATTAGTTTTAATTTTGTAGTCTTCCCACAAAATTTGCTAAACCCAAAACCATTTCACTTTTTGTCCATTTCTGCACATACTATACTGCAGAATATTATACAATAACAGTCAGCATGAGTCTCTTCTGTCAGTCACTGCTATACTGTCTAAGTCAGTAGCCTACCTCTCCTATGTCTTAAAACATGAATTATAAAACAATATCAAGACAAATATCATAACATATCCTATAAAGCATCAATAGCATACAGTCTTTAGCGATAATGTCATACTCATTACATTACACCTCTCCACTTTTTTTTTTTTTTTTTAAGCAAAAAATGATAAAACTATTTGTTTATAATGATTGAACATTTACTCAAAGTGGAACTCTACTCACAAAAATGTGATAAAACAAGGTTTATTACCAAGAAAAATACATTCCACATTAATTATTATGCTACCATTCTACTGAAGCCCAGAACCTTTGAACAGCAGTAGAATTTTAGGCTGTCAGCAGACTGGCCTCTAGATTTTAAGCAGTGCAAAAAAATAGAGCACAACTGAGCCTGTGTAGAGCAGGGTGGAACAGTGGATTGTAAACAGTATAGGCACTTATTTTTACTGCTACACCTGCAAAAAGGGTTCAGCCTCAAGTGATCCAGCAGGAATTAATTTTCTGACCAAAGTTCCACCTTAAGGTGTTCACAATATTAATACTTATAACATATATAACAAACAAAACAACAGTAAGTCTCTACATACAAAGTATCACATATAATTAATTAGCATTGTCCATTACTGAAATACTTCCAATGTCTTTGTCTGCAACAGTCTCTTGTATGTATTCCACTTGCACTTTAGTGAATAACACTTTTGGTAATCTCACTCAGACTTTGACTACTATAGAAATGGAAAATGTCACTGTCACAAATGTGGATTTAAACTGACACTTGAATTGTGAATTCTTCCACTTCCTTTTATGATCTTTAATGTACTTGCAGTCATCAAGGGTTACTGACATACATTCCTTTAGTGGCTTTGATTGGAACAAGAGATCACATCTAAAACAAGGATCTGTTTAGAAACAAAACTACACCAATTTGGTTAATTATTTTAAACACATGAACATTTTATCTCCCACTGTACAGCATGAAGTCTAAGCAACTATCATTTGCCTCTAGAACTCCTAAACTTAGTGGCAAATCTATCCAAAGTTTCATATGGCCCAGCAAATTGTATTTAATTTGGTCTACAACAGCCCATACAACCTATCCACCAATGAATATGAGTGTGGACACAAGGTTCTATCGTCTATGCCAAGCATAGAGCAGAATGGAACTGATTTTTCATAAAAAATGGGTACAATTATCTGATATCAGTGCTGTATACACTCCAATCCTGGGAAAAATTTCCCACATCAGACACTTAGCTGTTGTCTCATACATTTGCATGACCATTTGAAAAACTTTGATTTACTTTAAAAAGGAGCATACATTTATTAAAGTATATCTATATCTACAGCTTTGTTCTTTCATTGCAATAAAGTCTATATACAGGCACACAAAATAGACTTTGAAGAACTACATTTTGTGAAACTACATTGTGATTGTTCATAATTAAAAAGAAATCAAAATAAAATTACATGGTCACTTGCACAATCTGTTAAATCTAAAGAGGTTAAGAAAATGTGCATTACTGTCCCTTCCTTAAGAATAATTATATACAAATTTTATTGTTAATTAGATCATATTAATGCAGAGTGACCCTAATCAAAAAACTGACTTTGCCACCTGTAGTAGCATAACTAGGAACTTGAATAATAAAAAAATCAAAAGGAGTGAAATTTTACAAAGTATAACTTTACATATGAAAACGTGCTGGCTGCTCCTGGAATAAAGAAAGAAATTATTTATTTAGGCAAACTAATAATCAACCTGATAATTACTAAATATTGTAATCAGGTAGGACAAAATAAGTTCTAGCCAATACCAATAAGGGACCTTGCTCACCAGAGCTTACAAGCTAAGATTAAAAATTAGGACTCTAATTATCTAATTCACCCCCCTGTATGTGCTACATATAGCACATATAATAAGATGGTAGCACTGTTACCATGCATCACTCTTCTTTATTCTTTTTAGAAAATAAGAAATAAATATAAATTTGGAGTTCCCTTGTACCAAATAAATAAATCCCATTACTATCTTTGTGATTACTACTAAGTAGGCAAATATATAAAGATGACAGTATATATAATACTGTACAATAAGATAGGGACATGACAAAATAAACAACAAAAGCTACAAGGGAGAATAAGCACCCTACTTACAAGAGTGATACACTAAAAACAAAATGCACCTTTCACTACTACAGTCCATAATATAAAAGACAAAATACCTATTATAATCTACAGTTTATATTCTAATAAAAAATCAACAAATGTTTAAGAATAAGAACGTATTCTGAGATTTTATTTATTTTCTGGTCAGCTCATCCAGTTTCTGTCTAAAGGCACCTAAACGTGCCCCTTTATCTCAGTACAGAGCAGTGAGATGAGCTGTCACAAAAAGTGATTTAATGTAGTTGTTGCACATACGTGCAGACAGCTTTTTCTAAAATGGTGACTATACTTTTCTGCTCTCCTACACTCATACTGAAAGAAATACATTATCTTGCTTAACATGTAAAACCTACAACTGTAAAATGTTTTTAAGCATGACATTAATTACATTAGCAACATTGAATTTATCTACAGATTTTTCCTTCCAGAAGCAGTATGCTGGATACAAAAAAATATTGGTGAACTTTGTGTCGTAAATTACTTAAAACGAACAACTTTCTTTTTTCTATGGTTTAAATAACTTCTAACTCCCTTAGCTCATTCATGGCGCTATCTAGCTAAGGTACATATTCAAAAAGAATATAAAAAAGATTAATGAATCGTGCCTTCCACACACACACTCACTCACTGCCAATAACATTTAGAACTTTGACGCTAAAGTCAATCAGTCACCATAGATGTATCAATCCCTAGCCTCTCAACAAAAGACACATACAATCAATCACATAGGGATTCATTTTACACCTCATACAAAAAAAACACACACACACATTTAACTCATATAAATATAAATCCTCCTATCAAATACTAATAACAAGTGTCACAAAATCAAATATATGACACAGAAAGTTCTAATTGCATTTGTATGGAGGATACATACCATTTCCCTATTCATCATACACTATGCAGAATTCAGCATCAGTTACATACTTCTTACAATTCACTCATAGAACTAACACACAGGGTCCTTTCACACCAACGTTTTTACAACCACTACAGACTTATTCTAACCTAATTTGGGAGATGATCAGTCTCCCTCACACATATAATATTCCCTAACAGTCTACAAAGATTACAAAGAAATTAACTTACATTTGTGAACATTCATTAACAAAATGTCATTATCTTCTGTTTTCTATATAGCAATACACAGTCACTCCACCTAGCAAAGTATGCATACACATGAACACAAATTCCTGACTATATATAAATATACAAACATTCACAAAATTATTAAAACTGACAGGATAGTTAGTAATTACTTATGGACAGCAGTGCTCAGAGTAAAGCCAATAGGCACCGTACGCACATACGTCTCCTTACCAAAACGCTTGTCTCAAGACACGAAAAACCGCCAAGCCCTGCTTGCCACGGCGATCAGGAATGTCTCAACCTTCATCTTAACTCAGTTAGTACACAGACCATTACAACAGATACATATAAACACATACACTTATAGCACAAAGACAATACATACCTTTTAACTTTGTTAACAAATGGAGCTCCAAAACCTTTACCTTATTTACCTGTCAGGACTTACCTCTCCTGACATTTCTAAACCCATGAGTATTATTTTACACCACAATTTTAATGTTCAATATTATACGAAACAAAGGTACCTTTTTCTACTAGTAGCTACATATCAGTACTGTTTTTGTTTTTAACTTAGGCTTTCCAGGGGTCTGATAACCCCAAAGCCTCCTCCAGATTGATTGCCAATCCAGGATACCAACATGCATATAAATTTAGGCAACTCAAGAACCTCTTCCAAACTGGACTTACCAGTCTAGGATACCAATTCTTCCAGAACTCTTGTAGGGCTAGCATACCAATCGAAAGTAAACCTCTTCTAGACCGATTTACTCAGTCTAGGATACCAACATGCATGTTAAAGGTAGGTTCTCCAGGGGTCAAAACATTTACCCCAGAACCTCATCCAGACCTCTTGTAAGTCTAGGATACCAATCAAAATAAACCTCTTCAAGACCGATTTACTCAGTCTAGGATACCAACATGCATGTTAAAGGTAGGTTCTCCAGGGGTCAAAACATTTACCCCAAAACCTCGTCCAGACCTTTTGTAGGTCTAGGATACCAATCAAAATATACCTCTTCTAGACCGATTTACTCAGTCTAAGATACCAACATGCATGTTAAAGGTAGGTTCTCCAGGGGTCAAAACATTTACCCCAAAACCTCGTCCAGACCTTTTGTAGGTCTAGGATACCAATCAAAATATACCTCTTCTAGACTGATTTATTCAGTCTAGGATACCAACATGCATGTTAAAGGTAGGTTCACACAGAGAGTAGCTAGCCTTCTACAGGGGTACCCCTCTGGAAAAAATTTTCCATTTTCTTTTTTTTTTTTTTTTTACCCAGGGTATTTCATCCTGTACAATACATTTTAAGGCATTCACAGTTGAGAAAACCCAACCTACCATCACAAAGATCTGCCTGGTGGACAGCGATACCCCAACAACAACCACCTGCCCCTCTTAGCGCTAGCAAAACACGGCACAACACAATGCAGAACTAATAATAGGTGTCTGCTAACCTGATATATTGCGCAATATTGTGTTGAGCTCAGTGCCTCACCAGCATGGAGTTAGGCAAGATCGGAGTTGAGGTTATGCTGTCCCCGTACGGGCCACCAAATGAAGTAGAATAGTAAAGTATCGAACCAGGCAGAACTTCAGCAATGCAGGTTTATTAACAGCTGATAACATACAGGTTCATGTTCAAAATATTACAATATACAGGTCTAATTTATACAGTTTCTTACAATGCATGCATATTAGATATAAGTATTCTTATCCTCTAACCAAATTGAAACAATTGTGAAGTGTTCTTACCTTGAACCAGAATGGGTCTTTACTGCCAATTCTTGGGAACCTGTCACCTGATAGGGACCAGCAGGTCGACCAGTGGTCTGGTCCCCTCACAGAGTTCTGGGTTCCAGCTCGACCAAGTTTTTGAGGGAAATTCACCTGAGACCACATTCTGGAACAAGTCAAGAAGTCTTCTCTGACTCGTACGAGGAGACAAGTTGTGGACAGATACTTGCCCATTGGTTCTGACCTCTATGACCCGTGCAATAGGGCAGCATACATAGAGTTCAGCCTTATGAGCTCCTATCTGACTTGTCCGAGGGGACAAGTTAGGACAGATACTTGCCCATTGGTTCTGACCTCTATGACCCGTGCAATAGGGCAGCATACATAGAGTTCAGCCTTATGAGCTCCTATCTGACTTGTCCGAGGGGACAAGTTAGGACAGATACTTGCCCATTGGTTCTGACCTCTATGACCCGTGCAATAGGGCAGCATACATAGAGTTCAGCCTTATGAGCTCCTATCTGACTTGTCTGTCTAACAATTACAGAGCTTGCATTTATATACCATTTCACAAGTCTTATCTCAACTGTCTGTCTTACATATGATTGGTCACTAAGATCTACGTCAAAGTAACCAACCATAAATCTGACACTTGTTCTACAACCAGATAAACTTAATTATTCCCAAAATTCCTATATGTTCATTAAAGTGTTTTATAACTGGGTTTGTCCAATTAAAAACAGCTGTGTAGAGACAGTCTGGCACCTAGCTGTCTTATCAAGCTCTTCTTATCTTGATACTAGCTTCAAGGAGTTGCAGATTTACGACTGAGACAATGAACTTTCAATAACCCCACCAGATGTGTTATATGTCTCACTATATGTATGTATTTTAACAGTTTTAATGAGGGCACAAGCAGACCTTTGTTTGATCTTGTCAAACTTAATTTAATGTACTGTACATAACTTTAATTATTTCTAAACCACCTGTTTTCATATCTTTATCTGTCTGATTTATATGCATTTCAGACTTGAGACAATTCTATATTACTTGAATCTATCCTAATGAACTTTCACCCAGTAAACTATCTTAATACATTTTCGAGAACACCTGTATACAAGTACTTGTCATAAAGCAGAGGTCATTTAAAGTTCAACACTTATAAATGAAGACTTTCTAAATCTATGGAAAACACAGTATACATTATTAAAGATTAATAATTGTTGCTTTACTTATTGAATAATAATATTGATAAAACCACTACTATATAATAATAATAATAATAATAATAATAATTATCAATAAAATATATGCAAATCAATATATATAATATGAAATACATTGGCTAATATGAGATTCCACAACAACACCCTGGTGGTTATCATCTAATACAGCAGAGAAGCGTCCAACTACTTTAACGCTGATTATCCATGGATTGGAGGTGAGAGTTCTGTGAGCTCATTTGTGGATATCTCATATATTTCTTCTTCGTTATTTATTTTGTGGGTTATTATATATGCACCATCACTGCATTTTGGGACTATCTCAATCGAGCTGATCACCCAATAAGAAGAGGACTTACATATTATATGAACTTTCTTTATCAGTCACCACCATTTCATTGTCCCACTACTTTGTTTGTCATACCAGTTATGGTTTTTCATTTATATCTTTATTTATCACCCACTGGTTCACATTTACCTTTGGCTCACATCGTTTATGATTTATGTAGCACTAATTTACTGTTGCACGAGACCACTTTTTTATGTACATTTTCTATATGTGTTTGTGACACTATTAGATCTTGCTGCAGACAGCATATATATTGCACTGTATTGGTATTTTACGTACACATATTAAACGTATATTATTTATTATTATTTATTTAGTTTTTATTTGTAACACACTAGAGTAGCACGAAGGCTCTTATAGTTATACTAGACCATGTACCCTGAAATCTGTATGCTCGAAAAAAAAAAATGTGGGGTCCTATACCAGACCATGGAAAGTGGGACTTTGATTGAGATAGATGACTTTGTGGAGGCAAAATTGAAATAAATGCAAAATTGTTTTATTAATGACAAACGTTGTAAAGAATATGGCAATAGAGTAACCACATATACATTCAATACAGTAATTAGTATAGACTCCACCCACACATAACATACAAGTGTGGCATGGAAAAAAGTTTTGCATGAGTATGGTATAGTCAAAGCAGTTCAAAGGTACATAACATAGAGTAAATTTATATTATTACATATGACATAAAAACAGCACCAGCGGCAGGAGTATGGGTGTAGCAAGTATAACCAAAATGGATGAATAAATAAATGTCAGAATTATTAATCTGCTGCAGACTGAATTTCAATGTATCCATTACAGACACAGGTAGCATCACTTGTGCCCGACGCGTTTCGTGTAGAGACACTCCTCAGGGGCAGATGCTAAAATATATCTGCAGAGTATAAAGAAAAAAGTGGTGACATTAGTCTAATTCTAATTAGTAATGTAGCAATAGGGCAGATTAGCTCGTCCTAAATACTCACATAGGGTCCAAAACGGTAAAATGTTGCGGCAATGTGATCAACGTCCCAATAAAGCCTCCCCCGGGAACTGAGGTAATTGCAGCCGCGCACGGTAGGGCACACGCAACAAAACCTCCCGATGACCCAAGGCACAAATTGCTGGTGCAGGTGAAATATTGCGGTGGCCTGAGAGGGCAACCTGAAGTGATATGAGAAGGTCAAAAAAAAGAATGTGAAAGTGAGAATGAGTAAAAATGTGAAAGAAAAAAAAAAAATATATATATAATAAAAAATATTAAAAATTATGAATAAATAAATATAAAGATAAAAAATGAATAAAAATAGTGAAATAAATGGAATGTGATGTAAAAGAGGGGGGTGTGGGTTGACTAAGTGTATGAACTATGTAAACATTATTGATGTTGCGTGAAAAGGTGAAAGGTGGCAACAGTGATAACAAAAATAAATAAAATAAAACATGGTGACAGGCAATTGTGAATGACCTAGGAAGTGACTTACGTGTTGGAGCAGGGCTGAAAACAAAGGGAAGTGTTGAATGCGATGTGATGACTCGGAGGTGTATCAGCAAGAGTGTGACAGGGGAGGCAGCTTATATGTACCCCGCACACGTGCACGCCGGCTCTCACCAGCGTCACGCTGGCGTGTGATAGGCAGGAAGGGGCTCCGGAGAGGGCGGTAAGCACCGCCCTCCACAGAAGACCATATTCACTGCCAGAACAGCTGGGATGGAAATCACGTGCCCTGTGCGTTGGCCCCAATCATGACGCCACACACACAGGGCAGGGTGCGTGGCGCCGATGCTCTGTAGGCATTCACCCGCTACCCCGTAACACTCCCCGCCCCCCGGTGGGCGGAGAGGGGGGAGGGGGAGGCACATAGAGAGCATCGCAGCTCCCGGGTAGAGGACCAACAAGGAACCGGAGATCACCACAACCGCAACATACCCCAAATGAACTGGCGCAACGGCACTGTAGAACTACATGGATACAAAATTAATGTACCCTGAGTGTGTAAAAACCGGGTATGGTGGCATAACCACCCGGAATTTACAAACCTCACACTGGGGTAGTAGGGGAACACTACCAACCCAGTCATCAAATCTCCATCCCTGTTCAAATCGAATGGAAAGGGGGGGAAAAATTGGGACTTTAATTGAGGCACATATGCGGTGTGCCTCCATCCCTATGCTAAGTGCAAAAAGAGAAGGGAAAGTGGGACTTTGATTGAGATAGATGACTTTGTGGAGGCAAAATTGAAATAAATGCAAAATTGTTTTATTAATGACAAACGTTGTAAAGAATATGGCAATAGAGTAACCACATATACATTCAATACAGTAATTAGTATAGACTCCACCCACACATAACATACAAGTGTGGCATGGAAAAAAGTTTTGCATGAGTATGGTATAGTCAAAGCAGTTCAAAGGTACATAACATAGAGTAAATTTATATTATTACATATGACATAAAAACAGCACCAGCGGCAGGAGTATGGGTGTAGCAAGTATAACCAAAATGGATGAATAAATAAATGTCAGAATTATTAATCTGCTGCAGACTGAATTTCAATGTGTCCATTACAGACACAGGTAGCATCACTTGTGACCGACGCGTTTCGTGTAGAGACACTCCTCAGGGGCAGATGCTAAAATATATCTGCAGAGTATAAAGAAAAAAGTGGTGACATTAGTCTAATTCTAATTAGTAATGTAGCAATAGGGCAGATTAGCTCGTCCTAAATACTCACATAGGGTCCAAAACGGTAAAATGTTGCGGCAATGTGATCAACGTCCCAATAAAGCCTCCCCCGGGAACTGAGGTAATTGCAGCCGCGCACGGTAGGGCACACGCAACAAAACCTCCCGATGACCCAAGGCACAAATTGCTGGTGCAGGTGAAATATTGCGGTGGCCTGAGAGGGCAACCTGAAGTGATATGAGAAGGTCAAAAAAAAGAATGTGAAAGTGAGAATGAGTAAAAATGTGAAAGAAAAAAAAAAAATATATATATAATAAAAAATATTAAAAATTATGAATAAATAAATATAAAGATAAAAAATGAATAAAAATAGTGAAATAAATGGAATGTGATGTAAAAGAGGGGGGTGTGGGTTGACTAAGTGTATGAACTATGTAAACATTATTGATGTTGCGTGAAAAGGTGAAAGGTGGCAACAGTGATAACAAAAATAAATAAAATAAAACATGGTGACAGGCAATTGTGAATGACCTAGGAAGTGACTTACGTGTTGGAGCAGGGCTGAAAACAAAGGGAAGTGTTGAATGCGATGTGATGACTCGGAGGTGTATCAGCAAGAGTGTGACAGGGGAGGCAGCTTATATGTACCCCGCACACGTGCACGCCGGCTCTCACCAGCGTCACGCTGGCGTGTGATAGGCAGGAAGGGGCTCCGGAGAGGGCGGTAAGCACCGCCCTCCACAGATATATTTTAGCATCTGCAGATATATTTTAGCATCTGCCCCTGAGGAGTGTCTCTACACGAAACGCGTCGGGCACAAGTGATGCTACCTGTGTCTGTAATGGACACATTGAAATTCAGTCTGCAGCAGATTAATAATTCTGACATTTATTTATTCATCCATTTTGGTTATACTT
This sequence comes from Aquarana catesbeiana, assembly GCF_042186555.1. Lineage (NCBI taxonomy): Eukaryota > Metazoa > Chordata > Amphibia > Anura > Ranidae > Aquarana > Aquarana catesbeiana. Next base: position 132,875,162 of record NC_133332.1, on the reverse strand, counting down.
GCTACACCCATACTCCTGCCGCTGGTGCTGTTTTTATGTCATATGTAATAATATAAATTTACTCTATGTTATGTACCTTTGAACTGCTTTGACTATACCATACTCATGCAAAACTTTTTTCCATGCCACACTTGTATGTTATGTGTGGGTGGAGTCTATACTAATTACTGTATTGAATGTATATGTGGTTACTCTATTGCCATATTCTTTACAACGTTTGTCATTAATAAAACAATTTTGCATTTATTTCAATTTTGCCTCCACAAAGTCATCTATCTCAATCAAAGTCCCACTTTCCCTTCTCTTTTTGCACTTAGCATAGGGATGGAGGCACACCGCATATGTGCCTCAATTAAAGTCCCAATTTTTCCCCCCCTTTCCATTCGATTTGAACAGGGATGGAGATTTGATGACTGGGTTGGTAGTGTTCCCCTACTACCCCAGTGTGAGGTTTGTAAATTCCGGGTGGTTATGCCACCATACCCGGTTTTTACACACTCAGGGTACATTAATTTTGTATCCATGTAGTTCTACAGTGCCGTTGCGCCAGTTCATTTGGGGTATGTTGCGGTTGTGGTGATCTCCGGTTCCTTGTTGGTCCTCTACCCGGGAGCTGCGATGCTCTCTATGTGCCTCCCCCTCCCCCTCCCCCCTCTCCGCCCACCGGGGGGCGGGGAGTGTTACGGGGTAGCGGGTGAATGCCTACAGAGCATCGGCGCCACGCACCCTGCCCTGTGTGTGTGGCGTCATGATTGGGGCCAACGCACAGGGCACGTGATTTCCATCCCAGCTGTTCTGGCAGTGAATATGGTCTTCTGTGGAGGGCGGTGCTTACCGCCCTCTCCGGAGCCCCTTCCTGCCTATCACACGCCAGCGTGACGCTGGTGAGAGCCGGCGTGCACGTGTGCGGGGTACATATAAGCTGCCTCCCCTGTCACACTCTTGCTGATACACCTCCGAGTCATCACATCGCATTCAACACTTCCCTTTGTTTTCAGCCCTGCTCCAACACATAAGTCACTTCCTAGGTCATTCACAATTGCCTGTCACCATGTTTTATTTTATTTATTTTTGTTATCACTGTTGCCACCTTTCACCTTTTCACGCAACATCAATAATGTTTACATAGTTCATACACTTAGTCAACCCACACCCCCCTCTTTTACATCACATTCCATTTATTTCACTATTTTTATTCATTTTTTATCTTTATATTTATTTATTCATAATTTTTAATATTTTTTATTATATATATATTTTTTTTTTTTTCTTTCACATTTTTACTCATTCTCACTTTCACATTCTTTTTTTTGACCTTCTCATATCACTTCAGGTTGCCCTCTCAGGCCACCGCAATATTTCACCTGCACCAGCAATTTGTGCCTTGGGTCATCGGGAGGTTTTGTTGCGTGTGCCCTACCGTGCGCGGCTGCAATTACCTCAGTTCCCGGGGGAGGCTTTATTGGGACGTTGATCACATTGCCGCAACATTTTACCGTTTTGGACCCTATGTGAGTATTTAGGACGAGCTAATCTGCCCTATTGCTACATTACTAATTAGAATTAGACTAATGTCACCACTTTTTTCTTTATACTCTGCAGATATATTTTAGCATCTGCCCCTGAGGAGTGTCTCTACACGAAACGCGTCGGGCACAAGTGATGCTACCTGTGTCTGTAATGGACACATTGAAATTCAGTCTGCAGCAGATTAATAATTCTGACATTTATTTATTCATCCATTTTGGTTATACTTGCTACACCCATACTCCTGCCGCTGGTGCTGTTTTTATGTCATATGTAATAATATAAATTTACTCTATGTTATGTACCTTTGAACTGCTTTGACTATACCATACTCATGCAAAACTTTTTTCCATGCCACACTTGTATGTTATGTGTGGGTGGAGTCTATACTAATTACTGTATTGAATGTATATGTGGTTACTCTATTGCCATATTCTTTACAACGTTTGTCATTAATAAAACAATTTTGCATTTATTTCAATTTTGCCTCCACAAAGTCATCTATCTCAATCAAAGTCCCACTTTCCCTTCTCTTTTTGCACTTAGCATAGGGATGGAGGCACACCGCATATGTGCCTCAATTAAAGTCCCAATTTTTCCCCCCCTTTCCATTCTATACCAGACCATTACCCAGGAACGCAGCCTACTTTGATAGGAGATGGACGGGCAGTGAGTGTGCACCCCTCCTAAACCTTATCTGACCACATATCCTCCACAATAGAAGAGTACCTTGCCAAAAGACCCCCCATGTTGAAGAAAATAAAGACCATTGAGGAGAAAGGGGGAGAAGTGACTGCACAGTCACAGTCACCAAGGTTCAGAACACAGGGTGGCATCACCAGCTATAGGATTCCATCCTGTCTTGAATCATTCTTAGCTGTCATCAAATTTGCTCAGGGTGCTGTGTCTGCACTTGCTGGACTATATAGTTACATAGTTACATAGTAGGTGAGGTTGAAAAAAGACACAAGTCCATCAAGTCCAACCTTTGTGTGATTATGTGTCAGTATTACATTGTATGTCCCTGTATGTTGTGGTCATTCAGGTGCTTATCTAATAGTTTCTTGAAGCTATCGATGCTCCCCGCTGAGACCACCGCCTGTGGAAGGGAATTCCACATCCTTGCTGCTCTTACAGTAAAGAACCCTCTACGTAGTTTAAGGTTAAAACTCTTTTCTTCTAATTTTAATATGTCAGTGTTTGCTGAGTATCTGCCACTGTGATGCAGCACAAGCTATAAACTTATGGAAGGGGCATTGACTCTATATACTGGAATTGAAGCAGGTCTAAAGTTAACAGTTTTACCAAGCTGGCATTGAGATGCTGGGCATAGGGGTGATTAAGAGACATTATCCCCTATGTCTCAAACCCCTTGTAAAAGTTTATCACTATCACTAGATGCCACAGATGTTGCAGCAGATGCAAATGATGAATCTTGTGGGGGAAAGTGAAGAATAAGACAGAAGAGGGAGTGCAGGCAGGCAGAGCTTGGATGAGGGATAACTGGAATTGAGGTGCAGCTCCCACCAATCTCTTTGGTGCATGGTCATGTGTTCCCTCATGTATGTGGTACTCAGCTAACTGGTACTTTTATTGATTCTGCAGGCAAAGGCTTAGTTTGTTTCCTTTTCTGCTTATCCAAAAATGTGTATACTATCCAGAAGCTAGCCAATTTCTACCCAACACATACCAGAAGTGTTGAATATTTTATAAATAATTTGAGTGCAGGGATGGGAAAGAGGTTTCATGGAATGGAGGGTTGTGCTTTTTAAATGGTGGGGTGTACTTGTTTTGCCATTTTATTAAAATCCTACGACAACTGAGTATGGTACTGTAAAAAAAGAAGCACATGGACTATACCATCAAGCTGTTGTGCAACTAGCCAAATTGTACAAAGTTGAGGGTTAGCTTTTTAGTTTCTGACGAATACAATTAACTTTTAGATCAGTTGTGGCTGATACTCCCCATGGTGAGTGGTGTACCTCTGGTAAGTAAAGATGTCAAATCCAAAACTTAAAAAACAGGACATTTTTTTCAGTCATGTGAATTCAGATTGGGATGCTACTTCCACTATATTTAATCCAAGCAATAATAAAAAAATGCAAAAATACATGCAAATTATGTGATGCCAGAATGTGGTTTTGCTGACATTGTCTTCAAATGCGTATATGACAGCTGAAGTAAGTAGTATTTTAAATATATTTCTATTTGTTTAAACCTTCAAATAAATTATTCCTTTAAAATAACATTTGAAGTAAAAAAAAAATGTCAGCTTCATGGTTTAAAATGCATTATTGTTTTATGCATGTGTCATATAACAGGTTGACTATTGCCATCCTCTGTTCATTTCTATGGCTATGTAAGTAAAACAACAGTAAGACTTGTTTTGCTTCCACAGAGAAAAAAATCAGGACATAATTGTGAGAGGAGAAAGCAGATTTTATCCATGACATTTGGTTAACACCATTGCGCAGTTGTTGATGTTCCAGACTGTAATAAGGTCAGTACCGTAAGGAAGATTTATGAGAAAACAAGTCTTTTTCACTTCATCTAGGCACCAAACTCTATTCATCTCAAGGGCAATGTCTGTGAAAGGCTTTCAAGAAGGTAGATTTTATGCTTTGCTCTTATTCACTTCAGGAAAAAAAGGCAACTGTACAATACAATTATACACCTTGAGACTAAACAAGATAACACTTTACATATTTAAAATATACTGTCTTTACTAATTTATTTAATGTAACAATGAATGAAAATATCAAATTCTTTAATATTATAGTCCAATGCAATAAAATAAGTGTGTATTGTGACTACGTTAATTTTAATTTTTCAGTCTTTTTTCCTTTCTTTTTACTTGGTGAATGGTGATCATGTAAATAACACACTTTGTACCCTTTCTTTCCTAGTGTACCTACTCTCCAATGTATCTATGCAGCAGTAGTGTTGTCAGCCTAGATGAGGAAGCATCTAAGACTACAGAATGTTCCCCTTATTACATTCTCCATATCATGGGACTAAAATGAAGTGTAGTTTACAGAAAGCTGGGAACAATGTTAACTGATAGCACTCAGCAAAGAAAGAGAGCACAGGAAATTATCAGGTCACAAGATTTATAGCAGAATAAACTGATTTGTTTTTATTTATTTTTTTATGATTAAATCAATATAACAAAAAAAAAATCAATATTAAATTTAACAGACCAAAAGAAAGCAAGTATTTATTCAAAATATCAATTGGTATGATTTACATACACTTTAAGGCTTTTTGAATGTAGCAAAGACCAATAAGGAAAGTGCAGATTGTTCTCAGCAATTAATGTTTGTTAAATCACACGCAACATTCACCAAAGAAAAAATGTCAGCTCATAAGTGGCAGCTTGCTGAGTCTCTGAAATTAGGCTTTCAGTGCACAGGCATGAATGCAACTGAGATATAAAGTCTGGCATTAAAACAAAGCAAAAAAAAAAAAAAAAACTTCTGAATAAATCTGCAATCATTTGGATGATTACTAGTTCCTCTTTGTATCATATGCTAAGTTTGTCCCATGTAGGCTTTGTTCAATGCAGTCTTCAATACCTCTTTCTACCTAAAGTTGACATGTGCCCTGTACCAGAGTATGTCATTGCTTACACTGTTAAACAATGTTCTGCCATACCATATTGTAAAAAGCATTTGCAGTGGTGGGTTTTTTAATTTTAAAAGTCTTTATTTTCAATAAAAACATAAATGGAAAACTTAGAATTGAATAAAACATGCAAAGATGCATAGGCCAACTACTGAAGGGACAATGTTCTGTCTGTTTTACTGTAAAGCATATCTAAATCTAACAAGTTTTGAGTAGAGATATGAGTTAGGGAAGGGTTGGCACCTCCTGAAAAGTTTGTAACAATGTTTTGTATCATTGATGGAGGAATCAGTCTATTTGTACCAGTAACCACTGTCACTGAGACTGAAAGTGAAGGAAGGACCACAATTTTAAGCTTTAACCTGAATAGGAAGACTTTAAACCTTCCACTGCCATGGGCATATGAATTATGTCCATGGCAGCACAGCCCTGTAAATTGACATGTGGCTGCTATAGCAGCTGTGGGACTGTTTTCATCTCTTCAGCTGACTTTCCCATTTCTAGTGGGATTGATTCGTGTGCATGTTTTTCAAATGAATTATGTATTTTATTTGTACCCTTTAAGCCCTTTTAAAGACTTGCTCCCCTGTTGTTCCCTATGGCAGAGCACTGCTACCCATGCCTGTTTAACAATAGCCACACAATATAAAATTCAGCCCCCATAGAGTTCAATGGAGTATATGCATTATGTTCAGGGTTTGTGGATTTCAGGCTGGGTTGGGTGAATGTCCAGTGAACCAAACCCAAGGCAATTCCTTCATTACTAGTGGAAATCTCTCAAATTTCCCTCATTTTGTTTTCATAGGAACATGTGTTACTACTTGTTCAGGAGATAATGGTCCCCAGGTCAAATAAGGTCATTTCTCCTGTCAGGGACACAAACTGCATAAAAAAAAAAAAAAAACTACACTCCCTAATGTATGAAGAAATGAAAAAATATATATATTATAATATTCAATGAGATTGTACACAGCTCTGAAGGTCAGTATAACCTTCTTGAAAGCTGAACTCCAGGTAGCTATAAATGACACAAATTAATGCAACTCTGTAATCATTACTACATCAAGCTATCTAGGTACCTGAATTTGACCTGATATCAAACTTTTGTAGTCCCTGGACAGAAAAGCTCAGAGAAGTTGGAAAACAAGTGAGATGTGAAAGAATACACAATGATAGGAGAGAGAAGAGTTACATTTGGCTGCTTTAATTGTCCAGTCACAGGGTAGGAGTGGGTAGGTAACCTGTAAGTGGAAATGAAAATACAGTTAATTAAGTCTCATTTTGTTCCAGTCAGGGCTGTGCTGTGTGACAGGGCTGTGTAAATGTCAGGAGTGGATGGGAACAAATGCAACTCCTTTAGCAAGTTAAACAGCTCTCATATATACATTGAGCTTTAACACGTGAACCACAATCAGAATATCTGCAATTGTTCTCAATGTACTTTAATTGCTAGGTACCTGTCTGTAGAGACAATGGAATACTATGGACAGTGTTAGGAAATGCCATTTAACTATTGAAAACTGGCTATCTGTAAAGTCATCAGAGCATTTTCTAAAATGTTGCCTTGTTTTGTGTGTTGTGATATGCAGCAATTGCATAGTCAGATATCAAAATGAATACTTTTTTAACCATGTAAACACCTAGTGGTGTGTAATGTGTCTACAAGTACAGATATGTAAATAAGATATACTGTATTTAACCACTTCATCCCCGGAAGGATTTACCCCCTTCCTGATCAGAGCACTTTTTGCAATACGGCACTACGTCGCTTTAACTGATAATTGCACCCAAACAAAATTGATGTTCTTTTTTTCTCCACAAATAGAGTTTTCTTTTTGGTGGTATTTAATCACCTCTGAGGTTTTTATTTTTTGCTCTATAAACAAAAAAAGCGACAATTTTGAAAAAAAAGCAATATTTGCTATAATAAATATCCCCAAAAAATATATAAAAAAAACAAATTTCTTTCTCAGTTTAGGCTGATATGTATTCTTCTACATATTTTTGGTAAAATAAGCGTATATTGATTGGTTTGCGCAAAATAGCGTCTACAAAATAGGGGATAGTTTTATTGCATTTTTATTATAAATTTTTTTATTAGTAATATCGGCGATCTGCGATTTTTATCATGACTGCGACATTATAGTGGAAACATCGGACACTTTGGACACTATTTTGGGATCATTGTCATTTATACAGCGATCAGTGCTATAAAAATGCACTGATTCATTTGTAAATGACACTGACAGGGAAGGAGTTAAACACAAGGGGGTGATCAAGGGGTTAAGTGTGTCCTAGGAAGTGATTCTAACTGTGGGTGGGATGGGCTACCACTGACATGACAGTGATCACTGCTCCCGATGACAGGGAGCAGTAGATCCCTGTCATGTCACTAGGCAGAACTGGGAAATGCCTTTTTTACATAGGCATCTCCCCGTTCTGCTGCTTTGATCATCGAGTCCGCAGGAGCCATGGGCATGGTCACGGAGTATGCAGCGGGCGCGTGCGCCCACAATACCATTATTTAAACGGGACATACCTGTATGCCCATTTGCCCAGCCATGCTATTGTGATAACATATATCGTCGTGCGCTGGTCAGCATGTGGTTATTATGTTATTCTCTATTATTGGTTAAAACATGCAATTCTACAGTTGTCTTTCACTATGCAGAAGTTAATGCTTGACCTCTGTCTTTAGTCCAAGTGCTGACACTTCCTGTGAATAAATTACATATCCCTTGCTTTCTCGGTCTAGTGCTCTATAAGTGCCGTAATTAGATCTGACAGACACAAGCAGGCAGAATATTCGCAGACACACAGAGGCCTCAACATGCAGCTGGAAGATTTTTTTGTGATGTAACAATAGATGGCAACAACACATGCATTGGACACTGAATGACCAGGAAAATTAAGATGTCTTGTCCTTTTGGCAAATAGTGACAGGCTAGCTGTAGCAAGCCATGGACATAGGGGAATCAATTAGCCATAACACTACAAAATGCAGCCACAGCATGTTAGCCCATCATTACAAGGTAAGACAAGCAAACAACATAAGTAAGGTTAACAGTTCAAGCAGGGTCAGAAATGCATGCAAAGATTATGCATTCAGTATATAACAATGTTAAAGTCTAAGTTTAGTCAAAATAAAAAGCAAACATCACTACAAGGGGCATTACTTACTATTGGTTTGATGTGTTCCTTGTGCCCCTGGCTCCTACATTAACTGAAATCTTTCACCATCAATTTCCCCCCCACCCCCACCACTGTAATGGTCCCATTCAGTGGGAGTGAATAGAGCCAATGGACCTATGGCAGGCACTTATCAAGAGTGCCAGACTATGCCCACCCTTTCTTATCCCTACCCCACTCATAGAAGCTGTACTATGGCTTCTATGAAAGAAACAAGATATATGAATGAAGGGGACAGACCTTGCAATCATTTGCCCATCATCCATTCATAGATCTCATGCCCATAGTCTTCTGTCTCATCAGTTGAGGTCTCTTGGGACTGCAGAGTGTGGTGAATAATGGAAACTTATATTCCCAGGGTGTGTCCAGGAGCCCAGGGACTTGTGATAACCCATGAGATTATGGGAATATAACAAATTATGGGAAAGGAGTTGAATAACACTTCCCCCACCATGGAAAAAGGTGGGTAGCAAGGGAATATACTATGCTATTATACATAGGAAATAGGGGATTTAAAATGCGTTTGTTAAATATTCAAAGAGACAGACTCTCTTGATGAAGCACCCCCCGTCTTGCTAATGCTTATGTAAACTCTGCTATCTGCCTCCTGCTTTGTTCACCTGCTAGAAGTCTTTCACATATCTAATACATCCAGATAATAAATCCAGATATGGGGGAGCATATGACCTCCTCTCCTACTTACCAAAGTGCCTGAGCAGCCAATTGCCAGGCCTACAGTAAATATTGTTAAGTTGGAGCAAAGCAATGAAGGTTACATAAGGCATTCTTTTCAGGGCTTAGGCAAGATATGAAAGATAAAAGTTATGATTATAATAACACTGCAACAGAATGTGAAAGGCAATAGCAATAATAGAATATTGCAACATGTTAGTATTTGCTTAAAATCCCAACTGTTCCATTTCTGCACTTTGAAATACACATGGACTTCTCGTGTCTACCTGAGATTTAAAACATTTTCATGATTTCAATGTCTTTGTCTAACAAGTGAGAGGATCACATGTGTCTGTTTTTCAGACATCCCACCAAAGCTACTACAGCTAAAAATGTTTTTAGAAATCACTAGCAAAGGTGAGCCCATACCCTGTAGATAGCAATGTATACATGAAAAGGCTATATATACTCAAAGTAGCTGGATGTGTGTTTAAGACAAAGATACAAGCTTGCATCTATTATAAACATATAAACTCATAAATGCTGTGTCCTTAAAAATCCTGCACTGTCAGAACACATACCCTGTCAGTATGTAGGAACGCTGTGCTGTCAAAATGATTGTTGTTGAATTTTTGCATTGTCAGCTTGTACAAACTGACTATTTTTTAAGCAAACTATCAGTAGATATAGATAGAATAATGCAAACTGTGAAATAAAAAAAAAACATGTACCCACTTGTATTTAGCATTTTGTTTATTGGAGATGGCAAACAGATCTATATAAATCTAGCTTCACCCTACATTACTCTTGTTCACTTTTGCGGGATTTGCTGCAAAAGATAAGCAGGATAATACAGTACTCTGATGGTAAAGGATAGCATCTCCCATGTGGCCAAGTGAACAATCTTTAGCCACATTATGAGTCTAGTTGAAAGAGGAATCAGTCTGCTTCTATATAAAGAAATCATCATCTTCTGCTACATTACCTACAGGGACATCCATTTACATAACTAGGGTGGACAGGAATGCAAAATAAAAGGCATGCCCTGTCAGTAAAACATTTTATACAGCTCTACTGTTCTGAAATCCTGAAGAACTGTTTATTAAAAAGATACTTGTTAGTGGACGTAGTTTAAGAAAAGCCAACATTGCTCAAACATGGATCAACTATTAAAAGTATTGTATATCTTTAACATTGCCGTTTAAGTCTTTTTTAAAAAATGTGAAATCTTGAATGCTCTCTGCTAAACGGTAATTTAAAAAAAATTGCATTGGTACATGTCAGGTGTACATGTGTTTGACAATCAAATGTTATTTAGTGGGAAATTTATTATTTTTTTTTATTCTTTCCATATGTCACTTTTGCTTTAGTACATCCTGCAGGTGTTCAACCTCATAGGCAGGTTTAAGCCATCCTCCAAGCATGTTATTTAAATAAATTGTGCATGTTTAATATTTCACTTTAGACCTTATTCACAGAGCTGCTCCCCTCTGAACAGTGTATCTTAAAATTTTTGTTTGCATTGGTACATGTCCCACCCAGCAGTGCCCAGCTCCCATTTTTTGACAATCCCTTACACAGGGATTGCTTTGAAAGTAGAGAACAATAGATTTTCAAAAATTGTCTCACATTGACTTTAATGGAGTTTGCATTAAACTTTGGAATTTGTGTATTTTTGCCTGTGACCACTGAACATGACCACAAATAAAACCTAAGCAGGACTGAAGTGCGTTTGTCATGTATGCAATAACTGAGACCTTGACTTCATATGCTGTGCAAGAGGCAAAAAGAGGCAGCTTAGTGGTGGAATAGCTGGGTCATTAAGGGCAGAAGCGCAGAATGCACTAGTGCTCTTATGTGCTAGTGAGTTGTTAAGCTGAATAGTTCATATTTAACAGAGGATTTTGCAGACCATAGCAAATTAAATGATTAAGTGGTTTCAACACCATCTCAATATCTAAAATGTTAATATTGAAAAAGTATCAATCAAAATATCCATAAAATGTATTACGGTCCTTTTGATTTATGTGTTAAAGCAGCAGCACAAGTAAAAATTTTAGTAGATTTTTTGAAACCAGCAAATATATCATATGCATACAGATTTCCATAAACATATACATGGAAATTATGTGGAAATATGGAAGTATGTGCAGAAGTACGTTCCCAAGAATTTAAATTGTCTTTGGTAAGTAGAGATCTTGACTGCTCTGTAAAAAGCATGCATGTTTGCAAAGATTATTTTTAGTGAGGCCTGGAAATGAGGCAACATGAACAAAGGATCTACAGAACTAAGGACAAGAGGCAAGGCCAGAAAGAGTTAAAGTGGAACTTCACTGTGTTGGAATTTTTTTTTCAGGGAGCTGGTACCTTGTTTTAACTAGTACCCACTCCCACTTCTACTTGGATCGCCTTCTGAGCAGAAGTTCACGCCTGCAACCTTCTGGAACATGTCACAGGTACCAGGAAGCTGCAGGTCTATTGAGAAATTGCAGCAATAATCATGCATGTTGAGCAGTGGGAAGCTGGCTATGAAGCACCAGGAAGTCACAGCCAACTTCCCATATCCAAAATGGGAACACCAGGGACCTGAAGATCAGCAAAGAACCAGCTTGGCTGAGGAAAGCAGGGGATCTCTGGACTGGTTAAGTGTATGTGTAAAGTATTTGCAACTGCTGACTTTTTATTTATTTATTGATATATTCTAGAATGAAGTCCATTTTTAAGAAATTAGCTAATAAAAGAATGGAAATTGATTTATTGGCCAGTGGATATTAGGAGAAATATAGTTAGGAGGTCTTCATGAGATGAACAAATTGTCATGGAGGCATGGTAAAAGGGGGAAGACAAACAATAATTATATTTAGAAGTTGGAGATCCCATTGAGTGTTAAGGAGACCCTCCATGATGTGGTTTATATTAAAAGTGTTCTTTCTTGAAGACCTAAATACTACAGCAAATATGTTTAAAAAGTCAGTTTGGAGCAACGCTAGATACCATATATTTTGTTTCATAATAATGTACTTTCTAAAACCAACCATCTCCTATTTTAATTGTGCTGGTTGGGGAACTTATGGTTACTATACAGCTGGTCATATAATTTTATTTTCTGTTTAAATATTTTTATTGATGTTTAAGTATTTTTTACAGTAAAATGTTATCTTTATAAAGGGACTGCTGTGACCAATTAAAATCCATGACATGGAGTGTGTGCATTGTTTGCAGCAGTAAAGAGGGGTCAGGAGCGCCAAGAATGCTTACCTGGTCCCTAAATCATCTGCTGCAAACAGTGTATGGATGCAAACAGTGAATTTTTTGCAATTAAATATACTTCTCTAAATGATAACCTAATAGACTACCTGCAGTACTTAAAGTGGAAGTAAACTCTCTTTCTGACTTGTACCTACAGGTAAGCCTATAATAAGACTTACCTATAGGTACAGTGAATATCTCCTAAACTTGCACTGTTTAGGAAATATTCACAATGCATGTAGCCAGTGATGGCATACTTGTGTCGTCCCTTCAGAGCTCCATGCCGCAGTCCATGATTCCCACATGCATGCATGGGCGTGACATCATCACAACATGTCCAATCAGAAGGCCAGAGGATGCGAACCCAGAAGGAAGAATGGGTGAAGATGGAAACCCTGTCAACAGTGACAGTGTGCCGCTGGAGGGCTTAATTCTAAGGTAAGTATTTTATAGTGTGCTAGTATGCGATGCATACTAGCACATTATGCCATTGTCTTGCAGGGTTTAAAAAAAAGTGCAGTTTACTAATGTAAAGTGACGTGTGAAAAAATATGCAGTTTGTGTAATCTAATTTTATATAAAACCCTGAATAGCCCCTTCTGTATAATTTTGTAATTGTACTGAGTACTAACCATAACCCCTTACTAATAACACCAATATCTGTTTATGACAATATTTTATTTTGTAAAAGCAATATAATTTCACTGAAAAATAATAACCCGGGCAGTTCACACAATAAGACCAACCACCAAATTAAAGGACAAGTAGGACAGCTCTGGCAGAGGAAATGGGGGTACAACCAAGTCTGTTTTGCATATAAATGTAGCTGCCTTTGGATCTTCTAACTGTATTAACTGGGAGTTTCCACTGAAGACAGACACTGATTGTAGAGATTGCTAAAAATTATTGTAAATTCACTTTAAAGAATTTAAAGTTAAAGGGTTTTTTTTTTTTTCTTTAACCCATTCATTTAAGTCTATGCCAGCCCCTCTATTAGAGCCTGGCATAGCACATTGTATTAGTCTTTTATAAAAATTAGGCATGTAAATACCTGTTTAGAGTGATCTTCAGGCCAGACACATGACTCACAGCCACTTTATAGCTCCAATGGATGGCTTCTGCAGGAGGGCCCGAGATCTCCCTCTGACATCAGCTGGGGTGGTCACATGGCCGCTCAGCCCCTCTTGCAATAGCCCTGGAAACCGGCAGAGAGTCATGTGATTGGCCTGAAGATCGTGCTATTTAGGTATTTACAAGCCTCGTTTTTATAAAAGAACAATACAGTGTGCTAAACCAGGCTATAATAGAGGGGCTGGCAGTGAGCATTTCTTATTTTTTATTTTACAAATAGCAGCGGGGAGGGGCAGAGCTGACAGGCAGGGGGGAGGGAGTGAGGGGGAGAGAGGAGAGCTGAGAGCAGGGCTGCAGATGACAGAGGGACGTACTCTGACCACGGTGCACAAGCACTGTGCTGTTCAATCTGCCTTAAGGGACCAGATCTGTATTTTTTGGGGTAACAAACACTTTAAGCCCTCAGCTTTCAAGCACATTCAGCAGCTGATTTGCTGAGTATAAGACTTTATCTTTTAATCTTTGCCTATTTTCTTGTTTAATTTGGTCATTACTTCTGCTCCAGGTTTCCTGTTTGAAGATGTCTTCTTTATCTTGCAGCATCCTATGAGCCACCCTTGTATACAGGGACTAGAGATTTTTCTTCCTACACAGTGAGTATCAATAGAAACACACAGCCCTGTTACTAGAACAGCAAGGCACTCCCCTGCTCCTTACTCCTTCTCCCTTCCCCAAGCTAAGAGACTGACTGGAAATTTCACTGTCCACTGTGAAGACTGTAAGTTCAGAGAGTGAGCGCTGTAAGAATAGAAGCCAGCAGCATTGAAAACTGTACATTGTAAGTGATGGGGTATGAATAGGGTTAAATACTACTTTAAGGTTACAACTGCAATAGCTCCCTCTGTTCTCTGTTTAATTTCCAGTAAATACCAAAAGTGTTTCATACAAAACAGAATAATCAGTTTTAAACAACAAATCCCTACCTGCCTTTATCAAAAAAGTCTATAAAGTGCATGACTGTAAAAATAGAAGTTGTTCATTGGCCATACTTTTAAGGAGTTTTAAATCCAGTATGTAGGTTAAGGGATGCGACATAAACAAACAAAAATAGATTGAACTCATTAATTCAAGGCAACAGATTTTTCGATTTTCCTGATTTGTGTCCTCTCTTTGCAGAGTAATGTCCTATTCTGCCATGAAGCCACACAGTACAATTTTCTCTCTCTAACATAATGACAGAAATACGTTGAGTGTATTCCAAATCACATGTCTGAGCTATAATATGGCTATAAATGCAAAATGAGCAGTTGAGCGCCTTTGATGGTTGTATTTAATATAGGGTAACTTAAATTCACTTTATTATATGAACAATCCATCACTCCATATCACGATTACCATTACACTTGTGTTGCAAACCCTTAAACTGGATAGTCTAAACAGCTCTTATCCAAACTGACTTTGATTGAAAGAGTTTCTGCTTTACAGATTTCAGTAACTGACAGAAAAGGTGGAAATAAAATGAAAAGAAAGGTACATTTTACGGTGGTTACTGTCAGAAGAGCCATCAGACTTGTAATCTTAGTAGAAACCTGTCACAAGGTAGATACTGGGGCTGCCAATGCTGATCTCCTTTAGAAATTGATAACTGTCTTTCATGCTGACCCTCAGGCTTCAGTGCATTTTAGCCTCACTGACCAGAGATAGGTGTGTACATCAGGAATTTAAACTTCACTTTGACTTTATTGACTGCATGTTTGTTCTGGGTATACAATTCACACAGATTAGCATTCTCATATGGCCGATTAGCATTCTCATATAGTGATTAACTTCATAACAGGTATAAAACAGATCTACATATGTATACATTTATGCTATATCTCACATTACATATGAGCATTTGTGACATTTTGTGAAAAAAGTGTAATTATCAAAGTTGTAACCTAGTAAGTGGTAATCAGAAAACAGCATAAGCTGATCATATCTGGATAAATGTTGGTACTTACTTATTTATCACACATGCACATATATACTGTGAAAGTGATGAGCTTTGTCACAGAGTCAGACACCAGCTTTCTCACCTATTCTGATTTTGGGGCTCCAAGATTGAGCAGAAAAAAACAAGTGCAAGGGCTCTTAGTGTAGTCTGTGTAAAAACAATGAATTTATTAAAAGGTAAAATATGCACTCACAAAGCTCAGTGATCAAGGAGCAGGTAACATGACACACTGTCCTAGTGGGAACTACTTTGGTGAGCATAAATAGTCTGGTCCACAAAATAAGTTGTTTATGGCCAGGGCTGCTGTGACACACAGAATCAGGATGGCTCCTGGACACTGCAACCATGAGGAGAGAATGCCAGCCGCTGTGAGATGATAAACTGCCCCCTGGATCACATCGATTGGGATGAAGTAGCTAGTGGAGAAGGAACATGTTTCTGGGAGGATTCCCGCTCCCCCAATTTAAACCTATTACTCCATAGGTGATATAGTATAACCCCTCCCCCCATTTCTGACTGGCTTAGTAGGGTGCATCCAGAATGCCCCAGTCCACTTCATTAAAAATAAGTACATTCAGAATGCCCCATGCCACATTCTTCTCCAGCTAAGACAATGGCATGTAGTAGCCATAAAGCAGGGCTGGACTGGGACAAAAATTTGGCCCAAGACTTCATCCAGACCAGCTCACTTTACTTTTGCAAACATGCACAAAAACAGTATATAAACTATACGCATTTGCGCAAAAAAAACATAAGTAAAAACATTACACTGTGTGTATAAAGGGCTTTAAAAAAAAAAAAACTCTTTATTTAGAGAAAAAGATGCATTCCAACATTACAGATGCCTTTAGAACAGTTGTTCTCAACTCCTGTCCTCAGGACCCACTAACAGGCCAGGTTTGCAAGGTAACTGCAATACATCACATGTGATATCATTTGCTGCTTAGTGATTGCAGTATTCAAGTCTGCATCTCCCCAAGGTAATACTTAAAATCTGGCCTGTTAGTGGGTCCTGAGGACAGGAGTTGAGAACCACTGCTTTAGAATGACATGATTTTGCTATCAGTTTTTAAAATACTTTTTTTCCCTCCTTTTTCTGACACTTTTTAAAAAGCACATTTTTTCCCTCTACTAATTAAGGGGAGTGGTTAATTGTTTAAAGGTGTATATAAGTGTGATAAGAAATATGTAAAGAATTACAAGTGATATCGATATTTGCTTTGTTCCTTATATGCTTTTTTCCTAGCTAAAATGGCGCTGACTTATTGTTTATGCAACCTGCTTATTTCCGACTAACGCCTTGAACCATACTTAAAAGAACTAGCAAAAGTTTACCATATTAGGGCATATTGTGTAAAGGACACTGTTTTTTGACAATAAAGCTGACGATGCA
Source organism: Aquarana catesbeiana (assembly GCF_042186555.1). NCBI lineage: Eukaryota > Metazoa > Chordata > Amphibia > Anura > Ranidae > Aquarana > Aquarana catesbeiana. The sequence goes on along the minus strand of NC_133332.1, from coordinate 132,858,441 downwards.
CCATGAGTCACCAGTGTGCCTTAGCCAATGGTAGCTTGCCAAATACTGTTATAAAGTGACATGTGTAAAAGGGTTCTGGGTGACTCTGCTGAAATTTCTTGCTGTGAACAGAGTTCACCCCTGTGTATCGATACATTGGTAATAAATCTGTCTTCTAATCAACGTGACCGGAGTTGACTGATCAGTGAGAGAATGGAATTTTATTGACATGATGGTCCTTCTGAGCCGGAAATAAGGATTAGGTGGTGGATCGAACGGTTCCGTCCAAAATATCGGTGAGTATCAGACTCTCTCTCGCCGAGACCTAGGTCCTCCCACTCAAGTTAAGTGGTAAAAAGAGGCTGGTCGGTTCCGGGATCCACACCTGACTTCTACTCCTGGACTTCTGATCCAGTCCTCCGAGTCTGTGAAAGGTAAGACAGATTTTTTTTCTCTTTTCTCTTCCTTTCTTTTCTACTCAAGTTATTAAGTTTGCCGGCACTGTGTTTATAAAAGATCTGGGTGACACAGGGGCCGAAGACAGAGGCACTTGGGGACGTTGCCTATGGTAAATAGACGTAGCCCGCTGTCCGAGACAGATTAAAAAAATTTAAGGTACCGAAAGATGAGAGATGATTGATAATTGTTGTGAATAGTGACTACAAGTAATTTGGATTGATTACAGAGAGTCACAGTGGCTATTTCAGGTTTTTTTCCTAACTGAGTGGTGGTTGGGACAAACAGGAAGTGAATGTACGAGCAGCAATTCATCTAACTTGATCAGAAACACTTGTTTTTCTCTTTTTCTCTCGAGAGCAATATTTCCTGCACTGTTCCTTTTGCTGCATTTGTTAAATCATGAGACTAACTCTCTCTCTTTCCTCCTCATGTTTAACCTTATTGCTAACTTTATAACTTCATTGAACAACTTTACTGCAGTGACGGGTTTTAACTATTTTTAGATTCTCCCCAGAGTGTGGGGAGTCTTGATATTTTTTTTGCTTTCCTTGTATTTTTATTGTTAACGTGATGTCTGTGTCCCTGCAGATTTGTGGTTAAAAAAAAAAAAAAAGGAACTGGACTCACCCTTCTCCCCCCCCTCCTCACGGACATCTAAGTGCACTTCCTCTTTTGTGTGTGTGTGTGTGTGTGTGTATATAAAAAAAAAAAAAAAAAAAGAAAAGGTCATGGGGAATAGACTTTGCAAAGTAATGTCTTGTGCTTGTTTATGTTGCTGCTGTGTACCAAATGTACCGTTAGAGGGAGATAAGAAATTTATGCATGGTAAGGATCCACAGAATGTTAAATATTGCCGTAAGTGGGAAAAGGACTGTGGGTTTAATGGGAAACTAACAGTGAGAGGTTGCCAAGCTTTAGTAGATAAAATTAAAACATTTGGACCGAAGGATCAGAAGCGATATGGACTTCAAGTAGCAGAGGAATGGTTGCAACAAGCGCAGAGTAGAGCAGAAAGTAAAGCTAAATCAAACCAAAGTACTAAACCCCAAACGCAGTTGCCTTTGGTTGATGGAGAAGATGATACTATGTGTTTAGTGCAACGACCACCGCCCTATCATGCCCCACCCCTTCCACAGCCAATATATCCAACCCTGCCGCAGGGGACTGGAACCAACCCCTTCATCCTGCAGTCACACCCTTCTCTCCTTCCAGCCTCCACCCCCCAGAAGGGACCCAACCAACCCCCACAGGAAGTCTTGGGCGTCTCCCCTATTGCACAAGCAGCCCATGACAGTCCTAAGTTAAACAGATCCATGATAGAGACATTAACGGAAGCCTTTGCTAAGGGGTGGGCACAGGCGGGAGAAACAGCCCGAAATCGCAGAGCCCCCACAAGGTACACCGGGGAGGACGAGGAGGAGAACATGTGTCCTCTTATTGAGGTCCCTAATCCAATGGCAGGTCAAAACATAGGTGGGCAAGTCCAGCCCCTTACTATGACCGTATATCGGCCCTGGACTGAAAGTTATGTACAAAAAGCCACCGAACATATTAAGCACCCCAAATTAGGCCCAGCAGAATTTGTTGAAAATATTCAAGGGCTACGAGAAAGCTATAAACTAAATGGGGTGGAGGTAGAGCGGGCAATTAGACGTGTATTGGGGTCAGATTGGGCCTCAGTAAAAGGAGACTGGGAACCATGTGTAATGGACCTCCAAGGGAATAGGGGACTCCCCCTTGTTCCAAATCATGCAGATTTAAATGCGAGAGTAAATAATCTTCTCCAGCGTATAACAAATAGATTCATCCAGCGCACAGATTGGCAAAAGATCAATATGACTGTACAAGAGGATAAGGAAAATGTTAACGATTACCTAAATAGATTAAGGGAAACTTTCAAATCATACTCCGGGTTACCGGAATCAGAGGAGGTTAACAGTGCATATCAACAACAGCTTAAGGTTACTTTTGTTAATGGATTAAAACCAGAGCACAAAGAGTACATCACTAAAAGTATGGTCACATATAGAACAGCTGGAGTGTTAGACACATTACAATGGGCAAAACATAATGAAAGGTGGCTTAAGGAGACAGGAAAGAAGAAGGTGAAAGTTTTCTTGCAAGGTGACAATAATGAGGATGATGGGGTGGAATATACTGTTGATGCCGCGCCCGAGAACAGAGGGAGAGGTCGGGGCGGCAACAGGGGGAGAGGCAGGGGAAGGTATAGCGGAAGAGGTAGGAGTGAAGGGAACAGAGAAGGATGGCGAGATAGGGAATGGGTAGAAAAAAGGGAGTGTTGGACGTGCCACCAACAGGGACACCTGGCCAGAGACTGTCCGGAGGGATCAGGCCCCTGGAAGACGGAATGACTAGACATCGAGAGCATAAGTCACCTGGGGAGGGTAGGATATGTGGATAACCTACCACAGGTGACCCTGAAGGTTGAAGGGAAAGAAGTTAAGTTTCTGGTAGATTCTGGAGCCTCCAGGACATTAATACATCCAGAGGACATACCACAAATAAAACAATCCACAAAATCAATTTTGGTACAGGGAGTAAACGGTACACCAGTAAGAGAGGCCCTGTCTGAATATGTCACAGTAGAACATCCCAGGATAGGGATGCGAGTAACTACTAGGGTAATCCTATCAACTGTATGCCCAGTAAACTTACTAGGAAGAGATTTGATGTCAGCAATGCACATGTCAATACATGCACAAGACACAGGGTTTACAGTGAAGGTGGGGAAAGAACTTGTTCCCCACCCATGGGATGAAAACTATTACTATTACTCACTAGATGCATACCTTAAGGACAAAATTACTTCAGAAACTATTGAGAAAATGGTTAAACATACAAGGGGAGTCATGGGGTCTAAAAGGTCGGTAGATTTCCAGCCAATGGGCAGAGTGCATTGCACTATGTGGGTTAAAAAGACACCAGGACCAGACAGAGACTATGCCTCACACTTTTTTTTGAAAAAAGAAGTGGTATTACAGTTAACTAATGTCTATTGGAACAATGAAGGGTTTTGTGCATCATCTTGTGCTCTGCCACCAGAGGAAAAGGATTTATTGAAGGAAACAACTCCCCATCTGTCCCTAAGTAAACCGAAAGATAGGGCTTGGGTGGATTGTGGGGATTTTGTAAAAAGGTGCCAGGAATTGCGAGATTGGAAGCAGACAAGGATACCAGACATGTATGAAAGTTATTCCACTGGCTACTTCTGTCACCGACCCAGGGGAGATGAGGTCATCACTACACCATCTGCCCATGTGCAGAAGTCCATAACATCATGATATTTGGCGAGTGATGCTGATCCTTTGGACCAGGTCCCAGAGAAACTCTGGACCAAGGGACCAGCAGATGTAGGACTTATTAAGGGAGTCCAGCCAGTGACTATCACTCCAAAATCACACCACAGACCCCATCAAAGGCAGTACCCCCTGAGGAAAGAAGCAGAGGAGGGCATATCCCCGGTGATTCAGGACCTTTTAAAAGCAGGGATAATTATCCCCTGCCCAGACAGCCCTTGCAATACCCCTTTGTTTCCTGTGAAAAAACAACCACCCTCTGTGGGGTGGAGAATGGTACAGGACCTTCAAGCGGTAAATCAGGCAGTGGTACCCCGAGCACCAGTGGTGCCAGACCCCCATACTTTGCTCAATGATCTCTCACCAGACAGCAAAGTATTCTCCGTTATAGATATCAGTAATGCTTTTTTTAGCATACCGATTCACCCAGACCATCAGTTTTGGTTTGCTTTTACCTACAAAGGAAAAAGATATACCTTCACAAGATTATCGCAGGGATATTGTGAATCGCCCACTATTTTTGCACAAGCAATGTCAGCGAATTTAGCACAGTTTGAGCCACCAGGAGGCAGTCAGCTTCTACTTTATGTAGATGACATTCTCCTGGCATCTCCAACCAAAGAAATTTGTGCACTAGACACCATAGCCCTTTTGCATTTTTTATGTGAGCAGGGCCATAAAGTAAATAGGAAGAAATTGCAGTTCTGCCAGGATAAAGTTAGATATCTGGGATATAACATTTCAAAGGAGGGGAAACATTTAGATGATGAAAGGATACAAGCAATCCTCCAAGTGCCAAAACCAAAAACAAAAAAGCAGATGATGTCGTTTCTGGGTATGGCAAACTTCTGCAGGACATGGATTCCCAATTATTTAGTCTTGACTGCACCTTTAGTGCAGGCAATACATGGGGAACCCATGGCCCCCCAGGATGACATACAGTGGAATGAAGAAAATGAGACAGCTTTTACTGAATTAAAAAGAACATTAACAAGCACCTCAGTGCTGGGACTGCCCAACTATGAGAAACCGTTTGAGCAAACTGTAGATTCAAGAGATGGACACATGACATCAGTACTGACACAGACATATGGGGGTAAACAGAGACCAATCGCATATTACTCCACAAAACTTGATAATGTGACGAGAGCACTTCCCCCATGTGTACAGGCAGTGGTCGCAGCAGCAGAAGCGATTAAGGCTTCAGCCTCCATTGTACTGTATCACACACTCATATTAAAGGTACCACATGCTGTATCAGTAATATTACTACAACAAAAAATTTCACACCTTAGCCCAGCAAGACACTTATCCTGTATGACTGTGCTTTTGACACAACCGCACATAACCATCCAAAGGTGCACTACTTTAAACCCATCCACACTCCTACCAATACCAACAGATGGTGAAAAACATGATTGTACGGCCGTTATTGCCGAGAAGGTATTACCTAGGAGTGACCTTAAAGACACCCCATTACCACATTCTGACTTGACACTTTTTGTTGACGGATCCAGTAGAAAGAATCCTGATGGCACAAACGCTACTGGATATGCAGTCGTCACACAAACAGAGGTACTGGAAGCTAAAATGTTACCTAGACATTACTCAGCACAAGTAGCAGAATTAATTGCGCTTACAAGAGCATGTATCCTAGCTGAAGGGAAAAAAGCCACCATTTATACAGACAGCCAGTACGCATTTTCTACAGTGCATGTATTTGCCCAGCAATGGAAAAATAGGGGAATGGTCACTTCTGGGGGTAAACCCATTTCACATACTGATTTCATTCTAGGATTACTTGATGCTATCCAGCTTCCAAAGGAGCTGGCGATATGTAAATGTCAAGCCCATACGAAAGGCAAAGACCCGATATGCGAGGGAAATAAAAAAGCAGACGAAGCTGCTAAACAGGCAGCCCATCAATCTACACAAGTCTTGGTACAGCAGGAAGATATACAATTAGATCACACAATCTTGAAAGATATGCAAAATTGCGCACCCCCATCTGAAAAACAACTTTGGGTCACAAAAGGATGCACCCTCCAGGAGGACTTATATATCTCCCCTGAGAATAAACCAGTCCTGCCAAAGTCTTTATTTAAGTATGCAGCTTTCTTGACCCATGGAGTAACACATGTGTCAAACAGGGGGATGAATGAGATACTAAATAAAGTGGTAGCAGCCTATGGCTTTACAAACTACTCAAAAACTTTTTGTTCTCAATGTATTATATGTGCAAGACACAATGCTCAGGGAGGCATAAGACCACGGAAAGGGAAGTTCCCCACACCGCAATATCCAAGCTATATCAAAAAACATACAAACCTGACACCAACACTTCCTGTCACACATTAAGTTTATTGTTTTCCCAGGTTCAGAGACCTCAGATACCCCCTGCTGTCACGGCATACCCTGGCAACTTTACTTGTTTTGCACTTCCGGGGAATGAGAGTGGCAAATATTTGGGGTCTTTGCCGGATGACTACTGCCTGGAGAGGATTAACAAAATTGCAAAGGGAGAGGGTGACAACTGGGTTGAGCACGACACCCAGAGGGCGGACGTCTGGTGGTTATGCGGAGACAAGAGGCTCAGAGCAAGCATCCCAGCCAATTCCCGAGGGGATTGTGCTCTGGTACAGCTGGCAATGCCTCTGCGCTTACTGTCAGAGTCCCCTTGGAAGAAGGGTCACCGGAGGAGCAGAAGGGACACCTCTCCTGCGGGGTCTTTTGACCCCCAGATCTATATAGATGAGATTGGGGTTCCGCGTGGAGTGCCGAGCGAGTTCAAAGCTAGGAATCAAGTGGTAGCTGGATTTGAGTCTCTTCTCTGGTGGGTGACGGTAAATAAAAATGTTGACTGGATTAACTATATATACTATAACCAACAAAGGTTTGTAAACTACACCAGGGATGCAGTTAAGGGATTGGCAGAGCAATTAGCCCCTACCTCTCTGATGGCATGGCAGAATAGGATGGCATTAGATATGGTCCTAGCAGAAAGAGGAGGGGTCTGTAAAATGTTTGGCGGTATGTGTTGCACCTTTATTCCTAACAATACAGCTCCTGGAGGAACCGTAACTAGAGCCCTTGAAGGATTGACAGCTCTATCGAATGAATTAGCGGAAAATTCGGGTATTAATGATCCGTTCACAAATTGGCTTGAAGGCTGGTTTGGGAAATGGACTGGACTTGCCACCTCATGTTTGATCTCTATTGCCGTTGTTTTGGCCATCTTAGTCATTTGTGGTTGTTGTTGTATTCCCTGTGTCCGAGGTCTATCTCAAAGATTAATTGAGACCGCCATGACCAGGATAATGTACCACACAGTTCCCCAAGGAGAAGATATCTACGATGATGCAAGTACTCCTCTCAATGAAGTAAGGTCTGAAAACCCAGTTGTGGAACGGACCTGCACTGAAGTAATAAATTGAGGAAGCAAATATAGATATCAGAGGAGGGAATGATAAGAAATATGTAAAGAATTACAAGTGATATCGATATTTGCTTTGTTCCTTATATGCTTTTTTCCTAGCTAAAATGGCGCTGACTTATTGTTTATGCAACCTGCTTATTTCCGACTAACGCCTTGAACCATACTTAAAAGAACTAGCAAAAGTTTACCATATTAGGGCATATTGTGTAAAGGACACTGTTTTTTGACAATAAAGCTGACGATGCACCATGAGTCACCAGTGTGCCTTAGCCAATGGTAGCTTGCCAAATACTGTTATAAAGTGACATGTGTAAAAGGGTTCTGGGTGACTCTGCTGAAATTTCTTGCTGTGAACAGAGTTCACCCCTGTGTATCGATACATTGGTAATAAATCTGTCTTCTAATCAACGTGACCAGAGTTGACTGATCAGTGAGAGAATGGAATTTTATTGACAAAGTGTCTATACAAACTCCCACTGGAGATGGCTCCCTGCTAATGGTGGCTTGTTCTGCAATTTGTGAACATAAGTGCAATTTTGAACTAAAGTGGAGAGTTAATAACCAGGAGTTGTGCTTTTGTGCTTTTGACTGCTTGTGCTTGCAAGTGTTTTTTTTTTTTTTTTCCTCCTTTGATAGGTTTGCTATGAGTTTTTAAAATATTTTTTTCCCTCCTTTTTCTGACACTTTTTAAACAGCACATTTTTTCCCTCTGCTAATTAAGGGGAGTGGTTAATTGTTTATAGGTGTATATAAATGTCTACACAAACTCACTGGAGCTGCTAATGGTGGCTTGCTTCTGCAATTTGTGAACATAAGTGCAATTTTGAACTAAAGTGGAACGTTAATAACCAGGAGTTGAAAAAATGAGTTAAGACAGGAGTCTTCTAACCTGTAAGTAACATCTTAAACTTCCTATAAGTAACTATATTGTAACTGGGAAATGAGTGCTAGCAGGGATGAAGGTTTTGCTCAGTGCACAGTCTGCCACATGTATGCAAAATTAATGCAACAGCTCTAGGATGGATACCGCTGTGACAGATGTGAGCAGGTTGCCATTCTGGAAGCTCACATTAGAGATCTGGGGGAGCAAGTTGCAACACTGGGCAGAAAGGACAACCTTGAAAGGGGTCCACTGCTTGCTGAGCAGGTGATCAGTAGGGTTGATGTGAAGGAGCAAGTCAGGAATATCAGATAGGAAGATGGGTAAATGTAGTTAGAGGGAGTGGAAGGGGCTCACAGAAATGGAAGGCCAGTCCTGTATTTGTGCATCAAAACAAATTTGCCAAGTTGGGTGAAGTTGTGGAGGTGGCAAACACAGAGGTAGCAGCCCTAGATGTCACTGCTACCCATAACAGCCAGGGAACAGCCCATCTAGTAGAGGTGATGAGGGGAGTGCAGGTGGACCTAGATAGTTGGTGGTAATAGGGGATTCTATAATCAGAAGGACTGATAGAATAATTTGCCACCAGGATCACTTCAACTGAATGTTTGGCTGTCTCCCTGGTGCTAGGGTTTGGCATGTGGTGGACCGGGTTGATAAATTACTGGGAGGGGCTGGGCATGACCCAGCTGTCTTGGTTCACGTTGGAACCAATGACAGAACCGATGGAAGGTGGAGGCGCCTTATGAATCAATTTAATGAACTAGGCTGCAAGTTGAAGGGAAGGACCTCCAAGGTGATATTCTCTGAAATATTGCCTGTGCCATGCGCAACACAGGAAAGGCAGGGGGAGATTAGAGAGCTGAATGCATGGCTAAATACCTGGTGTAGGGAGGAAGGATTTGGGTTTCTAGAGCACTGGGCTGACTTTTCATTGGGGGCAACCTATATACTAAAGATGGTTTGCATCTGAATGGAAGGGGGTCTGCTGTGCTGGGGGAGAAGTTTATGGGAAGGCTGGAGGAGCATTTAAACTAGGATTAAGGGGAGAGGATGAATTAGAATTCCATCGGGCAGACAGGTCAGTTAAGGGTCAGACATTAATAGAGGGTGGAATGGGGATAGATGGGGGAGGGTTATGACAGGCAACAAGAAAGTTCCCATGTTGCAATCAACCATTGGAAATTATAGTGCCATTTGTACTACTAAACAAGATATGAAAAACTCCAGAGCAAAATGTAATAATGCATTAAAGTGTTTGTTCACCAATGCCAGAAGTCTGCCAAGCAAAATAGGTGAGTTGGAAGCTCTGGTGCACGAGGAGAGCTATGATGTAATCGGTATTGATTGCTGAAACTTGATTCCTCACATGACTGGGCTATTAATATTCCTGGCTATGCACTCTTTTGAAGAGACAGGGTAAAAAGGAAAGGTGGCGGGGTTTGTCTCTATGTGAGAAGTGATCTCAAAGCGAGTGTGAAAGAGGACCTGGTTGATGGAGAGTGTGATGAGTCTGAAGCATTATGGGTGGAACTACATATAGATTTGCGTAGTTCAAAGTTAATCATTGGAGTTGGAGTTTGTTATAGACCACCCAATGTTAATGAGAAGGTGGAGACTCGACTCCTTGCACAGATGGAAAGGGCTGCAAGGGCTGGGACGGTGATAATAATGGGGGATTGTAACCGCCTCACACAGATATACAGGCAAAACCACGTACCTGTATGTTCCCCTTTAAGAGGCGGCCAGCGGGCACGTGCGCGCTGGCGGCAGCAAGCTCTGTGAGTCGGGTCGTGTGGACTCGATTGCCACGGGGATACCCGTGATCGCCTCACGGGGAGGAAGAACGGGGGGATGCTAATGTAAACAAGCATCTCCCCGTTCTGCCTAGTGACAGTGTCACTGGATCTCTGCTCCCTGTCATCAGAGCAGAGATCAGTCACATGTCACACACAGCCATGTCCCTAACAGTTAGAAACACGCCCCTAGGACACACTTAACCCCTACACTGCCACCTAGTGGTTAACCCCTTCACTGCCAGTGTCATTTACACAGGAATCAGTGCATTTGTATAGCAATGATTGCTGTATAAATGACAATGGTCCCAAAAATGTGTTAAAAATGTCCAATGTGTCTGCCATAATGTCGCAGTCACAATAAAAATCGATGATCACTGCCATTTAAAAAAAAAATAATTATTAATAAAAATGCCATAAAACTATCCCCTATTTTGTAAACGCTATAATTTTTGCGCAAACCGATCAATAATCGCTTATTGCGATTTTTTTTTTACCAAAAATATGTAGAAGAATACGTATCGGCCTAAACTTAGGAAAAAAATTTTTTTTTATATACTTTTGGGGGATATTTATAATAGCAAAAAGTAAAAAATAATGCGTTTTTTTAAATTGTCGCTCTTTTTTTGTTTATAGCGCAAAAAATAAAAAGCGCAGGGGTGATCAAATACCACTAAAAGAAAGCTCTATTTGTGGGAAAAAAAGGACGTCAATTTTGTTTGGGAGCCATGTCGCACGACCGCGCAATTGTCAGTTAAAGCGACGCAGTGCCGAATCGCAAAAAGTGCTCTGGTCAGGAAGGGGGTAAATTCTTCCGGGGCTGAATTGGTTAACTACCCAGAATTTGACTGGAGTAATGGCACTGCTGGGACAGTTAAAGGGCAAAAATGTATAAATCTATTACAGGACAATTTTATGGTCCAGTTTATTGAGGCCCCAACTAGGAATGATGCTCTGTTGGACCTGGTAATCTCAAACCACGCAGAGCTTATTACTAATGTTCATATAAAGGAACATCTTGATAGCAGCGACCATAATATGATCTCATTTGATGTTAACTGTAAGTATAAAACACATACGGGAAAGATAAAAACACTTAACTTTAGGAGAGCACATTTTCTAAGGATGAGGGCTGCTCTCCAGGACTTGGACTGGGAGGGAATATTGGCATCAATGGGCACAGAACAGAAATGTGAATTCTTCAAAGTGACTGTTTGTTAACTCACTGCAAAGTATGTTCCCATGGGCAATAAGTTTAGAAGGCTAAAAATAAAACCTATGTGGCTCACGGCCAAAGTTAAAAAAAAGCTATAAACAATAAGAAGAGAGCTTTTAAAAAATATAAAAATGAAGGAACACTAGTGTCGTTTAAATGTTACAAAGAATATAACAGAATATGTAAAACGGAAATCAGGGATTCAAAAACTCAAAACGAACGACAGATTACAAAAGGTAGTAGGACAAACCCCAAAAAATTCTTCAAATATATTAATAGTAAAAAGGTCAGGTCTGAGCATGTAGGCCCTTTACAAATGAATCTAGAGTGGGTGACTGGGCACAATGAAAAGGCAAATTTATTAAATACTTTCTTCAGCTCTGTGTATACAAAGGAGCATGGGGGAGCTCATGTCCATAATGGGGGTGGTAGGGACACAGCCCCAAATGATCCACAATGGCTCAAAAGGGATATGGTTCAGAAATATTTAGACAGAATAAAGGTGGATAAAGCACCTGGACCAGATGGCATCCACCCACAGATCCTAAAAGAATTGAGCTCTGTAATTTCAAAGCCATTGTATCTAATTTTTAGGGACTCATTAATGACGGGAATAGTACCACTGGATTGGTGTAGGGTCAATGTGGCACCAATATTTAAAAAGGGAACAAAGTCTTTACCAAGAAACTATAGACCTGTTAATACAACTTCTCTAGTCAGGAAGATACTGGAGAGTTTAATAAAAGACCACATAGACAAGTTCTTGCTGGAAAAAACATTTTAAGCAACAGAAAGCATGGATTTGTGAAAGACAGAAGTTGTCAAACAAATCTGATTACTTTTTATGAGGAGATAAGTAAAATCTTGGACAGAGGGGTGGCGGTGGACGTGGTATACTTGGATTTTGTAAAAGCATTTGACACAGTTTCCCACACATGGCTCATGTGTAAGGTAAAGTCTACAGGCTTGGAAATATCAGTTTGTAAATGGATAGAAAACTGGCTTAAAGACAGAATTCAGAGAGTAGTGGTTAATGATTCTTACTTTGAATGGTCTAAGGTTACCAGTGGTGTACCCCAAGGTTCAGTGCTGGGACCCTTACTTTTTAGTTTCAATAGATTTTTATTGAGTTTTTCAATAACAGATAGTACAAAAGGGAAGAAATATTATTTAGAAAATAACCATGTACATAGAAATCTTATATATAGTAATTTGTTATTATTGTTCTATTATAAAAACTTTACTGCAATAACATCATCATTATGAATATATATACTATAGAAGGTAGCAAGACAGAAGTAGTATCGGTATAGTTCCGAGTGTACATCTCATTCACCCGGCACCCCAATGGGAACTTTCTGTGCCTCGGCAAACCAGCGCACACTTTATTAGTATCGTTCTATCTCTACTACGCATAGGCTAAGATTTGTATTTCAGGGTAGTGTTACAGTTCGTCTTCGTGTAGAACAATATTTATGTAAAGAAATGGTAAGCAGGTAGTTTTACTTAAAGGAACTGCCGTAAAAATAATGAAATAAATGAACAGAATAAAAGGGTAAAGGGATATCTAGTGTAGATCTGTAAGGTAGATTTGTCTTCATTACTCACTTGGTACAAAATGTATGGTGCCAATCTATCCATGGTTTCCAAGTCTGACTTTTGGTTGTGTAAATGCCTTGAGAGGCGGCAAACATGAGTTCGTATGATATGTGGAGATTAGTGGTTCTGATCACATCATTGAGGGTTGGTATTTCAGTTTTTAACCATCGTCTCGTTAGTTCGAGGCGAGCACTAGTAAGAATCTGGGTGACTATATGTCTCAAAGAGTGGGGTACCATATCTATTCCCAAGGATAGGATAGCCATGTTGGAGGTATTATATAGCTGGGTTTTAGTGATATGCTCTATAAAATGGAATATATTGGTCCAATAGGTTTTCAATCGTGGGCATGACCAGAATATATGAATGATAGAACCTCTTTGGCCGCATTTCCTCCAACATAGTGGGGATATATGTGAGTTGAACCCTGCTAATCGTGTAGGAGTTAAGTACCATCTTAAGAGTATTTTTTGGTATAATTCCCACAGGTTAACACTTCTGGAGGCCTTGTATATGGATGATATTGCTTGTTTCCATTGTTCTAAGGTATAGGATGCATTGAAATCAATTTCCAAAGTTCTCATAGAAGGTGTCTTGTTGAACACTGATTTCTGGTTTAAGAGGTTATAGAATAAGGAAATACCTTTGATAGAGGTCGTGGGATTTGTGAAGTATATATAAACCTTCCAAATAATATTTGTGTGAGTATTGTTGACCGATGATAATAGATGAGATATTTGTAAATACGTGTAGTATTCTTTAGAGTCTAAATTATGCTCTATTTGGATTGCTTGGAAGGTCTTTATTGTGGATCCTATATAGAGATCTTCAACTGTTTTTAGGCCTTTGAATTCCCAATGTTTAGTGTTTATATTTGGTATCAACAGTTGTAAACTGGTGATAGGGAGGGCAATGGATTTTAGAGGATGGTCAGTAACGGGAGAGTTTAGGAATGCTTTCCATGTGGTTATAGATACTTTCATTGTGGGTGAAAGTTCGGGGGGGGGGGCTAATGTGGCATCATATTGCAGGCCATAGGAGATCGTATAAGCTATGGTTAGGGGATTGGAAAGATTCCAATTCTTGCCAACTTGGGACCTGATTTCCTGGAAACCAATATTTTAGTTGGGCCAAGATTGCCGCAAGATAGTAGTCCTTCAATAGGACATGTCCCACTCCACCTGTTCCTCTGGATTTGATAAGCTTATGGAATGCGCATTTAGCTTTTCTTCCTTGCCAGAGGAATCCATTAATCATGGATTGCGCTCTGACAAAGAAACTGTCCGGGATTGGTATTGGAAGGGCTCTGAATATATAAATGAATTGGGGGAGTATCATCATTTTAAAGGCCGCGAGGCGGCCTGACCATGTGAATTCTGCTCTATTTATTGTTTGCAATTTTTGGTTTAGACTGAGTAAGAAATGAGTATAATTTGCTTCTGCCTTTTTTTTGTATTATCTGTGAGTGTTATTCCTAAATATTTTATCCCTTCCGTAGTCCATTTGTATGGGAATTGTGATTTAAGCTTATTGCTAGTAGTACTGTCTAATCCTAAACTTAAAATATATGATTTATTTTCATTGACTTTATAATATGAGATTGTATTAAATAAACGTAATGCCTCATGTGCCGCCTTAAGAGAGGAGCCCACCTCAGTCAATATCATAATAATGTCATCTGCGAATAAGCTTATAGAGTGAGTATCTTTACCAACAGGAAATCCTTTTATATTTGGGTGACTTCTTATATATATGGCCAAGGGTTCCATTAGTAAATTAAAAATTAGAGGTGACAGTGGGCACCCTTGCCTTGTACCATTGGATATACTAAAGGGTTTTGATATAGTTCCAGATATATAGACCTTGGCAGACGGGCTAGAATATAGGGCTAAAATGGCAGATAGGATAGGTCTTACAAAACCGAATGATTCTAATACTTTGGTTAGGTACAGCCAATGAATATGGTCAAAGGCCTTCTCTGCATCCAACGCTAGGAGCAGAGAAGGCCTCTGGTGCACCTCTGCCATATGAATGATATTAATCATGCGTCTAGTCACATCCGAATTTTGTCTGTATTTTGTAAATCCTGTTTGATCAGGGTGGATAAGGTTAGGCATAATGTTAACAAGGCGTAGTGCTATAATCTTGGCATACAATTTAAGATCAATGTTTAGTAAAGATATTGGTCTAAAATTTGAAGGAGAGGTGGGCTCCTTTCCTGGCTTTGGCAAGGCCACAACTAGGGCTTCTAGCATTTCTGGTGGGAAAGAGGCAGAGGCAGTTGCTGAGCTGAATATATGTGTCAAAAAGGGGGTCAGTAGGGTCTTAAATTCTCTGTAGTATTCTCCACAAAAACCATCTGGTCCTGTGGATTTATTCGTAGGGAGTGAATCAATAGCTTTATGAATTTCTGCATCGGTAAATGGTTGATTGAGAGCTTGGATCTGGTGTAAACATAGTTTTGGTATGGATAATTTACTTAAAAAGTCATTGATTGCGTCAGGGGTAGGTTGGATGGTTGAAGGGTCGTCTTTTAAATTGTAAAGGGATCTGTAATAGTGGATGAAAGCGTCAGCAATTTTTTGAGGGTGATATTCTTTTTGGTTGGTGGATGGGTGTATAATAAATGGTATTCTTGATTTATATCTATGGCCTTGGATATTCTGTGCTAAAAGTTTTCCTGCTTTATTTCCGTTCACATAATAAGTCATTTTAAGTCTCTTAGTGGCTTTCTCAAAATTTTCTAATAGATAAATTCTTAATTCGGATCTTAGTTGTGTCAATGTTTGGGTAGTTTTTTGGGAATATTTTTGTTTATTTTTGGTTTCTAATTCAGAGATGTGTTTTAACAATTCAGTCAGTCGTTTCTGCCTCTGCCTTTTCACCCTTGCACTCATTTGTATGAAAATGCCCCGTATAAACGCCTTATGGGCGTTCCATAATGTAAAAGGGCTTTGTACTGAGTCCTTATTGTCAGCAAAAAAATGTGTTAAATGGTTGTTAATTTGTTCTTTAAAGTCTTGTTGCTGTAGCAAGTAGATGTTAATTCTCCAAATTGGGCTGGGTCTGGGAGAAGTCGAGTCCGATAGCGTTAATACTATAGATGCATGGTCCGACCACGTTATTGAGTTGATAGATACAGCTTTAGTTCCCAATAGTATAGGTTGGTCTACTATGAATAGATCGATTCTTGTATAAACTTTATGCGCTGCAGAAAAAAACATAAAGTCTCTTTCGTTGGCATGAAAACAACGCCAAGCGTCATACAGATTATATTTGTTGAGGGAAGTTGACAATATAGGAGAATAGCGTATAGATTTAGATGTAGAGTCTAATGATGGGTCCGGGGTAGCATTAAAATCTCCACAAAGTATAAGCGGTCCTCTTTGACACTTTCTAATTTTTCTCATTAGCTTATTAAAGAAGTGTATTTGATGCTTATTAGGAGAGTAAGCTGTTACTAGTGTATACATTAAAGAATTCAGTTCGCATATCAGAATTAGGTATCTGCCCAGCGGATCTCGGATTTCCTGGTGGAGAGTTAAATGCTACATTATCCTTTATGGCTATTAATACTCCTTTCATTTTAGAATCTGCGTTGGCAGTGAAAACATACGGAAAGCTTTTGTGGGTACATTTCGGTGGTGCTTGGTTACAAAAGTGAGTTTCTTGAGCGCATATTATGTCTCCTTGGTGCATCAGTGCTTCTTGCCACAATGATTTGCGTTTCATGGGGTGATTGAGCCCCTTAGTGTTTATGGAGATTATATTAATAGGCATGGAGTTTAAATGAGATAAGCTCTACAATTAAGACCGTCATCTCAATCCCAGTGCTTAGTCCATCCAGGTTTGGTGTAGTCATAACTTCGTGTAATAGTGTAGACTTACTTGTATGAGTTAAAAGATAGGTTGTCATTTGGCGTAAGAAAAGTTGTCTGTCCTTGGAGGTCCAGTTCAAAGCCGGATCCTGTCGTAAAAGTTTCTGTTGTTTTTCCTGTGTGGAAGAGGTGTGAGCTTGGGTGAAGCGATGTTGTCCATATCCCAGAAGTAACGGCAGGAGTATAGAAAAAAAAGAAAATATAAGTAGAGAAAAAAACAAAAAAAACAAAGAGTTGTTAACTTTAAACTTTGGTATAGCACAATAGGTGCAACATATACGGGGGGTATGAGATACCCAGGAACAGCATTTTGCTGTTATATGTAACTGGGGGGAAAGTTCAATCTTGAGGACTTCATTAGTCAGGGACTAAGAGAAGTGATTGGAGACCATCCTTATTAATTCAAGAATGAGAAGTGGCGTTTTTTGCAGTAACCGTTTTCCATTCTTGTGATAAGTGGCGCGGGGTACTAGTGTCCTCAGTTTCTTCTGGGGGGTCAGGAAGGATACCCCATTCTTTCAGGAGATTGATGCCCTTCTCCAGGGATGTCACTGTGTATGTGCGGTTGCCCTTAGTGATATTTATCTTTGTGGGATACCCCCATCTGTACACAATTTTGTGGTTGCGTAAAACTTTTGTCACTGTGTTCAGGTTTTTACGTTTTTGCAGGGTAAACTGTGACAAATCTGCAAAAAATTGTAGATTATGGAATCTGCTCTTGTTTTCTCATTGTGGACATCAATTGTTTCTTTACGTGAAAGAAATGCAGCCTGAGTATCACGTCTCTAGGTATTAGATCTGGCAGATGGGGCGGCTTAGGCAGACGGTGAATTCTATCAATAGTGATGTCTAAGTCCGTAAGACTTGGTACAAGCGCTTTAAACAAAGTGGCAGCATATGGGCCCAGATCCTGTTGTTGCACAGATTCAGGGATCCCCCTGATTTTTAAATTGTTCCTTCTAGATCTGTCCTCCATGTCCGTCAGCTTTGCTTTGATCCATTCATTGTCTGCCTCAGTGTCCTCCTGAGCGTCAACCAGGTCATTGATAGTGGAAGCATATTCCCCCATTTTTGTCTCTATGTGGCTCACTCTATTCCCCACATCCTGTATGTCTTTGTTCATGCGGTGCATATAACCTGCCATGTCACATTGTAATGTGCTTCTCAAAGATAGCAGCATCTCTTTCAATACTGTGTCTAGCACAGGCTGGTTCTGTGTGAGAAAGGATTTGATTGATTCTGGGAGTTCTCTGGTGTCCTCCCCAAAATCTGAGATCGGGCTCCCTGTGTCACGGAATCCGTCAGCATCCAGCCTGGGTTTTGTTTTGGCTGGGCTACAAGTGGATGGGGTGGATGGATTCTGCATTTTGTCTCTTGGGGAGCTTTTATTATAAGACTGATTACCTTGAGATGATCTTTGTTGTGCAGGAGCCGTCGCTGTGGAGTAGGCCTCGGCGCCATCTTGATCATCTGTTCTGCTGTTTGGGGGATAAAAGTCCGTGAGACGCTGGACCTTCCCGTCTTTTCTCCACTTCCCAGGCATAGTTGTAGGGTCTCCCAGCCTTGCCCACTGCCAGATTATGTGCTTGTTTGCTTCGGATGGTCGTTATGTGCCGCTATTGTCCCTTATCTCTCCGGAGCTCCGGGCTCACACGTCCATCCGGCTCGTGCGCTAGGTCACACCCCCCCGGACCCTTACTTTTTAATACCTTTATAAATGATATTGGGTCTGGAATTAAAAGTAACATTTCTGTCTTTGCTGATGACACTAAACTATGCAGTGGAATCAAGTCTTACAGGATATCTCCAATTTACAAGCCAACCTCAATGCACTGTCTAATTGGGCGAGTATGTGGCAGATGAGGTTTAATGTTGATAAATGTAAAGTTATGCACTTGTGGGCTAAGAATATGCATGCATCATACATACTAGGAGGAGTACAACTGGGGGAATCAATGGTGAAGAAGGATCTGCGGGTTTTGGTAGATCATAAGCTCAATAATAGCAAGCAATGCCAAACTGCGTTTTTCAAAGCAAGCAAAGTCCTCTCTTGTATTAAGAGAGGTATGGACTCCAGAGAGAGAGAGATCATTTTGCCCCTGTACAAATCATTAATAAGACCTCATCTGGAATATGCAGTTCAGTTTTGGGCACCAATTCTCAAAAAGGATATCGGGGAACTGGAGAGAAGGGCAACCAAACTGATAAGAGGCATGGAGGAGCTCAGCTATGAGGAAAGATTAGAGGAACTGAATTTATTCCCTCTTGAGAAGAGGAGATTAAGGGGGATATGATCACCATGTATAAATATATAAGGGGTCCATATAGTGAACTTGGTGTTGAGTTATTCACTTTACGGTCAACACTGAGGACAAGGGGACACTCTTTACATCTAGAGGAAAAGAGATTTCATCTCCAAATACGGAAAGGTTTCTTCACAGTAAGAGCTGTGAAAATATGGAATAGACTCCCTCCAGAGGTGGTTCTGGCCAGGTTAGTAGATTGCTTTAAGAAAGGCCTGGATTATTTCCTAAATGTACATAATATAAATGGGTACTAACATTTATAGGTAAAGTTGATCAGGAAGGATTTTTTCCCTGCTGTAGCAAATTTGATCCTGCTTTTCTGGGGGGGGGGGGGTCGCCTTCCTCTGGATCAACTGTGGGTATATAGGATTGTTTGATATTTTTTATTTTATTTTTTTTTTTTTTTTTATGGTTGAACTAGATGGACTTGTGTCTTTTTTCAACCTAACTATGTAACTATGTAACTATGATTTGAATGAATGACTTACATCAGGGTCCCAAGAAAGCCCCCCTTACATCAGAGTCCCCAGAGAGCCCCCCTTACATCAGGGTCCTCAGGGAGCCTCCTCCTTACATCAGAGTCCTCAGAGATCTTCGCCCTTGCATCATGGTCCCCAGAGAGCCCCTACTTATATCAGGGTCTCCAGAGAGCCCCCCTTACATCAGGGTCCCCAGAGAGCCCCCTTTACATCAGAATCCTCAGAGAGCCTCCCCTTGCATTAGGGTCCCCAGAGAGCCCCCACCCTTACATCAGGGTCCCCAGAGAGCCCCTCCTTACATCAGGGTCCCCAGAGAGCCTCCTTCTTACATTAGGGTCCCCAGAGTGCCCCCCCTTACATCAGAATCCCCAGTGAGCCCATCTTACATCAGAGTTCCCAGAGAACCCCTGCCTTGCATTAGGATCCCCAAAGAGCCCCAAAAAAGGGAGGGAGAGTGGAAACTGAAGCTGTGGCCGTCCTTGGACCTATAACAGAAGTTTCCTCGGCACTTTAAAGATGAAGGTTATACTTACATCTGGGTCCCCAGAAAGCCTCCCCCTTACATCAGGGTCCCCAGAGAGCCTCCTTTACATCAGGGTCTCCAGAGAGCCTCCCCCTTACATCAGGGTCCCCAGAGAGCCCTCCACTTACATCAAGGTCCCCAGAGACACCCCCCACTTACATCAGGGTCCCAGAGATCCCTCCTTACCTCAGAGTCCCCAGAGAGCCACTTTTTACATTAGGGTCACCAGAGAGAGGGCGAGCAGTGAGAGATTATGTAATCTCCCTGCTGCCCTTGGCTGCACAGTGAGGGTGGAACAGCGGTGATGCAGGGCAGGTGGTGAGAAATTATGTAATCTCTCTGCTCTCTTGCCCACCTGTCTCTCCCATGCTGCTTGCCTGCTCTCTGGCTCTCCCGTGCTGCCCGCCACATGGCTGCAGAGAGGCCATGGCCCGGTAGTGTGTGGTGGCCCTGTGGTTAGGGACCCCTGGGACTTGGGGCTATGGGCCCCAGATTCTGGGCTATAGCCCCAAAAGCCACCCCCTAGCAACGCCACTAGCTGTCACTGAAACCGGCCCACTGAGCCATCGGCTCCCGGTATTCCCCTAGCCTAAAAAAAACATGTGTCAGTTGGTTTCAAATACTTTAACAAATTTATTGAAACAACTCACAAACCTTTGTAAAAAAGGAAGTTCAGTGAAACAGGATAATCCTTTAAAGATAATACTCAGTTGTCGCTTCTGTACCTTTAGGAATTGGTAGTATTCAAAATCACTAATCTCCATGCACACCTCAGATTATAAGCTAAGTACAGATCCTCTATAGTCAAAGTTCTTATGTATGTTTGACAGTAAACAGCAGCAACAGCAGATCAACACAAAAGGCTCCAGTGTATGCTTCCCTCTACCAAACAGGTAAATACCAATTATCTCACGTTGGCACCTGTGAATGCATTCCTGAAAATTTCAGCAGAACCCAGGAGCTTGGCTGGCTACAGTGCATATTTGACCACCAGATAAAACAAACATTATACCAATCAGATAAATAACGCTTAACAAGGGGGCATGTCCTGGCTGCAGAGCATGATGGCTGTTTGAACTGGCTCCTCTGCATTACTGAGGGTGTCAGCAGCAGCTAGCAGCAACTTAATCCTCTGCGATTACCTCTAGGAAGGAGGGGGAGATAGCGGGCATCTAGCAGGCTATGTCCTGTAAGAAAACTCAAGCACCATGCCTCGCCGACTCACCCACCACTTCATGCAGCCGGTGGGAGGAAGAAACAAAGATGGCATTGAGGAGAACAGCCATTCTCTCTCACCAAAACACACACCACCAAACCCTGAGCAGGAGAACCTGTAAGCTATGGAAGAGACCTCAGAGGAAGCTTCAATTATTCAATTGTCAATTATAGGTGGGGATTCCTGACTAAGCTCCTGATTACGTATAAAAACCAGCGCATAGTCATTACCTTTCCCAAGGATGGCTATAAGCAGATGCAAATCTGGGGTTAAGGAAACCAATCCCCCCTGATGGCTGCAAGAAATAACCAGCCACAAAGAGGCCAGAGACAATCTGGGTCATAGATCCTCTGATTCTATGTTATAGCAAGTATTCACTATATGCTATCTGGCAACAAGTTTTATGGATGACTCAGTATTGAATATACAGTAAGACACCCTGGTAATGAAATTCATTGCACTGTTACTGTATTTGTTATCTTACGCACGTATTCCCATTACGTTGTGTACTAAGCACACCATATTTCCTTGTTTTCTCTTTTCTCTGTTACTCAACACACTTGACTAAGTTGTCATTTGTTGTGCAAATTGTGTCTGTACCTCACCTAATAATAAGGCCGGACATTTCTTGACTTACTGCTTAGTACCTTTCTCACCCAACTCTCTCTTTCCTGGCTGTTTATTGCTTACTCCAGTCTCTCTTCCTCTTAGTAAGCACCGCCAGGCCTGTCTCATTATGTCTCATAATGACTCTCATAATGTATAACTATCATTAATGCCAAAGGACTTAACAGTCCCTTTAAAAGATCACGTCTATGGAAAGATGCCTTATCCCTAAAAACTGATATCTTGTGTGTGCAGGAGACACGCTTTGAACAAGGTAAAACCCCTTCTTGCCACCATCGCCTATTCCCTCACCAATGTTTTTCTAGCACCACAAAGAAGTCACGCTACAGTATATGCAAATCTTTAGCCTTTCAACTTCAACATGTAGAAAATTACCAGCTGGGCCGATATCTCATCCTAGCCGCCCTCTTCAAATGATGTACCTTATGTGCTAGTTATTTTATAAGCCCCTAACACACACCAATCTAATCTCACACCATCCCAAAGACCACATAATACTATGTTGAAACCTTAATAATATCATAGATGCCACCCTAGACACCTCATCTCACCTCATCTCCACTCCTTGATGCTTCTGGAAGACCTGTTAGATCCATGATGGTGCTTGCATGCTTCAGAAAGAGACAATTCCTTCTATTTAGCAGCTCAACACTCTTATTTTATTGATTTGTTTCTGTTACACAAATCTACCTTACAAATCGTATCGCAAGCCACCATAGGCCTAATAACCTGGTCAGACCATGCCCTGGTAAATATAACACTTTCTAACAATCTGAGTATGACATACCAGGTAGCAGAGCCTGATATAATGAGGAAGGCCTCTCTTAAACCTCTGATTCTGGGCCACTGATAGTGTAGACAGGAGGCGCAGGAGTGCAGAGTGCCTATAGCGCAGGTGAAGTCATCAGATGGATTCAGCAAGCAGGCAAGCAGGCAGACAGCTGGTACTGGTGACAGCAGACAGAGTAGCAGAGTCAGGCAGGTTTCCTCATACACAGCCAGGATGAATTTGGTACAGGGCACAAACAGGAGCATAGTCAGGGAGCAAACATGGTCTGGAGCCAATCAGTAAGCGGGAGCCAAAGGAGCAGACAGAAGCAGAAGGTCGATGCAGGTGGAATTCAGAGAATGTCAGGACAAGCCGGGTCAGTAACTGGAAGCTGGATACAAGTTCGCAGGATCACAGATTAAACAGGAGGCTGAAGACAAAGCAGCACTGATTCTGAGCACTGGCTGAGTTTAAATAGCCCTTTTGGCGCCAGCATCTGTCACAGGTTCACGCTGGTGTGGCGCGCATAAACAACGGTTCTGTATCCAATGCTTCACTCCTATAGAACACTTACATAGCTATAGTTACAGGGGTATTTATAAAACTGGGTGGCCATAAGAAAAGGACACAAGCTGATAAAATTAACACCATTGTAAATCAAATACGTAAAACAGCACAGCAACAAAGCCCATTCCAACAAAAAAACTGCGCTTGCAAAGTCCGGAGTCTTATTAGCTAAACAAGTCAAAAAGAAAGTAGCACTCTCTAAAATCTCATATATGCACACATTGCAGGGACATAGAGTTAGCAATCCTAAGGATATTGCTCCTCCAGTACAGAGCCTACCCCAGATCCTACCCAGATTGAACAGTTTCTGAATTCAGCAAAACTCCTTACTCTCACGCCTGACCAACTATAACTACTTTATCAACCAATTTCTGAAGCTGAAATTCTGAAAGCCATCCAATCACTTTCCCTACATAAAGCGCCTGGACCTAATGGGTTCAGCAAATATTACTTGCCCCACACTTATGGCAGTCTTTTAAATATTCTGGGGAAATACCCAAAGAATCTCTTGAGGCATTAATCATCACTATCCCTAATCCTGGCAAACTGGCAAATCTCATTAATAAATACAAATATTAATTTATATGCAAAAATGTTAGTTTCCTTTATTTCTCTTTATATCCCCTCACTAATTCACCCCAACCTGGAACTAGAAGGTTCACTGACCTCATACAATGAGCTGAGCACCACCGTACGCCTTCTGATGCTCCTATCTTTGGACATGGAGAAGGCGTTCAATAGGATGCACTGGACCTATTTAAAAGCAGTCTTATGAAAATTTGGACTGGAAGATAATATATCAACAGCCATCCTTGCCCTTTATTCCTCACTGTCTGCTAGGGTGTGGACATTGAGTATGGTCTCAAAGACCTTTCATATTTCCAATGGCAAGAGGCAGGGCTGTCCACTCTCGCCCCCTATTTTTGCCCTTGTGATGGAATCGCTTGCTGAAGTGATTAGAAATAATCCATTGGTCACTGGCCTCCAGATAGGTAGAGTAACCCACAACATAGGGTTATATGCAAACGATGTTGTCATTTGTATGACCAACCCTGTAAGATCTCTCCCAGTCCTCAATAATCTGCTTCTATCATTTGGGCAGATTTCATTATACAAAATTAATTGCTCTAAATCTACCATGCCAGGCATACTCTTATGCTGCGTACACACGGGCGGACTTTTCAACCGAACTGGTCCGATGGACTTTCCGACGGACTTTCGACTGACTTTTTACGGACTTCCAACGGATTTGCCTACACACGATCACACCAAAGTCCGACGGATTCGTACGTGATGACGTACAACCGGACTAAAATAAGGATGTTGATAGCCTGTAGCCAATAGCTGCCCTAGAGTGGGTTTTCCTCCATCGGACTAGCATACAGACGAGTGGAGTTTTCGACTGGACTCGAGTGTGTCAGACAAATTTGAAACATGTTCCAAATCTAAAGTCCGTCAGATTTTTGACCGAAAAAGTCCGCTGCAGGTCCGATGGAGCCCACACATGGTCGGATTGTCCGCCAGATTCGGTCTGTCGGACCAGTCCAGTCGAAAAGTCTGCCCGTGTGTACACGGCATTATACAATTCTGTGATAAAATCTCTTTCGTGCTCGTCCTCCTTTCCATGAGCCTCAGCTGCAACTATTACATACCTAGTTATTAACTTAACTGTACACTCCAATAACATACTCCATATTAATTACAAACATCTGCTTAAGTAATTACAGGATACCTGTACTTAACTATGCAAAGTAAGTGCATCATGGGTTGGCAAAATTGCTCTCACCAAAATGTTTTTATTTTTTTACTTTTTTTAACTTAAAATTTTATTGAAAACATATGTGAATACCATACAGCATTCTAAAAGACAATGACATATTGTCTACAAAAGAACAGCCGCTGAAGATATGTTCAGCTTCTCATCATGAGTTTATCAGAGTTCAGTCGGTAAAGATAAAAAAAATAGAACTCAATACCTCCAGCACACACTAGAAATATTGTATTAGATGGGGGGGCTGTATGGGTTCAACATGAACATTAGAAACGGATAAGTGCAAGTATAATGGTACTTTCTTGAGGACAATGGGATTAACTATGAGTAATGAGGTCACTTTACATTCAGTAATGATTTAATAGAACTCTGTTAAGATTACAGTCTGATTCTGAAGCTCTAAGCAGTCCAGACTATCTAATCAATTGGGAATATAGATATAACCCTGCTGGGGCAAGGGTGACAAGTGTATGCTGTATGGGGATGGAATCTGTATGGTTTCTTTATTGGGAAATATGAAGACTCCTGGGATCATTTAACCAAGGATCCCAGTTATTATAAAATTTGGTTATAGTGAGGTGAGTTTAGCGTGCATAAATTCAAAGGAAGATTATGGTTGAATAAAACAATAAGAGCTGAAGGGTCAGGCCGAGTTGGTCTTCCAGTTGCGTGCTATGGCCAATTTTGCCGCTATTAGTATGTGGGTTATTATAAGGGTAGAATTGCATAGGCCTATCATCGAGACCCAATCCCGGCAAAGCCATTTGTGGGGTCATACAAGATTTTATCCTGGTAATTAGGTTTAGTAGAGTTTCGTTCTCTGTCCAGAATGATAGAAGTCCAGGGCAAGTCCACGAGATTTCTATTGCTGAGCCAGGGAGGCCAAAATTTCTCCAGAAATTATGAGAGTGGGAAGGGTATATATTTGCCTATTTTATTGGTGTGTAATACCAGTGATGGAGAATCGTTAGTGCTGATTCCCAGTGAGTTATGCACTTGGAGAATTTGAGTGTGTTTTGGATTGCTTGATGTCACTTGGAGGACTCAGTCAAAAAGTTCAAGGTGTGTTCCCATAATTCCATCGTGGGCAATTTCTGTGGTGCTGTTGTTCTTAAAAGCTTGTAAATGCTGGAGATTTCTTTGCATGAATGTGGAGGGCATTCATAGAAGCTCCAATGGGAAGTTTGAGTCTGACCCACGGGTGGTTTGCAGAGCATGGTGAATTTATAAAAGTCTTGTTGACCAATGTTGTATTTAGCATGTAATGTTTGCATTGTCGCGAGATTGCCATTTTCAAAGAAGTCTCCAATGGTGCTTAGACCGGCTTTTAGCCAAGTGTCAAGCGTTAGTTCTTTACATAAAAGTTCCAGAGCAGAGAGAGGGATAAATGATATGGCAGTTCTTGAGAGGCCATTGGATATTTGTAGTATGGATCTCTATACTTTAATAATTGCATTTATTGTGCTTAAGAATGAGTGGGGTGGTCTCAGCAACAGCCATAGTGCAACCAAGAGTTGTTTGGGGTTACGGCCAGCTGCTGTCTCTTTAATTTGTGTCCAGGGGTTGTAGGATGTTGGGGTCCACCATCTTTTAGCTTGGTCCAAGAGGATGGCTTTATAGTATTGTTTAATGTCTGGGGGTTCCCAGACCTGCTGTTGAAGTTGAGGCATATAGAATAGAGTGTTTCACTCTGTGGTGTTTACCCTCCCATATGAAGGAGTTAGGGATCTGCTGGAGCGTGGCAATCTGGCTTTGCAGGAATGTGGTGGGGATGGTACGAAGTAAGTACAAAATATGTGGCATTAGAAACATTTTAGTAAGGGCTATACTTCCAGACCATGACACTTTTGTCTGTCGGAGACCGCTGCATATATTTTGCAATTTGTTAACTAGATTTTCAAGATTCAGGCGTGTTAGATTGGATGAGGGGGTGACTAATTGTATTCATAGGTATGTTAAAGAAGAGTCTGGTGCCCATGGGAAATGAAATGCCCTAGATATATTCAGTTTTGTAGAAGGTTTTAAACATATATCTAGCATACAGGATTTGGAGCAATTAATTTTGTAGAGGGATATTTGGCCAAAGTTGAGTAGGAGGTCTCTAAGTGCTGGTAAGGTTTGAAAGGGGTTTGTAATGGCGACTATAACATCATCTGCATAGAGTCCTAACTTGTGAGTAATATTGCCAACTTGAATGCCTGATATGAGAGGGTGTGTTTTTATGGCCATTGCCAGAGGCTCCCTCACAAGGGTGAATATGACGAGTGAGAGGGGGCATCTCTGTTTTGTTCCATTAGT
The DNA here is from genome assembly GCF_042186555.1 of Aquarana catesbeiana. NCBI lineage: Eukaryota > Metazoa > Chordata > Amphibia > Anura > Ranidae > Aquarana > Aquarana catesbeiana. The sequence goes on along the minus strand of NC_133332.1, from coordinate 132,831,325 downwards.
AATGTTAAATGGTGTTGAGACCATGCCTGAGGTCCATATTCTGGTAGAAGGAAATGAGCAAAGACCCAAAACGGGCTTGGAGAAAGCGCAGTTTAATCCAAATTTTCCTAGTACTGCCTGGAGGTACAGCCAGTGTACTCTGTCAAACACCTTCTCTGCGTTCAAAGAAAGGAGCAGAGAAGGTGTTGGGTGGTGTTCTGCTCATTGTGTAAGGTCTATAAACCTTCTGGGCTCCTCTGCATTTATCCATCCCCATTATCCACTCCTTGCATGTAAGTATTCTAGGACTGGCATACATGCCCTTTTCCTGTTATGTTCAGTGTCCTTTTAGACTAAATATATTTTAATCTTTTTAGATGGTTGGGAGCATCCACCCTGATGAGTGTATAATCACGAAACGCGTCGGGAAAACTATTATGCCAACACGTTCCCACATCAGCACACTGATCCATCCACTGGTTTACTAGAAATCTTGGTTTACAACTTTTTATCTCATGCCATTTCATTGCACTGTGCCGCTCTAAGGACCTTTGTGTTTACAACATATGCAATTTTGGGAGCTGCTCATTCATTATTCATTTTTCATGCTGTCATGTATCTTAAGTTGATATTATGTTGTATCCTTGATGTCCATGCTCCATATGTATTTGCCATATTGTCATAAGTTTTCAAGTTGACATTAACATGTGTCTCTAGTGTCCATGACATGCATGTATTTCTGTATACAGCCCCAGGATCCAATATTGTATCACATTATCTCATGTCAATAAACATGTGTTTCCTTCCAACATACCCCCACCATGTCCAGAACCTCATTCAAAGTCCCAAATTCCCTTTCTCTCTTCTTTGTCAGAAGATATCGTAACCAAGCTTCCAGAGTGTTAACAGCAGGTGGTGCATTATTATTGAAGCAAGCCTGCTGTAAGGAGGATTTTGTTCCTCATTTAGGAGAGGGATGCTCCTGGGGTATCTATGGCCTGCTGCGTTCCGTGTAGCTGTGATTTTTTTTTTTGGTAAGTTGTGCCGAGGAGTATTGGGTGGGAGCGAAGACACAAGATCCCAGTTATATAACTGCTTGAATCCCTCATTTGGAGAGGTGATTGGCACTTGTTGAGTTTGGTATGTGACCAGCAATTTGGTTGGAAAGCCCCATCTGTAGGGTATGGTGTGATCTTGCAACACTTTAGTAACCAGGGGAAATTCCTTCCTTCTTTGGGAGGTTGCCACAGAGAGATCTTGATAGAGAGAGACTCTTACATATGGAGGTAGTAGTGTGGGGGCCATTCTGGCAGCCCTAAGAAGCTGGTTTTTGATGTGATAATAATGAATGCATGCTAAAACATCCCTAGGGACTGTGTCTGGGAGGTGCACCAGTTTTGGAATCCTGTGTGCTCAATCAACAAGTAGGTCTCATTGCATAAGATAGGGGATCATCTTGAGGAATACAGTAGTTGTTTCAGGTAAGGAAGTAGATCTCTGGGTTTAACAGACTCAGATATGCCTCTAAACTTTAAATTATTATTGCGGGATCGGTCTTCTAGGTCCACCACTTTCAATTGTAGTTTTTGGATCCACTCTGCTTGTTTTTCATACACATCTACCATTTCATTGTGTGCCTTAGCTATGTCACATATTTGTGATTTTACATGCTCTGTGCATTCTTCAATAATGTCAAGCCTGGTAGTATTACGAATGATAGAGGAATGCAGCCCAGCTTGAAAAGAAAGCAACATGGCTTTCATTGTATTCTCAGAAGCAGGGGTGTCTGAGTTGAGGAAGGAAGATAAGGGCTCTGCATGTTCCTCCTCTCATTAAGCCTCCTGTGCTCCAGAGGCTGCCCAGTGTTGTTTCTTTGTTGAGGGTGGTTTAGTTGGTGAATATGCCGGTGACCAGTGGCAGCCCGTCCATATGGGGTGCAGGAGCGCCACCCCCCTAATTCATGCGCCCTTAATCTACATGCAGGGCCCCAGACACATGGATTCCAATGGGTTTTTTGTTCTTTTTTAGAAGCACGTGATTAGAGCCTGAGGCTCTAATTGGCTTAAAAAAAGGATGGGCTCGGGGCACAGAGCACTGCACCCGAGCCCACCCAGTTAATATTCGCTATTGTCTTCCTGACTCTCCTCTCAGCCAATCAGGAAGCGGGTCCTGAGACCTGTCACCCAATTGCCTGAGAGGAGAAATGATCCTATTGGGTGCTGAGGAGGAGGAGGAAGAAAGTCAATCCAGTAGCTTATAATTTTTGCTTGCCCCCTCACCTTCGAATTTCCAATACATTTCATGTATCCTTGCTTAAACCCTTTTTCAAGAATAGATTTTCTCTACCCTCTAGACATCCCTCTCTGGTCTCGGTGGATGACCATCAGGAATACAAAGTTAGTAAAATTCTGGATTCTCGACAATTGCAGTATCTAGTGGACAGGAAGGGCTACCCCATTGCAGAAAGGACTTGTGTGCCTGCTCATGTCCTATGGCTGGTCAAGTCCTTCCATGATAGGCACCCATTCAAACCCAAATAGGTCAGGGGATATCTTTGTGTGGGGGGGTACTGTCACACCGTGACCTGAGGTTCTTTGGACGGTTTCCTATTGCTTGAGCCACCAGGGAACTTCCTTTAAGGTAGAATCCTTGTTATGTTCTGAGTTCTTGAGTTTGCATGCTGGCTCCACCCTGTGACCAACTGTAAGCAGTCACCGGATCTAGTGACCCTGTAAATCATCACTTTCCCTTCCTGTCTTCACCCTAGTAGAGGTCCTGTTTCCTGGTGTTTAACAGATTATATTTCTGCTGCTGACTTCTGCTTGTTCCCATCTGCGCTTCATGGACTATTCCTTTTGGACTTCGCTGATCACTGTTGCCGACTCTGCCTGTTCCCAACCTTGTCTTTTGGACTACTCCCTTTTGGACTTCGTGGATATCTGTTGCCAACTCTGCCTGTTTTCGACCTTGCCTCTTGGACTACTCCTTTGGATTACTCTGCTCGGGGTTCGCTGACTTCACTCTCTACCAATTGTGAGTTGTTTGTTTGGTGTTCCTTGATTTAGTCTGTTTGCACTTCACATTGTGGTCCCTTATTTCTGGTTGCAGGATCTCAACTGCCCTTCCACCTGATACTGGGATAACAAGACTACCGGTCAGGAAACTGGAGGGATGGTTAGTCTCCTGGCAGACCTGACAGGAGTTCGTCTGTTTGCAGTGTGATTACCTGTTCCTTGGGGTCTACCTTCCATTCACTGATACATCTACAGATTACTTCATTGAGGCTAATTCCTCACCATGCTCATTTGACCCATGTGCTATATGGTACATGAGTCCATTTTATCTGGTAAGCGTGCCAACCTTACTTCCCTTGACTGAACTTCATGATCAAGCATTTTTCAAGATTTATTACTGCAATTTTTTCACCATTGTTGGTTCTCATTCAAATCATTATGGTTCACCCAATCAAGATTGACTAATATGATATGTTATGCCATCCTTTTTCAATTTGTATATATCCATTGTTTCATATTGTTCACAATTTTCCATTTTCACTGTATTTTGAGCTCTACACTATTGTTTTATAATCAAGAACATATGACATAAACATTTTTAGATTCAATATCTGTTTATATTTCTTTTAGCAATACATGGCTGCAAATGTTATCATTAAAAGCTTATTCTAGAAAATTCAAGTGACTTTACTCTCTACCCTGTTAAAAATTAAATATATTCTAAGTAAACACAAATTTGCTTATATAATTCATGAATTAATAACATCTTCAATGAAACCATATTTGGTGTGAAGGATAATTGCGCCTCAGATCAAAACATTGTTTGATGTTCATTCATTTCATGCTTTTCACAGGATTATTATGATTATCAGACTGCAGGTACTGCCTGATTTTAGTTTTCCTACATTAACCTCCTTGTACTACATTGTAAACTGTAGAGAAAGGTGCCTGGGACACACGTTGCTTTAAATATGAAACTACTTTTTATTTCCTTTTTTTTTTTTGCTGTGGTATTACGCTTGCATAGCATAAAAAAAGAAAAAAAAAATATACAGTGCTTTATATTTTGTTAATTATGCTTTGTAGGGTGTTTTGATATATAGTTAAAATATTGTCTCCATGCGCTTGATCAGCAAGCAGCCAGCAAACTCACATCACCTATATCACAGGTGTCAAACTGACGGCCCTCCAGCTGTTGCAAAACTACAGGTCCCATGAGGCATTCAAGGCTGACCGTTACAAGCATGGCTCCCACATGCCGAGGTATGATGGGACTTGTAGTTCCGCAACAGCTGGAGGGCTGCCATTTTTACACCCCTGACCTATATGAATGGATTGTCATACTAAACCACATATAGCCGGCACTACAAGAACCCTTACCTATAAAAAAAAGTATATTGAACAAAACAAAAATCAAAAAGAAAATACTTATACCAGCTCCTCTTCACAACAACTTACAGCCAATATAAAATGATAATCCTACAACTGGAGAAAATAACACTGATGGTCCACAAAGGCTTAACCATTTCCCTACTGGGCACTTTCACCCCCTTTCTGCCCAGACCAATTTTCAGCTTTCAGTGCTGTTGCACTTTGAATGACAATTGCGCAGTCATGCAACACTGTACCCAAACAGAATTTTAATCATTTTTTTGAGACAGAGCTTTCTTTTGGTGATATTTATTCACCACTGGATTTTTTATTTTTTCATCATATATTATTTAATTTTTAAGTTTACATGCATGAGAATATATGTAGGAATATAGAGGTATATAAAACTATACATAAATGCCAGAATGCAAGTGAATATGCAAGTAAGGTGCATAATACATGACTTTAGAGCAGTAGCCAAAAAGCAAAAAAAGATGATTTATACATACAAGAGTCATAGAAAATGACTGGTGCCAGCTCCAGGGACAAAATTAAATTAAATTACATACAAGAGCCAGTATTTTAGTTTTGCCACAGCCACAAATTAGTATGACATCAATTCCACAAGTTCAATTTATATGTACCATTCAACCCTTGGTTTCCAATTTTTGTCAAATGTTGTGCAAAAGACTGACCTAATGGCTAGGAGTCTTTCAGATTGAGATTACCTTGTATATCGGGGGCAGGAGGCGGAGCCTAGCAGAGCAGACATGCATTGTTAGAGCTCCACACCGCTGAGGAGAGAAGAGAAGGACAAAGCGGAGCCTGCAGGCTCAAAAGGTATCCATTTGAACCTTTTTGCCCCAGGGAACAAACTGTGAAAGTTTGGGCAGGAAATATGGTACTGGGAGGAAACCGTGGCAGAAATAAAAATCACCTCACAAAGAGCTCACAGGCACTCACTGCAACTGAAGCAGCTCCAGTCACCTCACAAGATACAGCATCAGGGCGCTCTCACAGACAGAAAATGTCACAGCAAGACTCTCCATTTGAGTCAGATACAGAACAAATCCTCTCACAAACTTCTCCACAAGCCTCCTCAGTATCCCCAGTAATATTATTACAATTTGAAAAGATGCTTCATAAGGCTTTAAAACAAACCTCAGACCAAATAACAAAAAGCCTAACCAAAGAAATAAGAGAGCTGGGAAACCGCACCGCAGCCCTAGAAATAAAAATGGATGAAATTAAAATTACAACCCAAGAAAATATAACAGAATTGGAACAATTAAAAAAAGAGAATTTAATACTTCAAACTAAGCTCGAAGATTACGAAAATAGAGCCAGACGTTCAAACTTGCGCATAAGGGGAATACCTGAAACTGTGACAGACATGCAATCTACTATTACTGCTCTATTACAAGAACTAAAGCCAGATATCCCTATTGAACGTTTAGAACTGGACAGAGTACACAGAGCCCTCACAGCCAAAAAGAAAGATGGACCCCCACGTGATATAATCACAAAATTTCATTATTACAGAACGAAAGAACAAATACTAATTGCTGCAAGAGAAAAAAAGGAACTTAATTTTCAAGGACACAATTATCAAATTTTTGCTGACCTATCCCAACTTACTATTACTAAAAGACGATCCATGAAACCCCAACTAATGGAACTGCAACGCCACAACAACCCTTTTCAGTCAGATTTAACTACCAAGGTACAATTTACAGAAGCAGATCAGCAGATGAACTACAACAAACCCTTTTAAAATTAAATCTGACAGAACCCACAAGCAGCAACTCTCCCACACGCAGAAGAATTACATCATCTTCACCTTCAGGCAGCACCCAGAAAATTTCAGAACAAAATGGGAATCATCATTCTCACAAAAGAGGCCGTTATGCCACATCATCCATGGACCAAGAAGATTCAATGGACTGACATCCTAATTCCTGATATCTCTTCATTTATTATACTAAGAGATGGTTCTCTATAAAAAACCTATATTTATAACTGAATGTAACTGCATTCTGATAGTCACACACTGTGTGGGATCATTACATTCCAGTTATATTTCTTATTACTTCTGATTCATATAGCCTTAGAATATATAAGTGAAATAAGGAAATTCATGTTCAGTTATATATTATCAGGTAATAACAATAGATTTATTACTTTTTAGGACAAATATGTTCAATAATCCAGAAGTAATGGAAGCTTTTTCTTTCTTTTCTTAAAACAAATATATTATTACCTTGTAATAGTTCCTAGAATTATGTTTTTGTTTATTTTAATCTGAAGCAATACAACCTCAATTTTATGAGTTAACATATCTAAACAGTTACATATGAATAAAATATGTAATTGTTTACTCTAAAAGGGTTAAAATCCCAAAATAATTCAAACTATCTTCATCAATACCAAAGTTATTAACAGTACCTTTCTAACTGAATTATTTAGCCTAGGGCAAGACTAACCATATACAACCACCCTGGAATAAATAATTTCAACAAAAACTATATTCTGCACTCCAATTAATGAAACATCATTTTGATGTCTTTTGACATAGCACTTCTCTCCTGTAAGCGGAAGATCCGTGTTCCCCCATTAGCCCTCCTCATTCTCCCAACCATATTATGTGGGAGTGTGACGAAGGCACTTATTCCCCTGAGAGAGATATTTATTCTCTTTCACGGGTAAATTGTGATTACTTGCAAAAAATAATTTATACAATGTATCATCTAATCTCATATGTTTTTTGTTTACTCTTTACTCCAGAATTCACTGGTTTCTTTTCTATCTATTCATCTCTTCAGTCCACACAGGTTGATCTGCGCAGTCAGCTCTGCATAACAAAAAGTAAGTCAAAACTATTTGATCTATTGCCATGGCACCACTGAATATACTTTCTCTGAATGTTCAGGGAATAAATGTCCCTCAGAAAAGGACCAAAGCCTTCCGTACTTTCCATAACAAGAAGGCTCACATAGTATGCCTCCAAGAAACACACTTCACCAAAGATTCTACTCCAAAATATATTTCTCCTTTTTATCAACAAATTTACACGGCTTCTGCCTGTACCAAGCAAAGGGGAACTCTAATTGCATTTCACCGATCCACACCATTCACCTTATCATCAGAAATTAAAGACCCAGAAGGTAGATACCTGATACTCATGGGTTATATAATGGATACAGCAATCACAGTGATTTCCTACTACGCTCCTAACAAACAACCTACACCATTCCTCTCACATATATTACAAGTGATTAATACACACAAAATAGGAACAGTGATAATGTGTGGGGATTCGAACCAGGTCCTCCTCCCATTTATAGATAAATCACCTTTTACACCATCCAAAATAACCTCTAGATTACCTTTTTCTCAACTTCTTTCCAAATACAATCTGGTAGATTCATGGAGAGAAAGTAACCCAATGAAAAAGAAATTCACTTATTTCTCGCACCCTCATCAAACTTTCACCAGAATAGATCATATTTTTCTAACAATAGGAATGATACCAGAAATTATTGCATCAGATATAATTCCGATTCCGTGGTCTGACCATAATGCAGTATACACTACTATAGCCTCAGCCATACCAAAAGCGCATGACCCAACGTGGTACTTACCGGATATAATGCTCAAACACCCACTACATCAGATGGCCATTGAACAAGCTTTAAAGGAATACATATCAATTAATAATACAACAGACATCTCCCCAATAACACTGTGGGAAGCTCATAAGCCTGTCTTGCGTGGTACAATACAAAGACAAATGGCACTATTTAAACGGGAACGCAAAAATCTAGCAAAAAAACTAGAACTCAATTTTAATGCAGCCTACATATCATTTCAAGATAATCCATCTCAGAGTACAAAATCTCATCTGGAAAAATCTAGATTGGAATACAATCTATTTCTCACTGAGTCAGTTGATAAATCCCTCAAACGCTCCAAACACAATTTCTACATGAATACAAACAAACCAGGTACATATTTGGCTCCGGCATTAAATTCAACTAACAAATCTTTCAAACCAATACGTTTGAAATTATCAAAAAATGTTTACACTTGTAATCCAGTTAAAATAGTCCATAAATTTCACTCACATCTCGCAACTTTATACAAGACAAACAATGAATTTAATCCTACAGAGGCTGAATCCTTCTTCTCAAAAATAACCTTACCCGAGTTATCTCAGAATCAAAAAAGCAGTTTGGATGAGCCTATAACTATAGATGAAGTTGCTAACGCCATAAAAGACCTAAAACTTAACAAAAGACCAGGCCCAGACGGCTACTCGGCTTTATACTATAAAACATTCTCAGAAATACTCTCTCCCATTCTCACTGAAACTTTTAACAAACTTCTAGATGGACATTCTTTTCGGCAAGAAACACTAATGGCAATTGTTTGTATGATCCCAAAACCCCTTTCTGATGATACTTCCTGTGTGAATTATCGGCCTATCTCTCTGTTAAACCTCGATATTAAATTATTAGCAAAAATAATAGCAAAACGCCTCAATAGCATTATAGGAAAATTAATACATAGAGATCAAGTAGGCTTCATGCCAAATAGACAGGCAGGCGATAATATACGCAGGGCAGTGTTATTGGCACCTATTGCTAAAAAACGGAAAATCCCTTTATGTTTTCTATCTCTCGATATTAAGAGGGCATTTGACACAGTATCCTGGCAATATATGCAATATTCATTACAAAAATGGGGTTTTGGACCCCACTTTTTAACATGGATCAAAGCATTATATAATAAACCCAAAGCCTATATAAAATATGCTGGATACAAATCTGAAGCCTTTAATATTGAAAGAGGTACCCGACAGGGTTGCCCATTATCTCCCTTATTATTTGCCCTTATACTCGAACCCATGGCCCAATACATCAGAACAAACCAAACTATAACTGGCATTGAAGTAGGAGGTATTACACACAAATTATGTATATTTGCAGACGACATATTACTTTTTCTATCATCACCACAGGTCTCTGGTCCTAACTTAATACCAGCTCTTGATGGATTTGCAGCCCTATCCGGCCTTATGATTAATCCTAAGAAATGCCTAATGCTTAATATTTCACTCACAAACATGGAATTGATCCTGGCTAGGGCTGCACTCCCATTCACATGGGCAGAAAAATCAATCCCATATCTTGGAATTCATTTAACAGCATCTCATTCTGACTTATTTTCAACCAATTATCCTCCTGTATTAAGACAGATCACAAATCTAATAAAACAATGGTCGCAACTTCCTTTATCCTGGATAGGGAAGATTAATGCAATCAAAATGACTATTCTACCCAAATTGCTTTATCTATTCAGAGTCCTCCCTATTCCAATTCCTTCCTATTTTTTGAGAATAGTACAAAAAAGAGCAACTTCGTTTATATGGGGCTCTTCTAAACCACGTATACCTATACACACACTACATCTTCCCAAAAATAAAGGAGGCCTGGGATACCCTAATTTTACTAACTACTACAGAGCAGCACATTTGGCCAGTCTGTCCAAATACCATGCAAAACAGGAAATCCCATTATGGGTATTTATAGAGGCTTCAGAAAATGACCCTCTATTAATATCAAATTTATTATGGCTTGATCCTAAAGACCGCTTTAAAATTCATAATCCCATAACTAAACACTTCTTATCTCTCTGGGATAAACTAAAAACCAAATATCAGTTACAATCTCCACACAATCCTCTCCTTTCTTTTATCAGAAATCCGGCCTTTTATCCAGCATGGATCTACCCAAATTCTTTTAAAGCTTGGACAACATCAGGCATTCAGACACTAAATGACTTCATAGCATCTAAATCATTCCTTTCATTCCCATCACTTAGAGAAAAATATGATCTACCAAACTCTGAGATATTTAGATATCTCCAAATCAAAAATTTCTATACACCATTCCTAAAGGGGGATACACCATTATCCCAATTATCCATTTTTGAATCAATCTGTACAAAAGATCCATTTGCTAAAGGTACAATTTCATCACTTTATAATCAATTATATGGAGTAGCAAATCTTAATAGACCCTCTTACGTTCAGAGGTGGGAGGAGGACCTGGGACGAACTTTAGAAGACACGGACTGGTCTAACATATGGCTCACATCTAAGTCATCTTCACCCAACATCTTAGCACTGGAGACAAATTATAAAGTCCTAACTCGCTGGTACCTTGTACCCGCTAGAGTGGCAAAATATTCACCTAATACCTCAGCTCTTTGTTTTCGAGGATGCCCAGAAATAGGCACATATTTACACATATGGTGGACGTGCCCAGTAATCCAAACCTTCTGGAAGGAAGTCTTCGTGATTGCATCTAAAATATTTAAAAAAATAATACAACCAGATCCATATTTAACTTTACTTAATCTAAAACCGGAATGGTTAACACTCTCTCAATTCAAACTTATGATCCAACTAATAACGGCTGCAAAACAAACAGTGGCCAAGGCATGGAAATCTCCTACATTGGTACTAGCAGAAACAATTCACAGAATGAATAATACAATGTCCCATGCTAAGATGGTAGCCATCGATCAAAATCAAATTCCAAAATTTGAAAAACATTGGCATCCTTGGATAAAACAACAGTTCCTGTCAAACTTCAATGACTCTGTCCTGTTGCCATGGTAACAGATTAAATGACTTACAGAGACACCCATTCTAAGGCTTCAAATAGAACTAAAAAGAATAATAAACTGACGAGCGGGACAACCTTGTGGACCATACCTCTACCTTTCAACCCTTTTTCTTCTTTCTCTTTCCTTTTCTCCACCTTATGATTAAAGCTCATTATCAGAATTTATTTAACCTATATACACTCTACTTGTAAACAATATGTATAGTAGGTATACATCATTTAAATACCTACAAAAGTAACTAAGGAAATGATATATATCTTTAATTTAGGTTTACGTGAACCCAATGTTTGAAATTTCATGATATTTACCTATATAAACCCTACTGTAAAACAATGAGCTTACTTTATAGATCCTTGTAAACTTACTTTATGTATCTTTATAACATTGTATACTCAATAAACTTCTTTTGACAAGGAGATTACCTTGTATTAGGATCTCCAAAGAATTTGGGATGAGGTTATTTCTCCAGTGTCTAGCAATGACCAGTTTTGCTGCTATTAGTATATGCGTAACTATTATCCTATATGGGGGAATATTTATCTATGCCTATATGTAGAATTGCCACAGCAAGCTCTGGCAGTATGTAAGAAAAGTTTAGTTGGAACCAGAAGCCATTATATGTTCATGCTCATAATTATTAACAAAGGCTCAATACAGAATGAGCATTGGCACACATGCACAAATGAATTGGGAATATGCAAATGCGCGTGAGTATGTGCGCATGCCCTGGCGCCGAATGGCCTATTGAAGCTGAACTATACCATGAACAGATTGCTGAGTTGTCTTGAACTAGTTCCTGTTTACCTGTGCCTTGACCTGCTATACCTGCCTACACTTGCTTGACTCATCTTGCCCTTGACCAACCTCTAGATTCCTGCCTGCCTACTGTGACCTTGGCTTGTATTCTGCTCCTGTCTTGTGCTTCTGTGCTCTGCTGTGCGACTGTGTACCTACTCAAGCCTGTATCCTGACTCTGCTTCTATCTAGTGTTCCTGTACCTTTGGCTGTTGATGACCTTTTAGCTTGTGTCCCAGCTATGCTCCTGCCTGCTGATCAAGCTTTACCATGTTCAACTTCCTGGTTCCTACCTGGTGATCCATGGTCATCTGTTTCCTGCAAACCTCAGCTGGCACTGCCTGTTATACCGGCCCTCGTGCCACTCTGTGTCCTCACACCTCCTGTCATCACTACCAGGGGTGTTGGACAAGAGGTGTAAGAGTAGCCCCCTCTACAGCTCGATCTCCACCAGGTACATGACAGTACCACTCAGCCAAATGTCAGAGATGGAGACCAAGAAGGGGTTTCGCCTCTGGAGGTGCTATGCAAATAACGTGCCTCCTTTACTCAGGCAGTCAACAAACTACAGGAGGGTTATTTCCAACTAGAAGGCTGCATCTAATCCATGGCCTCCACCTCTGCAACCTCTGCACCTGCTGCAGCTTCTGAATCCTCCACATCTGACCAAGCCTCATCTGCACCTACAGTGATTGTACCACCACCAGAACCCCAATTACCTACCATTCTCAGGTGATCGGCACAAGTTCCAGGCATTCAAGAATGCATGTGAACTATATTTTGCTCTGCAACCAAAAACTTTTTCACTGGGGGGCCACTAAAGTGGGGTTTGCCATTTCCCTGCTTCTCAAGAAAATCCACAGTCCTGGGCCCTTCTCCTTCTAGAGCAGAACAATCCAGTCTTGAACACTATCAAGTCATTCATTGAAGCTATGGCCCAGTTCTATGATGATCCTCAGTGATCTTCTATTGCTGAATCCACCCTAGATGCACTGCAGCAAGCTTGGTGACCTGTCGCAGATTATGTCACAGAATTCCTCAAGTGGAGCTCTGACACTGGCTGGAATGATGCGGTCTAACACCATCAATTCCCTCTTGGCCTATCTGAAGGCCTCAAAGATGAACTTGCTAGAGTGGGTGTTCCCAGTTCCCTCGATAGCCTCATTAGCCTTTCTATTCAGCTTGATCGCAGACTCAGGGAGAGGAGAGGAGAAAGATCCAGTAGTGCCAGACCTACCTGGATGTTACCACGAGTATCATGGGCCCCTGTATCTCCTTCACCTATCACTGTACCAATGCCTTTTGATGTAGAGCCAATGCAACTGGGGCTCATACGGTCACCATTCACTAGTGAGGAAAGACTGCAAAGACTCTGGAATAACCCTTTTTATTTTTGCTTTTACCATGCTTTTACTTTTTACTTTTACTGAAGGCCATTACCTTCAAAGCTGTCCTGTGAGGCCCAGTAAGTTTCAGTCTGCTCCCTCCACTTACTTTGCCAACTGCTCTGTGGGAAATAGATCTGCTCACATTACTCTGTCTCTCTCACTACAGATTCCCAGAAAATCCAAGTTCAAGCTGTCATTGATTCCAGAGCTTTCAGCTGCTTTATGGACAACAATTTTGCTCCTCATCAGATTCCCCTGCAAGCAAAAGTTAATTAATTATCCATCCATCTGGTTGATGGATCTCACCTCATTTCATTTCACCGTATATTTCAACCATGTGTATGCCCCATCGGACTTTTTCTGTCGAAAATTCAGACGGACTTAGATAGAGAACATGTTCTATATTTTTCCGATGGAAAAAATTCCTATCGGAAAAAAACGCTCGTCTGTATGCTGTTCCGACGCACCAAAAACCACGCATGCTCTGAAGCAAGTACGAGACAGAAGCACTCGGTCTGGTAAAACTAGCATTCGTAATGGAGATAGCACATCCCTCATTCTGCAAATTTTTTTAACCACTTCCCGACCGGCACACGCCGATGTACGTCAGCAGAATGGCACGCCTGGGCAAATGGGCGTACCCGTACGTCCCTTTGAATTTGCCGCCGTGCCATTGCATGCACGCGCGCGCCGGCCGGTAGCTCCGTGAGTCGGGTCGCGGGTCACGTGGACTCGATCACCATGGGGAAACCCACGATTGACTCATGGAGAGGACGGACGGGGAGATGCTAATTTTACAAGCATCTCCTCATTCTGCCTAGTGACAGTGTCACTGATCTCTGCTCCCTGTGATCGGGAGTAGAGATAAGTGACGTGCCACATGTAGCCATGCCCCCCACAGTTAGTAGCATGCCCTATGACATACTTAACCCCTCCCTAGCCCCCTAGTGGTTAACCCTTCACTGCCAGTGTCATTTACACAGGAATCAGTGTATTTGTATAGCACTGATTGCTGTATAAATGACAATGGTCCCAAAAATGTGTCAAAAATGTCCGATGTGTCCGCCATAATGTCGCAGTCAAAATAAAAATCGCTGATCACCGCCATTACTAGTAAAAAAAAATTAAAATTGCCATAAAACTATCCCCTATTTTTTAAACGCTATAACTTTTGCGCAAACCAATCAATAAACGCTTATTGTGATTTTTTTTACCAAAAATATGTAGAATAATACATATCAGCCTAAACTGAGGAAAAAAAAGTTTTTTTAAATATTTTTCGGGGATATTTATTATAGCAAAAAGTAAAAAATAATGCTTTATTTTCAAAATTGTTGCTTTTTTTGTTTAAAGCGCAAAATAAAAATAAAAAATGCAGAGGCAGTCAAATACCATCAAAAGAAAGCTCTATTTGTGGGGAAAAAAGGATCTCAATTTTGTTTGGGAGCCACGTCGCACGACCGCGCAATTGTCAGTTAAAGCGATGCAGTGCCGAATCACAAAAAGTGCTCTGGTCAGGAAGGGGGTAAATTCTTCCGGAGCTGAAGCGGTTAATGCAGCGCATTCTTTTGTGCTTTATAATGCTAGAATAATGAAGTTGTTTTGCTGCTGATATTCACACGGAGTTCTGACAAACTTATTTCTTTATTTTTTCTCATGATCTCATGAATAATCTTTTATTTTTTTTAAAGCCAGATCTCCATAATAATGTTTATAATTATTTTTTATAGTCACGAGTCTGAAAATCACGAATCGTCTCTCACCAAACTTCTACTAACATGAGATAAACACAAGAGTAGCAGAAGGAGCCCAAAGGGTGGCACAGTGGTTATTGAACGTACTTTTTATAGTGCCGTCATAGGTGTTGTAAGTCACCACATTCTTGACAGTCGGAATTTGGTGTGACCATGTGTATGCAAGACAGCTTGAGTGGAATTCCGTCGTAATTCCGTTGGAAAAACCTTCAGAGTTTATTCCGACAGGAAAACCAGGCGTGTGTACAGGGCATAAATGTTTTTTGATAAAAAAAGGCTGACATCTTACCACCCCATCGCCCATATGACTGCCCAATTGAACTTTTGCCAGGCACTGAGATACCTTTTGGATGCATTTTCCCTCTCTGAACTAGAACTTGAAGCTTTAAGCCAATACATTGATGAACATCTGGATACAGACTTCATCCCGCCCTCCACATCCTCTGCGGGTGCCAGTATATTCCTTATAGAGAAAAAGGATCACTCCCTGCATCCCTGTGTTGATTACAGGGGACTAAATAAAATCACTGTCAAGAACAGATATCCATTGCCTCTAATTCTGGAACTTTTTCAGCTTTTTAGGACAGCTACAGTATTTACAAAATTTGACTTGGGATAAGCATACAACCTAGTACGGATCCGTGAAGGGGATGAATGGAAAACAGCCTTTCACACTAGATTCAGCCACTTTGTATATTTTGTCATGCCCTTTGGGTTGTGCAATGCACCAACAACTTTTCAGCATTTTAAAAGCAATATTTTCAGAAACTTTCTTGACATTTTCATGATTGTGTATCTTGATGATGTCCTCATCTTTCAATATCCATAGAAGTGCACCGTGAACATGTTAAAAAGGTACTTGGCTGTCTAGGAGCATGGACTGTACGCAAAGGCTGAGAAATGTGAATTTTAAAAAGAAACAATTCATTTCCTGGGACTTAATATTTCTTATATTATAATATTTCTGGAGAGGCAGAGATAGCCAGCGCGGAAGATATTCCAGAGGGTAGTATTGGGGGCATTAGTGGTAGGTTAACCAAAGCACAAAAACACAAGGTGAGTATAGTAGCAAGTCCTAGTTGCAATCTCGAAACACCCAATACGAGGACAATATGTGACCGGTCTAAACTATGTGGCATGTTCACCAATGCCAGGAGCATGGCGGACAAGATGGGTGAACTAGAGATACTGTTGTACGAGGAGGATTTGGATTTTGTGGGAATTTCAGAGACCTGGTTCAACAGCTCTCATGATTGTCTGGCAAACATTCAAGGGTATACCCTATACCGCAAGGATAGAGAGGGTAAAAAAGGGGGAGGGGTATGCCTATATATCAAGAATAATGTACAAGTGAATGTGAGAGATGACATCACTGAGGGAGCTGGAGGAGGTGGAATCCTTATGGGTAGAGCTCCAAAGGGATGAAGCTAAGGGGAAAATAAGGGGAACCACTCATTCATTTAAGGCTCGCCAGTTCCTTAATGTCTTGCAGGACAATTTTATGGGTCAGATGGTAGACGCACCATCTAGAAATAAAACATTACTGGATCTACTGATTACCAACAATACAGACCTGATCACGGATGTGGAAATACGGGGCAATTTAGGTAACAGCGATTACAGGTCAATTAGTTTCACTATAAATCACACAAATAGGAAACATAAAGGGAATACAAAGACACTGAATTTCAAAAGAGCCAACTTCTCTAAACTACAAACCTTGCTAAAAGGCATAAATTGGGATAAAATATTAGGAACAAAGAATACGGAGGAGAGATGGGTTTGTTTTAAGAGCATATTAAATAAGGGCATTAGTCAATGTATCCCATTGGGTAATAAATTTAAAAGAGCGAACAAAAGTCCTGGATGGCTTAACTCCAATGTAAAAATGCATATAAAAGCAAAGGAGAAGGCCTTCAAAAAATACAAGGTTGAGGGATCATCATCAGCATTCAGACTTTATAAAGAATGCAATAAGAAATGTAAGGGTGCAATTAGGGCGGCTAAGATAGTACATGAAAGACACATAGTGGAGGAGAGGTTGGACTTGATGGACTTGTGTCTTTTTTCAACCTCACCTACTATGTAACTATGTAACTATGTACCTTAGGTATTTCCATGGACCGTTTAAATTGTACAAACGCGCATCCACAAGTGATTCCCTGATACAACGATACAAAAAACATATGCGTGAAACAATGTAACTAAAAATAAGCATTGACCAATGTGAGAAAAAGGAGCAACAATGTTGCTATGCTTAAAGTATACAGCGTTATGAGTTAAAACAAAAATGTTACAACTAAGGTAAACCCATAGTGAGTGACAAATGTGATATATCCAAGTGAATAAAAATTAATAATGAATTAATATATAGCAGTGTGATTAAAAAAAAGCCAGCTAAAACGTCCATGTGAACCAAAAAAGCACAGTGATGAAAAAAAGGGGACAATAGTCCTATTATAGTGGGCAATATCAACTGAAATTCCTCAGCACTTGGTAAGATACTGGTGTTCTTCCAGCCAGAAAGTGTGTTCTAAAGAGCAGCTTACCAGATATGTTGGACCTATCCGTTCCCAGCGGATGCCTGTTAAGGGGAAACGCGTTGGGTGGAGCAAGTGGCTGTGACGCCATCATGTTTTTTTCCTATGCAGTCAGTCGGTTTGATCCTCGGCTGTTTTTTATGCTAGTTTTTTATGCTAGTCCTTTATCGGCTCCTTTTTTCCTGTTTATTTGTTCCTGTGGTTGGAATTTACAGTTTTATAGTTTATGGTTTGCTGTGGAATTTTTGCTGTGATTATCTGCTGTGAACTTTCAGTGAACCTTTTAAAATAAAAACTCCTTTGAGTATATCTGCATGATAAATTCTCCCTTTTTTAATCTTCACTGAGGGGTTAAACTTCAGGACTGTCTCTGGAAAGAAAATCCTATTCAGGGTTATATATCATCTTCACCTGTGGATCCAAGTTGCTGGGAGAGAGAGCGCTTGCCCATTGATCGTTGAAATCAGATGAGAACGTCCTTCTTCCTGGATCAAAGTAGAAATTGAAACTATCGGTGCCGGCAGGCTAATGCACCAGGCTCATACGATCTCTATAATTTGAGGTCCAACATATCTGGTAAGCGGCTCTTTAGAACACACTTTCTGGCTGGAAGAACACCAGTATCTTACCAAGTGCTGAGGAATTTCGGCTGATATTGCTCACAATAATAGGACTATTGTCCCCTTTTTTTCATGACTGTGCTTTTTTGGTTCACATGGACGTTTTAGCTGGCGTTTTTTTAAATCTCACTGCTATATATTAATTCATTATTAATTTTTATTAACTTGGATATATCACATTTGTCACTCACTATGGGTTTACCTTAGTTGTAACATTTTTGTTTTAATTCAGCACGCTATGATCTTTGCTTGTATACTTTTAGTATAGCAACATAGTTGCTCCTTTTTCTCACATTGGTCAATGCTTATTTTTAGTTACATTGTTTCACACATATGTTTTTTGTATCTTTGTATCAGGGAATCACTTGTGGATGCGCGCTTGTACAATTTAAATTATACTTTTTGAGTCTTTTGTATTTTAGGCTTACACTAGCAGCTGCACCTTTTCCTTTTTATTATGTGGTTAGCGCAAAAAATACTTTCCTAAGTATTTCCATGGACCCCAGAAATTTAAGTCCATCCTTGAATGGCCCATTCCAGCGGACAGAAAGAGCATGTAGAGATTTGTGGGATTCGCCAACTTCTATTTCACATTTATTAAGAATGTCTCTGCAATCATCTCCTTCCTTGATCAGTTAACAAAGTAAAATATTCGCTTTCAGTGGAAATCCTCAACGCAAGCTGCATTTGATCAGTTAAAAAACGTTATTTACGATGGGGGGGCAGGAGGCGGAGCCTAGCGGAGCAGACATGCATTGTTAGAGCTCCACACCGCTGAGGAGAGAAGAGAAGGACAAAGCGGAGCCTGCAGGCTCAAAAGGTATCCATTTGAACCTTTTTGACCCTGGGAACAAACTGTGAAAGTTTGGGCAGGAAATATGGTACTGGGAGGAAACCGTGGCAGAAATAAAAATCACCTCACAAAGAGCTCACAGGCACTCACTGCAGCTGAAGCAGCTCCAGTCACCTCACAAGATACAGCATCAGGGCGCTCTCACAGACAGAAAATGTCACAGCAAGACTCTCCATTTGAGTCAGATACAGAACAAATCCTCTCACAAACTTCTCCACAAGCCTCCTCAGCATCCCCAGTAATATTATTACAATTTGAAAAGATGCTTCATAAGGCTTTAAAACAAACCTCAGACCAAATAACAAAAAGCCTAACCAAAGAAATAAGAGAGCTGGGAAACCGCACCGCAGCCCTAGAAATAAAAATGGATGAAATTAAAATTACAACCCAAGAAAATATAACAGAATTGGAACAATTAAAAAAAGAGAATTTAATACTTCAAACTAAGCTCGAAGATTATGAAAATAGAGCCAGACGTTCAAACTTGCGCATAAGGGGAATACCTGAAACTGTGACAGACCTGCAATCTACTATTACTGCTCTATTACAAGAACTAAAGCCAGATATCCCTATTGAACGTTTAGAACTGGACAGAATACACAGAGCCCTCACAGCCAAAAAGAAAGATGGACCCCCACGTGATATAATCACAAAATTTCATTAATACAGAACGAAAGAACAAATACTAATTGCTGCAAGAGAAAAAAAGGAACTTAATTTTCAAGGACACAATTATCAAATTTTTGCTGACCTATCCCAACTTACTATTACTAAAAGACGATCCATGAAACCCCAACTAATGGAACTGCAACGCCACAACATTATGTATCAATGGGGCTTCCCCTTTTCAGTCAGATTTAACTACCAAGGTACAATTTACAGAAGCAGATCAGCAGATGAACTACAACAAACCCTTTTAAAATTAAATCTGACAGAACCCACAAGCAGCAACACTCCCACACGCAGAAGAATGGCATCATCTTCACCTTCAGGCAGCACCCAGAAAATTTCAGAACAAAATGGGAATCATCATTCTCACAAAAGAGGCCGTTATGCCACATCATCCATGGACCAAGAAGATTCAATGGACTGACATCCTAATTCCTGATATCTCTTTGTTTATTATACTAAGAGATGGTTCTCTACAAAAAACCTATATTTATAACTGAATGTAACTGCATTCTGATAGTCACACACTGTGTGGGATCATATTACATTCCAGTTATATTTCTTATTACTTCTGATTCATATAGCTTTAGAATATATAAGTGAAATAAGGAAATTCTTGTTCAGTTATTATTATCAGGTAATAACAATAGATTTATTACTTTTTAGGACAAATATGTTCAATAATCCAGAAGTAATGGAAGCTTTTTCTTTCTTTTCTTAAAACAAATATATTATTACCTAACTAGTTCCTAGAATTATGTTTTTGTTTATTCTAATCTGAAGCAATACAACCTCAATTTTATGAGTTAACATATCTAAACAGTTGCATATGAATAAAATATGTAATTGTTTACTCTAAAAGGGTTAAAATCCCAAAATAATTCAAACTATCTTCATCAATACCAAAGTTATTAACAGTACCTTTCTAACTGAATTATTTAGCCTAGGGCAAGACTAACCATATACAACCACCCTGGAATAAATAATTTCAACAAAAACGATATTCTGCACTCCAATTAATGAAACATCATTTTGATGTCTTTTGACATAGCACTTCTCTCCTGTAAGCGGAAGATCCGTGTACCCCCATTAGCCCTCCTCATTCTCCCAACCATATTATGTGGGAGTGTGACAAAGGCACTTATTCCCCTGAGTGAGATATTTATTCTCTTTCACGGGTAAATTGTGATTACTTGCAAAAAATAATTTATACAATGTATCATCTAATCTCATATGTTTTTTGTTTACTCTTTACTCCAGAATTCACTGGTTTCTTTTCTATCTATTCATCTCTTCAGTCCACACAGGTTGATCTGCGCAGTCAGCTCTGCATAACAAAAAGTAAGTCAAAACTATTTGATCTATTGCCATGGCACCACTGAATATACTTTCCCTGAATGTTCAGGGAATAAATGTCCCTCAAAAAAGGACCAAAGCCTTCCGTACTTTCCATAACAAGAAGGCTCACATAGTATGCCTCCAAGAAACACACTTCACCAAAGATTCTACTCCAAAATATATTTCTCCTTTTTATCAACAAATTTACACGGCTTCTGCCTGTACCAAGCAAAGGGGAACTCTAATTGCATTTCACCGATCCACACCATTCACCTTATCATCAGAAATTAAAGACCCAGAAGGTAGATACCTGATACTCATGGGTTATATAATGGATACAGCAATCACGGTGATTTCCTACTACGCTCCTAACAAACAACCTACACCATTCCTCTCACATATATTACAAGTGATTAATACACACAAAATAGGAACAGTGATAATGTGTGGGGATTCGAACCAGGTCCTCCTCCCATTTCTAGATAAATCACCTTTTACACCATCCAAAATAACCTCTAGATAACCTTTTTCTCAACTTCTTTCCAAATACAATCTGGTAGATTCGTGGAGAGAAAGTAACCCAATGAAAAAGAAATTCACTTATTTCTCGCACCCTCATCAAACCTTCACCAGAATAGATCATATTTTTCTAACAATAGGAATGATACCAGAAATTATTGCATCAGATATAATTCCGATTCCGTGGTCTGACCATAATGCAGTATACACTACTATAGCCTCAGCCATACCAAAAGCGCATGACCCAACGTGGTACTTACCGGACATAATGCTCAAACACCTACTACATCAGATGGCCATTGAACAAGCTTTAAAGGAATACATATCAATTAATAATACAACAGACATCTCCCCAATAACACTGTGGGAAGCTCATAAGCCTGTCTTGCGTGGTACAATACAAAGACAAATGGCACTATTTAAACGGGAACGCAAAAATCTAGCAAAAAAACTAGAACTCAATTTTAATGCAGCCTACATATCATTTCAAGATAATCCATCTCAGAGTACAAAATCTCATCTGGAAAAATCTAGATTGGAATACGATCTATTTCTCACTGAGTCAGTTGATAAATCCCTCAAACGCTCCAAACACAATTTCTACATGAATACAAACAAACCAGGTACATATTTGGCTCGGGCATTAAATTCAACTAACAAATCTTTCAAACCAATACGTTTGAAATTATCAAAAAATGTTTACACTTGTAATCCAGTTAAAATAGTCCATAAATTTCACTCACATCTCGCAACTTTATATAAGACAAACAATGAAATTAATCCTACAGTGGCTGAATCCTTCTTCTCAAAAATAACCTTACCTGCGTTATCTCAGAATCAAAAAAGCAGTTTGGATGAGCCTATAACTATAGATGAAGTTGCTAACGCCATAAAAGACCTAAAACTTAACAAAAGACCAGGCCCAGATGGCTACTCGGCTTTATACTATAAAACATTCTCAGAAATACTCTCTCCCATTCTCACTGAAACGTTTAACAAACTTCTAGATGGACATTCTTTTCGGCAAGAAACACTAATAGCAATTGTTTGTATGATCCCAAAACCCCTTTCTGATGATACTTCCTGTGTGAATTATCGGCCTATCTCTCTGTTAAACCTCGATATTAAATTATTAGCAAAAATAATAGCAAAACGCCTTAATAGCATTATAGGAAAATTAATACATAGAGATCAAGTAGGCTTCATGCCAAATAGACAGACAGGCAATAATATACGCAGGGCAGTGTTATTGGCACATATTGCTAAAAAACGGAAAATCCCTTTATGTTTTCTATCTCTCGATATTAAGAGGGCATTTGACACAGTATCCTGGCAATATATGCAATATTCATTACAAAAATGGGGTTTTGGACCCCACTTTTTAACATGGATCAAAGCATTATATAATAAACCCAAAGCCTATATAAAATATGCTGGATACAAATCTGAAGCCTTTAATATCGAAAGAGGTACCCGACAGGGTTGCCCATTATCTCCCTTATTATTTGCCCTTATACTCGAACCCATGGCCCAATATATCAGAACAGACCAAACTATAACTGGCATTGAAGTAGGAGGTATTACACACAAATTATGTATATTTGCAGACGATATATTACTTTTTCTATCATCACCACAGGTCTCTGGTCCTAACTTAATACCAGCTCTTGATGGATTTGCAGCCCTATCCGGCCTTATGATTAATCCTAAGAAATGCCTAATGCTTAATATTTCACTCACAAACATGGAATTGATCCTGGCTAGGGCTGCACTCCCATTCACATGGGCAGAAAAATCAATCCCATATCTTGGAATTCATTTAACAGCATCTCATTCTGACTTATTCTCAACCAATTATCCTCCTGTATTAAGACAGATCACAAATCTAATAAAACAATGGTCGCAACTTCCTTTATCCTGGATAGGGAAGATTAATGCAATCAAAATGACTATTCTACCCAAATTGCTTTATCTATTCAGAGTCCTCCCTATTCCAATTCCTTCCTATTTTTTGAGAATAGTACAAAAAAGAGCAACTTCGTTTATATGGGGCTCTTCTAAACCACGTATACCTATACACACACTACATCTTCCCAAAAATAAAGGAGGCCTGGGATACCCTAATGTTACTAACTACTACAGAGCAGCACATTTGGCCAGTCTGTCCAAATACCATGCAAAACAGGAAATCCCATTATGGGTATTTATAGAGGCTTCAGAAAATGACCCTCTATTAATATCAAATTTATTATGGCTTGATCCTAAAGACCGCTTTAAAATTCATAATCCCATAACTAAACACTTCTTATCTCTCTGGGATAAACTAAAAACCAAATATCAGTTACAATCTCCACACAATCCTCTCCTTTCTTTTATCAGAAATCCGGCCTTTTATCCGGCATGGATCTACCCAAATTCTTTTAAAGCTTGGACAACATCAGGCATTCAGACACTAAATGACTTCATAGCATCTAAATCATTCCTTTCATTCCCATCGCTTAGAGAAAAATATGATCTACCAAACTCTGAGATATTTAGATATCTCCAAATCAAAAATTTCTATACACCATTCCTAAAGGGGGATACACCATTATCCCAATTATCCATTTTTGAATCAATCTGTACAAAAGATCCATTTGCTAAAGGTACAATTTCATCACTTTATAATCAATTATATGGAGTAGCAAATCTTAATAGACCCTCTTACGTTCAGAGGTGGGAGGAGGACCTGGGACGAACTTTAGAAGACACGGACTGGTCTAACATATGGCTCACATCTAAGTCATCTTCACCCAACATCTTAGCACTGGAGACAAATTATAAAGTCCTAACTCGCTGGTACCTTGTACCCGCTAGAGTGGCAAAATATTCACCTAATACCTCAGCTCTTTGTTTTCGAGGATGCCCAGAAATAGGCACATATTTACACATATGGTGGACGTGCCCAGTAATCCAAATCTTCTGGAAGGAAGTCTTCGTGATTGCATCTAAAATATTTAAAAAAATAATACAACCAGATCCATATTTAACTTTACTTAATCTAAAACTGGATGGTTAACACTCTCTCAATTCAAACTTATGATCCAACTAATAACGGCTGCAAAACAAACAGTGGCCAAGGCATGGAAATCTCCTACATTGGTACTAGCAGAAACAATTCACAGAATGAATAATACAATGTCCCATGCTAAGATGGTAGCCATCGATCAAAATCAAATTCCAAAATTTGAAAAACTTTGGCATCCTTGGATAAAACAACAGTTCCTGTCAAACTTCAATGACTCTGTCCTGTTGCCATGGTAACAGATTAAATGATTTACAGAGACACCCATTCTAAAGCTTCAAAGAGAACTAAAAAGAATAATAAACTGACGAGCTGGACAACCTTGTGGACCATACCTCTACCTTTCAACCCTTTTTCTTCTTTTTCTTTCTATTTGTCCACCTTACGATTAAAGCTCATTATCAGAATTTATTTGACCTATATACACTCTACTTGAAAACAATATGTATAGTAGGTATAAATCATTTAAATACCTACAAAAGTAACTAAGGAAATGATATATATCTTTAATTTAGGTTTACGTAAACCCAATGTTTAATATTTGAAATTTCATTATATTTACCTATAGAAACCCTACTGTAAAACAATGAGCTTACTTTATAGATCCTTGTAAACTTACTTTATGTATCTTTATAACATTGTATACTCAATAAACTTCTTTTGACAAGGAAAAAACTTTATTTACCACTATACCAATCCTGTGACATCCAGACCCTGCATCACCCTACGTTCTCAAGGTTGATGCCTCTGAAAATGCAATAGGTGCCATCCTGTCACAGTGCCAGGGTGTAAAGTCCCTTTTACAACCCACTGATTTATTTTCTAGAAAACTCAGCCATGAAGAAAAGAATTATGATGTGGGAGACCAGGAGCTGCTGCCTATAAAGTCGGCCCTGGAAGAATGGTGCTATTTTGATTTTTCTAAATTTTAGAGTACCTCAGAATGGCCAAGCGATTAAAACCTTGTCAAGTCAGGTGGGCATTATTTTTCTCTCAGTTCACTTTCCATATAACTTACAGGCCAGGTTCTAAAAAATGGCATGTATCCAGAGGATGAAGAACCTCATCAAGCAGACACAATACTGCCGGCCCAAAGTTTTTTGCTACTACAAGCAGATCTGATTATTCAGCTTAAGCAGGCATCCATAAATGATGTTCTACTGCCAGGTGTCTGTCTTCAGGAACAAGAGGGACTATTTCTGCATAATCAGAAAGTGTTTTTACCCCCAAGTTTACGTTCCAGAATCCTTATGCCGCGTACAATGGGAGCTTTTCATCATATATTCCGACCATGTGTATGCCCCATCTGACTTTTTCTGTCGAAAATTTAGACGGACTTAATGCCCGTACACACAATCGGACTTTTTGACAACAAACATGCAAATTAGCTGGTTTAAGGCAACATCCGACCATGTGTACGCTCCATCGGACAAACTTTTTCATTTTTCATCGGACAAATGTTGTCTGTGCGAACAGACAAACTTGGCGGCAACAAAAGTCCGATGGAGCAAAGTCCAATCGTATGTACACAAAACCATTGGACTTTAGTCCAAAGTACAAACAGGCATGCTCAGAAGCAAGGAACAGCCAGAAGTGGTGGGTCTTGTAAAACTAACGTTCGTAATAGAGATAGCACTATCGTGACGTGCCAAATTATGATATTTCTAAATGCAGCACACATTCTCTTCTTCTTTCTAATGGCTTAATAATAAAGCTGCTTTGCTGGTGATACT
Organism: Aquarana catesbeiana; assembly: GCF_042186555.1. Taxonomy (NCBI): domain Eukaryota; kingdom Metazoa; phylum Chordata; class Amphibia; order Anura; family Ranidae; genus Aquarana; species Aquarana catesbeiana. The sequence continues at coordinate 132,804,995 of NC_133332.1, read as the reverse complement.
GACGGAGTACTAACAAACATATGTGTTCTAGTGATATCAATAAATTTGTTTTTCATTTTTTTTGGCAAGTTAGCACAACCCCATTATCCCATAGTGGTTTTGAAGCTCAAAGCCCCAACTTAAATTGTGTCCCTTGTGTTCAATTTTAGAAATGTACCTGCCTACTCCCAAACTGTCATTAGAAGTTAAACACATAATTTCTATTTTTAGTGAAATGTTATATTTTTAGAATAGTAAGCACATGAATACCATATCAAAATCAAGAGGAAGGCAGCAATGGATCAACTAGTGGAATTGGTGAAGCCTCTGTACCCCAGGGCAGACATACATTTTGTGAAGAGCTAAATTGGGAACCTGAGGAGTGCATACAATAGGGGGCACAAGAAGGTCATGGACTCCAAGAGATTGTGAGCAGCAGCAGATAACACATATGTCTCCAGGCTGTGGTACTACAACAGGCTGTGTTTTTTGGCAGACCAGACCAAACCACGCACATCGCTCTCCACACTTCTTTACACATTAGCTGAGGCCATTTTGTTTATTGTGCATTCACAACATAAATACAATTAAGAAATTTGTAGACATATTCTCTGTCATCCAAATTCAAAATTATAAACCAAAAGAGCAAATGATACACAGGAAAAATAAAAAAGTATAACCTAGAAAATCATACTCAAATAAAAACTACAACATTCTAAATTAGTAGCCCCTAAACTCCCTAGACCACTGGCTTTGTTTTGGATCCTAGGGCTGATTTGGCCACTGACCACCATGCTGCTGAGGTGGGTGGGCTTGCTGGGGTGTTTGGGCTTGCTGAGGTGGGTAGGTTTGCTGAGGTGGGTATGTTTGCTGGGGTCGGTAGGCTTGTTGTGGAGGAGGTGGAGGTGTGTGGTCCAAATGACACACATGTGATTTTGTGGTTAGCTCTCGTTTCCTGGCCTTGCTTAGGAGCTGGATGATTATCCCTTCACATAGCTCCCTTTGATCCATGTCAATCTCAATGAGTTTATTAGCTGTAAAACAGCCAAACCCTTAAGCACTATCGGGTGCTGTGGTGATGACAGATGTAGCCCTAGTTAGGAAGTTAGCTGTGGCCTCATCCAGGTGGTGGCTCGTCCTGGCCCTTTTGTTGGGAGGAGGCAGGGGAGGGATTCTGCACTCAGTTGTCTGGCTGCTGGGCCCAGCCTCTTCTTGGTTCAAAAGTTCCTGTGTGTGAAAAACCAACATCATTTTAATTTTTGATCATCAATCACAAACACTTTTCAGCTCATGACTTTTTAATTTGGAATGTGTCCAAATAGTAAAGATTATCATTCTGACTCCAGCATTTTGTCATTCTTGTCCTAATCCTTTTTCTCCACTACTGTCTATTGATATGAAACTCACTTTTTTAACACAACAAATTATTATCCATACTAACATTTAATTACCATCATTGTATTTTTTTCATCCAAGCTTTTAAACAATGCTATACCTGGATCGAGCTGAGCTCCTCCTCCTCTTCATCCTGTGTAGGATCAGGCTCAGTATCGGTGGCCTCAGCTGATGTGGAGGTGTGGAGAGAGATCTGCGTGGTATAGTTTGATCAGACAAAAATTGGAGGCTGTTGAAATACCACAGCTTGGGTACATAGACATCTTCAGCTGCTGCTCTTGATTTTTTGGATTTTCGATCTTCTGTCGTTCCCTGTTATATGTTTCTGAGGCCCCCAATTTTGGTCTTTATCAAACTGTAGGTTGCTCTGGGGTGTACAGTCTTCGCAAATTCCACCAATTTCTCAATTGCTGCCATCCTCTTGGTTTTATTGCAATAATCTTTATGTTTGACTTGCCACAGACAGGTGAGCTCCCTGTATTTTTCTATAAATTGGCTAAGGAAGTCGTGTGAATTCAAACCTGACTTCATCATTTTGGTGACAAGTATCAGATGGCTGCAAAACTGAACACAAGACAAAACATAATGGGTGGCGTATAGCTCATAATCTGATCACAATATAGGCTTTTATGTAAGCAGTAGGGATGGGCTGTCTGTTCAGTTCAAACATGATTTTGACTTGAACATTGGCTGTTCGCCCATTCGCTGAATAGCAAACAGCTTGGGGTGTTCTCTGCAAATTTGAAAGCCATGGAACACCCTTTAAAAGTCTATGAGAGAATTTTAAAGTGATAATTTTCAAGGTTAATATGCAAGTTATTTCCTAAAAAGTCTTTGGGGACCTAGATCCTGCCCCAGGGGACATGTATCAATGCCAAAGATCATTTTAAAAATGCCCATTTATTCAGGAGCAGTGATTTTAATAATGCTTAAAGTGAAACAATAAAAGTGAAATATTCATTTAAATTTCGTACCTGGGGGGTGTCTATAGTATGCCTGTAAAGTTGCACATTTTTCCCGTGTTTACAACAGTCCAAGAGCAAAATTACATTTCTAAAGGAAAAGAAAGTCATTTCAAAGTGCTAGCGGTAGCAACAGAATTTCGAAACGTACCTTTTTTCTTTTCGTGGCTTTTTTCTTCTTGCGTTCGTCTGGCGCCTATTCAGAACGTCACTACATCCATTACATTGCATGCTCGTTCTGGATTGATATACACTACACACACATGAAACCTCCGCTCTCCGAGTGTCATGACACTGGGCCGTGACCAGATTACATATTTTGCAATGCACCTTTGATTTTTTGATTTTGACTCTAATGGGGTTTGTTATTTAGGTCAGTTTTCATTGGATATTCCGATCGTACGTAGGCCTACGTACGGAACACGTGTTAGCTTGATATAGACTGCGCATGCATAAAACTCCGCCCGCGTCGCCTGCCCCTGACGTTCTTTTTCGAGAATATTTCCCGCCCCTTCTCTTTTTGGTGCGCAGTAGGAGCAAAATGGTGGAGACACAGGTGTTTGCAAATTGGTCATCTAGTGAGGAGGAAAGCCTGGAGCCACAAACATCCCAGTGCAGGAGGAGGATGAGATTTAAGGCCACCCACATGGCCTTTGATGAAATGGTGGTGATGGTGGAGATCTTGCGCAGGGAGGACTATGATGGGAAACATGGTCCGTACACCCATCCCAATTTGAGAAAAGACAAAATCATGACTACAGTTGTGAAGACTCTGGAGCACATGTTTGGGGTACAACGGTCCAAAGAACAATTAAGGAAGAGCTGGTCTGACATTAAACTGAGGGAGCCGGATCAGTATCACAAAATAAAGAAGGTGATTCAAAAAAGTAAGTACTTGTCGTGTGTTCCTATTATGATTATTAACTTGCATGCTGCTCTATGTGCTTTTCTTTACTGTTTTAGAAATCATTCTACATTGTTTGTAGGAAACATCGTTCGTAGGGAACATTAATTGTTTACCAATAAATATGATTTATTTCGCTGATACAGGGTTCTGACTACATTTTGGTCATGTAATTTTGTCTTATTGAAAGAAGTTTAAGGCATTGTTGTATAGATGTCTTTGAAATTTGAATGAATTGCAAACTTGATTCAGTGGAATGTAAGGAGAGGACACTCAGCAGCTGTTTACACATCTGGACTCAGGAGCACTAGTGTGGGAACATTTTTTAGGGTAACCCACACAGAAACTTGGCCAAAAAGGTAAGTATTGCAGTTTGGTTAAAAGGGAATTTTTATCATGTCTTCAACTTGGATCTCTCCCCAAACAGACAATTGTAATGTACACCATTTTGAAGCAATGTTTCATATTACTATTTCTGGACTCAAATATCTGTGTGCTAAGTATACCTTTTGTTTCATTCTCATAGGGGAGAAAAGACTCAGACAACAGGATCCCAGGGACCCCTGACCTCGCCAGCCTGAATGGCAAGTAAGCCCAAGCCCCCCGAGGATGTGGAGGAAGGAGAGGTGGGGGAAGTGCCCCCCGAGGATGTGGAGGAAGGAGAGGTGGAGGAAGTGGGCGACATGGGCACCCCACCAGGTGAGTGTCTGACACCCCAGCTTCAGGTAATCTATGTATGCCTGCATATTTATAAATACATGTTTTTTTCAACAATTTTAGGTGATGTGCTGGTTGTGGAAGAGGAAGCGGTGGAACCTTCTATTAGTAGGACCAGCGCCCAAACCCTCATCCAACAAATTAGGAAGTGGAATGGTGAAATCGACGCTATGAGAAATCACCTTAACATTATTCAACAGGACATGAAGAACATGATGGATATTTTGGGGAGAACATAATCCCTTCAGCCTTCAGTTTTTAGACGTTGAACTTTGTAAGTGCTAGAGTTGTGTATGCTATGTTTTAAAACAGGGATGGTGGTAGCCACTCATAATGATAAATCAGAATGATAAATTCATCATAACGAAATAAGATTGGGACACATTTTTTTGGGGTGTTTAGGGTAAACATTAAAATGAAGCATAAAAAAAATTGTTAAGTTACTAGGCTAAGTGGATATGGGCCCAGGGTAGCATGCTGGGGAGGTTAGTGAAGGAAAATATGCATGTAGGCCACAAAAAAGGTTACAGCATGCATGAGGACAAAGAGGACATTCATTCAAACAGCATATTACAAAAATGGGAAGGATGGAATACAAAAAACATAAAATACATTAGAAAACATGAAGGTGATATTAAAGCAAAAAACTTACACGAATATAGTCCTTCTGCAGGACTTGGATGATGGCACTACATGTCTCGGGAATAATGACTCCTAGAGCCTGGGGAGAGATACCAGTAGTAAACTTTATATCATGGAGACTTCTCCCTGTCACCAAGTAAGGCAAGGTGGCTATGAGCCTTTGCTCTGCTGGAATAGCAGCCCTCATGCAGGTGTCCTGCTTCATAATATAGGGGGACAGCAAGGACAATAGTTGCTGAAAGCAGGAGTCTGTCATATGGAGATAATTATGAAAATCATTTGGATTATTCTCCTGCAGCTCACGCAGCAAGGGCATATGACAAAATTGGTCACGATTAAGTAACCAAGTTTTGGCCCAAACACTCCTCATCCTACTACTCCGATTATTCCTGAACTGGGCTAGAGTCACAGCAAGAACTCCAAGCCCATAAATAGCATGCTCTCTCGTCGGATTGCGCAACATGGCTAGTTGACCAACGAACGGTCAGAAACGAACAGGAAAACTGCGAATCAGCACTGACCAAACATCTACTAACACGAGATTAGCAGAAGGAGCCCGAAGGGTGATGCCGGAGGATTGAACTTCCTCTTTTGAAGTGTCGTCAGTACGTTGTAACATCACTATGTTTGTGTTTGTTGCCGAAAAAGTCCTGCCTTGTGTATGCTTAATAAGTTGACGGCCAACGCCCTTTGTACAAAAATCCATTGGAAAGTTTGTACAAAGTCCGATCATGTGTATAAGGCTTTAGATAGAGAACACGTTCTATATTTTTCTGATGGAACAAATTACTATTGGAAAAAATGCTCGTCTGTATGCTGTTCCGACGCACCAAAAATGACGCACGCTCTGAAGCAAGTACGAGATGGAAGCTCTTGGCTGCTGGCCATTGAACTTCCATTTTCTAGTTCTGTCGTAAGTGCTGTACATCACCGTGTTTTGGACGGTCGGAATTTGATGTGACCGACAGCTTGAGCGGAATTCCGTCGGAACTCCATCGTAAAAGCCTTCAGAGTTTATTCCGACGGCAAAACTGGTCGCGTGTACAGGGCATTAGTCTGTGTCATGACCATCCCTTGGTAAAACATTTTGGGGTATCTAAAACAATAAAACTTGTGCAACGCTCCTTTTGGTGGCCTAGTTTAAGGTCGGACTGCAAAGATTATGTTGGAACCTGTGGCATTTGCATTCGAAGTAAGAATGACAAAACCAAATCCTGGGGTTTGTTAAGGTCCTTACCCAGTCCCAAAAAGGCCTTAAAATGATCAATAAGGATTTTATTGTTGAACTTCCTCCATCCGAAAAGTTTACTACCATCTTTGTGCTAGTCGACAGGTTAACCAAAGTAGCTCATTTCATACCTATGTTGGGGATGCCCTCTGCAATAGGAACTGAACGTACCTTTATCAAAGAAGTGGTCAGGCTTCATGGGGTGAAAAAATAAAAGAACCCCTCGCTAGGCTACAATAAACAATATATGATCTGCTCCCCTCAAAGTGCAAGGTGCTAACTTTGTGAAATGTGGGTTGTATAATATAAGAGGGCGCTTAAACAATAAAATGAACACTAAATTTAAATAGTTAAGGTAAGTGAAAAAGGAAGGAAAGGGATTTTTACGGTGCAATTTATTCAAATATAAAAGAGAAAGCTATATGTTTTTTTCACTTTCTGTTAAAAAACAGTTTTATTGTTTACATTAAAAACAGACATATATGTCAATAATTTGTGACAATACAATTAAAACAGCGTGGTCAATAATGGAGGATAACATATAGGATATACGCTACGAATTCACAAATAGTCGTTATTGCATACTAGCCCGACATGTTTCGCATTAGTCGCTTTATCAAGGGGTATGCAATTGAGTAGCGAGTCATCCAAAACTTTTAAATTATTCTACAAAAGAAGAAAAAGGGTTTTACATATAGAAAAAATATATATTTTGCAATAATAATACAACATGAGATAAAGAATGTGTTATCACTCTGAAGCACCCATAAAGGCTTACCCCCAAAAATAATTGACCCTAGGTGGACTCATCAGGACCAGTGTATGCAGACACAGCCGAGCGGGATAGCAAGGGAGGCTAGATATGCAACCACAGGGAGCAGTCAGGTGAAGCTGTTGTACAAAACAAAGGGGTATTCAATATAAGGGGATAAATATCATTGTATAAAGGCTTAATTGGGGGATGATGGATCTATTGTGCAAACAATACGAACAAGAATTTGTCACTTTAGATGCATCCATTACACAATGGTACAATGACCATAAACATATATCACATAATGCAAAATTTAAGAAAAAAGAAAATGAACTCAAGGTTCATGTAGAAAAATATACCTTGGACATCATCCGAACGAAGGAGAACAAGTTTGCACGTGACACCAATGCCCACTCAAACGGGTCAGCTTACAAATGGACGCATAATACTAATACTAGACCATATAGATCCCCCGGTCAACGCAATACTAGAAATGGCAATGATACAACTAACCTTTCACCTTCCTCTTCCCTATCATCTAGCCAATCAACGGTCTATCGAGATCTGTCTGGAGACAGACTGCCGAAGCGACGCAAAAGCAACTCAGACACGGCCTCCTTGGAGTCCCTGAAGAACCTAACCGGCACTCCTGCACCTCGTCGGTCACAGCCCAATCACCTCAAATTGGCACCACCTCGCACTTCTAATGTACCTCACCCTTCGTCACAAACTTCACGTGGTCCACAGGTATCGGCCACTCATACTATTGTATCCACAGCACCTTCTACGGCGGTCACTGCCCCTCCCCTTAACCTTAACACGGTTACCAAGGTAAGCAACACTAATACTGTGATTTCTCCCTCAGGTACACTTGTAACAGCAGATATGAAGTTAGCTCCCATTTTTTTAGGGAAAGATCAGGAAATGGCATAAACCCAGACTCCAGTTTAATTCCCTGTACCTCTGACCCCACATCTAATCCATCTGAATTGTCTATCATTAATCTTTCTTCGTATGCCTTAAATGAGTTCGAAGAACAAGTCCTTAAATTGGGTCTTACTTTTTGCCCTGACTCTCAGCCTGATAAGTTTCATCTTATCAAGGATCTCCATCTATTCGCTCGCAGACTCTTATACAAAGTCATCTTTGACAAACCCCAATCAGACATCTGTCCTAATGATAAAACAAGTAGCCTTTGGACTAATATAGAAGAACAGAGAGCCTATGAGGACTTGATGGCACTCTGGGAGGAGGGACACACGGACGACGACGCCTCCGGTTGTCTGCACTTGCCGGAGCTGTCAGTCGCCGGTGTGTCTTTCCCCCCCCCACAGCCCTATAAACCAAAGTCAAAAAATTTCCCTCTTCTAAATACGAACCCCAATATCTGGGCATTCGTTACACAGACCTCACAAGCAATTGAGGAGTCTAACCTTCGCCCCTCTGGTTCGTCTAACTTAAATGCAAATCAAAAAGCTGCCCTTAAATCCCTTGAGTCCAATCAAAAAATAATAATCAAACCTGCTGATAAAGGCGGGAATTTGGTTATCATGGAAATACCTCAATACATTAATATGTGCAATAAAATTCTATGTAATCAAGAATGGTACCGTCCTATTTCCAAAAGTCTAATACAAAATTTCCATGTTGAATACTACAATATCATTTTTAAGGCATTTCACGAGGGCATCATAGATAAAAATACGTGGGACTACCTCAATGTGAAGGACCCACGTATTCCTACGTTTTATGCCTTACCAAAGGTACATAAATCCATTACAGACCCTCCAGGACGCCCCATAATCTCGGGCTGTCTGTGTCTTACGGAAAATGCTAGCTGTCTAGTTGACAATTATCTACATCCTCACGTTACCTCCCTCTTCTCTTATATTAAAGACACTATAGATCTATTAAAAACTATTGAAGATATATCTCTCCCACCAGGCACCATTTTGGTTGCCCTGGATATCGAAAGCCTCTATAATACGATCCCCCACAAAAAGGGTATTGAAATTGTCAGTAATCACCTACAAGAGAGAGGTCCTTCATTTGAGAAATACAATGACTTTGTCTTAAAACTTCTCAACTACATATTAAGACACAATGTCTTCATGTTCAACTCTTCCCACTACCTCCAGGTGCAGGGGGTTGCGATGGGGACCAAATGTGCCCCATCGTATGCCAACCTGTACCTGGGGGGGTGGGAAAAAGATCTGTTTTCCAGGGACGACCTGACCTTTTTCTTGGAAAAGGTCGTCTCCTGGTATCGTTACCTAGACGATGTTCTGGTATTTTGGTCTGGGTCAGAAAGAGAATTGGTTGAATTCTTTAAATTGATCTCTGTTAATAATTTCAACTTACATTTCACCATGGAACACAGCATAACTGCAATTAATTTTCTTGATCTTACCATTTCAATTGATACCAATGGAAAACTAAATTCGTCACTTTTCAGAAAACCCTCGGCGGGAAACACTATTCTCCACGCAGCTAGTGCGCACCCTGACCCGTTGTTGAAAAGTATCCCCTACAGTCAATACTTGCGTCTAAGACGCAACTGTAGTAGGGATACTGATTTCCATACAGCAGCAAAAGATCTATATAAAAGGCTATTGTCCCGAGGATATAGCCATGCATGCCTCAAGAGGGCCTACAACAAGGTAAAAATACAGAATAGAGATCCCTTATTATTTTTAAAAAAACACCCAAAAAAATCTGACACGGTCAGATTGATCACTCGCTATTCTGGTCAACATAAAAAAATTAGAAACATTATAACAAAATTTTGGCCTCTCTTGTCTGCTGACCCAGCTGTCAGCAGACACATCAATTCGTTTCCTGAAATAACCTACAGACGTGCCCCGTCATTGAAGGACCGTCTAGTCCATAGTCATTTCCAAGACACCTCAATTAACAATAACCCTTCCCACACAGGTATCTCCCCGTGTGGCAGATGTGACATATGTCCCTATGTGGAAAATACATCACAATTCTCACTTCCCAATGGTCAATGGCATTTAATAAAATTTAAGGCTACATGTCAAACTCCAGGCATAGTCTATTTAGCTCAATGTATCTGCGGTGGATTCTATGTGGGTAAAACAAAACGACCACTATACAAACGAATTAGAGATCATATAAAGCCAATCTTGAAAAAACAAATGGACACAGCCATTGCCAGACATGTAGGATTATATCATAACTTTAATCCCAGAACCATAAAGTTCTATGCTTTGGAACATATACCACTAGATGAAAGAGGGGGAAGTGTCGATCGGACACTCCTCCAGCTTGAAGCCCGTTGGATTTACAGTCTCCAAGCCACTCACTTCCCAGGTTTCAATGAATGCCTTAGTTACAGACCCTTCCTCTGATTTAAGCTGCTCATGTTATGGGTAATGATGTCACTTTCCAACTGACACCATCCCCCTTTCATCCCTCTACCCCTTTCCCATCTCCCTCCCCCACCCCTACCCCTTTCCTCTATGCCTTTCTCATAATTTGTTATTTGTGAATATCCACGTTAGTTTATTTTATTTATCTCTTATTGATATATTTGTGTAAATGTGCAATTGCTGTCTAAATGATGTTTCACTGCTTAACCATGTTCTTTATTGTATTCATGATTTGATAGATACAATATGTGTTGTCCCTCGGTAGCACCGATCGAAATTGGCTGGTCTGTGGTCCCCCCATGTCGATCGATTACCCCTTTGACCCTTCTCAGTTAGACCACTTCAGGCCGGTCCTGTTGGGATATGTTATAGAGGGGCTGCCGCATCCACACGGACGCCCGGGGCACACCTTTTTGATGTGCCCAACCCGCGCCGTGCATCCCCTCCAAGCCAGCTTCTCGACAGGCGATGGCATTCGTCGCCCTCAGCAGAGCTGGTTTCCATCGCAACCATTCCCCGCCCCCTCCGTCCCCGCGTGATCATTGTGCGGGAGGAGCTACCATGCGTATTGGCACGCATGTCGGCTGTCTCCTCCGGCGCGGTGATTTGTGGGGATTGAGGTTCGACGAGGTTTGGCTTCCCGGGCATGCGCAGTAGCGCCATCACGTCCGCATCGAGCCGGCAACGTCACACGCCGTCTCGATGGGGAGCAGTATTTAAACCGGCTAATCTGACAGCCATGTCTGCCAGCGCCGGAGGTTGCAAGCGAAGACATAAGCTAGGTAATGTGACTGGTGTTTATCACCATACCTTGCTCCATATTCTAGAGTTATGTTTTTATGGCTATACCTATTGAACTCTGGTTGAGTGTCTAATTTATCTATAACTTTTCTCCCTTTTAAGTTAATTGAAAACTCTATACTCTGAACAAACTCTCATTATGATGTTGATTGACAACATCATTTTTCAATACTTTCTTTATGGAGCATAGTTTTAATTCCAAACTTTAACCATATCCTTGTGCAAATTGTGTTTAGGTCCTGTTTTCCAGTTCCAAACGTATATTTACATTTACCTATTTCTGGCTATTGCCATTTCTGGCGTTTAACTGCATCTCTCGGATCGCAGATGCAACTTATAATAACTCTTTGATGTAAGTGATACTTACTTAACTTTATACTCTCTACAAATCCAATTAAGCCTTTATACAATGATATTTATCCCCTTATATTGAATACCCCTTTGTTTTGTACAACAGCTTCACCTGACTGCTCCCTGTGGTTGCATATCTAGCCTCCCTTGCTATCCCGCTCGGCTGTGTCTGCATACACTGGTCCTGATGAGTCCACCTAGGGTCAATTATTTTTGGGGGTAAGCCTTTATGGGTGCTTCAGAGTGATAACACATTCTTTATCTCATGTTGTATTATTATTGCAAAATATATATTTTTTCTATATGTAAAACCCTTTTTCTTCTTTTGTAGAATAATTTAAAAGTTTTGGATGACTCGCTACTCAATTGCATACCCCTTGATAAAGCGACTAATGCGAAACATGTCGGGCTAGTATGCAATAACGACTATTTGTGAATTCGTAGCGTATATCCTATATGTTATCCTCCATTATTGACCACGCTGTTTTAATTGTATTGTCACAAATTATTGACATATATGTCTGTTTTTAATGTAAACAATAAAACTGTTTTTTAACAGAAAGTGAAAAAAACATATAGCTTTCTCTTTTATATTTGAATAAATTGCACCGTAAAAATCCCTTTCCTTCCTTTTTCACTTATCTAAATCTTTATCTGGGATGAGGTGCCTACTTTAAGGGTGTTTCCCTTTCCGAAACCATAAACCTGTATAACCTAAATTTAAATAGTGTGAACAAATAAAGTGCAAACGTGCTTACTATTTCATAATCATCACTAATAACATATTTAGAGAAAATCCAAAAGAAATAAAGTGCAAGGTGAAAACAGCTATCTGGATGGATTATATAACAAGAGTGTCCATAAAAAGTACGAAGCAATTCAGGTCTTTACACCATTACCACTGGAAACATGGAAACACATGACACCCAGTGGATAAGGGTAAGTATCCTACTTACCAAACCACCATGACCCCTTTAATTAAAAAGACAGGTCAGGTGGAGCTTAATCTGGTTTAGGTACTGTGGTCTGTACTAGTAGACACCAATGGGATAAGCCTGGAAATCGCTCCACTTCAAAATTGCTTAGAAAAAAAATGGGCAAAAGCAGGACCATAGCATAATTTTGTTTTATTAAAAAATGAACACGTAAAAACAACAAGCCAAGTGGACTCTTACTTTAAAAAGTGCCTTGCCTTGGCACTGAAGGGAAACCACATAAAATACCAGGTGGGGGGTGTGGCCTGGACTGGACCCAAGATGGCTGTCTGAACAGAGCTCTCCTGCAGACTGAGGACTAATCTGCTTCTCCCCAGGATCCAACTCCGCTGATATAGCCATGGGTAAGCCCTGCATAAGCGCCTCTACCCCCCGCATAGGGAAAGAGACAGACACGCAGCTCAGCCACCACATAAAAGCAGGACCATGGCATAATTCAATTTTATTAAAAAAATGAACAAGTAAAAACAGCAAGCCAAGTGGCCTCTTACTTTAAAAAATGCCTTGCCTCAGCACTGAAGGGAAACCACATACAATACCAGGTGGGGGGTGGTGAGACAGCCATAACGCTCACACTGTGTTTGATTGGCGTGCGTTCCACCACCTGGGGATGCAGAAACCGGAAGCCGGAAGTAAAACCGTGACCATTCACGTTTTTACTCCTGACTTCCGGTTTGTGCATCTCCAGGCAGTAGAGCGCACACCAACCACAACACGAGTGGGCGGCTGTTTCACAACCCATCTGGTATTTTTTTTTCCATACATTTTTTATTGAACTCAAAAACAGGTAAATGTTTACAGTTTGAACAGCATGTACATCATACAAAAAAAATGTTGTGGACTACAAGTGTCCTTCAGATAATCTCATGTACCAGAGAGAAAAACAGAATGCACAGCAATCAGGGAATCATAAGAGCATAATCTCCATTTGGCAGCTTGGTAACGTACCTAACCATTGCTATATGTACATGGTCAGCAACCCTGTCTTGTACGTTAATAATATCAGGAGCCCGATTTTGAGAATGAAAACAGAAAGGAGTGAAAAAGGAAATATACACAGAGGCTGAAAACAGGGAGAAAAGAGAGAGAGAGAGAGAGAAGAGAGAAGAGAAGAAAAAAAAGGAGGGGGGAGGGGAGAGAGAAACAGGGAAGGGGGAAAAAAAAGGGGAGGAGGGACACTGGAAAGAGGAATCTGTGGGGTATGGAAAGACAAAGTTAGAGTGATGAGCCCCACCGCCTCTGCTCCCCCCAGCCATATCCTTTTTGATTAAATTATCGTAAAGTATATGTGTAGTGTGCGAATCGACACCTTGTCTAGGAATTGGAAATTTGGAAATAATCGGTCATTTTAAAATGGGTCCAGCATGCCCATGTTCTCGTGAATTTTTGTATCCGTTCTTGGGAGATGTGTATCAGGTCCTCCATCTCTTCTATTTTGGAAAGCTTGGCGAACCATTCTCTAACAGTTGGTGGGGTATTAGATGGCCAGTGTATCGGAATACACAGTCTTGCTGCATTCACCATGTGCATAGCTAAGGATTTGTAGTAAGCACTTTTAGACAATGTTGTGTGATGCAACAAATATTGCACTGGAGTATAATTTAAGGTATACGTGGTGACCTGTAAGATGATGTCATGTACCTTTTACCAGAAAGGCTGGATGGAGTCACAGTCCCACCAAACATGGAGCATAGTGCCTTCTGCTTTACCACATCTCCAACAGGTGTTAGGTATGGATGGTAAGAATTTGTGGAGTAGGGAGGGAGTTCTGTACCACCGCGTTTCGATTTTTTTTTTTTTTTTTTCGATTTTTCCTGAATAGCTACATTCATGGAGCCCTTGTGTGCGTATTCGTGTATAGTTTCCCACTCCTCATGGGATAAGGAAATCTGAAGTTCCTTACCCCATGCGGTGCATGCGGGATCTCTGGTGATGTTAGGCTCTTCCAGTAACATTGTGTAAATGAGGGATATTAAATGCTTTTGTGGCGTTTTTCTTGTACAAAGGGATTCAAATGGTGTGAGCTGTCTTGTCCATGTTGATTGTGATGCTTGTGTAGACAGGAAGTTTTGTATCTGTCTAAACGACCAGAAGGGGTAAGATTTGGTTAATGAAATGTCAACCAGGTTGTCATAAGAGCAGGGGTCGCCTTTCAAAAAAAAGTGTTGTGCCCTCATATCTTTGTAGGGCCATTCGCGATTCAGAAATGAGCCTACATTACCTGGTGGGAAATCAGGGTTTCCTTTTAATGTGGTTAAGGGCCCCGGAACCGAGGAAAGGACTGTAGATTTAGCTGCCTGTGTGAAAGCCACCAGGGATGGGAGAATAAGTGGATGTTTCAAGGACTCTGTTGGCCAGTGTCTAGGTGAGAGCCAGGGGAGATATTGGACTGGGGATTGTGTAAAAGTTTTCTATACACACCCATAACTTTTTATCATTGTGAATATTCCAAACAACGATTCTAGTGAGATGGTAAGCCAAATAATATTTATAAAGATCAGGCAAGCCTATTCCTCCCCTAGTCTTAGTGTGGGTCAGTCGAGTATATTTGATACGTGGTGGAGAGTTCTTCCAAATAAACATTGAACAGGCCTGTCTGTATGTCGTGAAGAAGGCTGTCGGGAGATGTATTGGGATGGTCTGCATTAAGTAAAGAAAGCGTGGGAGAATAGTCATTTTAAGCAAGGCTGAATGGCCAAACCAGGAGACATTTAAGCCCGCCCAATCCTTTAGATCTGATTTTGCTTTGTTCAAAGTTACATGAAAATTGTATTTGTACAAATCTGACAGTTTAGTGGTGATCTGGATACCCAGGTATGTGATTGCATCTCTCTTCCATTGGAATGGGAAGGAGCCCTGGCAAAGGTCTGTCCTGTGAGGAGAGCGGGACATTCAGTGCATGAGATTTTGTATAGTTGACTTTAAAATTTGACAGGACACCAAAGTGTTCTATATCTTTCAGTAAGTTTGGCACTGTAATGAAAGGTGACCTCAGCGATAACAAGATGTCATCCACATAAGCGGCCACCTTAAATTTCCTGTCCCCATTTGGATTCCCTTGATGTCGGTGTTCGATCTCAGTTTGTTTAGAAAGGGTTCCAAGGTGAGGACATAAATCAGGGGGGACAAGGGACAGCCCTGGCGGGTGCTGTTGCCAATGGTGAAGACAGGTGGCCATTTACCCGTACACATGCAATAGGGTTGGAGTATCATGGCAGAATATGAGACAGCATGCGTGATTAGAGACCTATCACTTTCAGAACCTCGCACATGTAGTCCCAGCCCACTCTGTCAAATGCCTTCTCCCCATCTAACGACAAAAAGAAACCCGGGGGTTTTAGATGATGTCATCCAATGGTGGACATTTAATGCTCATATAGTGTTGTCCCTGACCTCTCTACCTGAGACAAAACCCAACTGATCTAAGGAGATGAAGCTGGGAAGAAGGGGTAGCGGTCTATTGGCCAGGATCTTCGCATATAGTTTTATGTCCATGTTAAGCAAGGAAATGGGTCTATAGTTTGATACTTCCTTAGTGAGGACCGTTATATGTGCATCCAACATGTGTCCTGTGAATGTATTGGGTACTGAGAAGGCATTAAAAGTGGAAAACATCCTGGAAGACAAGACATCCATGAAACACTTATAATATTTTAATGAGAGCCCATCAGGGCCTGGGCTCTTGCCCAGTTTCATCTGTTTCATGGCGGTCTGTAGTTCTTGTTCGGAAAGGAGGCACTCCATCTCCTCAGCATATTGTTTAGTAATTGCCTGTGGGCCAAATCGGGTTAAAAAACCCTCCATTTCTTCCCTCCTCGATTCCGGGGACATTGGGTTTGTGGCTTCCGAACGTAAGTTATAAAGCCCAGAATAGTAACATTCAAAACTTTTAGCTATGTCCTCATTAGTCACGTGCAATGTACCATGTCGGTCGTGTATGTGGTGAATTGTGCTAGATGTTCTCGAAGCTTGCACCACCCTTGCTAAAAGTCTTCCACTTTTATTACCGTGCTCGTAGAATACTTTCTAAAGGAGCACTTATTGATGTTTTGTACGTTTCCCCAGTTCTTCTAATAAGAGGGAGCGAGTGTGTAGTAGGTCCTGCAACGCTTTTTGAGAACGCAAGTGTTTGTGGAGAGTTTCTAGTCTATGAATTTTGTCTATCAGTGTCTGAACCATTTCCTGGTGTTTTCACTTGTGAGCCTCCCACAGCGAGGTTGGGGAGATATCATGTGTGTCGTTTTCTGCGAAGTACTGCTGAATTTGCGATTTGAGTATAGAAAGATTGTCAGGGTCCTTCAGTAAGGAAGGATTTAATCTCCAGGTTTTAGTTCTGCCCACTGTTTCAGGGAAAGTTAAAGTGCAAGAGATTGGATGATGAATCGATAAAAACATCGGCTTTATTGTTACCTGTGTGAGATAGGTTAGATCTCTCTGGGAAAGAAAGAAATAATCTATTCTAGAATATTTCTGAAAAGGGGTAGAATAGAACGTGTAGTCTCTTTCTGTTGGGAATAATGTGCTCCATGTATTGTGCAAAGTTAGATTCTGGAGTTGCAATTTGATCTGACGTAAGGCCCTGTATGTCAATGTGGATGTACCTGATGAAGTGTCTATGTCAGGGTTCAGTGGCACATTGAAGTCCCCTCCCAGGATGATTAACATTAGACAATAGATTGCATACCTTCCTTATAAATTAAACTTGGTGTTCATTTGGACAATATATGTTGGCTAGTGTTACTGGTTTGGAAGCGAATTGGCCTTTGATGAAAAGAAATCTACCCTCTGGATCTATGAAGGAATCTTTCATACTGAAGTGGGCATATTTGGAAATCAGAATGGATACTGCCTTAGTTTTCATGGATGCGTTAGCTGAATGGATTGCTGTCTGGTACAGGTGATTGGTAAGTTTGGGTACGGAGTCTGACCTTAAGTGGGTCTCTTGGAGGAAGAGGAACTGGTCTTTATGCAAGACCTGCAACCTTTTCTCTGGGATGTTTATCCCTTTCACACTGAGCAAAACACATTTTAATGACAGGTGAGATTGTTTTTTGGGGGACTTCTGCATGATTCACTGAGGCATGGAACTAATAGGGTTTGGCAAGTCAATGGGCAAGAGAGACTCCAAGCCTCTGCAGAGGGCTGACCGAGGGGGGAGCAGAGACATGCCGGGTGTCCTAAGCAAGGGGGAATGGAGGTTGGGATGGGAGAGAAGGAAAGGGGGAAAAAAAGAGGGGGGAGATAGAAGAAAGGAAGAAGGGGAAAAGAGCAGAAGAGAGAGGAAAAAAAAAGGCTAGAGGAGAGAAACAGAGGGAAAAGATAAAATTGTGAAAAAGTAGATACCAGAGGTGAAAATAGCAATTCTATATCACCTAAAGAAGTAAGGGGGGGATAGAGCCAGTGGGTTAGCTGATACAGTATAAATACTGCAGCTCGGGGGGGTGATAGTGTGCGTGAGACCGACATAATCCAGCAGCACAGAGGACTTACAGGTGTCAGGATAATAAAGTAATAAATAATTGTTTCATAAATATCTTATCAACTCAACTCAACTCATGCTTAAATTATGAAGCATTCCTGAACTAAGAACAAAAACCAACAATCATTTTTCTCTTGTATTTAACCCAAGAGATAGTCGGCTATTCTGTGAGCACTATTCTTTAGGAGAAAGGCGTTAGTAGTTTAGCATAAGGTTAATTTCCACCTAAGCTTGATATTAGAAAAACAAACAGAAACTTTGACACTAGGACATTGCTAAAACGAAGTGTACCTTAGTTTGAGTAGGTGTATATTCCTAGCGTTGGTAGAGGGAAGGGGTGTGGCCCAAAGCCCCATTTGAAGATGGTAAGGCCCTGCATACTCCAAGACAAAAATGCGTTGAGCTCCCATGATAGGGGCGCTGAAAGTGTAGAAATTTGATTAAGCCGCAACTTAGGAGTACCAACTCCATGTACGGGTTATTACTTGATAATTTAGACTTGCATATGTAAAGTTGTATCATGGAAAGTTTTTATTGCCTTGTAGTGCCGAACTTTCCGGTTAGAGGCAGTGCCACACCCCCATCCCCCCCTGCTATAAACAGACATGTTATTACCAGTAAAGATATAAGCTAATAAAAAGCTTGCTTAAAGTTTATGACCATCTTACTGGGACCGAGCCTTTGAGATCTGGATCCTAAGGTGAAAGGAAAACAGGTGTTAGAGTGATTAGGTCATGTGGAGAACTTAAGACACCCTGTGCGTATAGAGTCTTTTTCTTCTGGGCTTGTGCCGTGAGAGTCATATCTGCTTGCACGTTTTAGTTTGATGTTGGGATAGCTGAAAGGAGTGTCCTAATGTGGAATTACTGTATATACCTGTTAGTTTTTTCCACTTTGCCTTGTTGGGTTTGCCCAGCATTCAGAACAGGTGTCTGGCAGACTCAGTAGACATCTCTATAGATCTTACAAAGGTGTAGAGGAGAATCGGGTTGTGTAGGTAATGTTAATTGTGTACAACAGGTACAACAGAAGGAGAACATTCCAGTTAGCAGTAATGTTAAGTTTAACCTTGAAATAAAGGACATCTACGCCAATAGTGCTGCATTCGTCTCATGTATGTTTACTTCAGAATATGCTCCGTACATACAGAGGACCCCTCTCCTTAAGACAGGAGAGCGATCCAGATTACAATGCGAGTCAAATATTTATAGGAACTTGTAGCATTACATTCTCTGTGGGGCAAAAGCCCAAAATTACACATCACAAGTACGCATTTCACCAAGTATGTCAACACAGTTTCTTGCCAGTTGATTTTAGGCCATCTTGACCTGACTATCGTTAATTTTTAATTAACGAATTATTTTGACAGAAAGGGAAGAATAATTATTTGGGAAAGGTCAATTTGACTTTTAGACAGGGACTTTCTATGTCAACATCCCATATCACATCCTTTCCGAGAACTGTGTCAGGTTATTGGCAGAACATTTTATTGTCAACTGGTCAGCCACTTGTGTTGCAATACCAAAAGAATTCAGAAACATTTTACAGAAAAACAAGTATAATAAGAATTATCAGAAATACAAATTCATGTTGAAGAGGAACACTGGATACATAGAAAGATATGGTTCATATATTTCATATCTTCACAGCCCCTCCTGTGTTTAGAATTCTTTCGGTATCCCTTTTAAGCTTCTTCTGTGTCTTTAGGTTGATCTCCAGGTATACGGACCACCATCTCATGAGCTGCTCTGACTCGAGACCTTAAGGGCTCAGAAGAACCAATATTAGTACCAGCACGTGTGATTTTCTTCAAACAACATTTGCATAACATTTAACTATTATGCCGCGTACACACGGTCGGACTTTTCACCTACAAAAGTCCGACAGCCTGTCCGACATACTTCCGACGTACCTTCGGCGGACTTGCGGCAGACTTTCTTACGAACGGACTTGCACACACACGACCACACAAAAGTATGACAGCCTAGTACGCGGTGACGTACACCAAGTCCGACGAGACTATAAAACGGAAGTTCAATAGCCCGTACGACACCCTTTGGGCTCCTTCTGCTAATCTCGTGTTTATCTCGTGTTAGTAGAAGTTTGGTGAGAGACGATTCGCGCTTGTGAGACTCGTATTTTTCAGTTCGTTTTAACTGTTGTTCAGTCTGTGCTTGTGAGGTTTGTATCTGCTTTTCAGTGCGTTTGGTCAGTTGGCATTGAGAAATCTTTGTTTTATTGGCCGCTCGTTCCTGATTTTCAGGTCGTTCTTCACAGGCCTTGCTGTTCTTCAGTGCGTTCTGTTTAGTGCGTTCTGACCAGCCGACCGTTTTGAAGCCATGTTACCTGTACGTACTCGTCGTAGAGCTCGTGCATTGTATGTGCTTGGTGCTGTAGTTTATTCTTCAGCCCAAGACCAGTCCATGAACAGAGCGAGGAGGAGTTCATGGACCAAGAATTGGTTGCTTCAGCGTGACCAGTTCTGTCACATGCCTTTGCTCCGTGAGATCCGTGAGAATAATCCTGAGGATTTCAGGAACTTTCTCCGGATGACGGACCCCGTTTTTGACCGTTTGTTGGCTTTGCTGACCCCCTATATCAGCAGGCAGGATACCTGCATGAGGCAAGCCATCACTCCGGAGCAGAGGCTGGTCGCTACCTTGCGGTATTTGGCCACAGGGAGAAGCCTGCAGGACCTTAAGTTCTCGACAGGCATCTCCCCCCAGGCTCTGGGGATCATTATCCCAGAGACCTGTTCTGCCATCATACAGGTCCTGCAGAAGGACTATATTAAGGTAAGATATTTTTCTTTTATTAGCATCACATGTTCTTTTATGTAATCTTTGATAATGTGATGTATTTCTTGCTTCAAACACTACTTACCATCATTGCAATATAGTGTGAATGTCCCCTTTTTATCCTCACACATGCTGGAATTTTTTCCTGTTATTTTTTGTCATGCATGTATATTTTCCTTCAATAACCTTCCCAGCATGAAGTGATGGGAACATATCCACCTAGTCTACTCATTTTGAATGTATTTTGTTTGAGTGTATTTAGTGTGCTTATAATTAGCAATTATCTAGATTTCACAACTCCCCCACCCCCCCCACCTAAACTCACTCCAAATAGTGTGCTGCTAATGAGCAATTATCTAGATTTCACAACCCCCCCACCCCCCCACCTAAACTCACTCCAAATAGTGTGCTGCTAATGAGCAATTATCTAGATTTCACAACCCCCCCCACCTAAACTCACTCCAAATAGTGTGCTGCTAATGAGCAATTATCTAGATTTCACAACTCCCCCACCCCCCCCACCTAAACTCACTCCAAATAGTGTGCTGCTAATGAGCAATTATCTAGATTTCACAACCCCCCCACCCCCCCACCTAAACTCACTCCAAATAGTGTGCTGCTAATGAGCAATTATCTAGATTTCACAACCCCCCACCCCCCCACCTAAACTCACTCCAAATAGTGTGCTGCTAATGAGCAATTATCTAGATTTCACAACCCCCCCCCCCCCCACCTAAACTCACTCCAAATAGTGTGCTGCTAATGAGCAATTATCTAGATTTCACAACTCCCCCACCCCCCCCACCTAAACTCACTCCAAATAGTGTGCTGCTAATGAGCAATTATCTAGATTTCACAACTCCCCCACCCCCCCACCTAAACTCACTCCAAATAGTGTGCTGCTAATGAGCAATTATCTAGATTTCACAACTCCCCCACCCCCCCCACCTAAACTCACTCCAAATAGTGTGCTGCTAATGAGCAATTATCTAGATTTCACAACCCCCCCACCCCCACCCTCGTTAAAATTTGCTTGAATGTTCTGTGGTGTTGATTTGTCTAAAGCAAATATATGTTGCAGTTTGCAAAATGCATGTGCACTCTACAAGTGCATTTGTTCCAGTGCTTTAGTAAATGAGCAGAAGCTCTGCTGATTTCCATCATCAAATCATATGCAAGCCTCAAAGTGTTTTCATTAATTGCCCTTGCCTGTGATTGTGTACTCCTTGCAACATGAATGCCTTTTTACATTACCTCATTTACTGTAAGCTGGTTAGCAACTGCACCTGCAGAGTGCGACAACTGCAGTCTTGTAGCCTTTTTAGTCCCTAAATTCCTGCGTGTCCTAAAAGTAATTTTTTTTAGGGATTTCACAACCCCCTAAAATGTAATCAATGTTCCATCAGAGGGGGTGAGCAATCTGATAAGTGTGCCTTTCCATATTAGTTATTCCAGAAGAATTAAATTATTGAATGTTATACTGATGCTGGGGAATAATGTTTTTAATTGTCTAATTTTCTTGCAATGTTAGCTTCCAAATTAATTGATTTTGGTTTTCTTGTTTGATTCCCCAGTTTCCTTCAACGCCACAGGAATGGCAGACTGTGGCATCCCATTTTGCCAGCCGTTGGGACTTTCCCAATTGTGGAGGGGCTATAGATGGGAAACATGTCCACATTGTGCCACCACCCCATTCGGGGTCATATTATTTTAATTATAAGGGGTTCCACAGTATTGTTTTAATGGCGGTGGTGTCGGCACACTATGATTTTTTATATGTGGATGTGGGGAAGAATGGCCGGATGTCGGATGGAGGAGTATTTGCCCAGACGGAGTTCTGCCAGCGTCTCCAGAGTGGTGGCCTGGAATTGCCACCTGATGAGGATAACGTGGAAGGACTCCCCTTTGTCTTCATTGCCGATGAAG